>NC_060126.1:192893985-194093985 GCF_021461395.2 Schistocerca americana | reverse complement strand
TGTGATTCGTCCAACCAGACACATATTTCCATTGATTTATGGTCTAATATTGATGATCCTATGCCAACTGTTGTAATTAATGATGTCATTATCAAAACTAAACACACAGGATACATCCTCTGTGGAGATCCATGTTCAGCAGTGTGTGCCAAACAGTGTAATGTACCTGCACTGCCGGCCGAAGTGGCCGTGCGGTTAAAGGCGCTGCAGTCTGGAACTGCAAGACCGCTACGGTCGCAGGTTCGAATCCTGCCTCGGGTATGGATGTGTGTGCTGTCCTTAGGTTAGTTAGGTATAAGTAGTTCTAAGTTCTAGGGGACTGATGACCACAGCAGTTAAGTCACATAGTGCTCAGAGCCATTTGAACCATTTTGTACCTGCACTGTCCTCAGATGAGCCAAAGATTGCTGCCTATCCAGCTTTACAGACTGGGTAAGCCCCCGGCCTCCACAGTATGTGGTGAGATGTGGATCCACAACACTTTATCACCTACCTGCAGTTTCACCACCCTTCATCCACTTTCCATAGTGCTCACAATAGTAGCACGTGAGGAGGCAACCCAAAATGTTGTTTCTGAGATGGTCGTTCCCAGCTGCTGGACCATAACAGTCTTCTCTTTGTCAAAGTTGCTTATGTCAGTAGATTTCCCTTTTTAATGATTCTCTATTCATTTCTACTCCTCTTATATTCAATCCATGCCAACATACTTGCAATGCTGCCAGATGGCATTCAGTTTCATGAACAGCAGCTGTCATTAATGTATTAACAGTGTAATGTGTATTATTTCACATTTTGAGCTATACCCTCTGATTTGCACATTATTACTACAATTAAAGTTCAGTTCTTTGCAACAAAAGGTGTGAAATCATCACAGATTTTGTATTTCTTTGTATGGCTCATAATATCACAAATTCGTTCACGTTGTCAATGAGGTATCTGTTGTGTTGTGCACATTACTTAGCCTTCTTTGAGGCTAATATTTGAATACCACTCTAAGCATCAATTCCCTACTGCCATAATTTTTAGATCATAGTGCTAATTTTTCCATGTATATTCTGGCCTGCACAGAAGCTCTTTTTTTTTTCCTTTTCAGCATCAATAAATTTAATGATATTAATAACAGCCTGCCAAAACTGCTCATGATGACAGTTTCTGTAATCACTTTTTGTACTTGCACTATGAGGTAACCTTGCACACTCCTTTGAACTGGAATGTGGTTGTACCGAGTCATGTGATCAAGCAAGAATGCACTACAGCCAGGCCTGTCGTTTGCTGTGTCGAGTAGCAGTGCTCTTGTTTTGAAACTCTTTTGTTCCCAAACTTGCCAACCCCTTGGCAGTAGGCCACTCTGGCATCGCCACAACAGTAAACATACTTTTCCAACCTTCGTGTCTAGAAAAACTGGAAATACACCCATATGCACATTTTATCTAAAATCTTCCTACCTCAGATTTCCAATGTATTTCTTACTTTCTGAGGTTTAGACAGCCATTTGGTGCTGAACTATTTTGATGCATCCTTGCCATACTTTTCAGTGAAGGCACTCTTGGCGTAAATTGCTTGTTTAATGTGCTCAGTTAAAATGAATTCTCACTGCTGTAATGTGTAACTTATTTCATCAAAAATTAAATGAGACCATAGCTTTAGCAGAAAGAAACATTCTTCCATAAGGTAATACATTCTTCAACACCTTGTAATGTGACCTCACATAATATTGCTTGCATAAAGCAATTGATATTTCTTGCTACTAATCATAATGAAACAAAGAACTAAAACAGTGCATAAATTTACCTGAAACATCATCTTTTCATATTAACTCCATCCACATTTATTTACTTTACACCTGCAAACCACTCTGAAGTTTTCTGCCTCCTCTCACAACTAATTTATCAATGCCTCTTGAACTGTGTCTTCATCTGCATAAGTCTTACAAAAAAAGGAAATTCTCAATTTTGAAAATGTGAGTTACTTGGCATGAGATGTGGACTGCACAATAAATGCGCCAAAACATCCCCTCAAGTCTGAGTGACCTGTCATTTATTTTTAATGTTTCATGATCCACTCCTCTCCCAGGAAGGAACTATTAGTTCCAAAATGTAGGATAGGCTGTGTACTTCTATGTATGTCTATAGGCAATACTGACATTTCTTCTGATAGTAAGTACTGATGTTTAAAATTTTCTTTTTAGGTTGTTCTTGTCCTTTCAAGCATTGATTGTAAAACACAGAGAAATAATTAGTTCGAATATTTGCAATCAACTGTTTTTGAAATATAATCACATGAAGGTTATTCCTGAACAATTATTTTACTTTCAGTTATTCACTGTATAATTTATTCATCATCTATGCAACAGTCTGCGACGTTCGCCACCTTTATTTCTTTATTGATAGTTCTTGGTGTCAACGTACTAAGTTGTGATACTGGCTGAAAAATGGGGTGTGGAAGTTCAATACTGACTACTGTAAAAGGTGTAGCCAACAGGTGCACAGTTGCATTTCACAGTTCTTTATTTTCACTATTCACAACACCCCAGTGTACACAGTTAATATGGACAGTGCACTATTGTTTAACTTTCGATAAACCTCATTAATAGTTTTCAGACAAACTTCAACATACCACTACCATAGATTACTGTTGAATATCTATGTGCAGTAAAAAGCTAACCACATAGTTCACAAGTCTTGCAGAATATTACAGTATGTATTGAATAGACACTGTCATTGTTTTAACACACAGCCTATTACACTTAGTTCACAGTTAAGTTGATGCATTGTTGTTGTTCTAACCAACACAGGTTTCTCGTCTGAAACTCTACTGGGGACTGACTGTCTCAGGACCAAAAATTGGGCCCTTATATGTTCTCACAATAATAGGCACTGAAACTATACATTTTTTTATATTTAATTTACAGAAATTACAATTAAAACTGAACTCATTCAATTAACTGAATACATTGAAAAATTCTGTCTTTTTAGCAGTTCCTTCTACTACAAGAGTTAGCCTGAATTATTTGTTTAAATGATGAAATTAACAGATATAGTTATGCAAACAATACTTTGGACAAAACTGGTAATTACTTTGGAATTAATTAAGAGCTGGCTCTGCTAACATGTTTTCTCATAGAGCCAAATAAATACTTAAAGAATGCCAGTGTTTCACCTTGCAAATGTTTACAATTAGTATAGAATGTATATTTGTTTATAAGTCAACAATAGAAATTAAGTTATGAAATAATTACTGATTTCACCCTATAATGAAAGATATTAACTAGAAATAATCAGAATAAATTAGATAATCAATTACATAGACAAAACTAAGCACAAAACTTTAAAACTGAGGGCCAACCTTTCTCTTTTATGAAAAGCAGATTATATTTATGTATGTTAATGGTAATTAGTTAAAAGTGAAAAAACTAATTTAAGGAAGCAGATGTCAAAACAAGAGGGGAAGTAAATGTATCCCAGCTTGCTTTGTCACAAGTTGCACAGTGATACGAAAGATATGAACAACCCTTATTCGTGTTACAGCTAAGGAATGCACAACGGGAACTTGATCACCTCAGAACAGCAAATGGCTCCCTTGGTGAGAGACTGGAAGCACTCGCATCCACAGCAGCAGCGTCCTCAAATAACAGCTCCGGAGTTGCTGGCCATCGCTCCTTACTTGCCGAAATGGAGTGTGAAAATGAAGCCAATGGAGAAGCATCACCACTCCTTGGAACACTTACACCAGATGCGGTAGCTACATTTCAAAACAGAGTATTTATTGATGTAGTTCAGTGGTGATTTCAATTATCTGTATATTCATTGTCACAGCATATCATCTAGGTACAATGTATTCATATTGCAAACATCTGACACAATAGAGAAAATTTTCTTGGAGTTAAAATACCCTTTTTCTTAGATACAGAAGTCACAAGTTGCATGTGAATTTTGAACTTCTGTTTTGTGCTCAAAGCTCTTTCCTTATTTATGTTTGCTGCCTAATATGTTATTGGGAAACATGGTTATGCCTTGAGCAAACACAATTCCTTCTTGTTTTACTATCCATACATGCTTTGGAGAAGTTTCTCCATCTTCAGTGGGTTTCATTTAGCATCTGTTGAACACCATACAAAGAATTTATACATTGCGATATTTAGCAGTTTGTGAGATTATATTATTTACATTACTATGGCCATTGACAGAAATATTAACATGAAGAATAAATGTATACTTTATTATTACATATTGGTGTTTGTAAGTCTACTTGGTATTTGCAGCACTGCTATAATTATTGCTTTCAGTATTTCATCTCTAATTAATAAGCATTTATCAACTTTTTAAACATAGTTTCTCAGTTGTTTTATGCATACTGTGATATTATCGATTTTTCAGTTTTATTTTCTCCCCCTTTTTATATTGCACTACTATTATGTTACGTCGTAAACAAAGATTCATTGTTTTACTCTTGAACTAGTGTGTTTTAGGTTATGGTACCATTTTTTGAAAAAATGTGTTGTGATGTATGCTGATAGTGATTAGGTTTTGTGAAATTATAGTCTGCTCCCCCACTCCAATCAACATTTCATGAAGCCTAATCATAATCAGTACACATGTCAACACATTTTTTTGAAAAACACTACTTTAACCTATAAATTTCTAGTAAAAAATAGTAAGTTACAATAGTGCAATAGAAAAAGGGGAAAAAAACAAATCTGAAAAATGGGTAATATCATACTAGTACTAAAATATTTTTTGCAAAATTATATTAAAAAATGATAAACACTTACTAACTGCAGATGACATATTGCAAAGCAGTAATTACAGCTGTGTTGCAAATACCAAACAAACTTGTGATACAGTAATAAGGTATATATTCATTCTTCATGTTAACATTTCTGTCAATACTTCATAGTAATGTAAATACTGTGCTCTCAAAAACTGCTAAATCACAATGCATAAATTCTTTGTATATTGTTCAACAGATAGTAAATAAAATTCACTGAAGAGGGAGTAAAACAAAAAAAATGTTTGCTCAAGGCTGAACCACAGTTCCTTATGACATATTTGAACTTCTGGTAGTCAAAATCAGTACACAAACTCTGTAAGGTGCACTGTACAAAATTTTGTGCTATCAGGAAAGTATGTGTGTCTTCAAATGCTATGTTACAATTTAAGTTTTGTTCATCTGTAGAAGGCCATTAAGAAATTATGTTAAGTTTTAATGACTCATCAGAATAAAGTACACAGAATTGCAAGAAGATGAATGTGGATTGAGGATTTGGGGAGGCAAAAGCAATAAAAATGATCAAAACATATGTAGTATAGTTGATACAGTTCAGGGAACTTAACAGCATTGTGAAAAATTGTAAGCAGATAGTAAGTAAAACAAATGTATTCAAACTCTTGCCTAATGTGAGTGTGCTGGTCAGTGTACATTGTTGTATGATATATTAGCAATAATAGCAGGGTTCTTAATGGTATGAATTTTATGTTTCAGGTGAAAATTAAAGAAGAAGCTTTCTCAGTTTATTTGCAACTGAGGAGACTATGTGCAGAATGGGACAGGAAAAGAAATGACTCAATAACTTCAGATCCTGAATCATTGCCCATGGACAGTATACCAGTTGACATCTTAAAGGTGAGAACAATTTTACTCATAGCACAGGTCTATTTGTAACTCTGTTTTCTGTCCTAAACATTCTTTTTTTCTATAAAGTGAGACTTAGCCAATGTATTGAAACACACAACTACACAGCAGACAGGATATTACTTGTGTTCATGACAAAATGCCAAGTATCACACAGGCATATACAACATTAATAACAATGGCTAGGCTTTTGAAGTGTCGTTCCAGTGTGTGTCATAAGCTAAAGTTTGTAAACCTAGTTTTTATGACCCTGTTTGACACATAAAAAATTTATCATATCAAAAGGAGAATTCTCTTAAGAAAGCTATAAAGTTACAATACAGGTCTGTTGGACAATGCCGGCCGGTGTGGCCGAGCGGTTCTAGGCGCTTCAGCCCGGAACAGCGCAACCGCTATGGTTGCAGGTTCGAATCCTGCCTTGGGCATGGATGTGTGTGATGTCCTTAGGTTAGTTAGGTTTAAGTAGTTCTAAGTTCTAGGGGACTGATGACCTCAGTGCTCAGAGCCATTTGAACCATTTTCTTGTTGGACAATATAAACCTTCAGTACAAATGCCAATAATATCAATAATCACAAAAAGTACATACACAATCCAGGTTTTCTAAACTAGTAGTTTCTTTCTCAGGGAGGAGAGAAGGATAGCATTACAAAGTTTTAAAAGGAAGGGCTCGTCACTCAGACCTCAAGGTGAGAGGAATCAAACTTTTGCTTCCCTTGTTCTAATTACAGGGTAGGTCCCTGCCATCCTGCCCTTCCTTCCTCAGTGTATTCCTACCAAGCAAGGTGGTGCAGTGATTAGCTCAGTGGATGTGCGTTCAGAAGTACAGTGGTTCAAATCAGAGTCTGGCCATCCAAATTTGTTTCCCATGATTTTCCTAAATCATTCTTGGCAAATGCCAGGATGGTTCCTTTGAAAGGGAATGGCTGATTTCCTTTTCAGTCTTGAAACATTCTGAGCTTATGTCAATATCTACTGGCCTCAATGTCAACAAGACATTAAACCCTACTCTTCCTTCCTTCCTCAATCTATCCCTCTCTCTTCCCCAAGGAAGGAACTATTGTTCAGAAAGCTAGGATTGGGAATACTCATTTATATGTATATGTCAGTAGTACTGATATTCCTCGTGAACTTAATCACTGTCCAGCAACTCTGTCTCAAGATTTTCACTATCATTGCAAGACAAATTATATGTAAACTCACCAAGCAAGAGCATGCTTTTGTTCTCCTTATCTTCATTGTTTAATGATGCCTAGGAACTGATGGTATCTCATCTTTAAGCAAATATAATTTATATGTTTTGTAAATAGTGTCACTCAAGTTTGCTACATATAATGAGAAAATGAGGTGTTACAACAGTTGGGCAGTTTCAAAGGTACCCAGCTCTTGAAAGGGTAATCTTTGCCATGATAATGTTGGAAAATGTGGTGTCACAAGGATGGATGTAGCATATCTTGCAGTTCAGGAATTTAGAACAATAAGAGTGAACCTGTAATGAAAGTGCATTGGAAGTGCGAGAAACGGCATGCAACTTCACATTGTACACTCCTGGAAATGGAAAAAAGAACACATTGACACCGGTGTGTCAGACCCACCATACTTGCTCCGGACACTGCGAGAGGGCTGTACAAGCAATGATCACACGCACGGCACAGCGGACACACCAGGAACCGCGGTGTTGGCCGTCGAATGGCGCTAGCTGCGCAGCATTTGTGCACCGCCGCTGTCAGTGTCAGCCAGTTTGCCGTGGCATACGGAGCTCCATCGCAGTCTTTAACACTGGTAGCATGCCGCGACAGCGTGGACGTGAACCGTATGTGCAGTTGACGGACTTTGAGCGAGGGCGTATAGTGGGCATGCGGGAGGCCGGGTGGACGTACCGCCGAATTGCTCAACACGTGGGGCATGAGGTCTCCACAGTACATTGATGTTGTCGCCAGTGGTCGGCGGAAGGTGCACGTGCCCGTCGACCTGGGACCGGACCGCAGCGACGCACGAATGCACGCCAAGACCGTAGGATCCTACGCAGTGCCGTAGGGGACCGCACCGCCACTTCCCAGCGAATTAGGGACACTGTTGCTCCTGGGGTATCAGCGAGGACCATTTGCAACCGTCTCCATGAAGCTGGGCTACGGTCCCGCACACCGTTAGGCCGTCTTCCGCTCACGCCCCAACATCGTGCAGCCCGCCTCCAGTGGTGTCGCGACAGGCATGAATGGAGGGACGAATGGAGACGTGTCGTCTTCAGCAATGAGAGTCGCTTCTGCCTTGGTGCCAATGATGGTCGTATGCGTGTTTGGCGCCGTGCAGGTGAGCGCCACAATCAGGACTGCATACGACCGAGGCACACAGGGCCAACACCCGGCATCATGGTGTGGGGAGCGATCTCCTACACTGGCCGTACACCACTGGTGATCGTTGAGGGGACACTGAATAGTGCACGGTACGTCCAAACCGTCATCGAACCCATCGTTCTACCATTCCTAGACCGGCAAGGGAACTTGCTGTTCCAACAGGACAATGCACGTCTGCATGTATCCCGTGCCACCCAACGTGCTCTAGGAGGTGTAAGTCAACTACCCTGGCCAGCAAGATCTCCAGATCTGTCCCCCATTGAGCATGTTTGGGACTGGATGAAGCGTCGTCTCACGCGGTCTGCACGTCCAGCACGAACGCTGGTCCAACTGAGGCGCCAGGTGGAAATGGCATGGCAAGCCGTTCCACAGGACTACATCCAGCATCTCTACGATCGTCTCCATGAGAGAATAGCAGCCTGCATTGCTGCGAAAGGTGGATATACACTGTACTAGTGCCGACATTGTGCATGCTCTGTTGCCTGTGTCTATGTGCCTGTGGTTCTGTCAGTGTGATCATGTGATGTATCTGACCCCAGGAATGTGTCAATAAAGTTTCCCCTTCCTGGGACAATGAATTCACGGTGTTCTTATTTCAATTTCCAGGAGTGTAGTTGGCAACAAAAAACTGTTCAGACAGAATATTAGAAGAGATACATCTCATTTCCAAATTTTACTTCTGATCGAAATCTTGGTGCAAAAGCTGCTTGATGAATTTTGAGCATATATAACAGAGCTCTTTCGTATGAGGAAAACACCTTTTACATTGTGGTAAACATACAATAAATTATGTTGTAGCCATAACAGCATAAGACAGCTGTCCCACCCCTCCCTGTAACATATGACAAATACTTAGGCTCTTATTACAATGCACCCAGCAGATGAAACTCAGCATAAGCTCTACGAATGCTCTAAGTATATTGATTCACTCCACAAGTGTGCAGAGCACATATGTACTTCAAACTTAACAACAGTTGCTAAGATGTTAAACAATGGTCACCTGTTCATAGCTATTGATTTTTCTTGATTGTTTACTCACTCGTTTATATTTGACTCAGAAAAACCTTCACATTTGTCTTCTGTTTAATTAATGGAAACACAATTGGTTTCTCAAGAGGGGCAGCAGCCTTTTTAGTAGTTGCAGGGACAACAGTCTGCATGATTGACTGATCTGGCCTTGTAACATCAGCCAAAATGTCCTTGTTGAGCTGGTGCTGTGAATGGTTGAAAGCAAGGGGAAACTACAGCCATAATTTTTCCCAAGCACATGCAGATTTACTATATGGTTAAATTAGGGTGATGTCCTCATGCGTAAAATATTCCAGAGGTAAAATAGTCCCCCATTTGGATCTCCAGGTGGGCATTGTCGTCAGGAGAAACAAAACTGGTATCCTACGGATCGTGATGTGGAATGTCAGATCCCTTAATTGGGCAGGTAGGTTAGAAAATTTAAAAAGGGAAATGGATAGGTGAAAGTTGGATATAGTGGAAATTAATGAAGTCCAGTGGCAGGAGGAACAGGACTTCTAATCTGGTGAATATAGCATTATAAATACAGAATCAAAGAGGGTAATGCAGGAGTAGGTTTAATAATGAACCCTCACAACATCCCCCACAACGACCCCATTAAGTTTTATTTACATTCCCTCCGCAAACATGCCTTCGCCCTAGCCAGATTACGCTCCCGTATTCTATTTTCTCAGGCTTGTCTGACATTTGGCATCACCCCCAAAGGCCTCACACTTAAAGTTCCCATCTGTGGCTGCAACCCTTCCTTCCATCAGTCCCTGTACCAGTTCCAAACTGAACAATCCATTGCCCTCACCCACCTAATCCTTCACCTACACAAAAAAACCCTAAGGTAAGTCTTTCCGCTCCCGGGATTGGAATGACTCCTTACCCTCTCCCTTAAAACCCACTTCCTTTCGTCTTCCCCTCTCCTTCCCTCTTTCCTGATGAGGCAACAGTTTGTTGCGAAAGCTTGAATTTTGTGTGTATGTTTGTGTTTGTTTGTGTGTCTATCGACCTGCCGGCGCTTTCGTTCGGTAAGTCACCTCATCTTTGTTTTTATACAAAAAATATAGGAACGCAAATAAGCAACTACAAACAGCATAGTGAATGCATTAATGTAGCCCACATCTGCCACAGTAGTACATGTTTATATGTCAACTAACTCTGCAGATGAGGAGGAGATTGAGGAAATTTATGATGAGATAAAAGAATTATTCAGATAGTTAAGGAAGTAAAAATTTAATAGTCACAGGGGACTGGAATTCGAAAGTAGGAAAAGGAAGAGAAGAAAAAGTAGTAGGTGAGTATAGACTGGAGGAAAGGAATGAAAGAGGAAGCCAACTGGTAGAATTTTGCACAGAGCATAATTTAATCACATCTAACACATGGTTTAAGAATCATGAAAGAAGGTTGTATACATGGAAGACACCTGGAGACACTGCAAGGTTTTAGATTGATTATGTGGTGGTAAGACAGAGATTTCAGAACCAAGTTTTAAATTGTAAGACATTTTCAGGGGGCAGATATGGACTCTGACCACAATTAGCTGGTCATGACCTGCAGATTAAAACTGAAGAAACTGCAAAAAGGCAGGATTTTATGGAGATATGAGCTGGATAAACTGAAAGAACCAGAGGTCATAGAGAGTTTCAGAGGGAACATTAGGGAATGATTGACAAGAACAGGGGAAAGGAATATGGTACAAGAAGAATGGGTAGCTTTGAGAGATGAAATAGCGAAGGCAGCAGAGGATAAGTAGGTGAAAAGACAAGGGCTAGTAGAAATTCTTGGGTAATGCAAAAATATTGAATTTAATCGATGAAAGGAGAAAATATAAAAATTCAGTAAATGAAGTAGGCAAAACAGAATACAAATGTCTAAAAAATGAGATTGACAGAACGTGCAAAATGTCTAATAAAGAATTGCTAGAGGACAAATGTAAGCATTAGAAGCATATATCACTAGGGGTGAGATAGATACTGCCTACAGGAAAATTAAAGAGACATTTGGAGGAAAGAGAACCACCAGTATGAGTATAAAGAGCTCAGATGGAAAACCACTCCTAAGCAAAGAAGGGAAAGCTGAAAGGTGGAAAGAGTATATAGAGGGTCTATACAAGGGAAATGTGCTTGAGGGCAGTTTTATGGAAATGGAAGAGGACATAGATGAGGATGAGAAGGGAAATATGATATTGCATGAAGAATTTGACAAAATACTGAAAGACTTAAGTCATAAAAAGGTACCAGGAGTAGCCAACCTTCCTTTAGAGCTACTGACAGCCTTGGGAGAACCAGGTACAACAAAACTCTTCCATCTAGTGAACAAGATGTACAAGACAGCCGAAATACCCTCACACTTCAAGAAGAAATAATAATTCCAATCCCAAAGAAAGCAGGTGCTGACAGATGTGACAATTACCAAACTATCAGTTTAATAAGTTACTGTTCCTCCAAAATACTAACATAAATCCTTTAGAGAAAAAAACCTGGTAGAAGCTGACCTTGGGGAAGATCAGTTTGGATTCTGGAGAAATGTAGCAACATGTGAGGCAATACTGATGCTACACCTTCTCATAGAAGATAGGCTAAGGAAAGGCAAACCTACATTTATAGAATTTTTGACTTGGAGAAAGCTTTTGACAGTGTTGACTAGAATGCTCTCTTTCAAATTCTAAATGTAGCAGGGGTAAAATATTTACAATTTGTACAGAAACCAGATGGCAGTTACAAGAGTTGATGGACATGAAAGGGAAGTAGTGGTTGGTAAGGGAGTGAGACAGGGTGGTAGCCTATCCCCGATGTTATTCAATCTGTATATTTAGCAAGCAGTACAGGAAAGAAAAGAAAAATTTGGAGTAGGAAATAAAGTACAGGGATAAGAAATAAAAACCTTGAGGTTTGCTAATGTCATTGTAATTCTGTCACAGACAGAAAAGGACTTCGAAGAACAGTTGAACGGAAGGGACAGTGCCTTGAAAACAGGATATAAGATGAACATCAACAAAAGCAAAACAATGATAATGGAATGTAGTTCAATTAAATCAGGTTATGCTGAGGGAATTAGATTAGGAAATGAGATATTTATAATAGTAGATGAGTTTTGCTATTTGGGAAGCAAAATAACTGACGTAGGTCCAAGTAGGAAGGATATAAAATGCAGACCCACAATGGCAAGAAAAGTGTTTCTGATGAAGAGAAATTTGTTAACATCAAGTATAGCTTTAAGTGTCAAGAAGACCTTTCTGAAAGTGTTTGAAAGAGTCTAGCCATGTATGGAATTGAAATGTAGACAATAAAGAGTTTAGACAAGAAGAGAATAGAAGCCTTTGAAATGTGGTGCTGTAGATGAATGCTCAAGATTAGATGGGTATCATGTAACTAGTGAGGAGGTACTGAATAGAATTGGAGAGAAGAGAAATTTGTGGCACAACCTGACTAGAAGGGATTGGATAGTAAGACATGTACTGAGGCATCAAGGCATCACAAATTAAGTACTGGAGGGAAACATGGGAGGAGGGGGGGGGGGTAAAAACTATAGAGAGAGGCCAAGAGATGAATACAGTATGAAGATTCAGGAAGATGTAAGTTGCAATAGTTACTTGGAGATGAAGAGGCTTGCACAGGATAGAGAAGTGTGGCGAGTTGAAGCAAACCAATCTTTGGATTGAAGATGACGATAACAACAACAACAACAACAAGATGCAGTCAAAAACAAATAAGCCAGAAGCTGTAAAATGAAAATCACTGAAAAGATTGTAATGCCACTGGCTGTGGAAAAAAGCATGGTATGGTCTCTATAAGAGCACTCTCCATTAGAGGGACTTAGGTGTGTACCCATGTGATGACAGAGTGACCATATGCATGTGTCTGCATCCACTGCACTCATTCATGCTGAAAACAATGAAATGGAAGCTTCAGAAGAAGAGCAAAGGTGTGCAGTGCATTCCCTGAAAAAGTAGTGCAGGGAATGACATTTCATTGAAGAATTTCATAAATGTATGGAAACCGTTTCACTTCTGTTGCAAGGGTCAAGGCATGGCACAAATGAATCTGTGAAGGATGGATGTCTTTGGCTGATGTTGTGCAGTCTGGAATGCCACACTGCAATACAAATGCCATTGCCCAGAAACTGGAAGCTGTCATTATTCAATACCAGCGAGTTGTAGCCATTGCCACAGAGTGAAGATTGAGCATCAGAAATGTTCAAGCCATCATTAATGACAGATTGAAATTTCGAAAGTTTGCACTCAATGGCTGCCTTTGAGCATATTGAATTAAACTCTCTCTTCAACAGCTGCAGCAATATACCAAGGAAGGGAATGAGTTCCTGTCATGAGGCATACGTGGAGACAAGACCTGGTTTCATCATTTCGAACTAGAGTCCAAATGATCAAGTCTCCAGTGGAAGATGTAGGATCCCCACCACACAAAATGTGATACAACCCCAGCTCTTCTTTTGAAGCCTTCATTTCACTGTTTATAGCATGACTGAGTGCAGTAGACAGTAAACACTTGTGCATAGTTGCTCAGTCATCTTGTGGTTGTGCACCTATGTCCCACAAGAGACTGCACTCTTACAGGAACCATACCTTTCTTTGCAGACAATATCATTACAACCCTTTTAGTGGTTTTCATTTTATGGCCTCTGGCTCATATCTTTTTGAATGTACCTCATACAAATGGTTGACATCCAAGCTTCAGAATAAGTAGATACATAAACCAATAAAAGAAGAATGTACACTCAGGAACAATACATTTATTTTTACTTCTATATTGGTGAAAAATGTAAGATCCAATCCATTCTGGAAATGTGGAACAATTCTCTGAACAGTATTTGAAAAGCTTGTTACAGTATTTTATTCATATGCTACCATAAAGACTTTATATGCACACATAACTTCCCACCATTGTCCTTTACTATACTAACCCAGTAATCATCCTGATTATACTTCATTTCCATGCATACATTCACAATTTCCTCATTAAATCCTTCCATTAATTGTGAAGTTTGAATGTGGAAGTAGAATATAAAGAGAAAAATGAAGGTACTTCAAATATCTTCCATTAACTTTTTATTCCTCCTTCATTTTCCCAATTTAACAATTTCAAAACTTCCTCTAGGTCTGCTGAGAATCAGTTAGCTGCTATAGAATCATCATGCCTGATTCCTCTTTAAATTCTGAATTTCCTGCTATCTGGATGAAGCCTAATGGACACTTTTAGCATTAATGAGTTAAAGGTCACCCTAAAAGTAAAGAATATTTGTTTTGTTCAGATATTTTTATTCAAGATAATGAAAGAAAACATATTTTGGTATCTTAGCTATTTTTCTACATAGATGCATCAAAAATTTAAACATTTTCCAATACTTTCTGCATACTCAATTACCACCAAGTTTTTGAATTGATCACTAATGTCTTCTTCAGTTCATTGTCATATCTGTAGTACTTTCCATCCAAAAAATATTTCGTTTGAGGGAAAAGATGCTTATCACAGGGGATCAAATTGGGGATATAAGGAAGGTGTTGAAAAATTTCTTATTTAAACTGCCAAAGCAAATCCTTCACCAATGCAGCAGAATACAGGCAAATGTTATTATCAAGAAGTACAATACCTCTGGACAACAATCCATGCAGTTTGTTTTGAATGGAGCAGCATTTATGGTCTCCACTCTGGGCTAAAGTCAATCAGGATACCCATTTGATACTGTTTGGCTTTTCTTGGTTTTTGGAATCATTAATTATGCCATTCAATTGACTGGAACTTTGTTTCTAGATTTTGTGTTAAAGCCAGGTCTCATCAATCTCAGTGGTTCAAAAACTCTTTGCCATCATCTTCGTACCAAGTCAGAAAAGTCGATGCAGCTCATACTTGTTGTTTTTTGTGTTCATCTGTCAGAAATTGAGAATCCTACCTTGCATACACATCTCTATAGCTCAAATCACCACTAACAATTTGATAAACAATTGATCACGAAATTTCATGAAAGCACAAGTCTTGTCAGGCACAGCTGGAAGTCAGCCCATCACTCATAAACATGAATATTCATTCATCTGCTGTTAAATGTGATGCACCATTTTAGAACTGAAGCTTCACTCATCATATTTCCATTAAATTCAATTATTGGTCTGTAAATTTTGATAGGGTGGACTTTTTCATTCAGAAACCATATTGGAATATCATTAATTTTGTCACACATTTCAAAATCAAATAAATAAACAGTCAATGACCATTCCTGCTTGTTAACATCATATTGGCACTAATGATTAGGAAGGTCTATGACTTGGTGGTCAGGATGGAAGTGGAATTGCATGGCTCATAAGCTCAAAATGGTCTTCACCTTTTGACTGATCCTTGTATACCATCGAGTAAACCAGCCTGAAGCAATATGTTGTGTCCAGGGCTGTTATTACAGTTTTTGCTGAAACTGACTTTAAAGCTTTCTTAGATTTTTTTATTTCATACACTGAGGGGAAATGCATGCTCATTATGTTGTTCTGTAATTTCTTCATAACTTGATCCACTGGGCAGTGGCTAATTGTAAAGCCAACTTGTTTCTTTGATTGGTTGAAAATTGATAGTTTTTCTGCTCATTTGGTAAAGATATTATTGATGTGCATCACAGAAAAGAATGTAGTAAGTCTATGGTTCTTTTTTACTTGTTAGTCTCCTTTCTTGGGAAGCATAACAATTACAGCAATGTTCTCATCTACATATACATAGCGATGATGCAATTCACACTTCAGTGCTTTGCAGAGGGTTCACAGAACCACTTTCAGACTATTTCTCAACCATTTCAATCTTGAATAGTACATGGGAAAAACAAACATCTAAATCTTTCAGTGTAAAATTAGATTTACCTTATGTTATTGCAATGGTCATTTCTCCTTATGTAGGTGGGAGTCAACACAATATTCTTGCATTCAGAGGACAAAGTTAAAGATTGAAATTTTGTGAAAAGACCTTGGCACCTGAAAAATGTTTTGTTTTGATGACTGCCATCCCAACTCTCATATCTTACTTGTGATGCTCTCTCTCCTATTTCACAATAACACAAAGTGAGCTTTCCTCCTTTGAAGCTCTTTGATGTCCACTGTCTATCCTATATGGTAACAATTTAAACTGTGCAGAAATAATTTTGAAGAATTGTGCTCCTCAACAAACATTCTGTAAATAGCATAAATTTTTCACTTTGCAATGTACTGTGCACAGTGTTGAAACTTAAGTAGAATAAAACTGTGCACTGGACTGGTACTGGAACTTGGAACCTTGTCTTTTGTGAACGTTACTCCTACCAGCATCTGTGAAGATGGAAGGTAGGAGAGAAGTACTGAAGAAAGTGAAGCTTTGAGGCTGCCTGGGTAGCTGCCACTAAGAGAACTGCCTGCGATAGGCAAGATTGTACGTTCATGTCCCAATCCAAAGTTTTAATTTGCCAGAAAATTTCAATTTTGTGAATGATTTATTTTATTTTATTTTATTTTTTGTGCCTCTTCTAGCTCTAATAATTTCAATTGAAATACCATCATCATTTACAGTTTAGCTTGCAGGCTATCATGCCTGCAGCTTCCAAGAAGTAATCTCCAATCTTCAAATTTGCACATGGTTTGCAATTTTTATATTTTATGCGTGTATTTAACTTTCAAATGATCCTACTGCTAATACTAGAGAACTAATTCAGAAGTTTTATTTTTGTGACATAGTTTTGTTTACACTACTACTTTTGGTGAACTAAAAATTGTCATATTTCAGCCCGGAATGTTATCTGGTGCGATGTCAGAGCTGATGACATTACTTTGCGAGCCAGGGGGACGACGAGAGTCCAGCTGCAGTAGTGGTACTGGCAGTGTACTGGAGATGGAAGTCGAGCTTCACCGAACCCGTGAATCACTCGAAAAGACAGAGCGCCAGCTGCAGGAGCGTACCGAAGAGCTGCGAAAACGAACCGATGAGGCGCTGCAACTCAAGAGTAAAGTATGTATGGCAGTTACACTGGTTAAAAATTAAAGTATGTTTATGTTGTCAAAAATGATTTTCAGTTACTGGTACTAAAATAATTCAGATCATTCTAAGACAATGATAACCAACTTGACATCCAAAATGTTCTATAATGAATCCACTGCACACTAATTAAATATCTTTATTTTTCAAGACTGTGACTGACTACACCTGATGTGAGCAGAAGTCTGCTGGAGAGAGTGATGGGGGTAAGGAGAAGGCATCAGGTGGGGATGGGTTGGCGTAGCAGCGAGGTAGGGGTGAGGGAAGATGCTGTACTGCTTATGGAGCTGTGCAGGGACATGGTGGGGACAGGATGGGCCACTAGATACAGTGTCAAGAAGTTGTGTGGGAGAGAGATAGGGAGGGGGAACAGTAGTTGGAGGAAGAAGGGAGAGTGGAGGGGAGAGGAATAGAGAAGGGGGAAAGACTAGTATGTAGGTGCATTGGTGAGATGGAAGGCGTGTGTAGTTTTGGTGTGGGGGAAGGTTGGTGGAGGACAGGGAGTAAGAAAGGTTGATGCCACTGTGGTTACTGGAACAAAGAATGTGTTGTAGAGACAGTTCCCATCTGTATTATACCTACCAACATTAGCTTTTTTGAGCTGTGTAAGTGGGAACTCTCTCTACAACATATACTTCATTTCTGTAACCCTCTTGGCCTCAACCTTCGCTAGCCCCTGTCCCATATCCCATACCCTGCACCCATTCCACACATGCCTTCTATCAGACCAATGCATCTACAGTCTTTTCCTCCTCTCCTCTCTCTATCCCCACCACCCCCCACCCACACACACCCACACACACCCACACACACACTCTCTCTCTCCTAACTCTGCACCTAGAATCTCGTTCTGTCCCCACCATTTCCCCACATGCTTCCATAAGCAGCACAGCTTCTTCCTCCATCCCTACCCTGCTATCCTTCCCATCCAAGCCTCCTCCTCACCCCCAAATTCACTCCAACAGATTGCTGCTCACATCAGACACAGTTGTAGTCAGGCGCCAGGGCCTGGAGACAGTGACTGCATGTGTGTGAGAGAGAGTTTTGCTTGTGTGAACATGTGTGGTTTCTCTATTTCAAAGGACTTTTTCATTCAAAAGCTCAAATGTTTACCAGTCTTTTTCATTGCCCCTGTCTGCATTCAATGACTTCTCTATGTGATCAGTAGCAATCTATACTTTTCACATTGTTACTTCCCCTCCCCACTTTGTTCCAGTACCTCTTCATTACCTACCCGCTTACCAATCTAATCTTCAGCATTTCCTGTAGTACTGCATTTCAAAAGCTATTCTCTTCTTATTTGTAGTATTATGTCCCACATTTACTTTCCGTACATGGTTGCACTTCATCTTTTCTTGCTGTGACCAAACAGCATTTTATATCTTCTCTACTTCTGCTGCCATTTTTTAGTTCTCTGCCCAAACAGAAAAGCTCATTACTACTTTTAGTGTTTCATTTCCTAACTCTGTTCCCTCAGCATTGCCTGATTGAATTCAGGTTCACTCCACTATCCTTGTTTCTCTTGTAATGTTGTTAATTTTTTCAAGACACTAGCAGTTCTATTAAACCTCTATCTCTGACATACCTACAGTAAATTGTAATATATGCTTTTCTTTCTTTGTGAACCAAAGTTCATTTTACAAATTCATCTTAGTTTTCTGTACAAATGGAACTACCATCTGGCTTCTGTACAAGGTTTGGTCACTGAGAACTCACAATTCTAAAGGGTGTGTTGTACTCCAGCCAGCTTTGTTTAATTTGATTTGATTTATTTCATCTCATAACATACTATAGTCAGATCATATGATCTGTTGTACGGGAGACATGTCAGTGTATAATTTTAGGTATTTAGTTTACAGACTTAAAAATAACAACAAGTATAATTATAAAAAAATTTCTAGAAGTACAATACTTTTACATTTTTGTACAATTTTTTTTTTTTACAGAGATGTTAGTTGCCCTGTTAAAAATTATCACCTCATCATTGGTAAACTCCTCCACTGAATAACAACATTTTTCCACCAAGAGTTCATGTAATTTTTTCTTTAGATGACCAATTTTCATGGTCAGAATATCACAGCCCTTTAACTTATTGTATATTTTCATGCTAATGTATTGAGGAGTCATAGAATATAGCTTTAATCACTCTGGAGGGAGCATAAAATTTTGTTTTTGCCTAGTTGTGTAAGTGTGCTTGAAGTGAAATTCTTTGAAAAGTTCAGGTTTACTGTACAGAAAAATTAGAATTTCAAAAATGTATAGTGACAGGACAGATAATATATTTAGTTTTTTAAACAATGGGAGACATAAGGTTCTTGGATATGTGGCACACATCTTCCTAATGATTCTTTTTGAATATTTAATATCCTTACCATATAACTTGAATTACCCCCAAAAATGACAGATACAGAGTAACTATGGTACACAATTTTTTGGCTGTCCATGTCTATTACATCATGTAATATTCCCATTGCAAAAGAACTATTTAGTTTGTTAACTAAATATTCTGAGTGTGCCTGCCAGCTTAAGTTTTTGTCCAAGTTTAGTCCTAAGAATTTCACTGTGCTTGCTGGTTCTATCTTCTCATTTTTATGTGGGACATAGATCTCATTTGGTTTAGATCGTTTTGTTTTGAACTGTGTGAGTTGTGTTTTTGTAATGTTTAGTTTCAGACCATTTAATTGAAACCAGGCTTCCAGAGAATCCATAGTGTTTACAACACAGTCAGTGATTTCTGTAGAGCTATTTTTTTCAGTCAGCACTGAAGTGTCATCTGCAAATAGAACTGACTTAGCATTGACGTTCAATGGTAAAGGATTGTTAGAAGATTTCTCTAAATGTACAGAAGCTATAAATCTATATTTGTCTTTCTTCAAACTATCTTCTGAGATAAGTGTTCCCTCATATATTACTACATTTCAACAAAACTAAAACTGATTCTCTTTAAACTCAGCTTCTACCTGTTCAATCTAGCCTTCTGGAACCATTGCTTATTAAAATGATAGTTCAGCAATATATCTTTGTGCTTTGGCATTAATACTATTTCATTCTTTTTGAAGCCTGAGGGTATTTCATTTCTCTCATATATCCTGCAGACCAGGGTGGAACAATTTTGGCATGATCGGTTCTCTCAAGAATCTTAATATAATTGAGGAAAAGTTGCCTACTAAAGGTGCTGTGTCAAATTATTCTCAGAGTATCATATCTCATGCTCACCTTTACCCACTTCCTCTTTCCTTCACATAATACTGTCTTAGGGTTGCTTCAACTTCTATACACACTATTGACCATTAAAACTGCTACATCAGGAAGGAAACCAAGTACCAAAACACTAATTATTGCAATTATACAGCAACACAGGAAGAACACATGTTTAAATTTGTAGCTGATTTGGGGTAGACAGTGTGAGAAACTTAGAACACAGAGCTGCCACCATCTCAGCAATGCATCAAGTTGATCTCAGCTTTCTTGCATACTATTGCTCAACATAGCTTCTATCTTCTCCAAAGGTTTTTTTTCCAATTTTCCCGTACACAACATGCTTCTACAGCCTGGTCATGTTCCACTTTCTACGAGTTTCATTTTTTAGATGTCTTTATTTCCTTTTTCCACTTCACTTGCTGCATTTTTATGTTCTCCCCTCTCTTCCATGAACTGTGAATCTGCCACATCAGGTTGGCTTGCATGCTTCAACAATATAGATAGCTGTGTTTTAGGTGCAACTCCATCTGACTGGTATACGTGGCAGCCAGACTAACAATAGTACACAGCCTGTGATTTCACATGGTACAGAGATATGTATTTCTGATGAAAGTTGGGGTGTAGTGACTGAATCAGAATTTGTTTCAAAACAGGGTGATCAACATTTTTTTCTTAATGTAACATCTATTTCATAGACACCAACATTGCTTTTTTTGTGCAATTTAATATAATACCCAGTGCCATATAACACCATCCAGTGTTACGTATCCTTGAACACTTTACTAAAAATACAGATTTATTGACAATTTGACTGAATCATGTTAATATTTCACATCTGTTAATTTTCATATTTTTCAGCATTATCAAATAAGTTTAGTCTGTGAGTAAATTGAAGTGCGAGCAGGCAAGTCTTCACTCTCTCTATCCAGCTACATCACAAGGAGCAACTACAGGTTACTTCACTATCTTATACTGGCCCTAAATGTGTTAACAATAAACAGAATACAGAAATTAGAAACTAATATAACTAATGCAAGAAACACATGTTAACAAAATCTATATAAATTACCATACAATGCACTGCTATGCTAGACAGCAAAGTGATTCTCAGTCGTCCTGTATGGCAGGCAGGTGGGGTGCTCTTCCGTGAGAGGCCACTTTCTCTCCTCATAAGTGTGGCTCGCTCTTCAGTTTACCAACATGCTGTATCTGAAACCTTAATTTTGACACTAGCATACTGGATGCATTTTCATAAGAAAATGTATTGAGGAAATAAATTAAACTCTGTTACAGCTTAGTGTCCGTGAAGCAGAACTGCTAGCAGCAAAAGAGGAACGTGATCAGGCTAGACTTGATCTGCAAAATACACACCTGGCACGTGATGAAATTATAAATAAGGCATGGCAAGTACGTGATGGTGCAGTTGCACGTAAGAATGCCACTGAGGTGGAACTGGCCCGCACTCGCATCGATGTGATGCAGGTTAACAGTCAACTATTGGAAGCCATTCAGCAGAAAGTAGAACTCAGCCAACAACTTGAGCAGTGGCAGGTAAGTATTATATATCATGTGTGTCACACATAATATCTTTCCCTATCAGCTTCCAATTCTCTTTTGGTTCAAAGATGTATTTCTTTATGCTGCAATTTCTTTGCTATTGTAATTAATCTATTCAGCACCAATATCAAGCTAACTTCTAACTTGTCTGTGTCAGATGGTTCTCTGAGGCCTTGGAAATTTGAGTTAACATGATGATGTAGGTAACGGTGAAGATCACATTACACTGAAACCTTCATGTCAGTGTCACACTACTGTTAGTATACAATCCACTATTTTCAACATGAGTGAAGTATTATGAGACGAAAGTGAATGAACAATAAATTAGAAATAAAATTTTAATATTCTCCTAGACAGTGCATTTAACATATTCAGGTACTCAATCTCATAGACAATGGAGGTCGAAATGAGAGATTCTATATCAATATTTGGAAAAACTGCAAATTCGAAAATGAATCCTAACTTGGAGATTGTGTGGAACAGTGTACCAGTCACTGCAGAAGGATGATTTATGTGTAAGCATTTGCAGCATCCAGTTTTGTGAGACCAAAAAAGGTGAACACTGATCAGATGAAGTGGAAATACAACAGGGAGAACCTATCAACCGCACATCGATTGGGACAATATCATGATGTTACTGAGTTCATATCGAGGAAAATAACTGGCCCCCAGGAAATATGTTTGCTCCCCATGAAACCCCAGCACATACTATGCATTTTGGTATAACAGTGACACATGTGAACCAGTGGATGGAGAGCAATATAAAACAATGAGGGGATACTGAACCATCCAATATCACATCCTTTCATAGAAAGTGTTGCTACTACACTGACACCTTGCAATAGGTGTCGACCTGTAGGGGCTTACAGTTTGACGCAGTCTTCTGCAGCTGGCATTGGTGACATGTTTGCTATAGGGTCAGCCCAGACACTACAAACACGTAAGATTGCAGTGGACACACAAATCCCATGGCAGACATAATGATTGGCAAGCTGGATTGAGTGCTTATGACCACCTGCTTCTACAAAGGTAAGTCAAATAGGAACAAAAATCTTGTTTATGAGTGTCTATGTTTGGCAGAACTGGGCCGACACTTCTAGAAAGCTTTGAAGACAGGGGGATGAGAGGGGGGGCAGAGCTGACCCTTCAACATTCCCTGCATTGCAGAATGAGTAATTACAAAATTTCTTGCTGGTAAATGAGCTCAAGAAAGCAACGGACATTTTTCGGAGACTTATTACACAGTCTGGGCGCTGTCAAGTATCTGTGTGTTGACATAAAGAGCTCAAGGAAGGGTGAAAATGAGTAGAAAATCAGGAGCACAATTGCTGCTCTCAGCCCAGCATAACAGACAAAAACATTCCCACAGTCCAAGATGTTCTTGAAGAAGATTGATGGATGAGTGTATCTGAAATTGAGGAATAGGTTGGAATAAGTTGGGGGAGCTATCAAGCAATGATCACAAATGTTCTAAAGTTTGTAATGTTTGCATAAGATGGGCCCATCACCTTTTGACTGCAGATCAGAAGTTGAGAAGTTTGCAGGTCTATCAGTGGCTCACAGCAAGGTTTGTGAAATAGTATGACATATTTTTGATTTGAGGTCATCACCTGAGGCAAAACACGGGTACACCACTAGTAAAGGGGAGTCAGCCCCAATGAAAGCCGAGGCTCAACTGTCAGCTGACAAGGTTGTCTTAACTGTTTCCTTCAACTGGCAAGGTTTTGAGTTTTTGCACCAGCGAGGCACAACAAGTGCTTCTTATTACTGTGAGCTGTTGAGCCAGACGAGGGCTGCATATTGCCACAAAAGACAAGACCAGCTGATGTGAGAGGCCACACTCTTACAAATTCCAGGCTCTTTACTGCAACTCTGAAGGTCTCAAAACTTGAAGAAATGTAGTGGACTCAGCTTCATCATCCTCTCTAATGCCTGGACCTATCACCCTGTGATTTTCATATGATTGGGCTGCTTAAAGAAGTACTAGGAGGACAATGATTTGAAGGTGGTGAAGGTGTTGGGGGATTTGTGTGAAATTGGCTCTTGATGCAACCAGCTTCTGTCTACAAGTGTGGGATTTTAACAAAAAAAAAAAAAAAAAAAAAAAGACACCTTCCTTCTTACTGAGAAAAATGTATTTCTAAAGGAGGTAACTACAGAAAAATTATTTTTGCCTTTTATTTTTCAATAAATAATTTTGTTTGTTTAAATAAAATCCTATTTATATTTTGTTTATCCTCATATTTTCCCTTCAGTGATGGGGTGCATGGATGTTATATTCTACCATTCTGACAATCTGCAGTGCTAATTAGCATGCCCACACCTTTCTTCAAGAAATATATTTGGCATAGTTCATTGGCATGGTGTCCCAATAGTCACTTTCAGTGCTTCATGTTCTCTTATACAAGCCATTGAGAAGGGGATGTAAGAATATTTTGGAAAGGATAGTTGCTACTCACCACATAGCAGAGATGCTGAGTCGCAGATAGCCACAACAAAAAGACTGACACAAAATAAAACAAGAAGGCCTTTTGTAAAATACACACACACACACACACACACACACACACACACACACACACACACACACACACAATGCTGCATTCTATGTGGATGTGACAACTAACAAGCTGTCTGTCCTCATGAACGGCCACTGAAAAACTGTGGCCAAGACACAACTGGACCACCCTGTTGCTAAGCATGCTGCTCAACATGACATTCTTCATTTCAATGACGCTTCACAGCATGTGCCATATGGATCCTTCCCATCAACACCAACTTTTCTGAACTGCACAGGTGGGAACTCTCCCTGCAATATATCCTATGTTCCTGTAACCCTCTTGGTTTTGTTAGTCATTTTACTCACCCATCCAGCCCCTTCCCTGTCCCCATTCCAGCACTACACACCCATCTATGCTACCAATGCACCCACTCTTTTTACTTCTCTCCTTTCCTGTTAACCCCCCACCCCGGCTCTCTCACCCGCCCCTCTCACCTGCCCTCCGTCTAACCTCCCAACTGCACCTAGCTGCCTTACTCTCTCTCCACCTCACCCCTGCACACCCCCAGCAGCACTTCACCATCTCCCACTGCTACCCTGCTTTCTCTTCCCCTCCCCACTGCAGCCTCATTACCCCCATCCATTTGTGTCTCCCACCATGCACTGCTGCTGCTGCTCATAGTCTGGCTTCAGCTGCCAGAGATTGTGGTCATGTATGTGTGAGTTGCATTTGTGTTTGTGTGGGGGGGGTGTCTATTTTTGACAAAGGCCTTGTTGGCTGAAAGCTTATTTTGTATCAGTCTTTTTGTTGTGGCTGTCTGCGACTCAGCACCCACACTATATGGTGAGTAGCAACTATCCATTTCATAATACTGTTACATTTCATCCTGGATTTTCCATGTAGAAGGGAATTATGCAGGAACATATTCATACCTTCTTTGATTTCATGCCATGGTATTCAGGAGCCCAACAAGATAATAATTCTCAAAGTTGAAGATCATACACATTTCCATTATCCTATGAATTTCATGTTTTCATTTGTCGTATTAAGTTAATTTTAGTCATATGTATCATCCTTGCTTTTGCAACTTCCTCAGACTATAATGTCTGTCCTTAAGTTTGATATGTCCCAGCACATAACTAGAGTTAGAGCCAGCATCTGCAAATTAAGCTGGGAGTGCATTTGTGTGGTACAGCCAAAGTTCTGCTGGGAAGAAACATAGCTTTTTTTCCTAAAGTTTGGTAGCGCATTTTATGAATGATGTAAAAATTTAATTGTAAAATGTAAACTTTCATGGCTGGAATTGTCACAATTTATAAAATATTCCAGGTTATTATGCCATGGTTGAAGAGATTTCACTTTAAAACTCGATTTTCAGGGAGGATCTTAGGTTTGTTGAATGTCCGATTCACACTCTGGGTTGCTACTGTCTGCAGCAAAATTTCGTTTCCGTCGGTTCCCATGCAATGGTATGACGTCACATGTTTTGAAAGCATGAGTGCAATTGGCTGCTGCCGACTGCGGTTGTCCACTATTATCATCATCCCATTGTGGAAGACTGGTACACATTTTTTTCAGCACCAGAATCCAAATTTCATTCAATTTCATGCCCTCCTCCTTCCAATTGAAATTCTTGGGTGTTTCACAATCTCTATGGCCTCTCTCTATAGCCGTTGATGGTATGCAGCAATTGCCCTTGTGCTGTTCGAGTAATTTTTTGACAGTTCTTTTTGTAGTAGCCACATACATCTCCCCACAACTACATGGAATCCTATAAATTCCAGCTTTTTCCAGCAGTTGGTGAGCATCCTTGGCAGATTTTAGGTGATCTTGTATCTTCCGTGTGGGTGTGTAAATTATCGTGATGTCCCACTTCTTCAAGATTTTTCCAATGCAGTCACTCATGTCTTTAATGAATGGCAGGAAAACATTTGATTTCACCAGCACTTTGTGCATCACTATGATTTCCATGCGGTGGTCTTAATACTCTTTCCACATGAGCAAACGAATAATCATTCTTGAGCAAGACATTGTTGAGATGTTTTAATTCTGCGTCAAGCAGCTCTGGTTCACACATTGTCCTTGCTCTATCTGCCAGCATTTTTACTATGCCTCGCTTTTGTTGTGGGTGGTGGTTTGAATCCCAGTGTAAGTAATGTTATGTGTGTGTGGGTTTTTGGTAAACATGTGGCCCAAGCTACCATCTTCTTTCTTGAAAACTAGCACATCAAGAAAATTTAATCTTTCACCTCTTTCACCTGCTTCATCCCCCTTGGTAAACTGAATCTTCAAAATGATCCAGTTCACGTTTTTGTGAAAACAATCCAGTTCTTCCCTGCCATGCTGCCACAAAACAAACATATCACCCACATAATGGAACGAAATATTCAGTTTCTTGTTCGTAGTTTTCAATGCCTGCTCCTTAAATTTTTCCATTAAGGAGTTCACTATAACTGGGCTTAAGGAGCTCCCCATAGTGACACCATCCATCTGTTCATAGAACTCTTTGTTCCATTTAAAATACATGGTTGTGATGCAATATTTAAACAGTTTGACCATGGCATAATAGCCCAGAATGTTTTATTAATTGTAAAAATTTAAGGTTTGCTGATGACACTGTAATTCTGTCAGAGACAGCAAAGGGCCTGGAAGAGCAATTGAATGGAACAGAAAGTGTCTTGAAAGGAGGATCTAAGATGAACATCAACAAAAGCAAAACAAGGATAATGTAGTCAAACCAGGTGATGCTGAGGAAATTAGATTCGGAAATGAGGCACTTAAAGTAGTAGATGAATTTTGCTATTTGGGGAGCAAAATAACTAATGATGGTCAAAGTAAAGAGGATATAAAATGTAGACTGGCAATGGCAAGGAAAGCGTTTCTGGAGAAGAGATATTTGTTAACATTGAATATAGAATTAAGTGTCAGCAAGCCTTTCCTCAAAGTAATTGTATGGAGTGTAGCCATGTATGGAAGTGAAATATGGACAATAAGTAGTTTAGACAAGAAGAGAATAGAAGCTTTTGAAATGTGGTGCTACAGAAGAATGCTGAAGATTAAATGGGTAGATCATGTAACTAATGAGGAGGTACTGAATAGAATTTGGGAGAAGAGGAGTTTGTGGCACAACTTGACAAGAAGAAGGGATTGGCTCGTAGGACATGTGCTGAGGCATAAAGGGATCACCAATTTAGTATTGGAGGGCAGCATAGAGGGTAAAAATCATAGTGGGAGACCAAGAGCTGAATACACTAAACGGATTCAGAAGGATGTAGGTTGCAGTAGTTACTTGGAGATTAAGAAGCTTGCACAGGATAGAGTAGCCTGGAGCACTGCATCAAGCCAGTTTCTGGTCTGAAGACTGTGACAACAATAACAACAAAAACGTATTTGCAAACTTTTTATAACTATGCATGCACATTGCAGATGAGAAACTAGTGTTACACTGTACTAAGTACGTCTGTGAGTACAGAGCCCAAGAAGGCAAAAACATTTTACTGTTTCATGACATGCAGCAGATGGAACTGCATGTGATGTGGTATTCCAGCTAGAAATCTCTTCCCACTGTAGGACTAGCATGATTTGGATTTTTATGGGACATACTGTGGTTGGATTCATATTTTCAGTGACATATATATGATGACTTTGACTTTAATGAGGGACTTATGCCATGAACATTGGACTATTTTTATGTTGTTAATTTTAAATTCAGGTTATCTAATGCAGACAGCTTATAAAAAAAGTCACCTATTATACAAACATTAATGAATAATGATGCACTGAGTTGCTGTGTTAAGGAAGAGGGGGTACCACAACAGCAAAGAAATAGAAACAATTCTGGTTTCTTACACTTTTCCATGTGAAAATAATAGATTATTTATTACACTTTTGTTAAAGCAATTTTAGGTGCAAGGTTAGCACAAAAAAACTTGACATTGGCAAGACCATCTTTCCACTTACAATAAATACAATGACTGCAAAAAAATTATGGGAACTGGTTATTGTGACTTCTGTAGAAAAAAATAAAAAAAGCAAATAAACTACATTTGGACAACCAATTACTGAAAATTGTAATTCTCATGTTTTTCTGTTGACAGATGGATATGCAAGCATTACTTGATGAACAAATGAAACATAAGTTAACAAACCAAGCTAACACTAGTGATTATGAAAGTAGCAGTTCTAGTAGTGCCAGTTCATCTAGCAAGAAGCGAGCACCCTCTCGTCGTCTCTTTGGTCTATTCCAGCGATGAGACAAAGATTAAAGATTATCCTACTGAATATGTCCAATGCAGCAAGCATGAAATTTGAGCACCAACCGTGGTATAATTAACTGTTGTACGTATTTATATAGTTTATTGGCAAGTGAATAAAAATACAGAAATGATCTCAAAAACCACAGCATCAGAAAATAAAACTGTTTCTATTTAACATGGAAAGTCAAAATCTCTTCATTGTAAATAAAACAAAATGTTACTTACTTGTTGATTGGATTTAGATTGTATAGATGTCGTTGATAACAAAAAGTTTACCATGTATCAAAAGGTTCCACTTTTATTTTTAAGCTAAAACATTTTACGAACACTACTGTACCATATAAATTATTTTTGTACATGATGTAATAATATGTATTTAATAATGTTATCTGTGTGCAATAGGCAGACTTAGTGTGTATATCAAATTATCTAGCATAGAATTATGCTAGTTTATGTAAATAAATTAATTTTAATTCACTTTTTCATGAAATTGTTTTAAATCACATTTTAGATTTGAAGGTATGCAATCAAAGAAATGCAGTTTGAATGTGGCTTACAGCCATTAGATTCTAACTAAAATGCATTGAGTACAAAAAAATGTGAAAAATTTAAGATAATCTGGATTCTTAAAAACCTAGATTATGAAAGTACCACAAGTGCAATTACTATAACTTTGTTAAGTATGCAAAAATCTGATTGAACTGTTTTATTAAATTTCTCATTTGTACACGTTTATGACTATTACATGAACTGTATGTGCACAATTGGAGCATTTATCCCAAATAATTACCTGAAATATTTAACATGGAAAAGATTTAATACATCTACAAATTAAACTTGGCTAAAGAGTCCCATTTACAACCTGGAAAAACTGATACCTCATTGAATTATGTTGCAAATGAAAAGTACCTATAACTATTAACACTTCTACTTGGTTTTTAACTAACGTCACAATTCTATTGCACAGAGGGGATACAAGCCAGCTGCTACTACTTTGATTTTTATGGATTTAAGAAGCAATAAAAAATGACAAAAATTTTCATCTTACTATGACCATAAGATAATAGTTCAACAATTGGGCTTCATTTTGGTTACTTATGTGCCAGGTTAAACAACATATTGGTATTAACAAATTATTGATGAGAGGAATGCACATTCTCTGTAATCATCTTTTGGCCTGTCAGAGTTACTGCTGATTCCTGAGGTCAGAAAGTTTGATTCAAAAGCAGACTATAACCTCAAATACTTTTGCTGTCTGCATGACTCACAACCACTGCAGCCCTCAATAAGCTCATCATAAAGTAAAATTTACTACATTCCTATTAGTATTACATGCAAGTTAGCTTTTGCACCAAGTGCAACACATTCAACAATGCTCTGAAAGACAACTAAGGTTTGTGAGAGAAGTTGAGCCCAATTGAGAGGATACAGAAATTATTACTTAAAGTAGTAACTAGTATTTAACCTAAAGAAAGAGCTGCAAATGGTCACCTGCATTTGAGCAGTATGTTGTACAGTTAAAGTGACAGCATTAGTTAATCTAAAGGAACACAAGGCAGTTTAAGTACCCTGAGTCGTATTTTAGGATCCACCAAGATACACCAAGTTTGAAATTACTAGAATTTGACTTGACTTGACTTGAATTTCAAACAGTTGCCAGTAGGCAATAACTCATCTGTATCACCACTGCAGTTGAAATTTTTGTACATGAGCTCATTTCCATATGTTAGAATATGCATGTAGCATTCTAACTGCCAAATGACATACTACAGATATTTATTCTTAATTTTCAATATATTGAAAAAAAATTACATTGATCTTCACAACAATTACACTCACTGGGACAGACAAATCAATTGAGCTTCACAAAGACTGTGCATGTGGTCTCTACCAAGTCATCTCAAATACCCTCTGTCATCACATGTACTTATTTATTTATTTAGCATCTTATGATGTACATCTATGGAGTAAGTCCAAGTATATATTTGCATTGTCAGTTTTCCAATAAAATACATTACTTTTACTGATTCTAACTATAGTTTTGCTAAGGTAACTAATAAATTTTTGCCACAACATTTCTGGAAATTAACATCATAGTTACAAAATTTTAGATACTGTAAACTGAACAGATTTTGTGAGGCATACATAATCTATGTACCTAAATTACAGAACATTTTATTGCAAATATTGTATTCAATGGGTTCTTCTTCCATTACTGAAAAGATTATACAGACTAATCACCAAAGAAATATTATAGTTTTGCAAAAAGTTACAAACAATATGAATTACCATACACTGTAGGAAATTCGTTGTTATAATCTCAATGAAGAATATGTTTCAATTTCATGAGAAGTTCGTTAATGATACTTTCAACTCATTATTTTGATTACAGTTTAATTACTTTGAACATTTTATTTAATTAGTATCATAATTTCAGTTTTTGTGTATGAAGTACATTCTATTGCATGTAAAACTTCTCGTGTGAAAGAAGTTAAGATTTGATTCCAGAATTATTGATATGTTGACAATCACAAGAATTTTCTTTAAGTTGCATAAAAAACTGAATAGAACCCAAATTAAAATTTATGCAGAAGTAACAACATGCATATAGAAATCAGTCAATGTGCACAAGATACAAGTACAACACACAATTGTGATATCCAGTGTACTAGTTGACTTGGTACTGATCAATACAGTAAGTGTTAACCCCATATGCCATGTTACAGCAATCAATAAAGGGAGTAAAAATGCAGTCTTTTGCTTTCTAGCTGGTCTTAGTTCTATATGGAAGTTTTTGTGTTTTCTTATGAGTGAACACCTACAACTCACTATTTGCTCTTTAAATGTCACCAGTTGAGCTTCTGGAAAGAAAGTTCATAAGGATTTGGTATCTGAGATGTTAGCAATAGCACTGGGGAATATTTCAGTAAAGTGGGGTTCCATGTTCTCTGTGTAAAGTTATTTATAAAGGGCAATCATGATAAGGTACCAAAGTGTAAAGGTGAACCATCGCTACAAATCTGTGAGCAGTTAAAAAAAAAATGTCCTTGACTGTCTTTGATTGTACTTGGACAGTGTTTCAAGATGGTGGATCACTTTCTCTACAAAGAATTGGAAACAACAGCCAGATTTTACCTCCAATATTAACACCTGTCTAATTATTGTAAGTCCAGGTGTTAGAGCTGGAATAAATCCTAGTTTTTTTTTTTTTTTGGAATCTCGAAGAAAACAGACCACCAAGTCAACATCTGTAAGTGTTCCCAGCAGCTGTTGTCTGCAACCTCTCCCAATCCTGTCTTGGCATCCATGAGTGATGTGCAGTATTAAATTCTACATCTATATTCTGAAAACCACCATGCCGCTAAGGGTAGCCATGTGGTCTGAGGGGCCTTGCCACGGTTCACGCAGTTTCCCCCGTCGGAGATTCGAGTCCTCCCTTGGGCACGGGTGTGTGTGTGTGTTGTCCTTAGTGTAAGTTAGTTTGGTCCCATAGGAACTTACCACCATCCTATAAAACCACTATGGAGTACATGGCAGAGAGTACATCCCATTGTACCAGTCATTATTGTTCCTTCCTGCTCCATTCATGTATGGAGAGAAGGAAGAATGATTGTATGAATGCCTCTGTGCATATAATAATTATTCTAAACTTATTCCCACAGTCCCTACATGAGTGGTATGCAGGGGCTTGTAGTATATTCCTAGAGCCACCATTTAAAGCTGGTTCTTGGAATTTTGTTAGCAGATATCTGTGGGATAGTTTACATATATCTTCAAGAGTCTTCTGGTTCAGTTCCTTCAATATCTTTGTGGCACTCTCCCATAGGTTAAACAAACCTGTGATACATTCTGTCAGTCCTGTCTAGTACAGGTCCCACACACTTGAGCAATATTCTGGAACTGGTCACAGGAGTGCCTTGTAACCAAAGTCTACCAACAGCTTTAGCAATGACTGAACCTTTATAATCATTCCATTTCATATTCCTGCAAAGTGTTACACCCAGGTATTTGTATGAATTGGCCGATTCCAACAGTTACACATTGATATTACAGTCATAGGCAACTACTTTTTTTGTTTCGTGAAGTGCAAAATTTTACATTTCTAAACAGTTGCCAATCTCTGCACCACTCTGAAAGATTATCGAGATCTGAAAGATTATCAAGCTTCTTTCATATAGTACTTCATTAAAGATAACTGTGTCATCTGCAAAAAATCTGCTTTTACTATTAATATTGTCTGCAAGATCATTAATGTACATGTACAGCAAGGGTCCCAACACACTTTTCTGGGGCACACCCAAAGTTACTTCTACATCTAACGATGACTCTCTGTCCAAGATAATATGCTGCATCCTCCCTACCAAAACGTCTCCAATTCAATCACAAATTTCACTTGATACCCCATATGATCATACTTTTGACAATAAGCATATGTTTGGTATTTGGTACTTTTTGGAAATCAAGAAATACAGAATCTGGCTGATTGCCTTGATCTGAAGCTTTCAGTATGTCATGAGAGAAAAGTGCGAGCTAGGTTTCACATGATCATTGTTTCCAAAATCCAAGCTGGTTGGCTCTGAGGGGGTCATTCTGTGCAACATATCTGATTATGTTTGAGTTCAGAATAAGTTCTAAGATTCTACAACAAATTAATGTCAAGGGTATTGGACAGTAGTTTTGTGGATCACTTCTATGACCTTTCTTGTAGGTGGGTGTGATCCGTGCCTTTTTCCAAGAACTGGGAAGTTTTTTGGGATTCCACCAGGCCCTGGAGCTTTGTTCAACTTTAACAATTTCATTTGTTTCTCAGTGCCACTGCTGTTGATACTTGTTTCATTCCTCTTTTCAGTGGTACAAGGATTGAATTAGGCAAATTTTCCTGGGTTTTTCTTTGTAAAGGAACATTTGAAAATGGAGTTAAGCATTTCAAATTTTGTTTTTTTACCCTCATTTTCAGTTTCTGTCTCATTTGCTAGGGACTGAAGACTAACTTTGGTGCCACTAACAGCCTTTACATATGGCCAGAATTTCTTTGGGTTCTGTGAAAGATAATTTGACAATATTCTGCTATAGTAGTCACTGAAGGCATCACACATTGCTCTCTTGACAGCCAAATGCATTCCATTCAGCATGTCTCTATCTATAGCCGTAAAATTTGTTTTGCGCCTATGTTTCAAGTTCCTCATTGAAATATGACACTTTCAATTTTTTATCTACTTTGCTGAACATATTTAGTTGTACTTTGGTAATCATTGTTGCCATGTTCATGTCACGGTCACAGACATCAGTTTCACATGGACATCCTCAAACACATCAAGTCTGTTTGTTGCTATTAGATCCAGTAAGTGTCCATCATGAGTGGGGTTCCTGTCTGTCTGTTCTAGTTAGTTTTCAGAGAAGGCATTTAGTAAAGTTTCACAGGATGTTTTATCATGCCCACCACTAACAAGACTTTAATTTTCCCAATTAACTGTTGGATGATTACAGTCTCCACTGAAGATTGCAGAATGATTGGGGAACTTATGTACAAGTGAACCAAGATTTTCTCTTAAAGTTTTTGGTTACATCAGGAGATGAGTCTGGTGGGTGATAGAAGGCTCAATTATTATTTTATGCCTAGCCCTGATACTGAATCTTGCCTGCACAATCTCACATGCAGTTTTGATTTCTGCCTAGGTGGATTTGAGTTTCTTGTCTACTGCAACAAATACACCACTTCCATTTCCCAGTTGCCTATCCTTTCAATAAACATTTAAATTTTTCCCAAAAATCTCACTGCTATCAATTTCAGGTTTCAACTAGCTTTATGTTCCTAATGTTATATTAACTTCACTGCTTCACTGCACTCTTGTGGGCACCCCACAAACAGTCAGCTACCTGAGTAGCAGCCTTTGTTGTGTAGTGCACACATGATCCACTTAGGGGAACCCTACAGCTCTCAACCCTATGGCGAAAGCCCAGGAAGTCACAGCCTAACTTGCCAGAGAGCCTTCGAAGTCTCTGGTTCAATCCTTCTACTCAACTCAGAACCAATATTATGTAAGGACAACTATTCAAAAATTTTAACATCCTGTCATATAATTTCTACTAATCTTTTTAACATTAACCAAATGAAAAATATTAATTTTAAACTGTCAGAGGGACTTAACAACTATACATGGACATCATGCAAATTTAAACTGTTGCAACACCCTCAAATGTCTTTCAAGTAAAATCTTTTAAACTGGATGTCATGCGAGGAACCAATTACAAACCTACACAGACAAGAACAGAATGTAATTAACTCCTAACAATAAACTTTTACAGTAATTCCATTCCAAACTAACGTGAGCAACTGTATCATAGAACAATAAACTGCAGTCAGTAGGCCATGATCCTGTGGCTGTTGAATTCTATGCTTGATGATAGGCATTTCACCTCCTTAGATAAGACATAATATGATCTTCTCACAAATGTCATTGAAATGTGAGTTTTGAACAAAAACCTGCTGTGTAACCTAGTCTTATATACAAAATATAGATGGGGTTGATTTTGGCAGCAGTCAACATGTGACTTCTCTTCCAAAATCCCTATTGGCTATACACAGCAAGGGCATAGATGGCAGAATGTCAGATGCCCAAGTTTCATAAGAACAAAACCTCTGCTGTGTGTGTGTGTGTGTGTGTGTGTGTGGGGGGGGGGGGGGGGGGGCGCGCGCGCGCGTGCGCTCATTTTCTGACAGTCTTTTTTGTTGTGCCTATCTATGACTCAGCATTTCTGCTATATGGTGAGTAGCAACTATCCTTTTCATAATATTGTTACATTGTAGTTTGTATTTTTCATTGTTGAATATAGGAAAACACTTAAGGAAAACTTCATGGAAGTAATTAGACTTTCTGGGTGACCTATACATCCCTCCTCCTTCCACATTGCGCCCATGTATTGTGGAAGAGCTGGGGACGGGGTGTTCTGAATAAGGGGACAAGGGGATTAGTAGCCAGAAGAAGTAATATGATGTAAAATTTGCCAGACTGGCTTATGAAAGGTTTTTATAGTCTCTCTCTCTCTCTCTCTCTCTCTCTCTCTCTCTCTCTCTCAACTTCCCTGCTGCTTACATTATATGTTCGTCCCATATGAGCTTCCTTTTTCATATTATGCGTAAATACACACGACATGATATGCTCCAGATGTTCACGACTAATCTTGTAATCTGGTTTATTCTCTTTGCATTTATCCCCATCCCCATTTTGTACATGTCTGCCTAGGTTTCCTTATGGTTGTCCCATGATGATACTTCTGTGTAATCAGTAACTTCGTCAGTGAATAAACTGATGGTGCTGTTGACCGTATTTGATAAATCAAATCGTTGATGTACAGTGAATGTGCCCGGCAGCTGTGGACGAGTGGTTCTAGGCACTTCAGTCCAGAACCACGCTGCTGATGCTGCTGTCACAGGTTTGAATCCTGCCCTGGGCATCGATGTGTGTGATGTCCTTAGGTTAGTTAGGTTTAAGTAGTTCTAAGTCTAGGGGACTGATGACCTCAGATGTTAAGTCCCATAGTGCTTAGAGCCATTTTTTATCATCCACAGCCGTTGAGTGATATCAGCAACAGGAATAGTTGGTTGCCTGCAACACACTTACAGAATGTGTGAACTTGATGCCACGAGAGTAAGAATATACTTATCATGGAAACATTTTGTGTTATACAATACTTCAGTTAGAACATTAAATATCAGTTAAGCTAATGAGTTTCCCCACATACAAAAACCTAACTTGCGACAAAATCTAACAGCATCTTTTGATAGTCTTCATTAAATTACAAAATACAGGTAACTGAATCCATCAAAGGCTAAGAGCTGAAACACAATGGGATTAAAAGAAAAATGTTAATTCCCTAGCAAGCACACATACCAAGTGTAAATTGACAAAAATATTTTTAAAATGGTATGGAAAACAGTTTGCTAACATCACAATGACACTACTATTTTGAATACATACAAACATAAGTACTGTGACATGCCCTGAGAAAGGCAATTACTTGAAGTTAACAACTAAACATCTTCCCATGTAGATAAGCAAAGCTAAGCCAAGCCATATTAATGAAAGTCAAATTGAGGACAAAATGTACATAACATATAACTTGATCACCAAGTTTTACAATGAAAATTGCACATAGCAAAACCACTCATGACATTCATGGTTTTGCCAGGCACTGTGAACTCTGAGAAGTAATAAAAGAAACAGATGTCACTGTCAGTCACATTAAATTGTCTTAAATACATAAGGAAGAGGCCTGGGTGGGCAAAGAGGGAATACTACAAAAAGTTTTGGCAATACAGATTTAGCACCATGTAGTAGTAATTGAAAATCATGTCATGTAAAATGCAATTCTTGGCTTGATTAGCACAATACGAGCCAATTTGTTAACAAAAAGCACCAAGTATTCTCTGTGATGCAACAAAGAAGTGTTCACAGTAAGTTGGATTCTGAAGTGTGGCTCAATTTTTCTTTTATTCCACATTCCATGAATTGGACAGTACAACATTATGCACATGCTGTCAGCATGAACTAACAAACAACGTTCCGTCCTCGCACGAGTATCAGCCAAGCTGACTGCATTTTCCATTGGTGCAGCTGTACCAGTGAGCTTTTACAATATAAAATTACAAGCACAATTACAAAACATTCAACCTTGTGCAGTGTATCCATATACAGGGTGAATCACCTAACATTACCACTGGAAACACTCCCAAACCACAACAAACACTGAATAAACAATTCGAAAGACTGAAGTGAGGAGAGGGGCTGGTGTAATTCGTTAATACAGACCACTGAGAAATGCATGGAAGTATGATTTTCAACACATAGTTACGTTTTTTAAAATGGAAACTTATTATTTTTAGCAAAACTGAAAATAGAAACAAATACTTAATCAATGCCATATTTTACATTGTAAAATGTTAATTACATTTGTAATTTGTAATGTAAAGTTGACACTTGAGCAACTCCTCAGCAGTTTAATCGTGTGTATAGGAGAGAACCGAATTAATTAGGGAGACAAAAAGAACAGTGATGTAAGGTAGGTAAAGAAGAGACATGAAGAGCATGTTACATACACATACTAATATTTTTATTAGTTTTTTTCTCTAAAGAATATTGCACAACACTTGATTTGTTAGAAGAAGATGTACTTTAATGTGAGAATGTAGTTAAACTTACGAATTTACTTTTTGTTTTCAATGACAGAATGTAAAAGAGTGTGTCCTGACATTTCAGGCCAAAAACTGTTGAAAGTGGTGCCCACCATTTGCTGCACACATTTGCAATCTACCACATAATGGATGTCTTACACAATGCAGTACATCTGGTGTAATGTTGCCACAGGTTGCCTCAATACAATGTTTCATATCCTCTGGGGCTGTAAGCACATCACAGTACATGTTCTCTTTAACATACCCCACAGAAAGAAGTCTAAATGTGTAAGGTCAGGAGAATGGGCTCGCCAATTCATGTGTCCACCACATCCTATGAAATGCCTGTCAAACATTCTGTCAAGGATCAGCCCAGTGTTCATTGCAGAATGTGCAGGAGTACCATCATGTTGATACCACATATGTCTAAGCGTTTCCAGTGGGACATATTCTAACAATGTTAGCAGATTATTTTGTACAAACTTTATGTATTTTGCAGCTATTTGGGTGCCTTCAATGAAGCGAGGCCCAGTGAGATGGTCACCAATTACTGTGCACCATACATTTACATTCCACAGTCACTGTTGCTCTACCTGTCAAAGCCAGCAAGGATTGTCCACGGACCAGTAATGCATGTTTTGTAAATTCAATGCACCATGGTTTGTGAAACCTACTTCATCGGTAAACAGGCAGAACTGCAACGGATTCTCCGTTAATGCCCATCGTCAGAAATTCACTAGATTATTAAAGTCATCTCCATGTAATTTCTGATGTAGTGACACATGATATGGGTGAAATCTGCAACAATGAAGTACGCGCATTACACTATTTTGACTCTTTGCGCTCCCTCTAATGATGTCAAGTGAACTCGTGTGGGTTCACAGCAACAGCAGGGCTCACAGCAACTGCACCTGCTTCTCCTGTGATGGGTCTCTTACGGACATGTTTGTGTGTTATGACCATACCTGCTGCATACAATTGTTTGTATGTTGTTGTTGTGATCTTCAGTCCAGAGGCTGGTTTGATGCAGTTCTCCATGCTACTCTATCCTGTGCAAGCTTCTTCATCTCCCAATACCTACTGCAACCTACATCCTTCTGAATCTGTTTAGTGTATTCACCTGTTGGTCTCCCTCTATGATTTTTACCCTCCACGCTGCCCTCCAGTACTAAATTGGTGATCCCTCGATGTCTCAGAACATGTCCTACCAACCGATCCCTTCTTCCAGTCAAGTTGTGCCACAAGCTCCTCTTCTCCCCAATTCTATTCAATACCTCCTCATTAGTTATGTGATATCCCCATCTAATCTTCAGCATTCTTCTGTAGCATCACATTTTGAAAGCTTCTATTCTCTTCTTGTTCAAACTATTTATCGTCCATGTTTCACTTCCATATGTGGCTACACTCCATACAAGTACTTTCAGAAACAACTTCCTGACACTTAAATCTATATTCGATGTTAACAAATTTCTCTTCTTCAGAAACGCTTTCCTTGGCAATCCCAGTCTACATTTTATATCCTCTCTACTTCGACCATCATCAGTTAGTTTGCTCCCTAAATAGCAAAACTCATTTACTACTTTAAGTGTCTTATTTCTTAATCTAATTCCCTCAGCATCATCCAATTTAATTTGACTACATTCCGTTATCCTCGTATTGCTTTTGTTGACGTTCATCTTATATCCTCCTTTCAAGACACTGTCTATTCCTTTCATCTGCTCTTCCAGGTCCTTTGCTGTCTCCGACAGAATTACAATGTCATCGGTGAACCTCAAAGTTTTTATTTCTTCTCCATGGATTTTAATTCCTACTCCGAATTGTTCTTTTGTTTCCTTTATTGCTTGCTCAATATATAGATGAAATAACATTGGGGATAGGCTACAACCCTGTCTCACTCCCTTACCAACCACTGCTTCACTTTCATGCCCCTCAACTCTTATAACTGCCATCTGGTTTCTGTACAAATTGTAAATAGCCTTTTGCTTCCTGTATTTTACCCCTGCCACATTTAGAATTTGAAAGACAGCATTCCAGTCAATATTGTCAAAAGCTTTCTCTAAGTCTAAAATTCTAAAAATGTAGGTTTGCCTTTCCTTAACCTATCTTCTATGAGAAGGTATAGTGTCAGTACTGCCTCACATGTTGCTACATTTCTCCGGAATCCAAATTGATCTTCCCTGAGGTCAGCTTCTACCAGGTGTCCCATTCTTCTATAAAGGATTTACGTTAGTATTTGGCAACACTAACTTATTAAACTGATAGTTTGGTAACTGTCACATCTGTCAGCACCTGCTTTCTTTGGGATTGGTTATAATCATCTTGAATTGTGAGGGTATTTCACCTGTCTTGTACAGCTTGATCAACAGATGGTAGAGTTTTGTCAGGGCTGGCTCTACCAAGGCTATCAGTAGTTCTAATGGAATGTTGTCTACTCTCGGGGCAATGTTTCAACTTAGGTCTTTCAGTACTGTGTCAAACTCTTCATGCAGTATCATATCTCCCATTTCATCTTCATCCACATCCTCTTCCATTTCCATAGTATTGTCCTCAAGAACATCAACCTTGTATAGGCCCTCTATATACTCCTTCCACCTTTCTGCTTTCTCTTCTTTGCTTAGAACTGGGTTTCCATCTGAACTCTTGATATTCATACAAGTGGTTCTCTTTTCTCCAAAGGTAACTTCAATTCTCTTGTAGGCAGTATCTATCTTACCCCTAGTGATATACGCCTCTACATCCTTACATTTGTCCTCTAGCCATCCCTGCTTAGCCATTTTGCACTTCCTGTCGATCTCATTTTTGAGACATTTGTATTCCTTTTTGCCTGCTTCATTTACTGCATTTTTATATTTTCTCCTTTCATCAATTGAATTCAATATCTCTTCTGTTACCCAAGGATTTCTATTAGCCCTCATCTTTTTACCTGCTTGATCCTCTGCTGCCTTCAGTATTTCATCTCTCAAAGCTACCCACTCTTCTTCTAGTGTATTTCTTTCTCCCATTCTTGTCAATTGTCCCCTAATGCTCTCCCTGAAACTCTCTACAACCTCTGGTTCTGTCAGTTTATTTGAGTTCCATCTCCCTAAATTCCCACCTTTTTGTAGTTTCTTCAGTTTTAATCTACAGTTCATAACCAGTAGATTGTGGTCAGGTTCCACATCTGCCCCTGGAAATGTCTTACTATTTAAAACCTGGTTCCTAAATCTCTGTCTAATCTATCTGAAACCTTCCAGTATCTCCAGGCTTCTTCCATGATTCTTGAACCAAGTGTTAGCTATGATTAAGTTATGCTCTGTGCAAAATTCTACCAGGCGGCTTCCTCTTTCATTCCTTATCCCCACTCCATATTCACCTACTACAATTCCTTCTCTTTCTTTTACTACTATCGAATTCCAGTCATCTGTGACTATTAAATTTTCATCTCCCTTCACTATCTGAATAATTTCTTTTATCTCATCGTACATTTCATCAATCTTTTCTACATCTGCGGAGCTAGTTGGCATATAAACTTGTACTACTGTAGTAGGCGTGGGCTTCGTATCTATCTTAGCCACAATAATGCATTCACTATGCTGTTTGTAGTAGCTTACCAACATTCCTATTTTTTTATTCATTATTAAACCTACTCCTGCATTACCCCTATTTGATTTTGTATTTATAACCCTGTATTCACCTGACCAAAAGTTTTGTTCCTCCTCCCACCGAACTTCACTAATTCCCACTATATCTAACTTTAATCTATCCAGTTCCCTTTTTAAATTTTCTAAACTACCTGCCAATTAAGGGATCTGACATTCCACACTCCGACTTGTAGAACGCCAGTTTTCTTGCTCCTGATAACAACGTCCTCTTGAGTAGTCCCCACCCAGAGATCCGAATGGGGGACTATTTTACCTCCGGAATGTTTTACCCAAGAGGACGCCATCATCATTTAACCATACATTAAAGCTGCATGCCCTCAGGAAAAATTACGGCTGTAGTTTCCCCTTGCTATCAGCCATTGGCAGTACCCGCACAGCAAGGCCATTTTGGTTAGTGTTACAAGGCCATATCAGTCAATCATCCAGACTGTTACGCAACTACTGAAAAGGCTGCTGCTCCTCTTCAGGAACCACACATTTGTCTGGCCTCTCAACAGATACCCCTCCGTTGTGGTTGTACCTACGGTACAACTATCTGTATCGCTGTGGTACGCAAGCCTCCCCTCCAATGGCAAGATCCATGGTTCATGGGGAGGAAATTGTTTGTAGATGTTTTCAGATGTGCAGCGGGTTGGATGATCTCTGTCCGGGTGCCTTTCTGCATACAGCTTGTAGACTGCAGCTGCATTTTGTCTACACTCACCATACACCAGTATCATCTCTACCTTTTCAGAGTTAGAATAAACCATTTCACAGTTCTTACAACATTGTACACACTGTTGTACTTGCGACCTTCTCATGTTCCTACTGTGCATACTTCTGTTCTTACTTGTGTACAGTACACTATTACAGACATCTGGAAACACAGTGTACTACAGTTATTCTGAGTACAAGGACTAATTCAGCAAGCGCTACATGCAGACACTGAGACAGCCAAACTAGTAAACATTGAAGTCTTCGTGAACATAAACCTACAGATCTTGTCTTTTACAACACGCAACTGAACGTCTGAGGTTTCAGGCATCAGCCTTATGTTACAAAGTACTCTGGATATACTTAACATTTTACAGTGTAATAAACAGCATTGATCAAGTATTTGTTTCTATTTTCAGTTGTGCTAAAAATAATAACAGGTTTCCATTCAAAAAGACATATGGTAAGTATGTGTTGAAAATCATACTTCCGTGCATTCCTCAGTGGTTTATATTAACCAATTCCACGAGCCCCTCTCCTCACTTTTGGTCTGTGGAATTGGTTATTCAGTGTTTTTTTGTGGCTTGGGAGGTGTTTTTAGTGGTAAAGTTAGTGTTTCACCCCGTATTACAATAAATATCAGCTCATCGCCATCACACCTTTGGCTATGAAAAAAGCTTTGTTGCTTGTTGATACATAGAACATTTCAAAATTGCCAGTAATTGAACATGTAATGAATGCATTACAGATAGAAAAGTAAGGTAAAACTTGATTTGTGGAGGGCAATCGCAGAGCAGTAACAAGGGGTAAACTAGGCTTATTTATTTATTTATATTTATTTATTTATTAGTATGTCACAGAAGAGAGAGAAATATTAGGGAACTTTCTAGGAAGGGTTTTCAAAGGTAAGACATCTTCAATTTGTGGCATATTCTGGAAGGCAAAAAACATTGTGTAATATTTTTGGCTTTTATCTTCCACTTAGACCTAAGTCGGGACTTCATAGGAAACCATTGAAGTCAACACAGGATGGAGATGTGTGATGAAGTAATTTCTCCTTTGTACATGAACTACTACACCATGTGCTTCATAGCAAATTGGAAACTATGTGGGACTGGCGTTCACAGTTTATCCAAAACACAACGATGCAGAACAGCAAGAGCAAGTTACGTGGAATCAACAAAGCAAATGACAATGGAGAATGGTCCAAATACACTGGCTAAATATTAGGGTATGTATAAAAAAAATGACATATTGAGGGACAACCATCTCTCTAAATAGATATTTATTAGCATTAAAAGTGAGAGAAAAAGGTGATCTAAATAATGAACATGGCCAAATATGGACAGGGACAGTGACCCCATGCATTGAAAAAAGCTGAATGACATGTTTGCAAGGGAATTGCTGGTTTCCATGGAGTGGATACTCTGAGAAGTTCATCAAAGCCTTTTAGGCTCAGTGAGACTAAGATAGGAAACACCACCACCTTGCAAATCATCCTGTTATATGAGGGTTGCCAAGAAAGTAATGCCTCACATTTTTTTTTCCTTCAGCAATCTACACAGCCTATTTTTCCATGTAATCTCCTTCCATTTCTATGGCCTTCCTCCACAGAGCACAAGAGTATGTATACCCTGTGAGTACTAGTGCTTGATCTGGTTAGGGAGCCATTTCTTCACTACACAAACCACCTCCTCATTGTCCCCAAATTGCTTTCCATGAATGCTATCCTTTAATGGCCCAAACAAATGGAAATCTGAGGGAGCAAGGTCAAGACTGTAGGGCAGATGGGATAACACTGTCCAACACTGTTACATGAAGGGTTCTGGGCTGTGTTGTGATGGAACACATCTTGCACACCTTTCAGTATCCAAGGACACACATAATTGCTGATTGACAGCAGCAGTGCCAACCGACAAGTCATAATGCATCAGTTTTTGTGAATGAGAGCATCAGCGGGCTGTAACATGTCGAGTGACGAATGTGGATAGTCTTCTCACTTGCCATAAGTCATGAAGCTCTATCAAAACAATTTCTGATGACGTCACCCCCCTGTGTCCACCAACTAATGGTACTTATTCCTGTTGACTGCAAATGCTCCACAGAGTTCACACAAATATTTGTGAATATGCCCCACAGTTTCTTTTCCTGCAGTGAGAAATTCAATGACACACTGACTGCAACACATATCATTTACAGATGTTATTTTGAAGCGTTGCTGCAAATATGCCTTCTATCAGAGCAAAAGCTTTTGGGAAACTTCAAAAAATTTATACCTAATGTTTCAAATTTGCAACATTGGTACTGACTGAGGAAAAAAGTAAGGTATTTTTTTTGAGTGACAGTGCATTCAAATCCCAACTTTTTCTCAGGTTCACACCTCATTTGTTTGCTGAATTGGATTTCTCAAACTAGGACTCTGAAGGTACGAGTAACTGTATCATGGAAGGTAAGTGCAATACTTTGTACGAAAATACAGAAAAGTTTCATACAGCACAAGGCTCAAGAGAGAAATGTTGGGCAGAAATGAGAACTGGTTAATTGTAGAAAATGGAAGCCCACCCATAAAAAAACAAACTTACGTTAGAGTTCATAGTCTGGTGACTACAGCACCATAAGGCTCACAGCAACAAACATCAGTGCATACAATGTCTTAAGGCTTCACCATTTTATCATTTGAAACACTCCCAAAATCCACTTGTTTTACTTTATAAAATACAGCAATCAGCCTCTTTATGTATTTTCATTTATGCCAGTACATGTTTTCAGCTTTCGCTTATCTTCAGTTAATATGTTGTTGTTGTTGTTGTCGTCAGTCCTGAGACTGGTTTGATGCAGCTCTTCATGCTACTCTATCCTGTGCAAGCTCCTTCATCTCCCAGTACTTACTGCAACCTACATCCTTCTGAATCTGCTTAGTGTATTCATCTCTTGGTCTCCCTCTATGATTTTTACCCTCCACACTGCCCTCCAATACTAAATTTGTGATCCCTTGATGTCTCAGAACATGTCCTACCAACCGGTCCCTTCTTCTTGTCAAGTTGTGCCAATAGCTCCTCTTCTTCCCAATTCTATTCAGTACCTCCACATTAGTTACATGATCTATCCATTTAATCTTCAGCATTCTTCTGTAGCACCACATTTCAAAAGCTTCTGTTCTCTTCTTGTCTAAAACTACTTGTTGTCCATATTTCACTTCCATACATGGCTACACTCCATACAAATACTTTGAGGAAAGGCTTGCTGACACTTAATTCTATATTCAATGTTAACAAATTTCTCTTCTCCAGAAATGCTTTCCTTGTGATTGCCAGTCCTCATTTTGTATCCTCTTTACTTTGTCCATCATTAGTTATTTTGCTCCCCAAATAGCAACATTCATCTACTCCTTTAATTGCCTCATTTCCAAATCTAATTTCCTCAGCATCACCTGATTTGACTACATTTCATTATCCTTGTTTTGCTTTTGTTGATGTTCATCTTAGATCCTTTTTTCAAAACACTGTCCATTCCGTTCAACTGCTCTTCCAAGTACTTTGCTGTCTCTGACAGAATTACAATGCCGTCGGCGAACCTCAACGTTTTTATTTCTTCTCCATGGACTTTAATACCTACTATGAATTTTTCTTTTGTTTCCTTTACTGCTTGCTCAATATACAAATTGAATAACATCGGGGACAAGCTACAACCCTGTCTCACTCCCTTCCCAACCACTGCTTCCTTTCATGCCCCTCGACTCTTATAACTGCCATCTGGTTTCTGTACAAATTGTAAATAGCCTTTCGCTCCCTGTATTTTGCCCCTGCCACCTTAAGAATTTGAAAGAGAGTATTCCAGTCAACATTGTCAAAAGCTTTCTCTAAGTCTACAAATGCTAGAAATGTGGGTTTGCCTTTCCTCAATCTATTTTCTAAGATAAGTTGTAGGGTCAGTATTGCCTCACGTGTTCCAACATTTCTGCTGAATCCAAACTGATCTTCGCTGATGTCAGATTCTACCAGTTTTTCCATTCATCTGTAAAGAATTCGCGTTAGTATTTTGCAGCTGTGACTTATTAAACTGATAGCACAGTAATTTTCATACCTGTCAACACCTGCTTTCTTTGGGATTGGAATTATTATATTCTTCTTGAAGTCTGATGGTATTTCGCCTGTCTCATACATCTCGCTTACCAGATGGTAGAGTTTTGTCAGGACTGGCTCTCCCAAGGCTGTCAGTAGTTCCAATGGAATGTTGTCTACTCCCGGGGCCTTGTTTCGACTCAGGTCTTTCAGTGCTCTGTCAGACTCTTCACGCAGTATCGTATCTCCCATTTCATCTTCATCTACATCCTCTTCCATTTCCATAATACTGTCTTTAAGTACATCGTCCTTGTATAGACCCTCTATATACTCCTTCCACATTTGTGCTTTCCCTTCTTTGCTTAGAACTGGGTTTCCATATTAGCTCTTGATATTCATACAAGTGGTTCTCCTTTCTCCAAAGGTCTCTTTAATTTTCCTATAGGCAGTATCTATCTTACCCCTCATGAGATAAGCCTCTACATCCTTACATTTGTCCTCTAGCCATCCCTGCTTAGCCATTTTGCACTTCCTGTCGATATCATTTTTGAGACGTTTGTATTCCCTTTTGCCTGCTTCATTTATTGCGTTTTTATATTTTCTCCTTTCATCAATTAAATTCAATATTTCCTCTGTTACCCAAGGATTTCTACTAGCCCTCGTCTTTTTACCTGCTTGATCCTCTGCTGCCTTCACTACTTCATCACTCAGAGCTACCCATTCTTCTTCTACTGTATTTCTTTCCCCCATTCCTGTCAATTGTTCCTGTATGCTCTCCCTGAAACTCTGTACAACCTCTGGTTCTTTCAGTTTATCCAGGTCCCATCTCCTTAAATTCCCACCTTTTTGCAGTTTCTTCAGTTTTAATCTACAGTTCATAACCAATAGATTGTGGTCAGAGTCCACATCTGCCCCTGGAAATGTCTTACAATTTAAAACCTGGTTCCTAAATCTCTGTTTTATCATTATATAATCTATCTGATACCTTCTAGTATCTCCAGGATTCTTCCATGTATACAACCTTCTTTCATGATTCTTGAACCAAGTGTTAGCTATGATTAAGTTATGCTCTGTGCAAAATTCTACAAGGCGGCTTCCTCTTTCATTTCTTCCCCCCAATCCATATTCACCTACTATGTTTCCTTCTCTCCCTTTTCCTACTGACGAATTCCAGTCACCCATGACTATTAAATTTTTGTCTCCCTTCACTACATGAATAATTTCTTTTATCTCATCATACATTTCATCAATTTCTTCATCATCTGCAGAGCTAGTTGGCATATAAACGTGTACTACTGTAGTAGTTGTTGGCTTCGTGTCTATCTTGGCCACAATAATGCGTTCACTATGCTGTTTGTAGTAGCTTACCCGCATTCCTATTTTTTTATTCATTATTAAACCTACTCCTGCATTACTCCTATTTGATTTTGTATTTATAACCCTGTATTCACCTGACCAAAAGTCTTGTTCCTCGTCCCACTGAACTTCAGTAATTCCCACTATATCTAACTTCAACCTATCCATTTCCCTTTTTAAATTTTCTAACCTTCCTGCCCGATTAAGGGATCTGACATTCCACACTCCGATCCGTAGAATGCCAGTTTTCTTTCTCCTGATAACAACGTCCTCTTGAGTAGTCCCCACCCGGAGATCCGAATGGGGGACTATTTTACCTCCGGATTATTTTACCCAAGAGGACTCCATCATCATTTAACCATACAGTTAAGCTGCATGCCCCCAGGAAAAATGACGGCTGCAGTTTCCCCTTGCTTTCAGCCGTTCGCAGTACCAGCACAGCAAGGCTGTTTTGGTTAGTGTTGCAAGGCCAGATCAGTCAATCATCCAGACTGTTGCCCCTGCAACTACTGAAAAGGCTGCTGCCCCTCTTCAGGAACCACACGTTTGTCTGGCCTCTCAACAGATACCCCTCCATTGTGGTTGCACCTATGGTACGGCCATCTGTATCGCTGAGGCACGCAAGCTTCCCCAACAACGGCAAGGTCCATGGTTCATGGGGGTAGTTATTAAAACTATCAAATGCTAGTTGGCTGCTGTAACTGACACACACAAAGTAACAAGTTTGTTTATCTCCTACACTTCATGCACTGTATATTTACAATACATTTGTTAGATGCATTTACTTTCTTTTCTAGTTGTAATTGTTCCTATTTTCTGTATTATAAGCAGGGCACAAATGCTTTTCCTTTGTATGATGCAGAGAAACAGTGCAGTCTTTACCACGTTTCTGACAGCTGTTTTTGTGTATCACACAAAGAAAAAATGTTTGTGTAAATGTGGAAAACAGGAACAGTAAAATCAGAATAGAAAGTAGTGCATCTAACATGTAATACATTGTATATTTACAACTCGTAAAATAATTGTTACTTTGCATATGAGAGCAGCAGCATCAAAAGTGCAGTCAGTGTCCTTGATGATGTGCTATGATTTAAAAATGTATTACACCAATCAAAGGTATGCAAAAGTCTGAAACATGTATTTATATAAATAAAATTATATAAAAAGGTAACTAGTTACTGTATTTCTTAAAGTAATATAATCCACAGCTGTGGAGCTCAACACCCAATAAAATGGGTAAATTAATCTCTCCACTTGTTTACAGAACATGAAGTGAGGTCTTAAATGCATGTAATGTCTGAACAAGCAGATGGGCTGAAAACTGATTGACAAAGAAAACATTCAATAATGTGTGAAATGCTGAGCAAATATAAGCAATGAAAAGGGAGTCGTCAGTTCCCTGGTGCATTTGCAAGGCTATTAGAGTAGCGAGATGCAACATGCTCACCTTATCTCAGGATGTCAAATGCATCTTATCATTACAGCATTCCAATACGATACTGCACAGACTCATGGCCTTACTGTTACATCTGATAGATGTAACCATAGCAGAGGACAGCCAAATACTTATAGCAAAGCAGACAGTAAAGATATGAGCATACAAAGTCAATGAGTTCTAAAGGTGTCAATAAGAAGGAAAGGGAAAGATAGAGAATGCAGAAGTCAGGGATGGTATGAACATGAAAACAGCAAGAAGTAACAAACACCAGTTTACAATATTCTGATTTTAATTCATATGAATGTTTGTTTAGAGGGCAAAGTGTATCAACAGAGTGTGGAAGATGGAAACTTTTATGCTGTTTAGCCTTTTGTGAAGTGCCAGGACTAACACATAGTGGGCTGACAGGAACCATTACAGCTTTATTTATATCTACATCTGTATTTGCATGATTACTCTGCAGTTCACAGTCAAGTGCCTAGCAGACAGTTCATCAAATCACCTTCATCTATTTCTCTATCCTTGCATTTGCCAATAGCGTGCGAGAAAAACAAAAACTTAAATCTTTCTATGCGAGCTGTGCTTCTTCTTATTTTATTATGATTTTTGCATCTAGAGGAGAAAATTGGTGTTTGAAATTTCATGAGAAGATCTGCTGCAATGAAAAACATTTTCATTAAAATGACAGCCACTCCAATTTGCATATTATATCCATGGCACTCTGTCACATATTTTGTGGTAATACAAAATGAGCTGCCCTTCTTTGAACATTTACAGTATTCTCTGTCAATACTATCTGATGTGGATTCCATACTACACAGCAACACTCCAGCAGAGGATGGAGAAGTGTAATGTAGGCAGTCTCCTTAGTAGACCTGTTGCATGTTCTAAGTGCTGTGTAAGTCTGTGGTTCACTTTCCTCACAACATTATCTACGTGATCACTTCAATTGATGTTATTCACAATTGTAATCCCTCAGTATTTACTTGAACTCACAGCCTCTAGTTTAGTGTGATTTACCATGTAACAGAAATGTAGCGGATTTCTTTTAGTACTCATGTTGAGATTTCACACTTTTCATTCTTTAGAGTCAACTGCACCTTTTTGCGCCATACAGATATCTTTTCTAAATAATTTTGCAATCAGTTTTGATCATCTAATGAGTTTACTATATGGTAAGTGAAGCAACATCTGCAGACAACCTAAGAGGGCTGCTCAGATTGTCTCATAATTTTTTTATGTAGATTAGGAACAGCAGAGGGCCTATTAACACTTTCTTGGGGAATGACAGATATTACTTCCCTTTTCCTCAATGACTTTCCATCAGTTACTATGAACTTTAGTCTTTCTGACAGGGAATAATGAATCCAGTTGCACTATTGAAACAATACTCCATAGACACACAATCTGATCAGAAGTCGATTGTGAGGAACAGTGTCAAAAGTTTTCTGGGAATCTGTAAATATGGAATCACTTTGACATCCCCTGTCAATAGCACTCATTGCTTTCAGAGAATAAAGAGCTAGTGTTGTTTATCAAGAATTATATTTTCTGAATCCATGTTGGCTATTTGTCAATAAATTGTTTTGTTCGATGCAATTTGTAATGTCGAAACACAATTTACGTTTCAAAATCCTACAGCAAATCGATGTTAGTGATATGAGTCTGTAAATGGGTCTGTAATTCAGTGGTCTAGAGGGTGTCTTTGATTACTAATCAAAAGGTCCTCAGTTCTGGTTTCAAACTCCATCCCCACTTAAATTTTTAACAATAATCAGCATTGGTGGCTGAATACATCCGGCATAAGAAGTCACCCTCGTTCTGCCAATGGCCTTGTCTAAGAGGGTGGAGAAGCAGAGGTTCAGGGTCCTCGCTTGCCCATGTGGTGGGAAACTGCTGCTAAAGGCAGAAGAATCAGCAAGGCAATGAAATCCACTGCTTCAAGCCACATATTGTGTATCCACAAGACATGTGGCCTGTAATTGATAAAGTGTCACAATGATCTCTCCATTGGCAAAAGATTCCAGAACAGTTCCCCACTCAGACCTGTGAGAGGGCACTGCCAAGGGGGAGGTGACCTTAAGAAAAAGACTGAACAAGCAACAAAAGAATAATGTTCTGTGAGTTGGACTGTGGAATGTCTGAAGCTTGAACATGGTAGAGAAGCTAGAATATCTGAAAAGGGAAAAGCAGAGGCTCAATCTTCATATACTGAGGGTCAGTGAAATGAAATGGAAAGAAGACAAGGATTTCTGTTCAGATGAGTATAAGGTAATAGTAACAGCAGCAGAAAATGGTAAAACAGGAGTAGGATTCATTAAGAATAGGGAGGTAGGGCAGAGAGTGTTACTGTGAACAGTTCATGGATTGGTTTATTCTCATCAGAATCATCAGCAAATCAACACCAACAACAGTTCAGGCATACATACTGATGTCACAAGCTGAAGAGATAGAGAAAAGTATGTGAGGATATTGATTGAGTAATGCGGTATATAAGGGGAGGTGAAAATCTGATAGCCATGGGGGACAGAAATGTGGCTATAGGGACTAGGAGGAAGGGTTACAGGAGAATATGGGCTTGGTGCTAGGAATGAGAGAGGAGAACAATTAATTGAGATCTGCAATAAATTTCAGCTAGTAATAGTGAATACTCTGTTCAAGAATCACAGGAAGAGAAGGTATACTTAGAAAAGGCCGGGAGATATGGGAGAACTCAGTTACATTACATTGTGGTCAGACAGAGACTCCAAAACCAAATACTGGATTGTAAGCCATACCCAGGAGCAGATGTAGATTCAAATCACCATTTAGTAGTGGTGAAGAGCAGGCTGAAGTTTAAGGGATTAGTCAGGATGCGTCAATACACAGAGAAGTTGGATACAGAAGTTACAAGGAATGAGGAAATATGTTTGAAGTATTCTAAGGCTAGAGATACTGCAACAAGGAATAAATCAGTAGGCAGCATAGTTGAAGAGGAATGGATAACTCCAAAAAGGGCAATCACAGAAGTTGGAAAGAAAAACATGGGTAAAAATAAGGTAACTGAGAAGAAAGCATGGGTAACAGAAGAAATACTTCAGCTGATCAATGAAAGAAGGAAGTACAAAAATGTTCAGGGAAATTCAGGAATACAGGTATTGAAGTTGCTGAGGGATGAAATTAATAGGAAGTGTAGGGAAGCTAAGGGGAAATGGTTGCATGAAAAATGTGAAGAAATTGAAACAGAAATGATGGTTGGAAGGACTGACTTAGCATGTAGGAAATTCAAAACAACAAAAAAGCAAGGGTGATAACATTAAGAGTGCAACAGGATTTCCACTGCTAAATGCAGCGGAGAGGTGAAAATAGTATACTGAAGTCCTCTATGAGGGGGCAGATTCATCTGGTGTGGTAGAAGAAGAAACAGGAGTTGATTTAGAAGAGGTTGGGGATCCAGTATTAGAATCAGAATTTAAAAGATCTTCGGAAGACTTAAGATCAAATAAGGCAGAAGGGATAGATAACATTCCACCAGAATTTCTAAAATCATTGGGGGAAGTGACAACAACATGACTATTCAAGTTGGTGCATAGAATGTACGAGTCTGGGGATATACCATCTGACTTTTGGAATAATATCATCTACACAATTTTGAAGACTCCAAGATTGACAAGTGTGAGAATTAGTGCACAATCAGCTTAACAGCTCATGCATCCAAATTGCTGACAAGAAAAATTTACAAAAGAACAAAAAAAATTGAGAATGTATTGGTTGATGATCAGTTTGGCTTTAGTTAAGGTAAAGGCACCAGACAGGCAATTCTGATGTTGTAGTATAATGGAAATAACACTAAGAAAAATCAAGATGTACATTTAGGATATGTCAGCCTGCAAAAGGCATACAACAATATTAAATGGTGCAAGATGTTTGTAATTCTCAGGAAATTAGGGGTAAATTATACAGAGAGATGAAAAATCCAGGATGGAATGCAACAGTATTCTGAGAAGGAAAGTTTCCACTCACCATATAGTGGAGATACTGAGTCACAAATAGGCACAACAAAGAGATTTTCATACTTAAAGCTTTCAGCCAATGGCCTTTGCTCAACAGTACACACACATATGTACACACACACACTCACGCAAACACAACAACTCACATATGCAACTGCAGTCACAGGCAACTGAAACCACACTGTGAGCAACAGCACCAGTGCATTATGGGAGTGGCGACTGAGTAGGGGAAAGGAGGAGGTTGGGGCGTGGGGGGTGGGGGGGGGGGAGGATGGGATAGGTGATGTTAGTGACCGTATTGGAGTAGGTGTTGGTGGGAGGATTATGGGACAGGTCTTGCACCTAGGTCTATTACAAGGGTATGAGCCATGAGGTTTTTTATTTTTTTCTTTCCTTTTCCACTACTCAACCCCCCCTCCCCACCTCTACCCTGCCCACTGCCCAACCTGCAGCATTTCACTGTCCACCATCCCCACCATACTATCCGTCCGCCTCCCTGCCCCAGCCTCCTCCTTTCCCCCACCCAGTCACCACTCCCATCATACACTGGTACTGCTGCTCGCGGTGTGGTTTCAGTTGCCTGAGACGTTGTGCCTATCTGCGACTCAGCATCTCCACTATATGATGAGTGGCAACTTTCCTTCTCATAATATTGATACAGAGAGATAGGTAACATACAACACACACAAGAGCCAAGAGGGAATAATGAGAGTGGAAGACCAAGCATGAAGAGATCGGATTGAGAAAGGTGTAAGACAGGGATGTAGTCTTTCATCACCAGTGTTCAATATATATATATATGTTGAAGAAGCAATGAGGGAAATAAACGAAAGGTTAAGGGGTGGAATTAAAATTCAAGGTGAAAGGATGTCAATGATATGGTTTGTTGATTACATTGCTATCCTCAGTGAAAGTGAAGAATTACATGACCTGCTGAATAGAATGAACAGTCTGTAATGCAGTGGTTCCCAACCTTTCTTAGACCATTACTTCTGAATGCAATTAGATGTTAGTTAGTACCCCTGACCTTCCTTCTCCCTGCCATTGTTGCTCCCCCCCCCCCCCCCCCCCCCCACCCAACCCAACTATCATCAACTTCAGCACTTAACAAAACTGTAGAATGAAAGACATTTCTTTGAACACTTTTGTATTTAAAATGATCAAAGTTGTGAAAGATGAATGATATTTAGTGCGTGTGTGTGTGTGTGTGTGTGTGTGTGTGTGTGTGTGTGTGTGTGTGAGTGAATGCTGAAGCAATTTGTGGTGCATCACAAGTACTACCCACAACTCCTTCTCAGATGAAAAAAGCTTACTATTCACAGTGATAGCAGACAATTGCTACAAAACACACTTCCCCTGCATTACTCCTCTCCTCTGTGGGACTTGGTTGGCCTGCACACTGCAACCCCATTTAAAATGAAATAAGTTCAGGTGTGTGCACTATGCTTACTGTTTGGGAATCACTTGATTCCTGAACCTCTTACTTCTGAGTTGGTATGAGTGGGCTGAATTCAGCCTGTTCATGCTTTGTGCCTAACCCATCTAATGATAATACTGTGCACAACCTTATGTAGTCACCACTGCGTTGTGCTGCCAATTAATTCATTTAGCTGTTTCGAAGAAAGTAATGAAACAATTTCTGGACAATTGCAGGTACTATCTACAACTTGGAGAGGACATTTTCTGGAGATATTTAGCATTTATTATGCATATGTCTCACTTTATAATCAACAATGTATGGAATAAAACACAAGATATGTGTGGATTGGGTGGACTACGTGAGGAACCTGTAACTACACCAGATTAATGCTACTAATTGAGAAAAAGTGATTATTGATAACTTATATAAACAATATTAGAGTTATACAAAATTGTGATGATATTTTGAAAATAATTTAGTTTCATGGCTGAAATAGAATTGTGCTGTTTAATTTTTAGCTCTACGAAAATTTCATTTTATTGCGCAGGGGGTAATTACCCCCAGGCTGGGAACAACTGGTCTAATTAGTACAAAATATGGATTGAGAGTAAATGAAAGAAATAAAAAAGTAATGAGAAGCAGCAGAAATGAGGAAAGTGAGAAACTTAACATCAGGATTAATCAAACAATGCAAAATGCAATATATATGTAAAAATAATATGAAAAGGAAAGTTGCTGCTCACCATACAGCAGAGATCCTGAGTCGCAGATAGGCACAACAAAAAAAAGACTGTCGCAATACAAGCTTTTGTCCAATAAGGTCTTTGTAAAAAATAGACAACACACACACACACACACACACACCCACACCCACACGCGACTGCAGCCTCTGGCAGTTGAAGTGTGACTTCACTTGCCAGACGCTGCAGTTTTTTTTGTGTGTGTGTGTGTGTGTGTGTGTGTGTGTGTGTGTGTGTGTGTGTGTGTGTGTGTGTGTGTGTGTGTGTGTGCGTGTGCGTGTGTGTGGGGGGGGGGGAGGGGGGGGGGGCACACGTGCGTGCGGTTGGTGTCTATTTACAACAAAAGCTTTGTTGGCTGAAAGCTTATATTGTAACAGTCTTTTTGTTGAGCCTACATGGAACTAAGCATCTCCACTATATGATGGATAGCAACTTTTCTTTTCATAGCATAGTATTGTTAACATCAGGATTGATAGTCATGAAGTAGGTGAGGATAAGGAATTCTACTACCTAAGCAGCAAAATTACCAATGATGAATAGAGCAAGGAGGACATCAAAAGCAGACTAGTGCTGGCAAAAAGACATTCCTGGCCAAGAGAAGTCTACTAGTATCAAACATAGACCTCAATTTGAGGAAGAAATTCCTGGGAATGTAGGTTTGGAGCACAGCATTGTATGGTAGTAAAACATGGACTGGGGAAAAACCAGAACAGAAGAGATTCGAAGCATTTGAGATATGGTGCTACAGACAAATGTCAAAATCAGGTGGACTGATAAGGTAAGAAATGAGGAGGTTCTGCGCAGAATCAGAGATGAAAGGAATATGTGGAAAACACAGACAAGAAGAAGGAACAGGATAATAGGACATCTGTTAAGACATCATGGAATAATTTCCACGGTACTACAGGGAGCTGTAGAGAGTATAAACTGTGGAGGAAGACAGAGATTGGAATAAATCCGGCATGTAATTGAGGACATAGGCTGCAAGTGCTGCTCTGAAATGAAGAGGTAGGCACAGGAGAGGAATTTGTGGCAGGCCACATCAAACTGTCAGAAGACTGATGACTCAAAAAGCAGTAGCCTAATCCTTCTAATCCTATTTCCTTTCCTGGGTACAGGTGCCTTTCCAGTTTTCAGGTACAGATCTTTTGACGAGCTAGTGGTTGGATATGTTTGCTAAGTATGGAGCAATTGTGTCGGCATACTCTGAAAGGAACATAACTGGTATAAATCTGGACCAGAGGTCTTGTGTATATTGAGTGATTATGCTGCTTTGCTACACTGAGGATATCTACTTCTAAGTTAATCATGTTAGCAGTTGTTCTGGATTTAAATTCTGGGATATTTACTTTATCTTCTTTGGTGAAGGAGTTTCAGAAAACTGTGTTTAATAACTCTGCTTTTGTGGCACTGCCGTCAATAACATTAGCATTACTATTACGCAGTGAAGGTATCGATTGCATCTTGCCACTGGTGTACTTTACATACGACCAGGAGGTATTTGGGTGTTGCTGCCAGATTTTCAGATAGTGTCTCGTTGTGGAAACTATTAAAAGCAGCTCACATTGAAGATCATGTTAAATTTTGAGCTTCTGTAAAATTTTGCCAATCTTGGGGACTTTGCATTCTTTTAAATTTGGCATGTTTTTCTGCTGCTTCTGAAATGATATTCTGAGCTGTTATGTGTAAAATGAGGGATCAGTACCACCTCTTATTAAATTATTTGGTATAGTCACTGTCAATACTGTTACTACACATTTAAACCAGACTGGAAGGAGTGAAGACTCTCTCTTAGTTAGGTGTCAACCGACATTCAGCTCCTTTTTTAAGCAGATATCTTCTGCATTTATTTTTGGTGGATTTGCATGTCATGGTATTCAGTCTTGCTAGAACAACTTAGTGATCACTAGTGTCGTAGGACCGTTGCTATTCACAATATACATAAACGGCCTTGTGGATGACATCGGAAGTTCACTGAGGCTTTTTGCAGATGATGCTGTGGTATATCAAGATGTTGTAACAATGGAAAATTGTACTGAAATGCAGGAGGATCTGCAGCGAAATGGCGTATGGTGCAGGGAATGGCAATTGAATCTCAATGTAGACAAGTGTAATGTGCTGCGAATACCTAGAAAGAAAGATCCTTTATCATCTAGCTACAATATAGCAGGTCAGCAACTGGAAGCAGTTAATTCCATAAATTATCTGGGCGTATGCATTAGGAGTGATTTAAAATGGAATGATCATAAAAAGTTGATCGTCGGTAAAGCAGATGCCAGACTGAGATTCATTGGAAGAATCCTAAGGAAATGCAATCCAAAAACAAAGGAAGTAGGTTACAGTACACTTGTTTGCCCACTGCTTGAATACTGCTCAGCAGTGTGGGATCCGTACCAGATAGGGTTGATAGAAGAGATAGAGAAGATCCAACGGAGAGCAGCGCGCTTCATTACAGGATCGTTTAGTAATTGCGAAAGCATTACGGAGACGTTAGATAAACTCCAGTGGAAGACTCTGCAGGAGAGACGTTCAGTAGCTCGGTACGGGCTTTTGTCGAAGTTTCGAGAACATACCTTCACCGAGGAGTCAAGCAGTATATTGCTCCCTCCTACGTATATCTCACAAAGAGACCATGAGGATAAAATCAGAGAGATTAGAGCCCACACAGAGGCATACCGACAATCCTTCTTTCCACGAACAATACGAGACTGGAATAGAAGGGAGAACCGATAGAGGTACTCAAAGTACCCTCCGCCACACACTGTCAGGTTGCTAGCGGAGTATGGATGTAGATGTAGATAGATAATCCCTGTATCCGTCATAATGCTCCCTCTATTTGCTCTGCATTATTTGTTACTAAGAGGTCAAATATGTTTTTGCAACAGTTCCTTCTTGGAGTGAGCTCCTGAACTAAGTGTTCAAAATAATTTTTTGGAAAAGTGTTCAGTACAATTTCGAGTGACACTATGTGTCAACCACTGACTTTAAACATGTATTTTTGCCAACATACTGAGGGTAGATTAAAGTTACCACCAACTATAATTGTATGACTGGTGTATCTATTTGTAATAGATACAGGCTGAGTTAGACAAGGCCAGGGGAGATCTTGATAGGTTAAGGAGGGAGAAGGGTAAAGAGAGGTGGGAAGTGGCAACAGGCAACAGGAGGAACAGGCCTAGAACTTTGTCTGACAGCTTCATGGTGAATGGGGAAAATAGATTTGACCTGTTGCTTCAGTTAGAAGCTGGTGAGCTTCAAGCAGTTGCAGGTGTAGACAGAGCACAACAAACTTCCAGCAGCAAATTGAAAAGTAAGCATGTAAGGAAATCAGCAAAGAGAAAGAAAGTGTTGTTGTTAGGTAGTTCCCATGGAAGAGGTGTTGGCCAACTTTTGCAGGAAGGACTAGGATCAGAATACCAGGTCACCAATTTTTTTAAACCTAGTGCTGGTCTGGAGCAGGTGACAGAGGATTTAGGATCACTTTGCAAAGATTTCACTAAGGAAGACACCATGGTTATAGTGGGTGGGGCAGGTAACAGTATTGACAGAGATCCTGGGTACAGTATAGAGTGTGACCTGGCGAAGATTGTATCAGCATCGAAGAATACTAGTGTTGAGTTTGTATCTGTTCTTGGGCGCCATGACCGACCTAATTTGAACTCTTCTGTCAAGAGAGTTAATTTGGAGCTGGAACGGCTGCTTATGTCGGGTGCAGAGAACACATCGGTGTGGTTCCTGTTGATTCTCTCAGTAGGTGGGATTATACTAGGCATGGCCTTCACCTCAACAGGAGGGGGGGGGGGGGGGTAAATTGGCTGGGGAAATAGCAGGAAAGTTAAAGGGGGGAGGCACTGTCATGAGTGGTAAAATACCAGTGGTTATAGGGTTCAGAAAAGACCCTTTTTTAGGGTAGGGAGGACAGAAAGAAAGCAAATTTTAAGAGAGGTTAGAAGTGAGACAAACCTTAAGTTTCAGAAAGAAATCAAAATACATAATTCCAGCTTATTACATCAGCATAAACAGCTATTGGTTAAGAATTTTCAACAGTCAGCAGATATTATAACTCTACCAAATTTTAACTCAGTCAATGTGAAATGTCAGCTATCTTTATTACATCAAATATTCGAGGACTGAGAAATAAAATTAATGAATTAACTATCTGCATAGATGAATTAGAGCCTTCAAACCCAGCTGACATAATCTGCCTCTCTGAACATCATGTGACGACTGGTATAGAACTTTTAAGTGTTTCAGGGTATAGGTTAGCATCTCACTTTTGTAGATCAGAAATGGAGAAAGGAGGAGTTGCCACATTCATTAGGAACTGTCATAAATTTAAGAACATAGACATTCATAAATTTTGCCTAGAACAGCATATGGAAGCATGTGCAACAGAATTAGAATTTCACAAAAAATCCTTCATAATATGAAGTGTATATCAAGCACCTGCAGGTAACTTTAATCTGTTTGTAAACCACCTTGAAGCTGTACTGGCCCATTTAACAACCAAAAACAAAGAAATAGTGGTTGCTGGTGATTTCAATGTAGATTTCCTTAAAGACTCTCCCAATAAGGACTTATTTGAGTTAGTAACACTATCATTCAACTTAATTCCCACTGTAAAGTTCCCCACTAGGGTAGCCACTTGCTCACAAACAGCCATTGATAATATCTTTATAGAAAAGTCCAATGAACAAAATTATATCACAAAACCAATAGTCAATGGCCTCTCAGACCATGACATGCAGTTCCTTCTGTTAAATGTTAATACTGAACAGGATATAAAATCTGTTAAATATGAGCTCAAGAGGTAATCAATAAGCCAAAAATTGATTATTTTAGGACACTCCTCAGATACATTCACTGGACTGATGTTTACAGTGCATGAATGAAAAATATAACACTTTTGCTAATAAAGTGCTTACCTTATTTGGACACTGTTTTCCCCCAAAACTTACCAAGGTTAGACCAAAGTCTACAAAAAAGCCATGGATTACTCGAGGAATATGGGTATCTTGTAAACCAAAAAGAAAACTGTATCTGTCAATCTGAAACAGTTCCGATGTTGATGCTATAGCACATTACAAGAAATACTGCAAAATATTAAAGACTGTAATACGGATGTCAAAGCAAATATATTACAAGGAAAAGATAGTCATATCAGATAACACAATAAAGACAATATGGGATATAGTGAAGGAGGAGACCGGTAGAACCAGACATGAAGAGGAACAAATAGCATTAAGAGTAAATGATACATTGGTGACAGATGTGTATAGTGTTGCAGAACTTTTTAATAAACATTTTATAACTGTTACTGAAAAGATGGGGTTGTCAGGTTTGGTAGATGCTGCTATGGAATACCTCAGACCAGAAATTTCAAGCAACTTCCATAATATGAATCTGACTCTCACTACCCCAACAGAAATAATGTCCATCATAAAATCTTTAAAATCAAAAACATCTAGTGGGTATGATGAAATATCAACAAAGTTAATTAAAGAATGTGATTCTGAGCTAAGTAACATACTAAGCTATTTGTGTAACCAGTCATTTATCAGTGGAATATTTCCTGAATGGCTGAAATATGCTGAAGTTAAGCCACTGTTTAAGAAGGGAGATAAAGAAATAGCATCAAATTTCCATCCAATTTCACTGTTGCCAGCATTCTGAAAAATTTTCGAAAAAGTAATGTACAGTCGGCTTTATAACCATCTTATCTCAAATAACATACTGTCAAAGTCACAGTTTGGATTTCTAAAAGGTTCTGATATTGAGAACGCTATCTACACTTACAGTGAAAATGTGCTTAATTCATTAGACAAAAAATTGCAGGCAAGTGGTATATTTTGTGATCTGTCAAAGGCATTTGAATGTGTAAATCACAATATCCTTTTAAGTAAATTAGAGTATTATAGTGTAACAGGAAATGCTGCAAAATGGTTCAAATCTTATATCTCTGGCAGGAAACAAAGGGTGTTATTAGGAAAGAGACATGTTTCAAGCTATCAGCCATCATACAACTGGGAACTAATTACATGTAGGGTCCCACAAGGTTCCATTTTGGGGCCCTTGCCTTTTCTTGTGTATATCAATGACCTTTCATCAGTAACATTACCAGATGCCAAGATCGTTTTGTTTGCCGACAATACAAAGATTGCAATAAATAGCAAATCAAGCGTAGTCTTAGAAAGATCAGCTAATAAAATATTTGTGGACATTAATCACTGGTTCCTAGCCAATTCTTTGTCACTAAACTTTGAAAAAACACACTACATGCAGTTCACAACTTGTAAGGGGTGTCCCACGAGTATATGTCTAACATAAGATGACAAGAATATATATCTAAAAACAAAGATGATGTGACTTACCAAATGAAAGTGCTGGCAGGTCGACAGACACACAAACAAACACAAACACACACACAAAATTCAAGCTTTCGCAACAAACTGTTGCCTCATCAGGAAAGAGGGAAGGAGAGGGAAAGACGAAAGGATGTGGGTTTTAAGGGAGAGGGTAAGGAGTCATTCCAATCCCGGGAGCGGAAAGACTTACCTTAGGGGGAAAAAAGGACAGGTATACACTCGCACACACACACAAATATCCATCCGCACATACACAGACACAAGCAGACATTTGTAAAGGCAAAGAGTTTGGGCAGAGATGTCAGTCGAGGCGGAAGTAAAGAGGCAAAGATGTTGTTGAAAGACAGGTGAGGTATGAGTGGCGGCAACTTGAAATTAGCGGAGGTTGAGGCCTGGCAGATAACGAGAAGAGAGGATATACTGAAGGGCAAGTTCCCATCTCAGGAGTTCTGACAGGTTGGTGTTAGTGGGAAGTATCCAGATAACCCGGACGGTGTAACACTGTGCCAAGATGTGCTGGCCGTGCACCAAGGCATGTTTAGCCACAGGGTGATCCCCATTACCAACAAACACTGTCTGCCTGTGTCCATTCATGCGAATGGACAGTTTGTTGCTGGTCATTCCCACATAGAAAGCTTCACAGTGTAGGCAGGTCAGTTGGTAAATCACGTGGGTGCTTTCACACGTGGCTCTGCCTTTGATCGTGTACACCTTCCGGGTAACAGGACTGGAGTAGGTGGTGGTGGGAGGGTGCATGGGACAGGTTTTACACCGGGGGCGGTTGCAAGGGTAGGAGCCAGAGGGTAGGGAAGGTGGTTTGGGGATTTCATAGGGATGAACTAAGAGGTTACGAAGGTTAGGTGGACGGCAGAAAGACACTCTTGGAGGAGTGGGGAGGATTTCATGAAGGATGGATCTCATTTCAGGGCAGGATTTGAGGAAGTCGTATCCCCGCTGGAGAGCCACATTCAGAGTCTGATCCAGTCCCGGAAACTATCCTGTCACAAGTGGGGCACTTTTGGGGTTCTTCTGTGGGAGGTTCTGGGTTTGAAGGGATGAGGAAGTGGCTCTGGTTATTTGCTTCTGTACCAGGTCGGGAGGGTAGTTGCAGGATGCGAAAGCTGTTTTCAGGTTTTTGGTGTAATGGTTCAGGGATTCCGGACTGGAGCAGATTCGTTTGCCACGAGGACCTAGGCTGTAGGGAAGGGACCGTTTGATGTGGAATGGGTGGCAGCTGTCATAATAGCAGGTACTGTTGCTTGTTGGTGGGTTTGATGTGGACGGACGTGTGAAGCTGGCCATTGGACAGATGGAGGTCAACGTCAAGGAAAGTGGCATGGGATTTAGAGTAGGACCAGGTGAATCTGATGGAACCAAAGCAGTTGAGGTTGGAGAGGAAATTCTGGAGTTCTTCTTCACTGTGAGTCCAGATCATGAAGATGTCATCAATAAATCTGTACCAAACTTTGGGTTTGCAGGCCTGGGTAACCAAGAAGGCTTCCTCTAAGCAACCCATGAATAGGTTGGCGTACGAGGGGGCCATCCTGGTATCCATGGCTGTTCCCTTTAATTGTTGGTATGTCTGGCCTTCAAAAGTGAAGAAGTTGTGGGTCAGGATGAAGCTGGCTAAGGTAATGAGGAAAGAGGTTTTAGGTAGGGTGGCAGGTGATCAGCGTGAAAGGAAGTGCTCCATTGCAGCGAGGCCCTGGACATGCGGAATATTTGTGTATAAGGAAGTGGCATCAATGGTTACAAGGATGGTTTCCGGAGGTAACAGACTGGGTAAGGATTCCAGGCGTTCGAGAAAGTGGTTGGTGTCTTTGATGAAGGATGAGAGACTGCATGTAATGGGTTGAAGGTGTTGATCTACGTAGGCAGAGATACGTTCTGTGGGGGCTTGGTAACCAGCTACAATGGGGCGGCCGGGATGATTGGGTTTGTGAATTTTAGGAAGAAGGTAGAAGGTAGGGGTGCGGGGTGTCGGTGGGGTCAGGAGGTTAATGGAGTCAGGTGAAACGTTTTGTAGGGGGCCTAAGGTTCTGAGGATTCCCTGAAGCTGTGCCTGGACATCAGGAATGGGATTACCTTGGCAAACTTTGTATGTGGTGTTGTCTGAAAACTGATTTATTAAGGATAGGAGTTGATGGGTGTGTTCATTGGCTGAGTTGATGTGTAGGTGAAGGATTAGGTGGGTGAGGGCAATGGATTGTTCAGTTTGGAACTGGTATAGGGACTGATGGAAAGAATTTTATTAAGGATAGGAGTTGACGGGTGTGTTCAATGGCTGAGTTGATCTGTAGGTCAGCTTTCAGACAACACCACATACAAAGTCTGCCAAGGTAATCCCATTCCTGATGTCCAGGCACAGCTTCAAGGAATCCTCAGAACCTTAGGCCCCCTACAAAACCTTTCACCTGACTCCATCAACCTCCTGACCCCACCGACACCCCCCACCCCTACCTTCTACCTTCTTCCTAAAATTCACAAACCCAATCATCCCGGCCGCCCCATTGTAGCTGGTTACCTAGCCCCCACAGAACGTATCTCTGCCTACGTAGATCAACACCTTCAACCCATTACATGCAGTCTCCCATCCTTTATCAAAGACACCAATCACTTTCTCGAACGCCTGGAATCCTTACCCAGTCTGTTACCTCCGGAAACCATCCTTGTAACCATTGATGCCACTTCCTTATACACAAATATTCCGCATGTCCAGGGCCTCGCTGCGATGGAGCACTTCCTTTCACATCGATCACCTGCCACCCTACCTAAAACCTCTTTCCTCATTACCTTAGCCAGCTTCACACGTCCGTCCACATCAAACCCACCAACAAGCAACAGTACCTCCATTATGACAGCTACCACCCATTCCACATCAAATGGTCCCTTCCCTACAGCCTAGGTCTTCGTGACAAACGAATCTGCTCCAGTCCGGAATCCCTGAACCATTACACCAAAAACCTGAAAACAGCTTTCGCATCCCGCAACTACCCTCCCGACCTGGTACAGAAGCAAATAACCAGAGCCACTTCCTCATCCCTTCAAACCCAGAACCTCCCACAGAAGAACCCCAAAAGTGCCCCACTTGTGACAGGATAGTTTCCGGGACTGGATCAGACTCTGAATGTGGCTCTCCAGCAGGGATACGACTTCCTCAAATCCTGCCCTGAAATGAGATCCATCCTTCATGAAATCCTCCCCACTCCACCAAGAGTGTCTTTCTGCCGTCCACCTAACCTTCGTAGCCTCTTAGTTCATCCCTATGAAATCCCCAAACCACCTTCCCTACCCTCTGGCTCCTACCCTTGCAACCGCCCCCGGTGTAAAACCTGTCCCATGCACTCTCTCACCACCACCTACTCCAGTCCTGTTACCCGGAAGGTGTACACGATCAAAGGCAGAGCCACGTGTGAAAGCACCCACGTGATTTACCAACTGACCTGCCTACACTGTGAAGCTTTCTATGTGGGAATGACCAGCAACAAACTGTCCATTCGCATGAATGTACACAGGCAGACAGTGTTTGTTGGTAATGAGGATCACCCTGTGGCTAAACATGCCTTGGTGCACAGCCAGCACATCTTGGCACAGTGTTACACCGTCCGGGTTATCTGGATACTTCCCACTAACACCAACCTGTCAGAACTCCTGAGATGGGAACTTGCCCTTCAGTATATCCTCTCTTCTCGTTATCTGCCAGGCCTCAACCTCCGCTAATTTCAAGTTGCCGCCACTCATACCTCACCTGTCTTTCAACAACATCTTTGCCTCTTTACTTCCGCCTCGACTGACATCTCTGCCCAAACTCTTTGCCTTTACAAATGTCTGCTTGTGTCTGTGTATGTGCGGATGGATATTTGTGTGTGTGTGCGAGTGTATACCTGTCCTTTTTTCCCCCTAAGGTAAGTCTTTCCGCTCCCGGGATTGGAATGACTCCTTACCCTCTCCCTTAAAACCACATCCTTTCGTCTTTCCCTCTCCTTCCCTCTTTCTTGATGAAGCAACTGTTTGTTGCGAAAGCTTGAATTTTGTGTGTATGTTTGTGTGTCTATCGACCTGCCAGCGCTTTTGTTTGGTAAGTCTCATCATCTTTGTTTTTAGATATATTTTTCCCACATGGAATGTTTCCCTCTATTATATATATATAAGTACATTATAACTTCTGCACAATTTCAGTGCAGTAATGTGTTCATTGTAAATGTGTGTGTGTGTGTGTGTGTGTGTGTGTGTGTGTGTGTGTGTGTGTGTAGGTACAATCTAACTTCTGCACCATTTCAGTGCAATAATGTGTTCATTGTAAATAAGTATTATAGTAGTTGTATTACATGTTTGTTACCTTATAAATAAATAGAAAACTTTTTTTATTTTAAATTCAGTGCATTTGTATTTGTAAAATGACTTTCATATAGTGTTCATTAAAAAATGACGATCATTACACTTGGGACCTGTGGAATGGTACATTAGCTTATTTGTTTTAGTTGCAAATATTTGTCATGTATTGTTGTTTTTCTGACATGTTCCACATCCTGGAGGACCTCCTCACTACGGATCAATTGGAATGAAAATAAATCTAATCTAATCTATCATCCAAATCTATGTGTGAATGGGGTCATTAAAAGGAACCAATTATTAATTTATTCCAGTTGTCAAACACAATCTCTACCCACACTAACTTACATGAACTATCTACTTCAGTTTCACTGCAAGGTAAACTACTTCTGACAGTAATTAGCACTCTACTATTAACTGCATTTAATCATCTATCTTTTCCAAACACAGTAAGGGCATTTGCAAAAATTTTGGCCGAACTTATACTCAGCTTTAGCTAGCTTTCCATACCTACAATGATTTGAGCTTCAGTGCTTTCCATTAACACTTGGAAATGTGGTTCTTTCCCAACACAGCTACAACAGTTTACAACTACTGCACTGATTGTTGTTAGGTCTACCCTCATCCTGTGTTTCACTTGCACCCTTCTAGACTGACAACCTCTATCTGTATTCTCCCCATGACCCTCTAACTTAAAAGAACTGCCTAGTCCCCTCCACACAGCCCCTGTTATCTGTGTAGCTGCTACCTGTGTGTAATGGACCCTTGACGTATTAAGTGGAACCCCAGAACCAACCACCCTATGGTACAAGTAGAGGAAACTTTAACCTACATGGTCGCAGAACCGTATGAGCCTCATATTCAGTTCCCTCCACTCAATCCTGTCGACAACCCTTCAGAGGCTGAGCTTTGCTTTCATTTTGCAAGTGAGATGACAGTCTTTACCAATTCAGCTAGCACCTGAAACCATACAGAATCTCTTTCAATCCAAAGCTATACACACTGTTAGTATCGACACGAGTCGCTGCCGTTTGCTGCACTCAGTATCTTCAGGGTATCTAGAAGCACCTGTTCCACATCTGGAATGACTCCTCCCGGCACACATATAGAGTGCACACTGGTTTTCTTCCCCTACTTGGCAGCATTATCCCTAAGGGACACCATTACATGCTTAACAATGGAGCTCCCAGCAACAAGTAGTTTCATCTTTATGACTGCCCAGATCTTGCAAGCCAAGAGGCAGCCCCTGAAAAAGGGTAAGTGACTGCATCCCGATCAGGATGTTTATCAGACACAGTCAGTGCCTAAAACCTGTCCATCAGATAAACTGGGGACGTCCTCCAATTGGCCCCCTGGGATGTCCACTACCTGCCACACCTTGGAATCACTCCCACTTGACGAGGGTGAGGGGTCAACTCAGTGCTGGCAGTACCTGAGGCAGTCACAGCAGTGGACCAATCAAAATGTGCTAGACATCCATAGGATCCCCACATCCGGGCCTTTACAGTGATGCCCGTTGGCAACAGCCTTAACCTGTGTGACCAAAGCCAGCACCACCTGGAGATGTGAGCAGAGGGTCACCAAGTCAGCTCGCATCACAACAGAGTAATCACAGTTTCTATTCATACTAAAGGCAACAGAAATACACCCTAGGTGGTTATTAAAATGCAGAACTGTGCCTGACAAATACACAAACATGCACAAAATTTTGGAGTTTAAACTAAAGAACAAAGAGGAATTTCACAATAAGTCTTTTCTTATGAGAAGCTGTGTCAGTTCACAAACAAAACTGTGTACTTCAATGCACTTCTGCAGTGACAAAAGCTACCACTTGTCTGAAGGATCTAACAGTGGCAATGAGCTATCAAGCTACAATTGGGATGCTGTAATTCAGTATTGACATGAAACCTTAACTGCAAAATACATTATTATCCATAAGTTGCAGAGGATTTGTTAGTTTTCCCATTTCTAACTGCACGATTTCTTAATATAAGGGGCAGTTAGCTGAAAATGAGCAACATGGAAAAAAGAAAGTGAGGTGTTTATTATTTCAAAAGTAGTTGTCACAACTGTTAATACATTTGTCCGAATTTGAGACAACCTGGTCAATGTCTTCATGGAAAAATGTTTGGGGATGGAACCATGATTGCATCTAGGCACATACCTTTTCATGCAAAGTGAATAGATCTTTCTTCAGGGTTCCAAAAATATGGAAATCACATGTCGAGAGATTTGAACTGTATAGAAGATGGATAAGTGCTTTCTAGTGAAACTTCTGTAGCACAGCAGAAACAACTTGCCAACAAAATTCCCGTCTACATGTTGCCAAGATTGTTTTGACTATGTTGCAGAAATTTTGCAGGGAAGCCCTTACACATATTTGACACAGTCCCCAATCTCTCCCCAAGTGTTTTCCACATTGTTGGAATCTCAAAGGATGGGAGTCATGTCTGTCTATTTACTTCAGACAAAGAGAGGCATGCCTGTGTACAAACATGGCAAACAACTTTCCATTCAGGCATTAATTGTCTTGTCTCAAAGTAGAATATGTATATTTACAGTTATGGCAATTACACTTGAAATAATTGACTGACTGATTTTTATTGCCCAAAAACAAAACATTTACAGGGATGTAAAACTTGTATAAGCAACGTCAATAAATGTACAAACAATGACAATAAATACACAAATAATTAATCTATGTTAGAAATTATGCTCACAGAAATCTTCCACTGTATAAAGACAATTTTGAATTAATGAAGTTCCTACAAATACCTTAAATTTTTTCATCTCCAGACTCTTAACTGACTCTGGTAGTTTATTAAATAGCTTTACAAATGTGTGTTTGAAGCTGTTTAGAGTTTTGGTATATGAGCAGTAGTCTTTTCTTACATCATTACAGTGTCGTGTGTTATAACTATGTACATCAGAATTCAGATCAAAACTAGTCAAGTTCTTTTTAATGTACAAGAGACATTGAAGTATGTATATACATGACAAGGTCATAATACTAAGTTTAATAAATAAACAGTTTAGTTACTTTTTTCCATTAGTCTCGTTTTCATTTGACTGACCCTTATAAGACTCAGCAATCTGGTTTGTGAGGTGGTAATTTTGAGTGTTTATTACTTCTTTCTATTCATCTGGCAATTGCTTTTGCATTATTTGAAAACATGGCACACAGTCAGAGGAACTTTCACTCATCAGTGCCATCTACCGTGAAAAAGATGCATTTCCATGCCCATGTTCACAGGACCCTGTTTTCTCCATCTCCAGTCAGGAATCCGTCCCTGCAATCTGTTGGTTTTATTAGGATTCAAGCTGCATAGGAAGCCTACCCCAATCAGCAGGGATTTATTAACAATATAGAAAAGCATCTTTGTTACAGTTCTAGATACTCATTCCACTATTCCTTATGTTTTAGGATGAAAAGATGTTCTCCACCACATATTCACTATCAATAGTTTTGAAATTTGGACAGTAACAAAGGCACAAAATTTGCCCCTTGGTCTGTAAGAACTTCGTTGGGACTTGCAAAACACAGAACCAAGTTTATAATGAACACCTTCACCCCAGGTTCTGTTGTAATGTCAGCAGTATACCTACTCAGATACTGTGAAGAATGGTCAATCATTGATTTTTTTTTTTTTTTTTTTTTTTTTTTTTTTTTTTGTTTAGTTGGGGCTTTGGAATGGTCCCAAGTATTCTAGAGTAACAATTTCAAATGACCTGGCAACTTCAAGTAGCAGCTGTGATGGAATCCTATACTTAGTCTGTTGCGCAGTGAATTCTACTGCAAATATGTTCCTTTATATCTTGCCATTGGTTTTTCCACCAAGACATAGTGGTCATACATGCATTCTAGCCAGGTTCCCACTATGATAAGCTTGAATACTGTCATGACACTGCCCTTTGCTGGGGTATTTTCATCATAACAATTTGGTTTCCTCGTAAGGCACGAAGTCTTCTCCTCCTGTAGTAATGCAGCATCTCCGTAAGTAAGGACGAGGAATCGTTGCAAAATAAACGAGTCTGAGTCTGTCTGTGTATGGGTGAAAGGAGCACTCAACTATTACAAGATTAGTATTGTTAGTGATCTAACTCACTATTACAGAAATTAAATAAAGTTCCCTTCCTTATCCTTGTGGTATAAACAAATTCTGGAAAGGTGGCAAATTGTCAGCCCAACTCGGCTACAAGCACTGCACCTATCTGCAGCATGCAAGCCTTCCCACTTAATACATCAGCATTCTGGTGTAGTTTGCTGGATTTCATTACTGCCTCACTGAGTTTCTGTGCCCATTCTATCAATTGGCTACTTGGGTCTTTTCTGTGTGAAAGCCTTAGGACTGTCGCATGGTCATGAAATGGCTGCCACTAAGAAAGCATATGAAATAACTTACACCAAATACCAGAGCTAATAGCTCCTACTGAGTAGCACTCTAGTTAACTAATGCTTTGTTAAGTTCTCAAGATGCATAGCCCATCAGTCTTTTTCTCCCTTCTTGTTTGTAATGCAGTACACAGTCATTAGCATAATCACTGTAAAACACAACCAGTTTTCATGGCTACATTTTAGTTACTTAACTTGCTGATCATCAATGATTTGAATGAGGTATGTAGTTCAGGTCTGTTGCAGTTCCTCCACCCAAAATGATATCTGGATCAAGTTTTACACACATGAGGCAATTTATGTCATGTTAACGAAGAAATAACATAGGCAAAAATGGACATTATACTTTTTAAGTGAGTTTATTGCATCACAATACAGATAAAACTGACATTGGTTTAGTGTACAAATAACATAGACTGATGTAATACAATTACTGCCATGGGTGTTTATGTAGGTTCCAACAACTACAAAGTCACATTAGGAATTGTTTAAACAGAAGTTAATTGGATTTACAATTATGATTTCAATGGTTTCACAAAATTGGTTACAGAATGTGGCCTTATAATTCACTGTAATTTTTCAGAAATAGTTAGCATGTCAGTATACTTCACTTCTTGAACTAAAGTTAAGTGAAACGTACATCGACACAATGTTGTAATCACTTCTGTTAATTATTTTATAGATATTACATTCAACCACATGGTGAATGATTGTAGCAGAGCTGATATAGGACATGTTTGCTTTCACAGGTGGCCTACCCTGTGGCACAACATGCAGCTGAACATAACACCTTTGATTTCAATGGCGGCTTCACAACCCAGGCCATTTGGATCCTATCCTCTAACACCAGCTTTTCTGAAATGCACAGGTGGAAGTTATTCTTACAGCACATTCTCTGCACCTAAAACTATCTAGGCCTCAACTGATGATAACCTACTGTTCCCATACACTTCACCCAATAGTTTCTATCCTATCATCTCCTCCCAATTCACGTCCCCTCATCCTCATTGTGGGCCAGTTCCTACCAATGCACCCACCAGTTGTAGCGGTTCTGCCTGATTTATTTATCTCTTCGTTTGTTGTCCTCAGTGTCAATGTACTGCAGTGCTACACTGGCTGAAAAATGGGTTGTTGATTCTGACACTGACTACTGTAAATAATGTAGCCGACAGGTGCACAGTTGCATTTCACAGTACTTTAATTTCACTGTTCACAACCCCCTAATAATACACAGTTATATGGCCAGCGCACTATTGTTTAACTTTCGGTAAGCCTCATTAATAGCGTGCAGGCAAACCTGAACATACTGTTACAATAGTTTACTATTGAACATATACAAGCAGTAAAAGCCTAACCACAAAGTTCACAGTTCTTGAAGAATATAAAGTTACGTATGAAGCAGACACTGTTACTGTTTTAAAATATGACCTAACTGTGTAAACCTTATTACACTGTCAAGTTGATGCATTGTTGTCGTTCTAACAAACACAGGTTCCTGGTCTGAAACTCGGCCGCGGGCTGACTGTCTCATGACCAAAAATCGGGCTCTTCTATATCATCACAATAATAGGTACTGAAACTACACATCGTTCGAAATTCAATTTACAGAAATTACAATCAAAACTTAACTCATTAAATTAACTGCATACACCAAAAAATTTGTTCCTTTTAACAGTTTCTTCTACCACAAGGTTTAGGCCGAATTATTTTTTTTAATGATTAAATTAACATAAATATTTATGTAAACAATACTTTGAGAAAACTGATAATTACTTTAGAATTAATAAAGGGCTGGTTTTGCTAACATGTTTTTGAAGAGAGCCAAATAGATACTTTAAGATTACTAGTATTTCATCTTCCAAATGTTTATAATTAGTACAGAATTTATATTTGTTTATAAGTCAACAATAAAATTTAAGTTATGAAACAATTACTGATTTCAACCTATAACAAAAGTTACTAACTAGGCATAGCCGAAATAAATTAGAAAACCAATTTCATACATAAAACTAAGCACAAAATTAGATCTGGTGTTATATTCTTTAAAACTGAGGGCCAACCTTTCTCCTTTACGAAAATACAGATTACACTCACGTATGTTGATGGTTTCAGTTGTCTGAGACAGCAGACATATGTGCAAGTTGCATTTGCATGAGTGTGTGTATGTGTGTCTGTTGCTGACAAAGGCCTTAATGGCCAAAAGCTATAATTGTGTGAATCTTTTTGTTGTGCCTATCGTGACTCAGCATCACCGTTATATGGTTAGTAGCAACTTTCCTTTGTTACATTCCATCCTGGAATTTCCATTGTTTGATTGTATGTTAATGGTAAAACTGAAAAAAAAAAATAATAATTTAAAGAGGCAGTTGGCAAAACAAGAGGGGAAGTACAAACATCCCAACTTGTTTCGTCACAAAGTCTCTTCCCCTCTCTGCTCCAGCCCCCCCTCCCCTACCCCCACCCCCACTCCATCCCAGCCTCCTGACACTGTGCCGGGTGTCCCTATCCTGCCATCTTCTAGTCCCTGCATGGTCAGCAAACAGCACTCTTCTCTCCTCACATTCCTACCATGCTATTCCTCCCCCTTCTCTGCCCCATTCTGGATAGCAGCTTTTGTTCAACACAACTGTTGCAATTTGGCCTGAAAGGTCAGAGATTGCAATCAGGTGTGCTTGGGGTGTGCCTGATCAGTGTGTGTGTGTGTGTGTGTGTGTGTGTGTGTGTGTGTGTGTGTGTGTGTGTGTGTGTGTGTGTGTTTCCTTTCCATTCTTTTCTACAGGAGGCTTCAGCTGAAAGCTCAGTGTGTAATAATCTTTTCATGGTGTCTGTCCGCAACTCAACATGTCATTTCATTTTTACATTGAGTAGCAATCTATCCTTTTCATAATTATGTTTAATGTTAAGCATTTAAGTGGAAATCCAGTGCAAAAGATATGGTTTTGCACAAGATTTAATGAAGATTATTAAGAGTAAAAGCAAAAAATAAGGACTATAACACTAATATTACTGAAGTATTATCAGAAGAGATTCTTCAAAATATTAGGTAATTAGAGCAAACCAATAAGCAGAGTGATGTCACTGGATATGAGAATATTCTAAGCATAAATCTTTGTGAAAAATCACAAATGAGGTAATCTCGAGTTGAGTGCAAAACAAAATTTTGCTTTTGATATGGAAACATGGATCCACTCAAAGAAAGGAATTGAGAAATTTAGTAAGGTGTGGGAATGTAAGATTTAGAAACATACAAAATATAAGTATTAGTTAACAAACAGACATGGTGTATTCAGTGAATATAGTTATAAAAGCTATCCAAATATTACTTGCTCCCCTATTGTTCTCCAAAACAGAAGGGTTTCTAGACATCTCAATGAAGATACCAGGAATCAAACAATGGAAAATCCAGGATGGAAGTAACAATATTATGAAAAGGAAAGTTGCTACTCCCCATATAGCAGAGATGCTGAACCGCAGACACGCACAACAAAAAGACTCTCACAATTAAATCCTTCAGCCATTAAGGCCTTTGTCAATAATATATTACACACACACACACACACACACACACACACACACACACACACGACTGCAGTCTCAGACAACTGAAACCATCAACATACATGAGTGCGCTGTTGCTACGGTCGCAGGTTCGAATCCTGCCTCGGGCATGGGTGTATGTGATGTCTTTAGGTTAGTTAGGTTTAAGTAGTTCTAAGTTCTAGGGGACTGATGACCACAGCAGTTGAGTCCCATAGTGCTCAGAGCCATTTGAACCATACATGAGTGTAAATGTATTAAATGAAAAATGATTGTTACATGTTAATTTAGTGAAGAAAATGATATTTATTAACATGAAATCAGTGATGTAATTTGAAGTTATAGGAACTTATTACCAAAAATGCATCACAAAAACATCATCATTTCAAATGCACCAATGTACCACCATTTACCACAATGACTACACGTAAACAAAAATATAGAACACTAAAATTTGATGTTAAAAATACTCTGAAAAAATTTAATTGTGTACATTTGTTAGATATAACTAAAAAATATAACTAAGATTAGCGACGAATAGCACATAAAAAGGATGGGTAAGATGAAGTACTTGATTACAAACAAAAATGAAATATAGTCCTACCAACTTTTTAGAGAGAATAAAACTGAAAACTGAAAAATATTTGTATTCTTTCAAATAATTTTAAGTGACAGTTTTAGTAGCACAATACTGTTTATGTTATGAATCAGAGATTATGTACAAACGGGATAGCACCTGTACTGTAATCTAACATTAAATACAGGATGTATCAATTTCCTTATTAAATATTTATTAAAAAAAAAAAGAGTACAGTTATTGCAATACTGCTGTTACATGTACAGAACTTTATAAATACCATCTGTTTCATGATTCATGATTCATGGAGAAAAAATACGTACAACAATGACTCAACATAAACAACTTATATGTGTTGAAGTGAGTCATACATTCCAACTCTGCTTTAAAAATGTAATGCAGTATCTTTTAAACAGGCATGAGCAAGCCAAAATATGCAAGCTAGATATACCGGTACATAAAACTAAGTAGATTAATCAATAACAGTATCACCTTACTAAACAACTGAAACTGAACAAACAATGTTTCAGTAAAATAAAATCCCTGACAACACAAATATCAAAAGCCATCTATTGTCCAAATGATGCAGATAATCAATAGAACTTTAACACTTCAATCAAAACAGTCCTCAGTACAAAGGCATCTCCAAGTGTCTTGAAGATTTACTTTGAATAGAGAATGACAAATCGAGTTCTACCTACAAGGACAGCATACCGCCCAAATGGGTCACACAATATCCTCTTCACTAAAACTTCACCAAGAGCTGATCCATTGGGTACTGTCATCCATTTTGCTCCTTTAGTGACATTTAGAATGGTGATGGTAGAAGTGTTAGTAGTTGATAGCAAACATGCTTTCTGTGGATCCCAGATCATACCTAAAATGCAATAAAGCAAACATCTGTAAAATTAATTCTTAGCAAACATTAGCTGGTACATCAGAAACAATAAAAGTTGAATAAGCAGTCAAATTGACTATCTCCTGAGAGGGCAGTACAAATGATATTCCTGTTACTATGACACAACACACTATCACTAAACAAGCACACAATGAGCTTCTGAAGTTTTCTCCACAACAATAAAAGTTATAAGAGGAGGGCCCCCAAAGTATTTTGACTGGGACTAGTAAGCAACAAACAACTTTCAAGTAACAAAGCCTCAATATACTTTCTTTTATGCCTCGATCTGAGTACCATTCACCAACAAATAAATGACATAGGAAACAAAAGAAACACATTTTTTACGGGCAAGTAGAACACTCAAATACCAAATAAATTGTAAATAGTGAACCATAAAAGCAATTCATAGAAACTAGAAAAAATTAAATAAGGATGGCTGGACCACAATTTGAACTTCACCCATCAAGGGCGGCGGGGGGGGGGGGGGGGGGGGGGGGGGGGGGGGGGCGAAAAATCCAGTACTTCAACCAGTACTTCAGTTTGCTGATATAACAATTTATTAAGTCAATTATCATTTAAACATACATAAATTATGTTCATCTTGCATTCACAAATATCTACTTCTAGTTGCCAAAATGTCAATGTTCAAAAAAATAATTTGATTAATTTAAAATTTCAATATAGTGCAAGCCAGTAAATAAGAAAAACTGTCACAAACTTCAGAATTATATATAAAGTGCACATCTGATGCTGGATATGAGAGACAAGTTACTGGACATTTGTTGAACACTCAGTACAATATGTCCCTCTGAAACTCATTTCTAAAGGACTCGTCCCTCCTTTCCAAAACCTCTCCCTCCTTACAAAACAAATAGTTATGAAAGCTAGGGACAATTTTTTTCCCTACTTTTAAGGTGTAGATGCAGGACTGACCAACCAATTCCATGTCACTGCAAGCGAATTCTGAAGAAAATTTTCACTTTTGATACAAAGCAATACTTTTTAGATAGAGAAAAATAAATATCTCCAGTTTAGATTAAAAAAGGTCACCCTGTCTTTGATTAATGCAGAAAGCGGGTAGGATAGAACACTAACTGAAATCAGCGACAGACTCAATGAGACCTGGAAGTATATCTGTTGTAACTGCGTTGTTGTTAGTATCCTTAGTGGCTTACTGAAATGTTTTCAGAGTTTTATCAAAGACTATCACATTTTGTTCTTATTACATCCTTCCTTGTAACTGCTACTTAATACTCAATGGAACCTCATATTAAAGGTTCATTTCCTCACATTGTAATCATAAAATCAACAATGAAACACTGAGCAACAGTTATTGAGTTCCACAATGTGATTTCCAAATCCTATTCTTGCTTCCTTAATGTTAAACATTTTTTCAGATCCTGTTTTGTTTATGAACTCTCTCCTGCACTGCGGTCATTTTTCTCCAGAAATTAAGATATTGATTTTATCTTAGTTAAGTGGCTCCATTTGTAAAGTGCCACTTAGTATATTGTTGAACACCACACCTGCTCGAATTCCTTTTGTAAACTTTTATGTTGTATCATCAGAATGCAAATTAAGTAAACTTTTTACAACAATTATAGATTTCCTGTTTCCAAATGGATTGTCACTTAACTTTGATAAAACATGACCAAGCCAAGTAATACCACAGTTCAGACAAGGAATCTTACCCTGTAAGCAGTGCTTTACATTTTCATTTGGCCCTGGGAAAATTTCCCTGCAATTTACCTAAATCATTAGTTTAATGCCAGATTGGTTCCTTCAGCAAGAAGCCGGCCTCATCCAACCTGAGGTAGTGCTGCAACTTCATCTCACAGTCAATTGTATGTTAAACTATAAGTTTGTTTCCCATCATTTGGGTAAAATAAAGAGCATAAATTTCTGTATCAAAGACCACTTATCAATAACCAAAGAGCTAGTAATAATTAGTAAATCAAACATAATTTGCTTACATTGTATGATAATTTGCAAAATCCTTTGCTACACACACTAGTTAGAACTTTAATTTCTTATAACATGATACTCTTAAGCAAATAATATCAGTAACTTCTGCTCTGCATTAATGTCCTACAAAGTTAATACCATATGAGGTTAACATAAGCAGAAACAAGTTACTAACTTACTGTATAAGTCAAGAACAGTCCCAAAACACTTACAGGTAACCAAATAGTTAGATATATTGTCAACATATTCAGTACATCTACTGCCTTCTCATTACTTTTATGTACTTATTTCAGAATAAAAAAAGTCTTGTTTGTAGAATTATTTAATGTCAATTTCAACATTAAATATCAACACTGACATTAAATAATTCTGCAACCAAGGCTGTTTCGATACTGGTTTCTGTAGTGCCCTGCCAAAATGGAATGGCATAATTTTTACTTTTATGTACACTGCCCTTATTGCTTGATCTTTAATGTCTCCTCTCTAATGCCATAGGTGTCAATATTTTGTAACACAGTGAACCACAGCATTGTAAATATCACAATGATTCTAAGACCCATGTTTGGGTTTACTGTTCTTCGCAGTTCAACAGAACTATTATATTCTGACAGTGTAATAATGTTAATTTCATAATTGTTTTTGTACACTGTCAAAATATAGTTGATGGTAGAGAATTACATGCTATGATTACTTCCATGATGTAAGAGTGCCTTCACTGTAATGGCAGAATTTGCTATGCTATGGCTCACACTAAGATATAATAGTCCGTGTTTTTAATTCAGTTGTTCATAAGTTTACTTCCGCAGTACAATATCTAGCCCTTATAATATATAGACAATTCCACAATTATAGCCAAATTAAAATAACATATGTTAAATTTGAGCATGACTGATTACAGTTAGAAAAACTGCTTTAAGACAACGAACTTGTCAAACTGGATGATAAGAGTGTCTTCAGCAGAAGAGGTTTTTCATGTGCATCCTAGGGCATCCTTACATGAAGAGCAAGAAGTAAATAACATTCCAGTAGCTTCTAATAATAACTAGGTAACTGTCTTCCCATTCTAATATTCTCTTGCTTCAAAAGACTGCAGAGTTATACACAGAATGTTGACTGAGTTCAGTCTGTAGACCTGTAGTCTGTAAATACTCCAGCAACATCAAATAATATTCATAATCCTTCTTTTCTTTTTTTACCTAGTTGTAGTAAGGAAATTTGGGAGAAGAGGACTGAAGAGGGTGTAACAGAATAGAAGCTGATACCACAACAATTTTAATAAAAATTATTTTAACTTATTTTTTTATTTACAAATTTAAAGAAACACAAGTAGATTGAACATTTCAGTGTCAAAACTACTTTTTCTACATCCAAAAATATTGCAGCTCTCTTTTTCACCAAGAACTACATTCACTGTCTCACCCTATTTTAGCAAGGTATTGGTATCCAGTGTTTGGCAGGTATGATGTATGGGTGTTGTATTTGTTTATCTTCTTTTTTACCACCCATCCACTGACACAAAGAGGACATTTTCCTCCCTCTGACACTGAGAAGATCTTTTCCTCGCTCCACCCCAACTTACTCATTTTTAGAAGTAAGGGATGGATTTCATATATCATGAAACTTCCTGTAAAGCTGTGAGTACTGGGCGTGAGTCGTGCTTCGGTAGCTCAGTTGGCAGAGCACTTGCCCGCGAAAGGCAAAGGTCCCGAGTTCGAGTCTCGGTCGGGCACACAGTTTTAATCTGCCAGGAAGTTTCATATCAGCGCACACTCCGCTGCAGAGTGAAAATCTCATTCTGGAAACATCCCCCAGGCTGTGGCCAAGCCATGTCTCCGCAATATCCTTTCTTTCAGGAGTGCTAGTTCTGCAAGGTTCGCAGGAGAGCTTCTGTAAAGTTTGGAAGGTAGGAGACGAGGTACTGGCAGAAGTAAAGCTGTGAGTACTGGGCGTGAGTCGTGCTTCGGTAGCTCAGTTGGCAGAGCACTTGCCCGCGAAAGGCAAAGGTCCCGAGTTTGAGTCTCGGTCGGGCACACAGTTTTAATCTGCCAGGAAGTTTCATATCAGCGCACACTCCGCTGCAGAGTGAAAATCTCATTCTGGAAACATCCCCCAGGCTGTGGCTAAGCCATGTCTCCGCAATATCCTTTCTTTCAGGAGTGCTAGTTCTGCAAGGTTCGCAGGAGAGCTTCTGTAAAGTTTGGAAGGTAGGAGACGAGTTAATGGCAGAAGTAAAGCTGTAAGTACCGGGCGTGAGTCGTGCTTCGGTAGCTCAGTTGGCAGAGCACTTGCCCGCGAAAGGCAAAGGTCCCGAGTTCGAGTCTCGGTCGGGCACACAGTTTTAATCTGCCAGGAAGTTTCATATCAGCGCACACTCCGTTGCAGAGTGAAAATCTCATTCTGGAAACATCCCCCAGGCTGTGGCTGAGCCATGTCTCCGCAATATCCTTTCTTTCAGGAGTGCTAGTTCTGCAAGGTTCGCAGGAGAGCTTCTGTAAAGTTTGGAAGGTAGGAGACGAGGTACTGGCAGAAGTAAAGCTGTGAGTACCGGGCGTGAGTCGTGCTTCGGTAGCTCAGTTGGCAGAGCACTTGCCCGCGAAAGGCAAAGGTCCCGAGTTTGAGTCTCGGTCGGGCACACAGTTTTAATCTGCCAGGAAGTTTCATATCAGCGCACACTCCGCTGCAGAGTGAAAATCTCATTCTGGAAACATCCCCCAGGCTGTGGCTAAGCCATGTCTCCGCAATATCCTTTCTTTCAGGAGTGCTAGTTCTGCAAGGTTCGCAGGAGAGCTTCTGTAAAGTTTGGAAGGTAGGAGACGAGGTACTGGCAGAAGTAAAGCTGTGAGTACCGGGCGTGAGTCGTGCTTCGGTAGCTCAGTTGGCAGAGCACTCGGCCGCGAAAGGCAAAGGTCCCGAGTTCGAGTCTCGGTCGGGCACACAGTTTTAATCTGCCAGGAAGTTTCATATCAGCGCACACTCCACTGCAGAGTGAAAATCTCATTCTGGAAACATCCCCCAGGCTGTGGCTAAGCCATGTCTCCGCAATATCCTTTCTTTCAGGAGTGCTAGTTCTGCAAGGTTCGCAGGAGAGCTTCTGTAAAGTTTGGAAGGTAGGAGACGAGGTACTGGCAGAAGTAAAGCTGTGAGTACCGGGCGTGAGTCGTGCTTCGGTAGCTCAGTTGGCAGAGCATTTGGCCGCGAAAGGCAAAGGTCCCGAGTTCGAGTCTCGGTCGGGCACACAGTTTTAATCTGCCAGGAAGTTTCATATCAGCGCACACTCCGCTGCAGAGTGAAAATCTCATTCTGGAAACATCCCCCAGGCTGTGGCTAAGCCGTGTCTCCGCAATATCCTTTCTTTCAGGAGTGCTAGTTCTGCAAGGTTCACAGGAGAGCTTCTGTAAAGTTTGGAAGGTAGGAGACGAGGTACTGGCAGAAGTAAAGTTGTGAGTACCGGGCGTGAGTCGTGCTTCGGTAGCTCAGTTGGCAGAGCACTTGCCCGCGAAAGGCAAAGGTCCCGAGTTCGAGTCTCGGTCGGGCACACAGTTTTAATCTGCCAGGAAGTTTCATATCAGCGCACACTCCGCTGCAGAGTGAAAATCTCATTCTGGAAACATCCCCCAGGCTGTGGCTAAGCCATGTCTCCGCAATATCCTTTCTTTCAGGAGTGCTAGTTCTGCAAGGTTCGCAGGTGAGCTTCTGTAAAGTTTGGAAGGTAGGAGACGAGGTACTGGCAGAAGTAAAGCTGTGAGTACCGGGCGTGAGTCGTGCTTCGGTAGCTCAGTTGGCAGAGCACTTGCCCGCGAAAGGCAAAGGTCCCGAGTTCGAGTCTCGGTCGGGCACACAGTTTTAATCTGCCAGGAAGTTTCATATCAGCGCACACTCCGCTGCAGAGTGAAAATCTCATTCTGGTTCATATATCATATTTGTTACCTTCCACTTAGTCAAATTTATACTGCATGGAGTCACATCCCAACGTTTTAAGAAAATGAAAGTTAATTGTCATTAACTCACCTCGTTTGTAATGGCAAACTGACAGCACAATACACATGACTGGATAGGAGTTGGAGACATTTTACTGATACAGCACACCCATACAAAAAATTTCCTCAAGAAACAGTATGATACCTTTTACTCTATTCTTCATACAGTACAGGTAATATATCCGTTTCAAAAGTTTTGAAAATAACAGAAAATTAGCTCATTTGGTTGGTCAGTTGCTTAGGGGACCTAACACCTAGGTCATCAGTCCCATCAGGTTAGGGAAGGATGGGGACGGAAATAGGCCGTGCCCTTTCACCATCCCGGCATCTGCCTGAAGCAATTTAGGGAAATCACAGAAAACCTAACTCAGCATGGCTGGATGTGAGTTTGAAGTGCCATCCTCCTGAATGAAATCCACCTGTCTGCCACAAACGCAACACATCCACCCAGAATAACAGAAGGCAAGAGACAGATCCAGTGAAAACTTGCTGATAATTGACAATTTGATTACTGTGTATACCTCAGGTTTCTTGCAAGTTCTCCATGTAAAATATCATCTATGTCACACATAGGAGTTTTGAAATATGTTTACTGCCTCACAACTCAGAAAAAGCTGACATTGGTTTAGTGTACAAAATCTACCATAAGACTGACCTCCAAAGCAGAAACACTACTAACTTAATTTATATAGATTCCAACTATTATGAAGTTATATTATGCATTGTTTCAATTAAACAAATCTGCATTTATGATTAAGATTTCAATGCTTTTAGAAACCTGACTATGAAATTTAGCTTTGCAATTCATTACAATGTTCCTGAAAACATCTGCATGTCGAAATATTTCAGTTCTCACATTACAGTTACATGAAATGTACATCAATAACAATGTCTTAATTATTTCTGTTTATTACTTTAGAAATACAATGTGATTTTTGTTCCTAACGTAAATCCTGTGTCTTTATAGTTGCCTGTGTTGTAATTTTTATTACTTTTCTACGTACATATTTCACGATTTATAAATTGGGCTTTTGTTTACATTATTTTTGACATTTTTAATTTGTAGTTCAATATATCCATAAATTAATTAGAATGCATCCTATCTGATCACAGTTCATTATAAGTGGACTTATTCTGATCACAGTAATCCAACAATGTTACAACTGGAGCTCTTGCATCTACATAGCTTTGCATTAACAACGCATGTTAGTATCACATTCTCTGGTATCTTCAGAAACAACTTTTTGTTCAGTCTGTTTATTTTGTGATATTTTTAATCTTATGCTTTCAGTTTGTTCATTTAAATTTTCATAAGGGCACATTTTTGTTATTTCTTATAAATTTGTGTGCTTCTGCTACAACCAAATCAGTTTTCTATTTTACAACTCAGTTCAATCAGTCAAAACAAGATTTATGATAATTTGTTTTGTAGCAAAACATTTTAAATAATCATATTAAAATTAAAACTGTTTTGACAAATAAGTTATATTAAAGAAATATTTATATATTTGTGTAATATATAAGGTTTTCATACCCTCTTTGGTGGTCACACTGTTTTTGTTCAGTATAAACTGGGACTAGATACAGTATGTAACAAGTTAGTTGTAAGAGGGAGTTGTGATATGTGTTGTGGGTAGAAGAACTGTATCATATCATGTGTGTGGATGGATATGTGTGTGTGTGCGAGTGTATACCCGTCCTTTTTTCCCCCTAAGGTAAGTCTTTCCGCTCCCGGGATTGGAATGACTCCTTACCCTCTCCCTTAAAACCCACATCCTTTCGTCTTTCCCTCTCCTTCCCTCTTTCCTGATGAGGCAACAGTTTGTTGCGAAAGCTTGAATTTTGTGTGTATGTCGACCTGCCAGCACTTTCATTTGGTAAGTCACACACACACACACACACACACATATATATATATATATATATATATATAAGAAACCAAAATGATGAAATTCTTCATCTACTTATGAAAATACTGAACCAACTAAAAGAATATGAGTTAATACAGAACTTGACATCCTGCAGCAGCAGTTTGAGAATGGGGTACAAAATGTAATTTTACTGCTTGTTCTCAAACAATTTTCAGAATGTGGAAAATATCAGATTTATTTAATTCAGAAGGTCCATTACCAGCAACTCCTATTACACAGCACCGTATACCGACTGGCGATAGTCCGCCGGTCTATAGAAAACCATACAGGATAGCAAAACACCTACAACCACTAGTGGAAGAATTTATAAATCAACAGCTAAGGGACAGTATTATAGAGAACAGTGAAAGCCCGTGGTCTGCCAACATAGTGGTAGTTCCTAAGAAGTCATTAGACGGTACTAAAAAAGTAGGTTGTTAACTTTTTCCGAATTAGGTGGGAATGGTTATTACAGTCTCTAAAAATTTTGTATATTGTTTCCACTCAACACATTAGGATCTATAAAGAAGTCCACATCTAGCACCAGTAGCACCTGAAACAGACACTTTCATTTTCTGCAGCATCATTATATCCTATACTAGTTCCCACACACTGCACACAGTACAAATGTGACACCATACCTTGCCAACATTATACTTACTCACTCACTAAGGTGTGAACACTTAATTACAAAGACGGGAATATAGCGCAATGTGACAGCATAGCTGCTTGTTAATGGATTAGACCTCCTCTTCTGAGTACTCACTGTCACACACAAAGGCAACTGGAGGAATAACCGAGATGGCACAAGTTGAGTCCAAGATCCAGTTAAGGGATTTGAACTGCCTGCTGAATTTGGCATTATGCCACCTGGGGTCAGCAATTAGCCTTTGGTCATTAATTCCATCTTTCCCACACACAAAGCAAATCAAGTAGAGGGAGTAGTGGGGTTGTGGAGGGAGTGAACACTAATCAACTGAGTAAGGCAGAAAAAAATGACAAACATCACTGTACTGTGCCAAAACGAGCTGGTCTCTGATTTATGAGGCATCAAACTGCAAGGTGTTTTACATTGCTACCAACCTTAGCCCAGTGTACAGTATAGCGTGTGCTGGCACTGTCAACATCTTTCTGTGTTGTCTTTACTGTTCTGAGTTTTGTTTCAAGTGCCATTAACATTGTGAGTCCTGTCTTCTTTCACATACAAAACCAGACAACTTGCCAAACTCAATGCTGTCTGCTAAAGCAGTCAGGCTATGTCAGCACAGACGGTACAGCTGACAGGCTGACCTGATCAGTTAGTCCACACCAAACACAGTGTAGTGTCTCCAAGCATTGGGCAAATAGAGGATGTACACATAAATAAGTCATTTTGCATTATTACTTGAATGCTGAAGTAGCATCCAACATTTCAAGTGCATGCCTTGGCCTGAAATGAGACCATGCTATAATTAAAGAATAGAAGAATCTTTGAGAATTAAAGAACATAAGAATCTTCGAGCCATCCACCCAAGAGTATTTACAGTCCACACCTTACTGAATAATGCTCCAAACTCCCATTGAAGTCTTGCTGACCTGTGTAGGAAATCATAGTCAGTTGCAGTGTCACACTTTTTTTTCTGATGTAAGAATGGTAAGAGACTGAATCTTACAAAGGCTTCTATCGTAATGGCTACCATTACCACCATATACCAGCACCAGGGTCTGAATTATCCAGGAAGATTTGGGGTCACCTAAATAGAATCCAAACAGACCAACCCAGAACTCCATCTACCCCAGACAGATGCGACATTGCTGATAGCATTGAATGCGACTGATGAGCAGCAGAGCGTACTGTGTAACACACTGTCCAACAGTACTCCATGAGAAGATATTCTGGGAAATGGATGATACTGAATATAAATAAATATCTGTAAATGGTGAATGCTGTGTTAAAGCTATTTTTTTCATAGAATTTGTGATTTGAGTTGTTAATAATAACAATAATAATAAATAATTATTATTATTATAACTACTACTACTACTACTACTACTACTACTACTACTACTACTACTCAGCTGCTGAGAATTCTTCCGGGTCCATGGAACTCTTATATCCCTGGCGTTTTGTCCAAAGCTACGTTGGACATCTTCGGAGGTGTTCTTTCTTTGGAGGTGCTCCTGGTTGTGGTGAGTCTTGCCGACTGACGAGTCAGACATTGAAGAAGGGTCTAAATACTGTGGAAAGTGAGCGTGGTCTGGATTTCATGTGATAGCAGAGCTAAACCTTGTCAAGGATAAAATATAACTATTGATCATAGTATGTCAAAGATAAAAACTTCTCATTGATTCTGTAGCGCCATTGTCCATATATCGCTGAGTTTCATAGCTTCTTCTTTTCTGTTAAAATTATCCTCGTATTTATATATTTCGATGGCTTCTCTATGTAGCCATGGATAATAGTTCGTCATAGTAAACAAAACTTCAGTTTCTGAAAATTTCACTATGTGATCACCCGACTGAAGAGCATGTTCCGCCACAGCTGACTTGTCTGTTTTCCCTAGTTGGCAAAGACTTTTATGTTCCTTCAACCGTGTATTCACACTTCTCTTTGTAGTTGCAATGTAGACCCTACCACATGTACATGGTATCTTGTATACACCACTTGCAGAGAGATGGGGGCGTTTATCCTTAACGGAACGAAGTGCTTAGCCTATTTTATTAGTTGGTCTGAAAATTGGTTGAATGTTATGTTTCTTTAAAATCTTGCTGATTTGACCCATTACTTTTTTTTGATGAAGGGTAGAGAAACCGTGTTCTTCCATCGCTGTGTCCTATCGAAATATATAAACATCAGGATAATTTTAACAGAAAAGAAGAAGCTATGAAACTCAGCGATATTTGGACAGTGGTGCTACAGAATCAAAGAGAAGTTTTTATCTTTGGCATACTATGATCAATAGTTATATTTTATCCTTGACAAGGTTTATCTCTTCTATCACGTGAAATCCAGATTGCACCCTCTTTCCACAGTATTTAGGCCGCTCTTCGACGTCCAACTCATCAGATGGCAAGACTCAGCATAACCAGGAGCACCTCCAAAGGAGAAGCACCTCCAAAGATGTCCAACATAGCTTTGGACAAAATGTCAGGGATAGAAGAGTTCCATGCACCATGGCCATACGACCTGGAAGAATTCTCGGCAGCTCAAACATCTGGTCATGAAAGCCTTCATTGTATGACTACTATTACTATCACCACCTCACCATTATTATTATTATTATTATAATTATTAGATATTTGTAATTTTTCTTTCTAAAATTTTCTTTTTTTGCTATTCATAGTTTCTGCATGTACATAAATCTAAGACTGTTACAGCTCAGATTGCCATACGACAAATAAATTATTATATTGCAATATCTTTCCATAAAAACTACTTAAAGCAAATAATTCACCTATTTAGATCTTATTTGCACATGAAAGGTATTACTAACAGATTTCCAATTCTGTGCTGCTAACACATTTTGCATTTATAACCTTACTTTCCAAAACCACATGTGATTTAAAATTCATTTTCTTTTGAACAGTTTTATAACTTCTGCTGAGAAATTACTATATATCATTTGAATAACTACACAAAATTTTTCCTCCATGACATTTATTTCCTTTGAAACATTCTCTGAAATTTATGATAAAGGTTTGAGCAGAGATACTTCAAGCAACTAGTTTTATTTCTTTTCAATGTACATATTCCTGGAAATGTGAAACCAACCTCAATCCTTAAAACTATATAGCACTTCCAGGACACTGAAAGAAGTGTAACCATGTAGCAGATGCATTCTCTTTGCCACTTTGCTCATTTGTTTCCAGGCAACATAAAGTTTATCTGCACTGTAAGTTGTCCACTTGACGAAGTAGACGCCAAACAAATGCAAAAAACGCTACGAAGATGTAAACTGGTCATTCAGTCAACTGCCAACCTACCTTCAACCCAATACAGGAGGGAAAAAACCCTTAATGATGAAGCAGTTTTTAATCAATGACTGTCTTTCTGTCAATAACATATGGTTCACAGTACTGTAATACATGAATCCACATTGTAAATAAGGAAACAGCAGTGCAATTATTGTTTTACTAACTTAATTCTCCATAGATGAGCAGAATTTTCACCTTACATGCATCCCCAACAGAAGTTCCTAATGCACACCTGCAACGGGCACTCAATGGTGAGGTAAGGTGATTTGAATCCTTGAGGTGAAGGAAATTTTCACTGCCAGTATTTGGCCAGCAAGGAGTGCAGAGGTCATGGTGTGAAGTTTCTGACCACCAGTCTTTGCACTAGTGTTGCGGATTAAATATCACAACTCTCTGCAGTGCCTCATGAAGTGAGGGCATTTGGCACTGTTCCATTTCCTTCTATCTTATGGCCAAACAATAAACATAACACGACACTACACATGCACCCATTACACTTGCCTACACCCTACAAATACATGTGTGACACAGCTCTCACATATCCGCACTGGAAGGAGCCAATGCGCACAGAGGAAGAAAACACTTTCAGAAAGACGGTTCTGTGAGATATCCCAGCCAATAATGCTATATGACATTTACATTTAAATTTCTACCTTCTCTTCATTGGTGTATGTTGTACATATACAAATCTTAAATTGAAGATGATTGACTGAATGACCAGTGTTTTCTTGTGTTTTCCTTGTGCTTCCAGTGAATGTGTTACATTACTCTGGATACTTGCAACGTGTGCTAGCACAGGAAAGTCAAAATCAACTTTTGTGTTACATATTTAACATTATGCTTGCATGAGTGGTACATTGTGATATGATTCTGAACAGGTCTTGGGGAGAGAAAATGGAATATGAGAAAAATAAAAGAAAATTAAGGTGCTATTTTAAAAAGATGTACTGCTTTTCATATTTTCATGCTGGGAACATGTCCTGGTATGTTTATATATGGTACTAGATCTTGCTTAAAGATATTTCTCCTTTGTAGAGTAAGCAGTTCTGCTCGCATATCACAAATGTAGTCATTGTGTGTTAAATCCGCCTCAGTGGCCAATTTCGCTAACACACGTTTGTGAGGTGACAGTCAACATGGGTGTGAACCAGTTCAAATCCTTGGTGGATGAAATTTTAACTGCCAGTATTTGGCCAGCAAAGGGAAGAGAGGTGGTAACATAAAGTTCTTTATCATTGGTCTTTGCACCAATGTCCTGGATAAAATTCTGAACAACTCCACAGTGTCTCACGAAGTGAGAGCAGGTGACACCATTGATGGTGGTCTGTCTGTCTGACAGGGACGTTAAGTTCATTGGCCCCCTTGGTGCTATCTGCAAGGAGTAGGCTACAGGTCGGCACAGGATTTCACCCTCTCCCTTCTCCTCACTTACACTTACATACACATCTCACATTTTACAACAGAAAGGTGCCTGATGGCATTAAGAATAAGGAACACCTTCACAATTAGGTGGCTGAACCTGCCCTTCTGGGTGTCCCTGCAACTCATGCCATACAATCATTTTTTTTTCCTTGTGTGTGTTAAATATAAAGTCACATAGTGGATGTGGAAACACTAAAGCCACTTTTTATGTGCCAACTGTAATCCAGACTTCCTGCAACTGAAGATCTTTCGAGAATTAATGACAGATTATACATACTCTTATTCTTTGAAGTGTACAACAGGCATTTGCTATGACGATTCCAGGATTTTGCAATAAAACTTTGATCTAACAGCACAACTCTGTTATGCTCCCCAATCCAAAGAGGTATGCATGCTCCACAATGACATGTCCAGCACACAAATTGTTGAGTGATCTCCAAATGCCATTATAGCTCCCCATGTGTACTTGTAATGGTGCAGGGAGCAAGAGATACAAATCAGGAGTTAGAGGGATACGTGGTGGAGATGGAACTCCAAGACTGACTGTTCATAACCTGACTTGGTCTTGAAACTTCCTGGCAGATTAAAACTGTGTGCCGGACCGAGACTCGAACTCGGGACCTTTGCCTTTCACGGACAAGTGCTCTACCGACTGAGCTACCCAAGCACGACTCACGCCCCATCCACACAGCTTTACTTCTGCCAGTACCTCGTCTCCTACCTTCCAAACTTAACAGAAGCTCTCCTGTGAACCATGCAGAACTAGCACTCCTGAAAGAAAGGATATTGCGGAGACATGGCTTAGCCACAGCCTGGGAGATGTTTCCAGAATGAGAATTTCACTCTGCAGCGGAGTGTGCGCTGATATGAAACTTCCTGGCAGATTAAAACTGACTCATTCTGACTTGGTCTTCTTCTTCCCCTGCTACTTTTACAAAGGTGTCAGAAGGAGTTACATCTCACTGACCTGTAATGGGCTCACTGTGGATGACAGCACTGACAAGGCAGCCATTCAAATCCCAGACCCATGCAAGAGCAGGCATGCTGTCATCGCGTGTCACCAGCCACGAGCCACAGCTACTGAAGTTCAACACACCGACACCCCGGTTTTTCCAGCTGTCACCTCCCTTGTCCCAGGCCAATGGTATCACTGTCACTGGGCGATATTTTACTACTTCAGCTGCAACAAGTCAATTACAGTGTAGTAGTGACAGGCAGTTCACCAGCAGAATTCATAAAATTTCATCACATATTAAAATGAGGGAATGATTAAATGATGAAATTTTATCAAAAATAGCCAATAATGACAATTACAGACATGAAAAATGATAAGCATACAAAGCACATAAATTTTAATTGTAAAATAAACATCAACACTACAAAAATGAAACATTAATTTATTCTTTGATTTAGATGGTTAATATACTACTGTTGCCTATCAGAAAGGTCTTGTTAGATGTGAAATATTTTAATGCATCAGTACCTACAGTGAAATTAGAAGATCAAATTTACTGAGAATAGCTTTTGAGTCATTAAGGTAAATATTCCAGATGGGCAATATTCCACACAGCTACTGAAATATATTTGTTACTGAGTCATATCTATTAAGCATATACTACATTCCATAATACAGCCTGTTAATTTTTGAATGGGGTAGGATTCACCAACAGAAAAGCAAGTCTTTGTTACTCCCATCAGTTTTTGTTAAATTTAAATGAATGAATATCATTCATGCCTTCTTACTGAAATAGGCAGTCTCAGAGTCCTGTGTCATGTACAGATAGGTCTGTGCTGCCAGGGAGTTATTTGCATGCTTCAATGTGTTCACTCCTTCGGAATCCTCCTGTGCTGGGTGTTACTTGCATGCTTGCAACATCTTTCTTCCTTCTGTAACAGCTGATAGTGGAGGATTGCCAAATTTACAATTGATTCACTGCAGAAGTAGTGTCACCGTTCCAATATGGTAGCTGTCACACATTTACAGCTCCAAGTGTGTTGTGCATTCTTGGCTACAAGCCAGTATTCATGCATTATAGAAATGTTATATAGGAAAGAGAAGTATATAAATTTTACATTCAATTTTGAGTGTAGTTTGTATGTGCTTGTCAACCATGAATAAACGATCAAAATCTAATTATTTGTGGAGATATTTTTCCATGTGTGATGAAAATAACCAAATTACGCAATGTGATATTTGTGGTCAAACGTGATTTTTCAAAACTGCTGCAAGTAACCTAGCAAAACATGTGGAGTGAAGGTACTGAATAGTATGTTTCATTCACAGATGAAGTACGGTAACTGCATATAAATCAGACCAAGTGCTGTTTGTGATAATATTGATGATGTCAATATACAAAATAATATTCAGCAGCTTCAAAACTCTTCAAAATACATTGTTGATTATTATTCACATGAATCTCTGGCATATTCCTCAACAATTCAAGCTGGTAACCGAAACACTGACAAAGAAACTAGAAGGACTTATTTTAAATTTATAAAAACAATGGAAACTTCTGGATGGAATATTATTATTTTAAATTTATTCACAACAATGTCAAGCCAGTTGTAGTTACAAGTATTTGAATGAAGAACATTGTTCTCTGAGCAGAAAAGTAATTACTGGAACTATGGTTCCATAAAAACACAATATGTTTATGAATGCTGTATGAGAACGGATTATACAAGGGGTGACTGAAAAGTTCTTGGCTCACCCATGAAATACTTGTTCCAGCCAAATGTCAGTTGAGCAACAAGTGGTACATTACCTTTACTAGGTTACATACCACATTTTTCATTAACATCTATTTGTTTCTCCAGATATTGGAGTTTGAAGGGTCCAAAGTGTACACATTTTGAAAAATGAATAAGGAGAGCACGTTTGTGGTCATCCAAAACCTGCTGAAAAAGGACATGAGTGCAATGGAGATCTATAATGTCATGATGGAATATTAGGGAAGGATTCCCCTTTCTATTCCATGGTCAAAAACTGGGTGGCAGAATTCAAGAGGGGTACTACCTGCGTCCAAGATGCATCACACAGAGAAGACCGGTAATGGTCAGTACAAATGAAAAAGTCACTGCAGTCCAGGACATCATCATGGCAGACCAGCGTATGACAGTACACTACATCGCTGAGAAAGTGGGCATCTCTCTGGAACAAGCTGGACACATCATAAGAGTTGTACTTGACATCCACAAGGTCCCATGTTCATGGGTCCCAAGAATGTTGACAGCAGGTTCTCATAATGGTGTTCACTTGGCAGAAAAATGAAGAAGATGCAGTTTAACCTTTCAGATAAGGTTCTAGCCATAATCAGTAATATATGGCAAACATGAAAAATATGACAGATAACAAATTAACTTTAGTTTTGGATGTTTTGCTCACATGCTGAACCTAATTCTGCTAGATGCTGTCAAATAAATTAAAGTGTTAAAAGGGGAAGTGAAACTTACTAATGGATGCTATAAAAACAACTGTAACACTAATAAAGACATTCCAGTTTTAAAAGAAGAGAAGTGGGCAAAATGCAAAGAACTGAGTGAAGAATGGAAATAATTTAAAGTGACTTCAGGTAAGTAACAAACAGCATGTGGCACATTATTATGTTCTGCTTCCCACAGATGCCCTCATAGATGTTTGCAAGAATATAAATAAATGAAAATTCTTTGTGGTGGTGTTAATGTGGTCAGTCTACTACAAAAAGAACTGACTACACGAACAAGAGATATTGACAATGAGTGTAACAAAACAATTGCAGTGTCAACTTCCTTGGCCCCCAGATTTATGTTGTTGACTTGTTGCTGCCCATTCAACGAAAACTCATTGCACCAATTAAAGTCAACTGCACAGAGTCAAAATAACACAGCAAACACAGAACAAGCCATAAAGAATAAACAAGCAAAGATTTCAGAAAATATTGGAAATTTCTCGCTTTTGGAAAGGTTTCCACAGAAGATTACCACCAAAAACCTACAAGTACATACAGTAGCTCTAGGATAATATAATTGTGTTCTTAGAGCAATGGCTACAAATCTTTAAGAATTCTTTCATATACCTGCTAAAAAAACTTTTATTATGCCACTTTTGTTATTACTTTTGAGTGACACACATCTACTCCCATTATAGAAATTAATTGCTATTTGAAGGAAGACTACCTTCACAATGACAAAGATTCATTGTAGTTACGGAAACAGACCAGAACTCTTGTCCATTATTGTGAAAGAGTCTTGCACTCTAGATTCCATGTGTTTGGAAAATCACTGCCTTGGGAAAGGACTTTTTTCGAATGCAAGCTACCACATGTAATAAATGATTGTCATATTTGCTTAAGCACAAAACTTGTTGGAAAGATTATGCTCTTACATAAAAACATTTGTTTGTTGAAGGATCCATGGACACTGTTTCAAATCTTCAATAACTCTTAAATTAATTAAATTCAAAATGATTTCCTTAGCCACATGAAACACCTATAAAACATTGTTACAGAAATACAAACTATTTTGCTGGGTTTAATGCATTAGCCCCAATTTGGAACCTATTAATTATTTAATAGGTTTCTGAACTTACTATCTGTTGTAATCTTACCATAATTAACATTTTAGTCAATCCTTAGCAAAAACAGAAATTGTTCATTTTACCACAAAACAATCTGCACAGTCTATAAGTGAAATAAGGTATATGGACAAAAAATTAGAGACTGCAGACTGTGTCAAATTCCTTGGCGTGTTAGTCAATAAAAACCTGTTTTGGAGTCACCATGTGGACAACATACAGGGCCGACTGAATAGCCTTGTATATATTATGAATATCTTGTATAGTATTACTGATTTAGCTGTAAGAAAAACTGTATATAATGCATATTTTGTTTCAGCCATTAGATATAGTATAATTTTGTGGGGGTCTGAAAAAACAAATTTACTTAGAGCTTTTAGACTACAAAAAAGAATCATCCGAGCAATGGTGGGAGCAAAATCAAAGCAACACTGCAAACCTTTATTTGTAAAACTGGATCTAATGAGCATTCCAAGCATATACATCTATGAAACTCTCATTTTCACGGAAAGAAACCCACAACTTTTTGAGGGCAACTTCTTCTTGCATCAATATGACACTAGACATAGAACGAGCTACATGTTACCTACCCACCATTTAAAATCATATGAAAAAACCCCATACTATATGGGCATGAAATTTGTAAATAAGATATGGAAAGATATGGATGACCCAAATGTAAAAGGTACCACAAGAGACCTGGAAAAAATATCTGAAAGATAAATGTTACTATAGTGTAGAAGATTTCATGAATGGCAACAATGCATTATAATTGTAATTAAAATACCTCTTTGAAGATGTTACACCATATATGTTATTAGTTTATTGTCTATTTTTAGTATTGTTATATATAGTGTAGAACTGACAAGTCACCTATGTCACAATCTTTGATTGTATAAGGCATGTTATGTGATAATAAAAATTGAATTGAATTGAATTAAATCTGTTATGCTTTATTGTAAAGAAAGGCAATTTCACTTAATGATCAGAAATCTGAGCTATGTAAGCAAGCCACAGCACAGTCATTTCTTAATATAGTATACAACTCAACAATACCTACAAGGACTTTAAAGCAGGCATTTCATAGTCTAAATGGGAAACATATGACAGAAGACACCAAACTTCTTGGCATACCATCCAAATATATTTCAGTTTTTAAGGCAATCTTGGCAGGTTCCAAAGAAATGGTAGGAATGAATGGGGAGTTAACTGACTGTTACAATGTCAATATCAGTGTCAATGAAGATTTGGGCAAGATGATGCTCTTTCCACAATGCTTTTCAATTTGATCTCAGAAGCAATGATCCAAAAACTCCGGATATCTGAATGCATAGGTATAAGGACCACACAGTTGGCTGCATATGCTGATGATGTTGCAGTTTTTAGCAGATGGAAGATGTCAAGTGGTAGAAATGAAAGAAGCCACACAGCCTAGGCCATAGGAAGTTAACGAATTGAAAACTAAATATATGAAATTTCATAGAACAGGAGACAATAACCAGGATAGCTGGTTGGCAGCAGGTTTAAATTTTTGGCATGCGGAGGATTTTGAATTGCAAAAAGGTGGGAATTTAAGGAGATGGGACCTGGATAAACTGAAAGAACCAGAGGTTGTACAGAGTTTCAGAGAGAGCATAAGGGAACAATTGACAGGAATGGGGAAAAGAAATACAGTAGAAGAAGAATGGACATCTTTGAGGGATGAAATAGTGAAGGCTGCAGAGGATCAATTAGGTAAAAAGACGAGGGCTAGTAGAAACCCTTTGGTAACAGAAGAAATATTGAATTTAATTGATGAAAGGAGAAAATATAAAAATGCAGTAAATGAAGCAGCAAAAAGGAATACAAACATCTCAAAAATGATATCGACAGAAAGTGCAAAATGGCTAAGCAGGGATGGCTAGAGGACAAATGTAAGGATGTAGAGGCTTATCTCACTAGGGGTAAGATAGATACTGCCTACAGGAAAATTAAAGAGACCTTTGGAGAAAGGAGAACCACTTGCATGAATATCAAGAGCTTTGATGGAAACCCAGTTCTAAGCAAAGAAGGGAAAGCAGAAAGGTGGAAGGAGTATATAGAGGGTCTATACAAGGATGATGTATTATGGAAATGGAGGAGGATGTAGATGAAGATGAAATGGGAGATACGATACTGCGTGAAGAGTTTGACAGAGCACTGAAAGACCTGAGTCGAAACAAGGCCCCGGGAGTAGACAACATTCCATTGGAACTACTGACAGCCTTGGGAGAGCCAGTCCTGACAAAACTCTACCATCTGATGAGCAAGATGTATGAGACAGGCGAAATACCCTCAGACTTCAAGAAGAATATAATAATTCCAATCCCAAAGAAAGCAGGTGTTGACAGATGTGAAAATTACCGAACTATCAGTTTAATAAGTCACAGCTGCAAAATACTAACGCGAATTCTTTACAGACGAATGGAAAAACTGATAGAAGCTGACATCGGGGAAGATCAGTTTGGATTCCGTAGAAAGGTTGGTACACGTGAGGCAATACTAACCTTACGACTTATCTTAGAAGAAAGATTAAGAAAAGGCAAACCTACGTTTCTAGCATTTGTAGACTTAGAGAAAGCTTTTGACAATGTTAACTGGAATACTCTCTTTCAAATTCTGAAGGTGGCAGGGGTAAAATACAGGGAGTAAAAGGCTATTTACAATTTGTACAGAAAGCAGACGGCAGTTATAAGAGTCGAAGGGTATGAAAGGGAAGCAGTGATTGGGAAGGGAGTGAGACAGTGTAGCCTCTCCCAGATGTTATTCAATCTGTATATTGAGCAAGCAATAAAGGAAACAAAAGAAAAGTTTGGAGTAGGTATTAAAATCCATGGAGAAGAAGTAAAAACTTTGAGGTTCGCCGATGACATTGTAATTCTGTCAGAGACAGCAAAGGACTTGGAAGAGCAACTGAATGGAATGGACAGTGTCTTGAAAGGAGGGTATAAGATGAATAGCGACAAAAGCAAAACGAGGATAATGGAATGTAGTTGAATTAAGTCGGGTGATGCGGAGGGAATTAGATTAGGAAATGAGACACTCAAAGTAGTAAAGGCGTATTGCTATTTGGGGAGCAAAATAACTGATGATGGTCGAAGTAGAGAAGATATAAAATGTAGACTGGCAGTGGCAAGGAAAGCGTTTCTGAAGAAGAAAGATTTGTTAACATAGAGTATAGATTTAAATGTCAGGAAGTCGTTTCTGAAAGTATTTGTATGGAAGTGAAATGCGGACGATAAATAGTTTAGACAGGAAGAGAATTGTAGCTTTTGAAATGTGGTGCTACAGAAGAATGCTGAAGATTAGATGGGTAGATCACATAACTAATGAGGAGGTATTGAATAGAACTGGGGAGAAGAGGAGCTTGTGGCACAACTTGACTAGAAGAAGGGATCGGTTAGTAGGACATGTTCTGAGACATCAAGGGATCACCAATTTAGTATTGGAAGGCAGCGTGGAGGGTAAAAATCGTAGAGGGAGATCAAGAGATGAATACACTAAGCACATTCAGAAGGATGTAGGCTGCAGTAGGTATTGGGAGATGAAGAAGCTTGCACAGGACAGAGTAGCATGGAGAGCTGCATCAAACCAGTCTCAGGACTGAAGACCACAACAACAGGGGCTAATATTAATAAAGTAAATAATGATGGTACCTGGACAGCAAGAACCAATTACGAGCTGAATTGGCTCATACAAGGAACTGATATTATAATGCTAAGTAAAAGTAAAAGCATGCCTGGGTCATATCCAAAGGGAGGAGGACACAAAGTAGGTCTTCCAGTGGAAACTGACAGGGAAAAGATTAAAAGAAAGACTACGCAAACGATGGCTGGACAACATGAAAGAAAACATCAGAGCCCTAGGAATCAGAAGCTGGAGAAGGAATGTAAAAGAGAGGGCAGTATGGAAGGAAATTGTTAAAAAGGCAGAGACTCACTCAGGGTTATGAAGCCATAAGAAAAAGAAGAGTCAATCCTTAGCATATGTGTAGCTTAGATCTGACAATATTTAGGAAAGGATATAGTGATATCATATAGTGGAGATTTTGAATTGCAGGTAAGCACAACAAAGAGACTGTCACAACTGAATTAAAAAAACAGACACACACACACACACACACACACACACACACACACACACACACACACACACACACACTCTAACAGGTGATAGGGGAGAGGGAGAGAAGGGGAAGGGATAGGGGGGGGGAGAGAGAGAAGGGGGAAGAGAGAGGGGGGGAAGAGAGAGGGGGGGGAAGAGAGAGAGGGGGGGGAAGAGAGAGAGGGGGGGAAGAGAGAGAGGGGGGGAAGAGAGAGAGGGGGGAAGAGAGAGAGAGGGGGGGAAGAGAGAGAGAGGGGGGGGAAGAGAGAGAGAGAGGGGGGAAGAGAGAGAGAGAGGGGGGAAGAGAGAGAGAGAGGGGGGGAAGAGAGAGAGAGAGGGGGGGAAGAGAGAGAGAGAGGGGGGGAAGAGAGAGAGAGAGGGGGGGAAGAGAGAGGGGGAAGAGAGAGGGGGAAGAGAGAGAGAGGGGGGAAGAGAGAGAGGGGGAAGAGAGAGAGAGGGGGGAAGAGAGAGAGGGGGGAAGAGAGAGAGAAGGGGGAAGAGAGAGAGAGGGGGGAAGAGAGAGAGAAGGGGGGAAGAGAGAGGGGGAAGAGAGAGGGGGGAAGAGAGAGGGGGGGAAGAGAGAGGGGGGGAAGAGAGAGGGGGGAAGAGAGAGGGGGGAAGAGAGAGGGGGGAAGAGAGAGGGGGGAAGAGAGAGGGGGGAAGAGAGGGGGGAAGAGAGGGGGGGAAGAGAGGGGGGGAAGAGAGGGGGGGAAGAGAGGGGGGGAAGAGAGAGAGAGAGAGGGGCGAAGAGAGAGAGAGAGAGGGGCGAAGAGAGAGAGAGAGAGAGAGAGAGAGAGAGAGAGAGAGAGAGAGAGAGAGAGAGAGAGAGAGAGAGAGGGGCGGAGAGAGAGAGAGAGAGAGAGAGAGAGGGGCGAAGAGAGAGAGAGAGAGAGAGGGCCGAAGAGAGAGAGAGAGAGGGCCGAAGAGAGAGAGAGAGAGAGGGCCGAAGAGAGAGAGAGAGAGAGGGCCGAAGAGAGAGAGAGGGGGCCGAAGAGAGAGAGAGGGGGCCGAAGAGAGAGAGAGGGGGCCGAAGAGAGAGAGAGAGGGGGGCGAAGAGAGAGAGAAGGGGGCGAAGAGAGAGAGAGGGGGGCGAAGAGAGAGAGAGAGAGGGGCGAAGAGAGAGAGAGAGAGGGGCGAAGAGAGAGAGAGAGAGGGGCGAAGAGAGAGAGAGAGGGGCGAAGAGAGAGAGAGAGAGAGAGAGAGAGAAAGGCGAAGAGAGAGAGAGAGAGAGGCGAAGAGAGAGAGAGAGGGGCGAAGAGAGAGAGAGAGAGAGAGAGAGAGAGAGAGAGAGAGGGGCGAAGAGAGAGAGAGAGAGAGAGAGAGGGGCGAAGAGAGAGAGAGAGAGAGAGAGAGGGGCGAAGAGAGAGAGAGGGGCGAAGAGAGAGAGAGGGGCGAAGAGAGAGAGAGGGGCGAAGAGAGAGAGAGAGGGGCGAAGAGAGAGAGGGGGGGAAGAGAGAGGGGGGGAAGAGAGAGAGAGGGGGGGAAGAGAGAGAGAGGGGGGGAAGAGAGAGAGGGGGGGAAGAGATAGAGGGGGGGAAGAGAGAGAGAGGGGGGAAGAGAGAGAGGGGGGAAGAGAGAGAGAGGGGGGAAGAGAGAGAGAGGGGGGAAGAGAGAGAGAGGGGGGAAGAGAGAGAGAGGGGGGAAGAGAGAGAGAGGGGGGAAGAGAGAGAGAGGGGTGAAGAGAGAGAGAGGGGGGAAGAGAGAGAGAGGGGGGAAGAGAGAGAGAGGGGGGAAGAGAGAGAGAGGGGGGAAGAGAGAAAGAGGGGGGAAGAGAGAGAGAGGGGGGAAGAGAGAGGGGGGGTCCTTTTTCATTGTGGTTTTAGGGCGCACAACTACAATGGTCATTAGCGCCCAGACTGCACCGCGAGGCACAAGGTTAAAACAGCAACTAAAAGGGACAACACTATAAAAGACATATCGACTGGCATAGGATTAAAAGAAACAGCATAATCAAATGTCTTTAGACATGTTTGTCAAGCGGATATAACGAAGAATGCGAGCAGCTGCTACTGGGTCATCTGTAAAGAGGCATTCAGAGTACATGGCGGGCCAAGATCAAAGTGCAGTGTATTAAAATTCGGACAGGACATTAAAATGTGGCGTACCATCAGCAATTGCCCACATGGGCAGAACGGCGCCGGCGCAGACGTCAGCAGATGGCGATGGCTGAACCGGCAGCGTCCAATTCGTAACCGGGCCAAAACGACCTCCTCCCACCGGGAAGGGCAAGAAGAGATCGTCCAAGCCATGGGAAGGGGTTTCAAGGCCCGAAGCTTGTGTTCGTAAGTGCAGCCCAATCGGCATGCCACAGTGATGAAATGCGCTGACAAATGACCCTGCTACAATCTGATGAAGGGACACAACAAGAAGGTGTCCGAGGCTGGAAGACTGCAGCCTTGGCCGCGGCATCTACAGCTTCGTTCCCAGGGATACCGACATGACCAGGAACCCACATAAAGGTAACCGGAGAACCGTCGTCTGCCAGCTGCTGAAGAGAGCGTTGGATCCGGTGCACGAAAGGGTGAACCAGATATGGATTACTGAGACTCTGGATGGCGCTCAGGGAATCGAAGTAGATGACATAAGCAGAATGTCGGTGGCGGCAGATGTAAAGAATAGCTCAGCTGTAAAGACCGAACAGTAGCCATGGAGCCGGTATTTGAAACTGTGTGCCCCGACAATAAAAGAACACCCGACACTGTCATCGGTCTTAGAGCCATCTGTATAAATGAAGATCATATTAATGAACTTTGAACGAAGTTCGACAAAACGGGAGCGGTATACCGAAGTGGGGGTAACCTCCTTCGGGAGCGAGCTGAGGTCGAGGTGAACGCGAACCTGAGCCTGGAGCCAAGGTGGCGTTTGGCTCTCGCCCACTTGAAAGGTTGCAGGGAGTGAAAAATCAAGGTGCTGAAGGAGGCGACGAAAGCGAACTCCAGGGGGTAGCAGGGCAGAGGCATACAACCCGTATTGACGGTCGAGAGAGTCGTCAAAAAAGGAAAGATAAGACGGGTGGTCGGGCACTGACAATAGCCGACAGGCATACCGACAAAGCAGTATATCGCGCCGGTAGGTTAGTGGAAATTCACCGGCTTCAGCATGAAGACTCTCGACGGGACTAGTATAGAATGCTCCGATTGCAAGACGTAAACCCCGATGTTGTATAGAGTTGAGGCGGCGTTAAGATGGACGGCTGTGCAGAGGAGTATATGAAGCTCCCATAATCCAGCTTTGAGCGGACGATCGACCGATATAGGTGAAGTAGGACTGTTCGATCCGCTCCCCACGACATACCACTGAGAACACGGAGGACATTTAGAGAACGGGTACAACGGGCAGCCAAATATGACACATGTGGAGACCAGCTAAGTTTCCTGTCAAATGTAAGACCTAAAAATTCTGTTGTCTCCACGAATGGGAGAGCAACAGGACCGAGTCGTAAGGACGGTGGGAGAAACTCTTTGTAGCACCAGAAGTTAATACAGACCGTCTTCTCGGCAGAAAAACGGAAGCCATTGGCGACACTCCAGGAGTAAAGATGGTCAAGACAACACTGAAGACAGTGCTCCAGGAAACACGTATGCTGCGCGCTGTAATAGATGGTAAAATCATCCACGAAAAGGGAGCCTGATACATCAGCTGGGAGGCAATCCATTATTGGATTGATCGCTATGGCGAAGAGAGCGACGCTCAAAACTGAGCCCTGTGGCACCCCATTCTCCTGGCGAAAGGTGTCTGACAGGACAGAACCCACACATACCCTGAACTGTCGCTCCTTTAAAAAGGCACCGATAAAAAGAGGGAGGCGACCGCGAAGGCCCCATGTATGCATGGTGTGGAGAATGCCTGCCCTCCAACAGGTGTCGTAAGCCTTCTCCAAATCAAAGAACACAGCCACGGTCAGGCACTTCTGCAAGAAGTTATTCATAATGAAGGTCGATAAGGTAACCAGATGGTCAACAGCAGAGCGGCACCTACGAAATCCACATTGTACATTGGTAAGTAGGCGTCGAGATTCGAGCAGCCAAACCAAACGAGAGTTAACCATTTACTCCATCACCTTACAGACAAAGCTGGAATGCGAGATGGGTCGATAACTGGAAGGCAAGTGCTTGTCCTTCCCCGGCTTAGGAATCGGGACAACAATAGACTCGCGCCAGCATGTGGGGACATGACCCCTCAATCCAGATGCGATTATAAGTACGAAGAAGAAAACCTTTACCCGCAGGAGAAAGGTTCTTCAGCATCTGAATATGAATAGAATCAGGCCCTGGAACGGAGGACCATGACCGGGCAAGTGCATTTTCAAATTCCCGCATGGTGAATGGGGCATTAAAACTTTCACGATTCAAGGAGCGAAAGTTAGGTGGCCTTGCCTCCTCTGCCTGTTTTCGGGGGAGGAAGGCAGGGTGGTAATGAGCGGAGCTCGAAACCTCTGCGAAAAAGTGGCCGAAGGCGTTGGAGACATCCTCAGGGGCCACAAGGACGTCATTCGCGACCATCAAGCCAGAAACTGGTGAGTGGAACTTAGTGCCAGATAGCCAGCGCAGGCTACCCCAGATAACAGAAGAAGGAGTAAAACTGTTGAAGGTGCTTGTGAAAGCAGCCCAGCTGGCTTTCTTGCTTTCTTTAATAACACGACAACACTGCGCACATAATCGTTTATAATTGATACAATTCGCCACCGTAGGGTGGCGTTTAAAGGTGCATAAAGCACGTCGACGAGCACGTAAAGCGTCTCTACACGCTGCAGTCCACCAGGGGACCGGTACGCGACATGGAGAAGAAGTAGTGTGAGAGATGGAATATTCAGCAGCAGTGAGAATGACTTCCATGAGGTGTGCGACCTGACTATCGCAGCTTGCGAAGGTTTGATCCTGAAAGGTCGCCCTGGAAGAGAAGAGCCCCCAGTCTGCTTTAGAGATGTTCCAACTAGTTGAGCACGGAGAGGGGGTATGATGCAGGAGATGGATAACACACGGGAAGTGATCGCTCGAATACGTATCAGAAAGTGCGTACCACTCAAACCGACGTGCAAGTTGGGTAGTACATATAGAGAGGTCTAAATGGGAATAGGTGTGAGATATGTCCGAAAGAAAAGTAGGGGTGCCAGTATTGAGGCAGACAAGATTGATGTGGTTGAAAATGTCTGCCAACAGGGAGCCCCTCGGGCAGGATGCTGGAGAGCCCCAAAGGGGATGGTGGGCATTGAAGTCTCCAGTTAACAAAAATGGTGCAGGTAGCTGAGCAATAATTTGCATCATGTCTGCCCTGGTAACGGCAGACGACGATGGAGTGTAAACGGTACAAATGGAAAATGTAAAGGTGGGGAGAGTAATTCGGACGGCAACTGCCTGCAGGCCGGTGTGCAATGTGATGGGATCGTAGTAAATATCATCCCGGACCAGCAACATAACCCCACCATGAGCCGGAATACCTGCCACAGGGGGTAGGTCAAAACGCACAGAGGCATAGTGTGCCAAGTCAATTTGATCGCGTGGGTGTAACTTTGTTTCCTGGAGAGCTACGACGAGTGGACAGTACAAGCCGAGCAGCAACTTTAAGTCCTCTCGGTTGGAGCAAATGCCGTGAATATTCCAATGAAGAAGTGCCATTGTGAGAAGAAAAAGAAAACGGAGAAGCAAGAAGGGGTCACCTCGAAGGCCGCTGAGGGCCTGGCTTTGAGTGAGCACTGCCGCCGCTACCAATAGGCGGAGAGTCATCCTCCATTGGTTCAATAGGTTCGTTGGCCATCTTGTTAAGATGGCCGGGAGGGGGAGCTTCCTCCGCCGGTGAACGGCCAGATGTTCGGCTACCAGCGGTGCGGCCAGGTGAAACGGATGACGGCCTGGGGCGGCAACCGCTGGGTGGCGCAGGAGAAGAAACGCGCCATGACGGAGAAGGAGAACTTTGCTTCCTATGAGCCTTCTTGGAAGGTCGTTTAGTGGAAGTACTGGTCGATGGCTGGGAGTTCGAGGTAAGTAGGAAGTCTGCACGGGACGGTTCCTTCTTGAAGGCTCGTGCATCTGACTTCTGGGTCTTCGTCTTGGCAGAAGCTGATGAAGGTGCTTGTGTCTTAGGGGTGACAGGAAGAAGAGGAGACGCTGACCGGGCAATCTTAGCACTGGCCGAGCGGACGACCGTAGTGCTGAAGGTCAGATCGCATGTCTGCGTCGCCACCTCCCTGGTAGTCCAAGGAGAGGTGAGGACAGTACTGTATTTCCCCACTGGGAGCAGCGTGGGCTTCCTACTAGCAAATAGCTTGCGAGCAGCCGAGGTGGACACTTTCTCTTTGACCCAAATTTGCGGGAGGACACTGCATGGTCACCCTGACAGTTCATACAACAAGGAGACGGAGGTGGACAGTCACCCTCATGGGCATCCCTGCCACAAGTGACACATTTAGCCGCATTAGAACAAGACTGGCGAGTGTGATTAAAATGCTGACACTGGTAGCAGCGCGTAGGTGTCGGGACATAGGGACGAACAGAAATAACCTTGTAGCACGCTTTGATGCGCCACGGCAGCTGAACACAATCAAAGGTCAAGAAAAGTGTCTGGGTCGGTACAAGGTCATTGTTGACCTTTTTCATGACCCTATGGGCGGCCGTCACGCCCTGCTCAGCAACGAAAGACTGAATCTCCTTGTCAGTCAATCCGTTGAGTGATTTAGTATATACCACACCACGCGACGAATTCAAAGTGCGGTGAGCCTCCACCCGGACAGGGAACACGTACAGGAGTGTGGCCCGAAGCAGTTTTTATGCCTGAAATGCACTCTCAGTTTCTAATAACAAGGTACCGTTACGCATCCTGGTACAAGAATTGACAGATCCGGCTATGGCATCTACACCCTTCTGGATAACGAAAGGGTTGACAGATGAAAAATCCTTTCCGTCCTCAGATCGAGAAACTACGAGGAACTTTGGGGCAGGCGGTAGTACTTTTGTCACTGGTGGCTGGTCAAGTTTCTGTTTTTGGGCAGAAGTCGAGAGAGAAGAAGAGAAATCCATTGTGGAGGAATCCCCCATGATTGCCAGCGTCTCCGATGGTGCGCTCCTTCCTCATGGGGACCCTCTCAGAGGGCACTCCTGCCTTAGGTGAATGTTTACAGCTCAGGTCACAACTCCCAAGAAACAGACGGAGGGACCAATCGGCATGGTTGGAAGGTGTCAGCTCAGGCAATCACCCCTCCCTGCGCCTGGCCTTTACCAGGGGGTACGTGCGTGCCTTACTTGTCTACCCAGGGCAGGGAATTACACGTTACCCCGTCACCGGCTATGCATGCGAATGCGTGGGTCGGCCTTCAAGAAAGAAGAAGAGGAAAAACGAAGGGAGAGAGGGAGAGAAAGGACAGACTGTCTCAAACGCCGAGGCGGAGACCAGAGGGTGGACAAGAAGGCAAGGAGACGAAGGCAAAGAGAGGAAGGCAAGGAGAGGAAGGCAAGGAGAGGAAGGCATGGACAAGAAGGCAAGGGGAAAAGTAAGGAGGACAGTGAGAGGGAGAAGCACAAAGAAAGGAACCAAACAAAGGAAGGAAGAAACCAGAATAAGTGAAAAACCAAAATGACCACAAATGTAAGTCGTGGAACCGTCCGTCTCCGGACGCAGGCACAAACTACCCCCTTGAGGGGGAGGGACTCCTTTTAGTCGCCTCTTACAACAGGCAGGAATACCTCGGGCCTTTTCTAACCCCCAGACCTGCAGGGGGGATGGGGGGGGGGGGGGAGGGGAAGAGGGGGGGAAGACTCGGAGAGGGCGAAGAGGGGGGGAGGGGGAGGAGGGGGAGGTTGGTTGGTTGGTTGTTTTGGGGAAGGAGACCAGACAGTGAGGTCATTGGTCTCATCGGATTAGGAAAGGACGGGGAAGGAAGTCGGCCGTGCCCTTTGAAAGGAACCATCCCGGAATTTGCCTGGAGCGATTTAGGGAAATCACGGAAAACCTAAATCAGGATGGCTGGATGCAGAGGGGGAGGAGGGGGAGAGGGTGAGAGGGGGAGGAGGGGAAGAGGGTGAGAGGGGGAGGAGGGTGAGAGGGGGAGGAGGGGGAGAGGGGGAGAGGGGGAGGAGGGGGAGAGGGGGTAGAGAGTTAGTGCCAGTTTTTAGTGAAATGACTACAGGTTGATGAGTTAGATGTTTTATGCAGCATCAGTGGGTGCAAGTAAATGGATTTCCCTGGTTGTCTCAAACCTGAATGAGTGACTTTTGCAGTCAGTTCTCTGTTCCTGATCAAACAAAACTCTGGTCGCAAAACAATGAAACATTTTCTGACTTCTTTTCCTACACTACAAAAAGGTATAGACTATTCAGGTCACAAAGCACAAAGAGCATATATTGACCAAAATCATGATAAAAAATGCTCTAGCCACATCTTAAGGCCAATCCATGAATGAAATTTTACACTCTGCAGTGCAGTGTGTGAACCAAGAAATCTTCACGAGATATTAAATATATGAGCAGAACTGGGCTCAAGTCAAGACCTAGGGTTTTCCAGAGCACTATCTAAATTTGCCACAATATTACCTTGATTTTGAAATTAATGCTAAATATTTCAATTCCAGTGTGACTTAATAGTGAAAGATTTAAAAATTTCCTACGTACTTACTGCTATAGCTGATGTCAGTTTTCTCCTTATCCACTGGTTGTCTGTAAATGGTGCAGTCTGAGTCACTCAGCTCGTTGCTATGTTTGATCACCACAAGAGGTTCCCATGTTATATAATTCAATAGCAGCACCTGTCAGATACAAACCCATCACAAAAATTTCTATTTAGAATAAAAATGTAAAGTGTGGTGAACTATTAGGTCTATAGCTTTGCTTCTGCTATTTTTTCTCAAAGTTCAAGGCTTTATTGTGAAAACTTACAAAAAATTATGATTCAAATTACTAGCCGTCGCTGGCAATTACTTTCTCCTATATTTTGTGTAACATGTGAACCCTGTGGCAGAAGAACTGTGTGTCTTGAGGAGATCCATGAATCAATCCGATTTTGCATTTTTTAATACGACCAGAAGTGCTGGTCAGCTGGTCTGTGTGGCACTGATAAAAAAAGTGACAGTCAGAGGGAGCCATGTCTGTAAAATATGGCAGGTGAGGCAGGACTTCCCATTCCAAATTTTCCAAGCCTGTTTCGACAGGATTTACAACACAGGATCAAGAATTGTCATGCTGAAAAATCATCTTTTCATGTCTATCACTTTCAATGTTCGGCCCAAATGCATCAACTGCTTTCAATAACAATTTCCTGTGATTGTTTCTATTGGTTACAGTAGCTTCAAAAACCTTCTCTCTTCTACCACCATGCCAGTCTTTGATGTCAAAATGAGCATTCATGAAGTGTTGAAACCATTCTCTGCATGTTGTTTCACTAATAGGTGCCTCACCATAGGTTTTACCTAGCATTTGAGGAGCCTCAGCCGTAGATTTCTTCAAGTTAAAGCAGAAAATTAAAACTTCTCACAAATGATGAGAATTGGGTTCTTAAAGTAACATATTCAATCGAGAATAACTTTATGATGCAATCACAACTAAACTATTTTTTTAAAATGGTGTTATGTTTACAAATGCCTAAGCTTACTGTATGACACTTACAACCACTGGTGTCACCTGGACCACAATTCATCACTACTGCCATCTATTGCCACCAAATGGCAGAAGCAAAGTTACAGACCTAAGAAAAACATTAAATAGATGGGAGAGTTCCTCAAGTCAGACTTAAAATTGAGACCATACCTATTATATGATTAGTCTTAATGCAAAAGCCAGTTATCTCTTATTACACTGCAAATATTTACTACTAAGTTGAAACCTTTGGTATCTCCTACCATATTTACGCCAGAATTCCTACTTCAGAAAAACCTGTCCCAAGCATGTCCTTTGACCAGATTTTTCACTGACAAAACCTACAATATCACAGGTTGAATCACACATGACAAAGTACACATTCCCTATCAACAAATACAACTCTCAGTAACTGCCACATATTCATTGCTGTGTCTTCTGTGTAATGAGTCTCTGAACTATTGAGATGAAAACTTTTATCTTTTCCCCCCTGTACACGAACAGGCTTAACTTTTTGTTTATACCTATCCACTGCTCAGTACTTCCCCTGTGCAGTGAGTGGTTTTCTTTACCCAGCAGCTGTCACTGCCGCCAGCAACCGCAGCTGTATGAAGGACTCCTGTAGCTTTTCCCATCCATCAGCCTTCTCCACATAGTCTAATGGCCTGTATTCCCACTTCTATCAGATTATCATCTCTGCCTTTTCTTATCTCTTGAAATCCAGAAAAAACTTTCTTGGTCAATACACTATCTTTTTAGTTGGCTACATGCCTGACATACTCATTAAAATGACAAATTATGTCTTCCACTCAAGTCTGTTCCCTGATACATTTCTTTGTTATCATGTATCTCAAAGTAATTTGCCACAAATATCTCTCCATTGTTCGGTTATCAATCCTCAAGCTCTTAAATGTTTTCACACTGAAAGTCCATATTTCACTGTTGTAACCAAACCTCTTCATACACTTTCCTTTTTAGACATGTGTAGCTTAATTTTGGGAAACCAGTTTACTTTCTCCAAAAGCACTTTTACTCTTCAGTTTACTTTTATTCATATCCAGCCTGTCACCTTCAACTCCCCTAAATAAAAAAACACACACAAATGTGATCTATGAGCATTGTTAATAGTACTATTTTCTTTTAAACATTTGTTGTGTATTATTTAAATCTTAGTACTGATATACAAGTCTATTTTTAAACTTGTTCATTTTTTTTTCTTAAAATTTATCTGACAACACAATGAGGAAAACAAAGGTGGTTCAACTACATTTCATCTCTATACATACAAATTGGAATACTATGACTTGACTGACAGAGTTATAACGACCTAGCCTAAACACTAAGGATATAAACTTGAATTCTGAGAAGGGGTGTTGCAGGCATCATTTAAGAAGGGACTTCTCAAAATCCCACCTCTAATGGGCTGAAAAGTGTTGCTATTAATGCAATTATGAAGTGAGAACTATGAAAATTTTGCGTTTATGAAAAGTAAAGTTGCCACTTATCATATAACGGAGATGCTGAGTGCCAACTTTCCTTTTCATAATATTGTTACATTCCATACTGGACTTTCCATTGTTTGAAAACTGTGTGTTTGGTTTCTCTGCCAGAAAGAAATAAATACATGTTTCAGCAATTTTTAAAATTTAACCCCTTAGAGGGTGAAAATTTTCTTTGAAAATAAATCCAAGTTAAAGAACTACTAAAGCATTTTTAAAGCTACATCTATGAAAACTGGTGAAAATTGGTACTTGACCTTTTGGTAAGGAATTAAAAAAAATAAGTTTTTCAATGTTTTCAGAAATAAAACCCCCAAGGAAGAGAAATAGGGAATAGACATTTTTATGAAAATATTTCATTATGAATGTTTTTAAAGCTAAATGGAAGAAAATTTATATTTGGCTTCTCAAGTCTTTTTTAATCAGTTATTTTCTCTATCGCTTTTATTCTTCATCCCCTCCCTTCCCACCCCCATCCCCCTTCTCTAATTCCACAGTCTCTAGTTTTCTACATTTTACTTTGTTGTAGCTGGCACAATTGGTACCATGTACTAGCTTCAGTGCCTACTTTCACTCTGATGCTTTCCTCTTCGTGTTCAAAGCATGTGGGTCCCTCTCATCCTATCCCTTTCTCATCCCTAAAATATTGCCAAAAGGTAGGACAGTGTCATATACTTTAAGATATGTCAGTTGACAATGCTAAATGTTCTGCCTCCTGAAGATTAGTAGAAGTCAGAAATTTGTTGTTTTAATTTTATCAATACATTGATGGTGATGATATTTTTGTTGTTTTAGTGGAAAATTGGGGTTAAATATAAACAATGGTATTAGTAAAGGAGTATGGTTATGTAACTTAGCACCGCTGCTTTCCTCAAGCAGACTATATGATCAGCACAATTTTTTTTAAATTGAATTTTTATGTTGTTCACAAACGACAACATCATCTATACTTTTCGATCTGATTAAGGCCATAGAACCATGGTCTTTTCCAAAGGTACTTCCAATCAAATCCGATTCTGGTAGCTGAAGTCTGAGGTCTGTGTTAATCTTGCCTTCTGAGTTCTTGTGGTGACATTTCCATGAAAACTTTCATCCCCTAACACATATTTCTTTATACGTCAAATACAAATTTTCATAGATTTAGCTTTAAAAATGTTTCAATATAATGAAATAGTTTCATAAAAAATTTGATCCCTTATTTCACCCCCTTAAAGGTTGAATTTTCCAAATAAAAAACACATTTTTTATTTCTAGCTGAAAAGCCAAATACAAATTTTCAGAGATTTAGCTTCAGTAAGGCTTTCATAATAAAATGTTTTCATAAAAACTTTCATCTCCCATTTCACCTCCTAGAGGTCAAATTTCCAAAAACACTGAAAAACTGACTGGAATCATTTGGACTGAAGCTGGTACAGTCCTTACCAATGTACTACCTTTGACTTCCTATGCTCTCTGAAGCCTTCCACTTCATTCTTCTCTCCACTTCTCTTCATGATACAGTCCCTCTCATCCTAAGATCTTAATGGTCAGCCCTTCCTTTATTATTCCTTCCTGAACTATCTCATTCTCTGATATAGTGTAGTATCAGTAACCCCCTGATTCTTTAAAGAATCTAACTCCCATTTATGAAAGACCTTGAAACATACTATTACATTTCTAATAAGTTAATGTGTTAGGTATTTGACATTTAGCATATAAGAGAGAAAAAGTTTAGAAAAGATTTGAAATTATGTTTTAAGTTTGTCAGAAGTCACTAAGTCCTCTCATTATGAAACAATGTATAAATGTAGTCTGGGCAATTTATGTCCCATTTTAAGCAAAAGCTAGTTTTTCACACATCTCAGTGTTTATGACATCATATCTCCTGAACTATATCTTGTACAGTGGTATAATTTTGCAGATATATTCAGTGTTACATATAGATACTGACTGCTAAAGTCTTGTGAATAGAGTTATCTAGCAAAAAAGTTATAAATTAAAACATCATGCTTGACACTTAAGTTTTACTGCAAGAACAGCAAAAATTTAAGGAGAAACATTTTTCCTACATCATTTTGTGGGGAGTGTCAGCAATAAAAAGTTTTGTAATGATTTGAATTATGTTTAAAGTTGTGACTTCTCAAAATTTCCTGGCATATTTCTCCTTCCAGTAATTTTCAGGTTTGCAGCCGGATCCCATCAACATTCTGCCACGATATTTTGGCCCAGAAACGTCCAGCCATCCTCAGGTGAGTACACGAATTACTGAAGAGACCTGATACAGTCATGGTATTCATAGCGAATTCCGCACATGCGAATCGTACTGACGGTTTATGGTGCATGCATTAGGATGTGACATGTGCTAGGCAGCCAAGATGTGTGCTGCCCAAAGTGGTTAAGTAAGAACAAACTAATTGCCGAGTATTGACTGAGCATGTCGATTCCATTGTCACCGCATAATTTTAAAATAGGATTCCAATTTTATCCAGCTGAAAGCTGTTATCATGATTCATTAAATTATCAGCAAGACATATTTCCATGGATTCTTTAATTACAGAGTCCCAGAAGCTGGAAACCAGTGCTAAAACTTTGGTACTATTGTATTCCATTGAATGTCCCATGAAAATGCAATGTTATGCCATTGCTGATTTTAAAGGTTGCTGCAGATGGATGTGTCTTTGATGTTTTAAACAGCGTTCCTAGACTGTTCGTGTCAGGCATACATATATGCATGTCATTCATACATATGCAGAGCCACTCTCACAGGGAATTTTATAAACACCCGCCTTCCTCAATTGTCAATCGTCTTTAACGGATCCGACTAAGGCCCTGCTCTCTGTTGGTGGATGGAAAATGACATTAATATTATTCTTCCTAAGCAATCTGCCTATTCTAGAAGATGCGATCCCAGCATGTGGGAGGAATGTAGAAGATTTATAGTCATCACCAGTCTTCTCAGAGCATTGCTTCTTGCTATTATAATTGTGCATGGTCCTTTTGACAAGGGAAGACAACAACAAGAAGATATATAGTCAAATAAGTGATTCTATGTACCGCAAAATTGATAAGGACCCAACAAGCCGTATTTCCAGAAAAACTGTTACTCTTTTCAATGATAGCTCTTTTTCTGAACAAGCTATAAAGGGGCTGAGGCCACACAATACTGTTCTACCAAGACTGTATGGGCTGCCCAAGATCCACAAGGATGGGGTTCACTACAATTGATACTGAGTAATATTGGTGCCTCTACTTATTCGACCGCAAAACATCTGACTTCCTTACTCAAGCCGTATGTGGGTAAGTGCTGCCACCATATACGTAATTCCATGGATTTTATCAATCTTTTGAAGACTGTTAAGCTGAGCAGCTCGGATTTACTAGTTAGCTTTGAAGTGGTCCCACTTTTTACCAAAGTGCCTTTATTTGACTCTTTACACCTTATTGGTAACTTGGTCAGTGATGATTTTATGGCTTTTTTTTAACATGACAGTTGCCATGGGGAGTCCCTTGTCCCATGTGGTGGCCAATCTTTTAATGGAAGACTTTAAGGAGAATGCTCTTGAGTCTGCTGTCTTAAAGCCTACAGTTTTCTGGGGTTACATAGATGATACTTTGGTTGTATGGCCACATGACAGACTAAAACTGGAAAAATTCCTTTGTCATTTAAACTCTTTATATGAGAACATCAAGTTTACAATGGAGACTGAGAAAGATGGGACTTTACCCTTTCTAGACGTGTTAGTACACCTGAAGAATGATAGGTCTTTGGGACATTCGGTGTACACCAGCTGCTATCAGCCTGCGTTCTCAGTACTTTAATTCATTGGATGCATGTAATATCGGATACTGATAGCCTTCACGAAGAACTAGTGTATCTGGAGAAGGTTTCTAAATAGAATGGCTATACTTCACATCAAATATGGAAGGTTACGTACAATAACAATTACAAGAAGAGAGGAGACTTGATGAGGACTATAAATCTACTGCGTTCCTTCCACAGCCAGGAACGTTTCTTCTAACATATGCAGATTGCTTAAAGAATAACATTAATGTCATCTTCCACCCACCAGCAAAGAGCAAGGCTTTAGTCAGATCCGTTAAAGAAGATTTACAATTGAGGAAGGCAGAAGTTTATAAAATTCCGTGTGAGTGTGGCTCTGCATATGTAGGTCAGATGACGTAAATGGTCCAGGAATGCTGTGTAGAACATGAAAGACACACCCATCTGCAGCAACCTTTGAAATCAGCAGTGGCAGAACACTGCATTTCCATGGGACATTGAATGGAATACAATAATACCAAAGCTTTAGCATAGGTTTCCAGCTTCTGGGACTCTGTAATTAAAGAATACGTGGAAATGTGTCTTGCTGATAATTTAATGAATCGTGATAATGGCTGTCAGCTGGATAAAAACTGGAATTCTATTATTAACATTATGCGGTCACAATGGAATTGACATGCTCAGTATACTTACTTCACCACTGAGGGAAGCACACACAACTTGGCTGCCTCACGCATGTCACTTCCTAACGCATGCACTGTAAAGTGCCAGTATGATTCGCATGCGCAGAATTTGCTATAATCACCATGACTGCATCAGGTCTCTTCAGTAATTTGTCTACTCACCTGAGGATGGCCGGATGTCTCTGGGCCAGAGTATCATGGCAGAATGTTGATGGGATCCAGCTACAAATCCGAAAATTACTGGAAGATGTTTAAAGTTGGTTGGAACTCACTAAGTGCTGTCATTCTCAAATATTGGATGAATATGGTCAGTGTAATTTACATGCTGTCAGTTACATTGCTTCAAGACATATACGCAGCTTCCAACTGTAATACTTTTATTTTGTTAAACCTTTAATGTAAGATTACACCTGCATTTGGTAGATTATGACAGCATTTTAAATATTTAAATTCAGTCAATAAGTATATGAAATACTGAAAATCAAATTTCTGTTGCTCCTGGCAGCCATTGGACAGGCAACCTGCAACTGGCAGCATGAACCATAAGTTGGGTTAGTCTGTTAGTAATAATATACACACTTTTCTATGTGTAACAGCAAAATGAAATAGTTTTGCTCCTGAAACTTCCTGGCAGATTAAAACTGTGTGCCGGAACGTGACTCGAACTCGGGACCTTTGCCTTTCGCGGGCCAGTGCTCCACCATCATAGATTTAATCTGCCAGGAAGTTTCATATCAGTGCACACTTCACTGTAGAGTGAAAATCTCATTCTAGTTCTTCTCCTGAAGGTAAGTATTGGCCAGAATATGTGTGTCAATTTTGTAGTTTTCTTGAGTTCATTTTCCTTTGGACACATTTAATAACAATCAAATCTAACTAATGTATTTTGGTAATGTATAACACTTATTGAAAAACACTTGAGTTGTAGAATAATGTTCCTCTTGAGTGCAAAACGAAAATTATAAAATATTGATCATACGCCACTTCCAAAACTCTCCTTCCCCTCCCTAATATTTTTAATATAATCGTATTACTCCTTCATCCCTTTCCTATACCCATTTACTACTCCATTATTTTTTGTATTATAGTTTAAATTCTGAATAAATTTCCTTTTATTCTGCCTTTTTATGTACATTATGATCCGTAAGATTAATTGTATTTCCAAAGACCACATTGTCCTCCATTCTTGCTATAAACTGCTATTGTCTTGACAATAAGTTTATTGGAGAGATTAAGAATTTAGTTTTGAAAATGAAAGGGGAAGGAATTCACTACCTTGCTGAAGTGCTATGTTGCCAAGTGATCTAGAGCAACTAAGAAAGACTACAAGTAGAGTGCTAGACTTACATGTGAAAGGCCTGTGGCTGTCTCTCATCTTCACGATGCTATTACCTGTTAATCTCAGCCCCTGTAAGCCCCATATCCATATCCACTGTGCGGCTTCAGCTGCCAGAGGCTGCAGTCTCGTGTGTGTGTGTGTGTGTGTGTGTAAGCTTATATTGTGACAGTCTATTTGTTGTGCCTATCTGAAACTTAGCATCTCTGCTACGAGGGTGGTTTGAAAAGTTCTGAGAATGGAATAGAAAAAAAGTACTTACATCACTGAAACTTTTTTATTTTTCAATGTGGTCTCCTTGTCAATTAATGAATTTGGTCCAATGATGTTCCAGTACCTTGATCTCATCTCGAAAATGAGTTTCCTCCAGGCCTGCAAAATAGTTGTCAACTTTGGCTATCAATTCTTCATTTGAAGTGAATCTTCACCCACCAAAAAAAATTTTTAGTTCTGGGAAGAGATGGAAGTCTGACAGAGCCATATCAGGTGGATACGGCAGGTGTGGCAACAATTCATACCTTAGTTCATGTAATTTTGCCAGGGTGACGGCACGTGTGCGGGCACGCACAGTCTTGAGGAAAGATGAATTTCTCCCTTGATAAACCTGGCCTTTTTTCGTATATCTTTTGTTGCAATTTGTCCAGGATGTCATGGCCTTTCCCACTAAAGGAATTGTTTTCGCTTTCTTTGGTGGCAGAGAATCTGCATGTTTCTACTGCTTTGACTGTTGTTTTGTCTCTGGGGTATAGTGGTGCACCCAAGTTTCATCTGTGGTCCAAACCGGCACAAAAAATCTTGTTTGTTTCTCCTAAAATGGGCCAAACATTGTTCTGATATGTCCATTCGCATGCGTTTTTGATCCAGCATCAAGAGTCGTGTCGCCCATCTTGCAGATAATGTTTTCATTCCTAATTCTTCAGTTAAAATGTGATATACCCTTTCAGATTACATCTAGCAAGCATGGGCAATTTATGCACTTTCCATTGGCGATCCTCTATGACCATTTCGTGCACCTTTGCAATGATTTCTGGAGTAGTGACACATCTTGGCCGACCACTGAGTGGATCATCATCTAAGCTCTCTTGACCAAATTTAAATTTGTTTGTCCACTCAACAGTTGAATATGAAGGAGCAAAGTCTCCCGTGTATTCTGGAAGTCGGCATGAATGTACTTTGCTTTCATACCTTTCTTTACAAAGTACTTAATAACTGCTCAAATCTCAATTTTTCCCATCTTCGCAATTCACTAAGTGGGAACAACAACAGAGCCATGCCACCGCCACAGCTCTCTTCCAAGAGCACTGATGTGGCACTTGTTTACAGGCAACAGTCCAATGAATATTACATGAACAATTCGTTGCGATAGTGCTGACCTCTTGAGGTGATTCCGAGAACTTTTCAAACTACCCTTGTATATGGTGAGCAGCAACTTTCCTTTTCATAAACAGCCTTAACCAATAGACATCAGGGGTAGCTATCTTAAAAGTAACCACACATTAATTTTTGGAACAGCTATTATATAATACTTACAGTGCCATCCCAGCAGCCAATGGCAAGAAGCTGTCCTGATGGTGACCATGCAACTACTTTGGCACCAAGACAATTGTGCTTATATTGGCCTATCCATGACCCAGTTTCCATGCAAAACAGTTTCACAGAACACTGGTGGAGCTTGTTGTCCCACAAACATAATGTTGAGCCATTAGGGGACCAAGACATTCCGCCAACACCCAGAAAGTCATCGCAAGAAACATGCTGAAAATCAATGTTTAAAAATTAGTAAAAAAAATAATTTTTGCTTCAGCAAAACTTTATTTCTGCCTGATTTCTTAAGTGTTTTTGTGGTCTCAAGAGACCAACTTCACACTAAATTTGTAGATTGGATATAAGTTGAGTGGGTGCCATTAGACAGATTGCCACAAATGAACACAGATGAGTAAACACTCTGACAAGAAGGGAATGAACACAGTCAACTACAAAGTGCATGCCAGGCCAAAATTGAGTACTTACTGTCACAAGTGTAATAGTCACACCACTTCTAATAACCTTTGAAGCACAAACAGCAACTACATACAATGTGATTATTATTAAAAATGTTAATAGCATTGTCCCTTTGTTGTTTAGGTGTTACAGAGAACTTTTGTTTTTTTCAGCTGATGTTTGGACTGGGATTCCACTAGAATAGATGAGTCAGATATGTAAAGTCTTGCTAGTGGGACATCCACAACTGTTCTGTAAATTGTCCACAATTGAAAAAACTGGTACAGTTGTATTACTACTACTACTACTACTACTACTACTACTACTACCACCACCACCAATACTACTTTATTTTATTTTATTTTATTTATTTATTTTTTGAGTCATCAGTTTTCTGACTTGTTTGGTGCAGCCCATCATAAATTGTTCTCATGTGTCAACCTCTCACCTCAAAGTAGCACTTGCAACCTACATCCTCAATTGTTTGCTGGGTGTATTCCAATCTCTGTCACCCTCTACAGTTTTTACCCTTTTCAACTCCCTTCAGTACCATGGAAGTTATTCCATGATGCCTTAACAGATGTCCTATCATCCTTTCCCTTCTTCTTGTCTGTGTTTTCCATATATTCCTTTCCTCACTGATTCTGTGAAGAACATTCAAGTATTATCTTCTGTGTCTATAGATCAGTTTCAACTATAAGGGTTTTTTGATGAAATGTCCACATTTTTCGGAACACAGTGATCTGACTTTCACTATCATAGTATAGGACAAACAGAAATTATCAGTTGAATAAAACTAGAGTGATCATTGAATCAATAATGTCTCGAACCACTGATACAGCTTTTTGAAAGGGAATAGTTCTTGGTGGGTAGTATTTTTAATCGTTATCCAGTTTAAGGCAGCTATGCATTAGCAGACCCTTATACAATGAGAGAAGTTACTGTTTCTTTTTTGTGTGGAAAGAACAGCCGTGTGGTTGAATTGCGTGCTGAGAAAGCACCAAGTAGTTACAAATAAACTTTCCCTACTTAACACACTATAACATGGAAACTAATTACCGTATGACAACTAAACTTGGAAGCATTAATGTCAAGGACATGGGGAAGAGAAATAATGCAAAACCAATTACATTTCAACACTTTTAATGGGCTGCTACAGTACATCATACCATTACATACTGGTACCATTACTGCTACAAACGGTATAACGTCCATCAGTGTCCTAGAGAGTCTGCAAGCGCAGGCCTGCATTCTGTACAGCAGAACGAAGCATGTCCATAGGTATGCTGGCTGCCTCTCTTGTTATGCTGCACTTCAGATTAGTGTATGTGTAAACATTCTCCTGGTAAACCCTGTCCTTCAGGTAGCTCCACAACCAGAAATCATAGGGAGTGAGATCAGGTGATCATGCCGGCCAAGCATTTGGAAATGATTGGCTGATAATTCAATCATTTCCAAATGTGTTTCAGAGAAGCAAGTGAACTTCGTGAGCAATGTGTTATGGGCCCCCATCTTGCATGAAAAACATTGAGTTCAATGTGTGTCTCTCTCCTGTAAGGCAGGTACGACACGCTGGCGAAGTATATTGCAGTAACACTGGCCAGTTACACTACACATTTTTGGTCCTTGGGCACCAACTTGTTCAAAGAAGAATGGACTAATGATGAATGTAGCTGTGAAGCCACACCACACTGTGACACAAGCCTCACCACACTGTGACAGGTTCGCCATACAGAGGAACTTCATGCACAGTGACTGGAGGTGAGGATCCCCACACACGGCAATTCTGTATGTTCACCTCACCCGTCAGAGAAAAATGAGCTTTGGCTGTCCATAGGATGGTACATGGTCAGCACTCGTCAACTTCAATCCTTGTGAGAAAGTGGAGAGCGAAGTTAATAAGTGATTGTGCATCCTGTGGTGCAAGCTGCTGTATTATATGGATCTTGTACAGGTACTCTTTGACAATAGTTCAAAGCACCTTCCATACACTGGACCATGGGATGTTCAACTGTCGTGAACACACCATGTGCACTGCCTAACGATCAGGAATTGCATGCAGCATTGTCTGCCATAGCAAGAGCGATTTCATCAACCACCTATGGTGCAACCGGTTACCGGCCTCTCCCTGGAGTGACATCCAGTTCTCCAGTTGATTTGAACTTCTCCTTCATACTCTGCACAGCAGGTGGAGAAAGAGGTCCCTTCCATAATCCTTTCAGCCAACAATATTCTTGAAGTGCAGTCTCAGCATTACTGTTGTTTTGATAATAGAGCTTCACCAATAATGCCCTGCTCCTTTTGTCCAAGCTCATGTTGACACTCCAACAACTGAACTGCAACTGGTCAGGGTGTGTTTTGTGACTACGAATCACAGTGACTGACCATGGCATGTGGTGGCCATTCATAGAACTAGATGGTGGCACTGTGACACATGGAAATCATGCACCCCGTACTCTGGACATTAATGCCACCAAGTTTGTTACCTGTATGGTAATTAATTTCCATGTTGAAATGTGTTAAATAGGGAAAGTTTAACTATAAGCATGTGGTATAAACTTCAGAGTTTGATGGTGTAACAGAGGTCACTATTGTTGTTTACTGGACCATTTGAACCATTACATGATACCATTAATACTAAACACAACCTAGGAATCATCAAATTACCTCTTTCACCAGTGGTACTGTGGAACTATAGAATAACTAGGAAAAGCACCAATTTCAACTTAACATAAATGCTGCTTCAAATATCCACAAACCATTATTGTTAGATAGATGCCAACACTTGAAATGCACAAGATTTGTTACTGAAACCTGTAAGTGATTGGGCTACAGTAGTGGTGGCAATAAAAGACTGTGTTTAGAAAATGTCAAGTTACTACCACTGGGGAACATAGTGGAGCTTGGAAGCAATGAGTGTGTGCCTGGAAAGACAAATTTATATGTGCATTAACAGCACTAACATATAATTAACTTCTGTTTTTCAGTTTGACCTACCATTATCCAGAAGTAATAATATCTTTCTCTTCCCATGAAAAGAAAGGCTATAAGAAAGCTATAATAATTACAAAAGTTGGAGTGAGAAAAACAGGATTCACATTTAGATATCTGAGTAATTACAAACTAAAATTTAACTCAGATTAAGAAAAAGAGTAGAAAGCATGTAGTCAGATAGAAAATTGAAGCATGTGTTTCCAGTTTATATAAAAGAACTTTGTTAGCAAATAACCAGAAATTAGTGTGAGTTATTTGTGACTAGCCAGGTATAACAGTCCTGGATTATGGCTATGTTTTGATAAAGACTTATTCTGCAAATATAAGAAAATGTATTTACTATGAAACAGTGGTACAGTAAATACAAAACTTTTTCTTTGGTGAAGCAAATTCTATAACTTATATGTCTTTAGTAATACAATAAACAGAAATTGCTCATAGCTTACCGAAATTACGACCTACAGAATTTTAACACTGTGCAGCACATAAACTTTTCATGCATAAATATCATTTTTGTACAAAGAATTATGCACAGGAAGAAACACTTTCATGGATCCAGCAATCTTGCGTAATTTAATCATAATGCTCCTCCAACAGTATGGGGATGTTAAGCAACAGATCAAAATGGTGTAGATAGTCTTTCATTAATGGAAGACCTAAAGCTTGAATTTCTTCAACCAAGATGGTTCTTCACATTATCAAATAAACTCAGCTGTTCCTATTTCCATTTGCTCTCATGTGCATCTGGTGTGTCCTGAAAAACACAACGGGGCCCAATTACTATCCCATCCTGATCACTGTGACACACCTTCTCTGCTCTAGACAGTTGGGAGTTTGCAAATAAAAGATTTATAGACCTGACTGGGAATACAATTTGACACAAGTAAGAGAGGTAAATAACACTTTCCCTCACAAATTAATTAGCCATATGACATATGACTGGCTCATAGATGCATTGGGGAGAGCAGCTTCTACAAGCATTTCAAGGAAAACTGTTCACTATCTCTACAATACATAGCCTAATATATGACATTCTTGGGCTGTTGCTCCAAGATCAGCAATTCAAGATTTTTAAACAGCAGCCCACAGAGAAAAATTATCTCAGATAGAAACACGTGGATGTGAGCATCAAGCGATTCTTGAAGTAATACAAAGGAAATGCTTCAGGGTCACTCTGTGCCTCGTTCAGTTGTAGCACTTACGTAAGTCATATGGCAGAAATAAAACTGGTTAAAAACAGAAAATATGGCCATGTCAGAATACTGTCACACACCAGATGGAAAATTCTGTGGGCACAACTGCCCAATCCTCTGTCAATTCTCAAACAATTTAATTTGACTGCATCACGGAGAATTACATTCTATGTACCCCCATTACTATTACAGGTTATATGTACACTAGCATTCCCACTTTGTAGTTAGGTGTGTTCAATGCCCGTTATGTTACCAGCATGTTGACTGACTTTTGTCGCACATACAATGTACAACTTGCAATTTGACATTTCATTGTTTGCTACTCATCACATATATTTTTAGCGATGTCCCTCTATGTAGTTGATTACGTAGAAAAAGGTATGGTGTGTCTTTCAAGTTTAACTACTTTACATTTGTTTTAACAAACTTGTTTTATTTCTGCTGTTCAATCTTAGTTCATTTGTTTTTAACATAGTTGCTTTATGTACAATGTAATTGGATAGACAGAAAATCTACTCACCAAGTAGTGCTATTAAGGTTGCCAACTTTTGGAACCAGCAGCTCCTTTTTCTGGCAGAAGGCTTGAAGGGGGAGGAAGAGAGATGGAGGAAAAGGACTGATGAGATTAAGGGAAAGGGGCAGAGTTCGGATAAGTCACCCAAAACCAAGGGTCAGGAGATGCTTACCAGACAGAATGAGAAGGAATGACTGACTGTTGGAGACTGCACCAGACAACATTTGAAAACCTGAGAGCTTAAAGGTGGAAGATAGGGTAATGTGCAAGACAAAGATCACTGCTAAAATATTGTGCGTGAATTAATACAAGTGTAAAGCTAAGTGCATAGTACGTGATAAGAGGAGGGAGGAGGACAGCAAAAAAGAAGATAGGTCAGAAAATGAAAGATGTAGAAAACTGAAAGGGACTGAAGAAAGGAACAGTTACTCTAAAGAAATGCTGAGACCAAACAAATTAATGTAAATGAAGGCCAGGTGGGTGGCAAGAACCAAGACCACGTTACAGCATCAGTTACTACCTGCCGAGTTCTGAGGAACTGGTGTCTGGGGAAAGAATCCAGGTGGCACGTATGGTGAAAGAGGCACCGAGGTCATGACTGTCATGTTGCAGAGCATGCTCTGCAACAGGATAGTGTGTGTTGCTGATACACATCTTCTGCCTATGCCCTTTCATCCTGATAACTTCACAGTAGTCATGCCAATGAAAAAGGTCAAACAATGTTTACATAACAGTTCGTATAGAACGTGTGTTGTTTCACATGTGGCTCTCCCTTTGATAGTATATGTTTCACTAGTTAGACGTATAGGTGGTAGTAGGAGGGTCCATAGAGCAAGTCTTACAGTGGGGCAGTCACAATGGTAGGAGCCATAGGGTCAGGAAATGGGTGCAGAAGGAGCACAGGGTACAAGGATATTGCAGAGATCGGGAGGGTGATGAAAAGCTATTCTAAGCGTGGTGGGCAAAATGTCAGACAGAATGGACCTCAATTCGGGCAGTGACTTTAGAAAGTCATAATCTGGTTGAAGTAGCTGATTAATACATTGAAGACTAGGATGATACTGTGTGACATGTGGTGTACTCCTAGGTTGTTTTTTTGGAAGGATCAGCAGTATCAGGATTGGCTGTGATGACCTGGGAAATCTGCTTTTGAGCTAGGCTGGTGGGGTAGTTACTTCCATTGAAGGCTGGGTGACAATGGTGGTGTATTGCTGTAAAGAGTGTGCATCTGAACAAATATGTTTGCCTTGAATACCAAGGCTGTATGGATGAGAACATCTGACATGGAAAAGATGACACCTGTCAAAATGTAAGTACTGCTGTTTGTTAGTAGGTTTAATGTGAACAGAAATGTGTAGCTGACCTTTGGCGGGGATGAGATCAACGTTAAGAAAAATGGCATGGGACTCAGAATATGACTATGTGAAATTTAACTGGGAGAATGTATTTAGAAATTCCAAGAATTTAACAGGTCAGCCTCACCATGAGTCCATCTGTCAAAGACATCATCAATGTATCTAAACCAAACCAGGGACTGGAAGGTTATGGACCCAGGAAAGCCCCCTCTAAGCGACCCATGGAAAGGCTGGCATAGGAAGGAGTCATCCTGGTTCCCATGGCTGTGACCCTAATCTGTTTGTATGTTTGCACCTCAAAGGTAAAGTAGTAGTTGATAAGTATAAAGTTGATCAAGGTAAGCAGGAAGGATGTCGTAAGAGGCGCTGACTGAGGAACAGTATACAGACCATATACATGGGGGATGTTAGTGTAGTGGGAGGAGGCATCAGTAGTGACAAATGTGTGTGGTGGTAGTGGATTGGAAAAACATTCCAGATGATCCAGAAAATGGTTGGTGTCTTTAATACAGGAGGAAAATACTTGTGCACAAGTTGCAGGTGTTGATCAACTATGGCAGATATACATTCAGTGGGTGCTTTGAAGCCAGCAGTTATGGGACGACCAGGATGATTGGGTTTCAGGATCTTGTGAAGAAGATAAAAGGTGGGGGTCCGTGGTTTGGGTGGGGTAAGAATTCAATGGATTGAGGTGTTAGTCCTTGTGAGGGGCCTGAGATTTTTAACGAGGGTGTGTGTATGCACGCGCGCATGCGCGCCAATCCTTTGTATGTCACTACAGTCTAATTATCATTTTGACACAGGCTTACGAAAGATTTTAGCCCCATTTAATTTCTGATGATGAGTGTTTAAACTGTTGAAACTGATAAAGTGAACCAAATAAGGTTTTTCTTGTGCAGCTGACAACTGACTTTTTATCTTTGTTGTAACAGAGTCAGCTGAATGAAACAACATGATCTCCGATGTTTCCTTTTTCAACCACAAGAGCAGCATGAATCTACAAGCATTTCTTTATTTTTTATAGCCAACCTGAGGTTACTTTATGAATAGCCCTTGTACCACAATATGCAGATGGTGTATACCTCCATTCACACTGATAGCTGGCTTAAAAAACGGGCTAACAGTATTGCCCTTCAAATTCAGAGTACTGGCATTTACTAAGAAATGTGTAAAGTACCTTGTTCTAAGGATGACGTTAGGTGACCGTACAGTGTCAGTAATTTAAACTGTGCAGTTCCTGAAATTAAGATACAGCTTATGGCTGAAATGGTATACCCACATCATATTGTCATCTGTCAGGGCCAGAACAAATGAGAAACATTCTCTGTATGGCAGCCCATGCCTGTTTTAACACACAGCCTGCCTCAAACAATGCTCTGCAGCAGGAATGCTACCTCACATTCATTGCAAGTTTCTGGCAGGTCAATTCACGTTGTGGAGAAGCCATACTCTAGAGTCCCAGGAGTACCTCCAGAGCAATTATCATTTATCCACTGAAACAAAAGTGTACTGCTGTAAAGTAAATGTTTCCCTCCTATGCTGCTAATCAGAAACATCAACACTTTCGAATGCCATTTTCCTGGGCTACTCTTTTTGTACAATATTCATCTGCTCCTCAAATATGAAATGCTGAACATTAACACCATATTCATGACAACCATGCAAATGCCATGGCAAAATGTCATTTAAATATTCACTGACAGGTCAAAAATAACTGATCAATAATTTGTGGACAATGCTACATCTTGTCCTTATTGCCTCAGAATATGCCAGCGGGCTTCATGCAAGCTTTCCAGTTAATCAGCCACTGGGACTGAACAATCTCTATCATATCTAATCCATTAAAGGCGAGTTGTATAAAGCTGTTGATCATGGATCTGAAAAAAAATGAACTCTGATCAAGCTGAATTCAGAAATCTGCATGTTGTACATGTTAATTTCAGATTATTTCACTATGAACTGGGATCAACTTTCCTATCAGAAAGTCGCAGATCATGTTCAAATGCAATCATTAGTTCACAGCCTAGTGACACTAAAAAAGAACGGCTTTCCTTTTGCACAAATATAAGTTCAAGAAAAGAAAATAAGTTCAATATAATTTTTTTGATATAGAAAGTTAGACTGAGGAGAATGTCAATGGTGCACGTCACTGAGTCAAAGAGTGCAGTTAATGATTGCTCCCATAAGAATTCTTGGAGACTACTTTTAATTAAAATGTGAAAAGTTTAATGACATTTCATAGAAACCATTACCTGTAATGCCGTCACTAGTAACAGTTATATTTCGAGGGTAATGGCAGTGTTAGTTCCATACAGTAACTTTAGTTGGAACTAAGTTACTTTTATAAGTAATAATGTAATGAAAGTGTCATTTTTTATGGCATGGAGTGAGAATCTCAAGACAGTAAAATTGGGTCTTTATTTTGGGAAACAAAGCAATATTTGGTTCAAAATTAAATCTTTTCGACAATGAGTGTGTTACACTTGCTGAAAACCTTTGAATTCAATGTTGCCTCCGGTGACATTTCCTTCTCACAACTAAGCTGCACACCGCGCCTCATTGGCATTTTGTTCTTCCACATATTTTTCTATCTGTTTCTTCCTGATGTCACTAAGTCAACAATGTGTCTGCTACTTATTAATTATTGTCACTTGTGCATCATATTCTAAAACACATACAGGAAGTGTCTGATGTCCGATTGTAAATTTTAGTGCCGTCATTGCATTTAATTCATGTTCATTTTTTCATAACATTTTTATTTGAAGATTATATATGCAACAATGAGTATACCGCAGTCATGCAACTAATCTCACATGAATAACATGCAGTCTCTGATTTACATTCATTTCCACATCTTTCAGACATGGAGAAGGAAGTAGAGACATACCTTGGGCAGCTTACACTAAAATGGCTGGAAAAAATTATTCCTTTCATCACAAACTGTGTGCTGGTGGGAAAAGAGTACAAAGAAGTCGGAGCTCCACAGTGAACATAAAAAACATGTACAGATAAGACTTTTCCTTGAAGTCAGTTTTAAGTATTTTGTTTTATTTAAATAGGAAATATCCTAAACATCTATAACAATACACCTGAAAAAGTTGACATATTCACTTTCATTTAGAGCAAACATCCATATTCCCTAAAACAAATTCAGTAGGAGGAAGGTAGTTGGACTGGAGGCTGACGCCAATGCCGTTGCAAAACAGGTAGTGAGGTATTCCACGAGAACTGAAGGATTTGTACAGAGGCCACCTGGAAGGCCAAGACCCAAAATGGCAGACTGCCGCTGACAACCTCAGAGGGTGCATGATGAAGAACAGAAAAACCTACAGAGGATACAAAGCATTCCCAACACACCCATTCGTTCTGTTTGCTTAAGCAACAGGCTCTGGTCTGAAGATGTTTAAAGATCATAATACTGGAGGTGGACGGGTGCCTCTTAACATGTTGCAAGGCACGACAACAATCATGGAAGCCGGCCGCGGTGGTCTCGCGGTTAAGGCGCTCAGTCCGGAACCGCGCGACTGCTACGGTCGCAGGTTCGAATCCTGCCTCGGGCATGGATGTGTGTGATGTCCTTAGGTTAGCTAGGTTTAAGTAGTTCTAAGTTCTAGGGGACTGATGACCACAGATGTTAAGTCCCATAGTGCTCAGATCCATTTGAACCAACAATCATGGATAGTGGTGGCAATGGATATGCTCCACTAGGGAACTGGCGGACGGCATATGGGGCCTGTCAAGTGGGGAATGGCAATGCCAGCAGCATAGATTATCTTACTGGACAGATCACAGATGACTTCATCAATACAATCAGACAAATAAGGTGGAAACATGATTTGCGAGGTATATAGAGGCCAATCAGCATGATGAAAAGCCCAGTGGGGTAACTGGATCAGTGGGAGGTCAGAAGGGAATGAGAGAATCAAGGTAAGTGGTTCCCATTACAGAGATCAATGTGTGGCAACCAGTGTAGGGAAGGAAGAAGGGGAGAGTAAAAGAGTGAAAGATCAAATGGCAGAAAATGTGCTATGTGCCACACTAAAACGAGTAGGGGAACCGTCATTAATAAGGCACAGGTTATGGTCCATAAGAAACTGGTCAATGAGGAGCCCCCAATGAGATGTAGAAGCACTGCACCACAATGAGTGACAGGCATTAAAATTTCCAAGGAGGAGGAAAGCAGGGGGGAGTTGCTGAAGGAGGGCAGTTAGGGTGGCATATGCAGAGACCTCAAACCATGAAAGCAGAGTCCAAGTGGACCCTGCTTCCAATGGTGTATGAACTGGGATCCATGTACTAACAATATCTGTACCGACCAATGTGCAGATGCCACTTGAAACCCTCAAAGGGCCGACCCCATTCTGAAAAAAGCATGGAACTCACAAAGGGTCAGTGAGTGAGCATCAGTAAAATGAGATCCCTGGAGAATGACAAAAGCTGCCGAGTAAAAGACAATAAGGGATTGCCACTCTGGGAGGTGACTGAAGTATCCATTACAGTTCTATTGGAGTGTGTACCCAAATGGGAGGCAAATGGGCTGGAGCCAATCATGTTGCTGGGTCACCATCACCACCAATGACAATGGGGTGATAGCCACAAAAAAGATGTCAGACTCAGGTTGTGAGGGGGAATATGGCATCTCCGAGGGCACCGCGGGGGACCTAGTTCGTGGCACTTTTTCTTCTTCTTCCCTTTGACAGACTGAGGAGGGCAGGGCACACAGGAAGAGCCGGCTTTTGCAAGATCTGGAACCAAAAGAAAGTGGGTGAGCTTGGGGCACAGAGACTGTGTGTCCCTTGGTTGAGTTGTGGTAGCAGACCTCTGGCCTGAGACACGCCAGGGCTGGGGTCTGGGAGAGAGCTCCATCACCAATACGTGCCAAAGAAGGGGGGCACTTTCCGCAGGTGCTGAAGAAGGGGGGCACTTTCTGCAGGTGTCGAAGAAGGGGGGCACTTTCTGCAGGTGTCGAAGAAGGTGGGCACTTTCTGCAGGTGTCAAAGAAGGTGGGCACTTTCTGCAGGTGTCAAAGAAGGTGGGCACTTTCTCGGCAGGGGAGGGGTAGCGGCATCCAGAGGGAATGGTGTGGGAACTGCAAGGGGCAAGGGAGAAGGGAGAAGAGAGGAGGATGGGACTAGGGTAAGGAACAGGGAGAAGGGGAAAAGGATGTAACAGAGGCAAAAGTAAAACTCATAAACACAGGATGAAGTTCGTCAAATTTCTGATGAGCCTCAGTGTAAGAAACAATCCACAGACTTATACTCTTACATCTTCTTTTATTTCTTATAAGCTGGGAAATCTGTTGAGCATGAAAAGTGACGGTCGTGGCAATTTACACACATGTGGCAGAACATGGGCACCCTCATGGAGTGGGTGGTGTAGAAAAATTGCATGGTAAAGCTAAATTTTGCAGCTTCTGCTGTTAGCAATGAGTGCCGATTATGTCAGCTTTGACCTCATATGCCTCCATCTGCCGCAAAGAGCAGTCTTGTCATTTATATTTTTGTTTATCATTTTCAGCAAGTGTTACTGAACAATGCTGATGTGAAAAAATAGCACACTAGTTGCATTACAAGTTGTTTTTTAATGCAACTGCTGTGCTATTTTTTCAGATCAGAAATCTAGTTATTCCATTCACAACCCCCCCCCCCCCCCCCCCCCCCCAAAGTGCAATCAGACTACTACTTTGGGCCGCCTTTATTTGCTTCACATAGTCAAAGAGAAAGTCTGGACATGATGAAAGCTCAAAAAGTGGTACAACTCCTTCACACAGTGAAAGTAAAAACATATTCTACTACAATTTCAAAAGAACTATTTCGAATATTTACTGCAAATTGCGAAAAAAATTAATATAAAATAAAAATATCAGGACTCCATATTGCCATTTTGATATCAATATAGCAGGGAAGAAATTATTGCCAATATACATCAATATTTTCTAGGATAAATACTGATACACTCCTGGAAATTGAAATAAGAACACCGTGAATTCATTGTCCCAGGAAGGGGAAACTTTATTGACACATTCCTGGGGTCAGATACATCACATGATCACACTGACAGAACCACAGGCACATAGACACAGGCAACAGAGCATGCACAATGTCGGCACTAGGACAGTGTATATCCACCTTTCGCAGCAATGCAGGCTGCTATTCTCCCATGGAGACGATCGTAGATATGCTGGATGTAGTCCTGTGGAACGGCTTGCCATGCCATTTCCACCTGGCGCCTCAGTTGGACCAGCGTTCGTGCTGGACGTGCAGACCGCGTTAGACGTCGCTTCATCCAGTCCCAAACATGCTCAATGGGGGACAGATCCGGAGATCTTGCTGGCCAGGGTAGTTGACTTACACCTTCTAGAGCGCGCTGGGTGGCACGGGATACATGCGGACGTGCATTGTCCTGTTGGAACAGCAAGTTCCCTTGCCGGTCTAGGAATGGTAGAACGATGGGTTCGATGATGGTTTGGATGTACCGTGCACTATTCAGTGTCCCCTCGACGATCACCAGTGGTGTACGGCCAGTGTAGGAGATCGCTCCCCACACCATGATGCCGGGTGTTGGCCCTGTGTGCCTCGGTCGTATGCAGTCCTGATTGTGGCGCTCACCTGCACGGCGCCAAACACGCATACGACCATCATTGGCACCAAGGCAGGAGCGACTCTCATCGCTGAAGACGACACGTCTCCATTCGTCCCTCCATTCACGCCTGTCGCGACACCACTGGAGACGGGCTGCACGATGTTGGGGCGTGAGCGGAAGACGGCCTAACGGTGTGCGGGACCGTAGCCCAGCTTCATGGAGACGGTTGCGAATGGTCCTCGCCGATACCCCAGGAGCAACAGTGTCCCTAATTTGCTGGGAAGTGGCGGTGCGGTCCCCTACGGCACTGCGTAGGATCCTACGGTCTTGGCGTGCATCCGTGCGTCGCTGCGGTCCGGTCCCAGGTCGACGGGCACGTGCACCTTCCGCCGACCACTGGCGACAACATCGATGTACTGTGGAGACCTCACGCCCCACGTGTTGAGCAATTCGGCGGTACGTCCACCCGGCCTCCCGCATGCCCACTATACGCCCTCGCTCAAAGTCCGTCAACTGCACATACGGTTCACGTCCACGCTGTCGCGGCATGCTACCAGTGTTAAAGACTGCGATGGAGCTCCGTATGCCACGGCAAACTGGCTGACACTGACGGCGGCGGTGCACAAATGCTGCGCAGCTAGCGCCATTCGACGGCCAACACCACGGTTCCTGGTGTGTCCGCTGTGCCGTGCGTGTGATCATTGCTTGTACAGCCCTCTCGCAGTGTCCGGAGCAAGTATGGTGGGTCTGACACACCGGTGTCAATGTGTTCTTTTTTCCATTTCCAGGAGTGTATTTTATCAATAGCCCTAGTACAGACCAGGTTGTAGAGAAAATCTTTCACCCCAAGCAGGCAAGTCTGGCCCTCCTCCCAGTGTGTAGCCAGGGAAGGGAAGGCTACAGGGTCATATAAAGCAGTATTCAATGATCCACTACCCTCAAGCGGACAGCCGTAGGAGAATGGCCAGATTTTTGGAGCTTGATACACTTCATGCACAAAGCATTCGACCTGATACCATCCATTCCAATCAGGTGCTCTCCCCATGGGTGCCACCCAGTTACAGCAAGGGTCGTCTGGCATGGCGGCCATTGCCAGGAGTTCTGATGTTCTGGAATGACAAGCAATGATTCCTAAGGCATACGTGGTAAGGCAATACCTTAGGTATCAGAAGGGTAAATAACAGCCCCACGCCACAGACTGGCTACACATGCTGGTGACCTAGGGGAGCAGAGGGGACCTACAACACGGAAGGAAGAGGGGAGAGGAATCCACACTGCAGATGCTAGGGAAGGAGTTCTTCCCCCAAATGGCTCACACTACAGACAAAAAATTTAGAAGTGGAGGTCAAAACCCAAAGAGGGACCAAAAACGCCAAAAAGGAAGTATGACAGAGAAACGGCAAAGGGAACAAAAGTGCAAGAAACACAGGAAACCAGGTGGATAGCAAGGTCAACATAAGAACACCGAGGTGGGGGAAAGTGGGAGGCAGTGGGGAAGGAGCAAGGGAGTGGCGGGAGAGGCATGGGAACAGAAATGCAGCCCGGGAAGGAAAGATGGGCTGCATTAGGTCGGGGCATCATGGGCGTCATGCATGAACTCACAAAAGAACTGTGACCCTCCTGGGGGAGAGATGAGGGTGGGGGTGGGGAGGTGGGGTTAGGAGGGAGAGGGAGGGGTGTCGGCCAAGGGCAAAGCAAAAGGACTTGAGAATGTGGAGGGAGGTTTTTTTGCTTTGAGAGACAAAATATACTTATCTCGTGTGCTCAACAAGATCCTGAATAATTTTTCCTAAATTCTTCATCAGATATACAGATGCTCAATGTGCTTTCCATAGTCAAGACACTCTTTATTAAATATAATACAGGCATACCTATCAGTGCATTCATAGAGTTTTCAGTATCACTGATATTATGTTGAGGGCAATGAGGGTCAAATTAGGGGAGAAAAAATTTGAAAAACAACTTTCATTGCAAATGAAGAAGCAGTTCATCTGAGGTGCACTGACATAGAAGAGGCCGTAGACAATGGATTTAATTATTTATTGATATTAATGGTTGTTTCCTTTCCAAATGTATGGGGTTCATAATTTATTTACAATTGAGTAACAGTCACTATTTTTGACAGTAGCTGTGATGATGCTTAATATATTCCTCTGAAGTAACTTTAATTGCAACTTAGTAGCTTTCGAAATGTAAGTTTCCAAACTCTGGTAGAAACTTAGCAACAGTGTAAGAAATGATAAATTGAACTATTTGCAGTGACAGTTAAGTACACAGAGTTTGACAGTAGCCAATAATGACTGAACACCTCTTACAAATATGCTCTCTATGTTTGAAAAGCAGTAATTACATATTTTTACTATCAGTACCAAACATGTCCTTAAATTCCTATAGCTGTATTTGCATAAATAGAAATAGTTTGTACATTTATGACAAGTTATCTTCACTGGCCAATGTGTTGGTCCTCTGTGGCTCAATGGTTACAGACTGGATCTAGAGCTCTGAATGTCTGGATTTCGATCCCTGGTTGGTCTCATTCCTGCCACCTCTGCACTTATTACTTCTTTTACCTCTGACAGTGTTTATTAATTAGAAAAATCTGGAGTTGATTCACAGATGGGTCTCTCTGTTCAGAGTTCTAACAGAGGCATGAGTACATCACCCAGGGTGTATACGCAGAAAAGGAAAAAAGTTCCCGGATAAAAATACACTTTTTCCCGGGTGAAAATACACATTTTCTTGGGTGAAAATATCCCTCAGAACTTTAAAACTTATCAATTCCTTGAGTGGTAAAGGTTATATACACCACTTTCCAGCACTTTAGGGGAGGGGGGGAAGCAGTTTGGAAAGATCTTTGATGTGCAGCAACGTGTACGCTGTATATTTTCGTATTACGGAAGTATAAATATGAATTCCACCAAACACAGCATGTTAGTATCCGAAGCATTGAAATCCAGATTGTGATTTGCTTTTGTCAGCCAATCGCAGCTCACATCACATTATCTCGCCAGCAAATGAAAGCCGATATTCAGAAGACAGGATACCTGATGCAGTCAGCCAATAGCTACATCACTGTCAAGTAGAACGGATACACAAATAGGAAAAGTTTATGGTTTAAATTAATATACTTGTAGTATAGCTACAAGAAAAGTTAAGCTTTCACATATAATACTGTTTGCTTCTTCTTCTTTTTCTTTTTTTTTTTTTTTTTGCAAGTGTTACCCTTTAAGATATATCAAATACAAACGTGCCAGTAAAATTTTAAATGACGACATAAATTTCTTGTCTACTTCGCCTGAAATTCTTGTAAGTGGCTGGTCCTGAAAGTGTTAAGTTTTGAATGAGAGTCAATCGTTCTGTGATTTAAGAAATTCATTTCACATTTTCACATATAACATAATTCATCTTGCGTAAAAGGAAACTTACTTTGAAACTACCGCTTCTCAAACTACCATTTTCAATATTTTCCCGCAATGTGTTTGAAATGTAAACTTTTATGATGTCACACTCATCGAAAGCAGTTATTGTGAAGTATTGCATAGTATTCGTCCTGAAGCCTTTGACATTTTGCTGTCGACAATCAATCATGTGTGCTATGTGTTTTGCTGTAGTGGCATTTCTCTCTCGTTTATGTTTTATTGCTGCAGTATCATTCTAAAGTAGAGATCTGAAGTAAAATTATTTGTTAGAGTATCAGTTCTTACCAGTCAAAATTACAAAAATTTAACTCAAAAGTAAGACAATGAAAAATTCCCAGAGTTCTTAAAAATTCCCGGGTTTTTCCCAGTTTTCTACTGGATGAAAAAGTTCCCGGGTTTTTCCTGGATCTCTCAGTTGTCCCAGGGTGTATACACCCTGATCGTCTAAAAAATGATCATGTCCAGTAATCACTGTGGTGGTCAAGCCAACATTTGGGGTGATGAGAGCTGTGCCTGTCTACTTCTGTGGTGGTAACAATTCTTTAAAAACCTGTGAACTATTGAAACTTGTGTCTACAAAAAAAAAAAAAAAGCCATTTAACACCTTGACAAATGATATTTAATGCTGATGAAATGCCACTATCATCAACAGCTTGTGTTTACAGTCAAAACAGCCACGCTACCTAATGGCCAATGCCACGTGACCATGAATTATCAGCTGCAAAATGATGTATTCTCCACAAATTATTTATAAAGATAATTTTGACAACACTGATGTGAAAACACACTGCCTGAATAGGCCTGATGCTGAGCATTATAGTCTTTCTTTCCATTTACTTTATGGATATCTGACTATTATGATCTCTTTCTGTTATGGGGGAGTTTGAAGAATGCACCTTTCTCCACTTATTTTTGTCCATTTTTGCAATGATAAATAATGTGCCTCTATGACACATGGTTAATTTCAGCAGTCAAAGTGTGATATTCATGTTGATAACCAATTTAGTACAAACAATCCTGTTGGACGAACATCCACATCTGAGCATTATACTAGAGGTTGAAAATACCGCTTCAGTTGTAAATTTGTTTTATTATCACGAGCATTTTTCATGGTAATTCATATGAATACTTTAGTTGATTCAGTTGATTAGAATTTAGAGTCATACAACATAGCAAATATGTGACTGGGTACACTATCTGAACTAAGATCAAAATTTACCTCTATTCTGCGATGTTTATACAATTGGCCCTAAATGTACTACTAGCATTTAATGCCCCAGAAATAAAGGAAAAAAATTTGTGGTATGAACATAATGAAGAAGATAACTGAGCTGCTGAGGTATGGAAGTGTGGTGAACTTTCTCTGGGTACCATAGTATCAAGGTCTCCAATAGAATGAGGACAGGGAGCATTTACTTGTCCCTGATATCAATGCATTTGACTACATCTCCAAAATTAAAATGGGAACTGTTATGCACAGAAAGAAAAAGAGTAGCAAGATATGTGACAGCAAAGAGACATTCCCAGTGCCATAATCTGTAACCTGCTTAACTCAATAGATTGTGGTTTGCAGATCAGACACGTGGCCTAATACCTAACGTCCACCATAAAGATGGCTTCCATTGTAGAAACTTCATAACGTAAATCAAAACATGTTTCCCAATTCCACCACACCTACTTTTGTGTCAGAAAATATAGTAACTTATTGAATTATCATGGACTTTATGAAATTGCAATTCGCAGACGTTACTGAGAGTCTAATACTACGGAGAGTTTATGTGCCATATGATGGATTGTAGGTCATATTTTTAACCTTTATCTTAAAGAAGCTATTGTGAAGTCAGAAGATAATTTCATAATATCGCTTCAGAACAATTCCATGTACTTGTTCTACTACATACTCTCTCTCTCTCTCTCTCTCTCTCTCTCTCTCTCTCTCTCTCTCTCTCTCTCTCTCACCCCCCTTTCCCCTCGCCATAAGCAGAATTTTATTTGGTGTCATTTACCAGAATGTGTTGGTATCATCAGTTATTGTCTACTGTGTGTTCTATACATACTTCTAAAAATTTCTTTTAGTAATCAGATGTATCACTTAAGTAATATCATGGTGTCTGCAGGGTGTGCAAACCAAACACCCATAAATAAATAAATGCATACCTTAATCAGTTTCCAGGCTGTCGGGTCAAAGAATGAAATCTTGCTTGTGGACCCATGGTCTTCTACCACTGCTAGGTAACTGCCATCAGGACTAAACGACAAAGCAGGAGAGGCTGTCGACTTTAGATTGTGTATATATAAGACAGAACAGTTTACAAGTGACCAGATGCTGACACATGCCTGAAAATGGAAACATTAAATTAACAATTAATTAACAAGAAATACCTTTGATGACAGTATTTTCTCACTTAAAGTCTCCTGCAGTGTTACGTGCACAATGATTCTAGACACCCATTTTTAGAGTAAAAGTTTCAGTACATATTATTTCAAAGTAAATTCAAGTATTAGCCAATTATTTTTGTGTTTTGAAGATACACTATTTGTAAAGCTACATTTAATTTGTCAGCCTCCACTTTGTGTGTTTTTTGTGTGATCCCACTGTTCTGTTTACTAGTTGACATTTTTCAGTTGACGAACTTTATTGCAACAGAAGTCTCCAACCTAATCACTGTACCATACTTTAAAACACAGTTAGCAAAGGCTGCAAACAATACTAATGCGTTCATTCACATATTGTGACCTGTAGTCCACTCTACAAAGAACAGCCCATATAAATATGAAATGGGTCAAAACATGTGCTACTATGAGATGTAGATGAGATAAACTGCTTCTTTAGAGCAATTGTCAGGTAATATTTTTCATATGAATTTTTTATGATAAACTTGGCTCAAGTAATTAAAATAATTTGTAATAGTTTAATGACAATTAACTTTTAATCTTGTTTGTAACAGCTGATCCACTTTGTTACATGTACCTTAACTCATTACAATTGAAATTTCTCCTATATAATGGGACCTACAGAACATAATGAATGAATGAAGTTAGTTAATGATGGGTGGCTTAGATATTTGTCAAAACAATTGTTGTTGTCTAAATTACACTCACACGGGAAGGATAAAATAACATGAACACCCTGGTACAAATACCTCTCTTCAGGAACTCCTTTTACAACTTATTTGCAACCCACATACATAGCCTTATTTTCCACTTGTATTACAATAGGCACAGAACTTTTCCGCACCCCAAATACATCTGTAAATGTGGTAAGTTTATTTACTGTCATGTCAGATGTTACGGATTTCAGTGCCAGGGTATATTTCAAATGCCTGCGTAATTATTGTGTTTATGATTGCAATCCCAACCCACCTGGGTTGTCTAGATCTGCAGGGTTCATGGGATATCTTTGTCTGCTAAATGCAATAGTGAAACATAAATGCAATATCCTAGTAGAGACATGAGGACAATAAAGAGGGCTGTAACCTTTGATAACACCACAGTCACATAACTCTCTGCCGAGTGTAAAACGCAGGCAGAGAAACATTTATGGTAAAGCTACTATTGGAAAATTTCTTGTAAGCAAGGTAAGTACAAAGAATAAGTACGTAAACTGGTCCAACAAACAAGTCTATTTCTACATTTTCCCCTCTCACAGGAAGTTTCATTACATTTTAGACAGACAGACACACACACACACACACACACACACACACACACACACACACTCTGCAAACCAATTAAGTACATGGCAGAACAAACGTACAAGGTACTACGTGTTAAGTTTCTTCCAGTTTCAATAGTGTATGAAGCACAGGAAGAATGACTGCTTAAATGGCTCTGAGGAAGCTGAAATTAGCCTAATCTTACCATTATGATCCCTACAAGAATGATAAGTATGGGACTGAAGAATATCTCTATTGATTCTTCACTTAATACTGATTTCAAAACTTTGTAAGTAAACTTTCATGGGCCAATTGGCTTCTATCTTCAAGTGCCCATCAAGTAGGGTTTTTCAGTATATAAAACAGTGTGTAATCAAGTTATTTCAGTTTGGGATGAATAAATTTTATCACTTGAATAGAAGAAAAAAATGTACTTCAAAAGTAAGATGCAGAACAGACTCAATTAATAATGGTAATACAACAAAAAAGTATTCCAAGGAATAAAAGATTATATGTCATTCGGAAGTAGGAAACATACAAAAATATCAGATGCACTAACAAGGATATTGTCCACCTGCACACAGACATCACAAGATAATCAGCAGAACATGCCATAATACATAACACTCCAACTCATTTTTGCTGTTTTAAACATACAGTTGATCATCAATATCACAACTTGTCATACTAATTGCCGAAATTAGTGACCACACGGACCAAGCATCTCCATCCCAGATGGTTACCAGCTTTTCTTACAGCCTGCTGACAGGGTATACCACAGATAATTTTAATTTGATACATCCCCCACTTGCTGCTCTTCCTCTCACTCTCTTGCACTAGATATTCCCTTCCACAATTATATTCTCTAGATTTTCTCCATCTCTTATCACAATAATTAATAAAGAGCTGGAAAACTCTAAGGTTGACATGAGAAGAAAGGCATCTGAAAATACTAAGAGCTCAATAACAGACACATTTGTTCTTCTTTCAGTCCATTTTATGCACACCATCCTGTGCATGTACCAAAGCTCAAATGCATCAATATGCTGCTTATCTCTCGCCTTAAGTGTCTACATTTTGCAACCATCAAATAGATGGAAAAATATGTGGGTTTCAACATGCTTAACGTTTTTGGTGTTTGTTATTGCTCTTTTTTGACAGATCTCGGGAAGCTTCTTCATACCCACCCACACTAGCGTAATCTGTCATCTTATCTTCACCGATTCCTGTGTTGCAGATGCTTGATCCAAGATAGATGAAAGAATGCATGGTTTCCATTTCCTTTAATCCCCCTTTAAGTTGAAGCTTTGCTCCTTGATTGACTGGACTTGTTGAGATTGATGTCTAATCCATGATAGACTAACATCCTTTACTTTTGTTAGTGGTTTGGCAAGTCCATCTTAGCTGCTAGCTAAAAGCATGGTGCCATCAGCAAATCACAGGTTGTTAATAGTTCTACAACCAATAGAGGTGATTGAGGTGCCTCCGAGAGTCTAACCATCAGGAGCATTCCTAATGACATGTTCTGCATAGATACTGAACAGTTGATGGGCAGAGGCGGGGGGAGGAGGGGAGACAGAATACAACCCTGTCTGACACCTTCCGATACAATGAAGAAATGAAACGTGCCAGCACTTGTCTTCACAGCTCAAAGATGATTATTATATAGACTTCTGACATCATTAGACCAAAACACAATTGATAATGACCTATAATTAATTTTGTACTTTTCATTGGTAACTACTTGTGCAACCATGTTTGCCAACTAATATGACTTGACATAGGACAAAATAATAGAACCATCGTTGCCTTCTACTGAATGCAATGAAACTTTATGTCCATATATTTAGTCCTTTTGTGACGTTCATTATTATTTCCACAACTGCAGTGTACTCTGATTGTCCTTAAAGAGCTGAGCTGGTTGCTCCATGTTGACACTGAGCTCCTGTAAGGATGAGCAAGGCCACATTATTTCAGCAGCTCATTCGGATACTGCTGCATACGCTGCTTCTGTTGCAGATCTGGCAACAGATTTTTGCCGGCGAGATGGCCAGGTAACAAGTCCACTTGTTAGTACACTGACATAGCCCAAAGTTAAACGATGAACATCAATGTTTCCAGGGCTACTACAGAGACTACTTACACTATGCTTGTCCACTTTCTTCTGCTGTACTGTTGTGTGGTGCAGGATCCACGTCAGGTAGGACTGAGGAAGACCACTGACAAAGTTCAAAACAGGGCAGCTCATCTTGCATTATCGTAAAATAGTGGAGAGAGTGCCACAGATATGACATGTTAATTGGGGTGGCAGTCATTAAAACAAAGGCATTCTAGGTTGCAGCAGGATCTGCTCCTCAAGAGTGTGAATATATTTTGTTGGCACCCACCTACACAGGGAGAAATAATCATCATAATAAAATAAGAGAAATCAGAGCTCACATGGAAAGATTTAAGTGTGTTTTCCCAGAATGCTGCTCTAGAGTGGAACAGTAATGAGCTAGTTTGAAGGTGGTTGAAGGACCCCTCTGACAGGCACTTAATTGTGAATTGCAGAGTAATCATGTAGATGCAGGTGTAGGAAAATCAGAATCCATGTACACAAGAGGTTCAAGACTGCTACCACTGCATTCAATACCTTTGTTTTTTTAAACTTGTAGATATTTTAGGATGCATTTAATTGCAGTCCAATGCTCAGGTCCAGCGTTGTTGAGAAACTGACATACTTGACTAACAAAAGACATTATGTCTGGTCTTGTTACAGTGGCAACAAATGAGCACTGTCGTAAGTTCAACTATAAAGTGTAATAAGTAGGCGTTGGATGTTGTTCACGTTGAATTATTCTAAGATGCAATTGAATATAGTCCTCTTGACACATGGGCAATTTTTAACTTTCAAATTCTTGCCTGATTTCCAGTCCTACAAAGCTTTGGATCATCAACCACAATTTCAAAATGAATCCTGAATTCTTCAAGTATTTTATTTACAGCTGCTGTTGATTTACTCAGAACTAGTCAGTCATCAACAAAAATAGCTAAAAACACCTATTGGGCATCGACCTGGACATGAAACACACAAATATTTGAATAAAGCTGTTTGAAAAGACAAATAACTGGACAACAATATTTTGATTCCAACACTGAGGAGATCACTTCAGTCCATAAAGGACTTTCTTTAATTTGCAGACTAAAGTTGCATAATCATAGATGAAACTTTCAGGCTGTTCCATCAGGCAGGCTTGCAAATCACTGTCAAGGAAGGCAGTCTCCATATTACATTGCTTCATTTTGATATCACACACTATTCAAAGCTAAATGACTACAAGTTGATTCATACATATCAACAGGTGAAGAAGTTTCTTCACAATCATGTGCCAGTTTCTGGGAACATCCCTTTGCACATAATCTAGCTTTATACTTCAATCATATCACCTGGTTTATGTTTGATTTTGAAATGAGTTCAATGTACATGCTGTTAATGAGGAAACATCTTAATACAGAGAGAGATGTAAACATGTGAATAGAATAGAAGATTAAAGACTTTCAAAAAAAATCCTGAACAAGTACTCAAAAGGAAGGGGAACGACATTCATTGACCAAGGAAATGGTGGACATAAATTCTGTGAAAACTGAATAGGCATATGCCTGATATCTGTACATAAGATGATGACAGAAATACTTCTCATATTTTGTACTGTGGTGACACACATCACAATCCATTCAAAACAGAGTTGTTATTTGCCATTACCTTTACTAAAGTATAAATATACTGGAATGGAATGTTAATCCTATTGTAAATTATGCATGAACAGGCCAATAGGTCTTTACTACCATCAGTTCCTAGCAAAAATTTATACTCTAAAGTACTGAATACAGCTGTAGTGCCTGCTCAAATGCTCATTCATTTCTCAGACACAACATACTTAATTTCCTTCAGCACAACAACGTCATAAACTGACAATAATTGATACATTACATGACAGGTAAGATAAAAATAACCTATTTATCAGGTCTGTTGGGTGAAGCACTACCGCACCTATGTGTACACTCTCACGTACAAAGCCTAGGAGTCATGAATACTTCTTACATTTAATATTTCGGCTAAAAGCTAAATAGGCTCTCCTGGTCATTATTCACACTTCATTCAGGACATTACGATATTAAAATTTTTTATGAAGCTAGATGGATAGAAAAACTTACATAGAATTCACCTATGGTCAGAATGTGTCTGCTATCAGGACACCATAAAGCATCTATGAGACCACTCGTGCCTTCTGTTACTCTGCACCTCCAGTCACAATCAGTAAGGGAAAATATCTGCACTCTGCATCTTTTGTAGAGTGCACACAGCAAGTATTCAGAATCCGGAGACCATGCAATTTTCTGCAGAAGAAGGGAAAAAAAAAAAAGATTTATCAACAATGGGACTGAAAAGTAAAACATTTGCCAGTGAAAAAACATACAATCCATCACAGTTTTTCTTACAATATGAAATGAGATAGCTTGCAGCTAACCATATGAAGCAGGCATTGAGTGGAAGCTGGGTTCATTGAAAGAAGACTGCTTGATGTAATTCTTTATAAAAGTAGTCTATAGTCAGAGAGAGAGAGAGAGAGAGAGAGAGAGAGAGAGAGAGAGAGAGAGAGTGTGTGTGTGTGTGTGTGTGTGTGTGTGTGTGTGTGTGTGTTTGTGTGTGTGCGCGCGCTATCAGGGCACCATAAAGCAATCTGAAGCAGTCTTCTTTTAATGTGCTTGTCTACCACTCAATACATCTTCTTTGTGGTTAGTAGCAATCTATCCTATTTCATGTTGTCCATATTTTTCTCATGTATGACATTATGTAAATTATATATAAAAACAAAGATGAGGTGACTTACCGAACAAAAGCGCTGGCAGGTCGATAGACACACAAACAAACACAAACATACACACAAAATTCAAGCTTTCGCAACAAACTGTTGCCTCATCAGGAAAGAGGGAAGGAGAGGGGAAGACGAAAGGAAGTGGGTTTTAAGGGAGAGGGTAAGGAGTCATTCCAATCCCGGGAGCGGAAAGACTTACCTTAGGGGGAAAAAAGGACAGGTATACACTCGCACACACGCACATATCCATCCACACATACAGACACAAGCAGACATATTTAAAGACAAAGAGTTTGGGCAGAGATGTCAGTCGAGGCAGAAGTGTAGAGGCAAAGAAGTTGTGGAAAGACAGGTGAGGTATGAGTGGCGGCAACTTGAAATTAGCGGAGATTGAGGCCTGGCGGATGACGAGAAGAGAGGATATACTGAAGGGCAAGTTCCCATCTCCGGAGTTCGGATAGGTTGGTGTTGGTGGGAAGTATCCAGATAACCCGGACGGTGTAACACTGTGCCAAGATGTGCTGGCTGTGCACCAAGGCATGTTTAGCCACAGGGTGATCCTCATTACCAACAAACACTGTCTGCCTGTGTCCATTCATGCGAATGGACAGTTTGTTGCTGGTCATTCCCACATAGAATGCATCACAGTGTAGGCAGGTCAGTTGGTAAATCACGTGGGTGCTTTCACACGTGGCTCTGCCTCTGATCGTGTACACCTACCGGGTTACAGGACTGGAGTAGGTGGTGGTGGGAGGGTGCGTGGGACAGGTTTTGCATCGGGGGCGGTTACAAGGATAGGAGCCAGAGGGTAGGGAAGGTGGTTTGGGGATTTCATGGGGATGAACTAACAGGTTACGAAGGTTAGGTGGACGGCGGAAAGACACTCTTGGCGGAGTGGGGAGGATTTCATGAAGGATGGATCTCATTATGTAAATTAGTTAATGAATTCGATCAAGTTGCCATAAAGGGATGCATTTTGGTATAGTGTGTTCTATACAGTTATAAGTCAGTGACTTCAATCCATCAGCAATGAAGTAAAATAACCAAATTAACCAGATGACATCCTGAATTACTGCATTTCACTGTAGCAGTCCTTTGAAGAAATACTACTGCTAACTTCCTAATTTGATAAATGCTGCCTTGTTTAACTTCTTTTTGTTTCTTGTTATCAGTTCTGAACATAAAACTATCACTACAAATTGTAACTCTTCAAAAATTTTTGCATTGCATATCTCAGCCTAATGGAGGAATGTTTGTACACAATAGCTCAGTGTTTGCATAAATCACTGAAATTCTAAGTACTTACTGTTGTGACTGACAATTTTCAATATTTCACAAACACAACTTTTATTTATGTAAGTTTACAAGGTCGATGACTAAAGAACAAAAGAAATGTAACAATAACAATGCCAGTAAAAGTCTCCTAATTGAGAATTGAGGCAAACAAAAGTTCACTTCTAATTTTCCACAAAGGTTCATGGTAAAACACACACACACACACACACACACACACACACACACACACACACACACACACACACACTAGTAACTAGTAAAAGCCCAATTCAGAGACGGAGACCTAATCTTCAGCAGTCAAAATCCACGAGGTCAGCATCTGGAGTGAACTGAACTTCGGGGCTGGTTCTAGCCTCTAAATATCTGTATCCAGCCAATCAGGTTTCGGCGTACTGATACTTCCTGCAGGCTGTGTCTTGAGCTCCCCCTGCAGGAAGTAGTGCTCGGAATGTCTGTTTCCATTATCTTGTATGTAAATAGCCGATGTTTACCATGGTGCTTTTGGTATGTCTTGGACATAGACAACCCTGTCCTCTGTGGTGTAATATGGGTTGCCAGCCCTCAGGGGCCTACCATGGCTCCAGCATAACACTTACCTCCACAAATCATCATAGCCTCCTTCTTGACTTAATTTGCAGCACCTTATCCACGAACAATCATTCTTCTCCTGTTCAGAATCAAGTAGAGGGCTTGAACGAGAAACTCTGACAATTATGCAATGATCTCACCTGCAGATTTCATGATTCTGCTGTTGACAAGATTATTGTAGAGTCCTACTCAATAGTTCAGGTGGGCTCTCCACACAGAAAGCATCTACTTAGATAGTACCTGTCATATGCATACAGGATTTTTTCTTTTTTTTTTTTTTTTGTTGGAGGGTGGGGGGAATATTCATAAGGATGACATGTGGCACTAAGGATGTTATAGCATCAATGACACCAAATGGCAAAAGGGATGTTAAGATAGGTAGCAAAATATTCTTTCTTAAACAGTGCAATAGAAAACAGTTGCAAATTATCTGAGCAACCAACATCAAACATCTGATGATGAGGATGTGGGGTATTGTGGATACAGGTGAAAAATACAGTACAATATGCTGTAAACATCTGCACATCATGCAGTGGTGTGAAGGATGGAAATGCTCAGGTAAGTCAAAAGTGTAAATTTTGTGGCTGTTTTAATAAAAAAAAATTATTACTTCTGATGTTAAGGAATGTCGATAAATCAATCAATGTGATCCATACAGTAACTCACTTATTCTGATCTTCCAGAAAAGGGACACTGCAAAAGGGTTTAAAACAGTCCCCTTTCAAACATTGCATACACACTGAAAAGACAGATGTTTGAAGTGATTGCAGAATAGAAAGTCAACTAAAATGGCTTGAAGGTAAGATAACTGAAGGTGGTGAAATGTCAGAATAATTCAATATAGCTAATGCAAAAGAGCTGGAGCAACACAGCATTTCAATGATTGGTAAAGACACAAGTCATCTAACAAATGCACAAACTAAAGGTTTGCCATCAAACCCTTTCAGAGTTAAGGGACATTTTATGCTCATGTCCTTTTTGAAGAACAAATATTTCCTCTTTAGGAATCAATACAGATTCTACAAACAGCAACCTTGTGGAAAACAGTTTCCCAAGTTTGTCCACGAAGTCAAGAAGACACTAGATTATAACCCCTAGGTTGGTCTTGCACTGTAGCCTAATGAACAAATCATGAGCCTGGGAAGTATCAGACCAGCTTTGTGACTATATTAAGCACATTCTAGAAGTTCCAAATGACTTGCCAAGTTCTAACATGGTGAAACAGTCATACATAAATGTATCCCAAGTGAGAGTTATAGAGCCGTTATATGCCACCTAAACATGCACCAAATTTCAGTGACAGATGGTACACGAGGGCTCAAATTCTCCTCATATATATATATTGCAAAATTATCATGGGGATCATCACAGAAATTTGAGCTGATATGGAGTCTTACCATCATTCATTTTTCCTGAACATCATTCAAAAACAGAACAGGAGAAGGGGAAAGAGGTGGTGGTGGTGGTGGTGGTGGTGGTGGTGGCGGTGGTGGCGGTGGCGGTGGGGAGGGGGGGGGGGGGAGGGGGATGATCGACTGCCGGAGTACATACTATCTCACACTCACGGTACAGTGGCTTCTGAAGTACAGTGATGTAGGTTTATGCACTGGTGCATTCTCTCAAATGACTTTAGAAAGACTTCATAATTTCCTTCCACGTGCAATTTTCTTCACTTTTGCAACGAGAAGGTAATCATTTACACCCACAATTATACTCTGCAAATCATTATGAAATGCATGGCAGAGAGTACTTCTCATTTACCAATAATCAGTGTTTCTTTCAATTTCATTCAAACATGGAGTGAGAGAAGATGGATTTCTTAAATGTGTCTGTGCAAACTGTAATTAGTTTAATCTTATCCTTGCAATACCTACAGTAGCATCATGTTGGTGGATGTAGAATACTCCTGGACTCATTACTTTAAGTTGCCTCACAAAACTTTGTAAATAGGCTTTTATTATGTAGTTTGCATCTACCTCCAAGTGACTACCAGTTAATTTTCTTCAGAATCTCCATAAGCTTTTCGTGTGGTTCAGACAAACCTGTGACCACACTCCTGTTGTCTTTCTTTATATACATTCAATATCTTCTTTTAGTCCTGTTAGCAATGGATCTCAAACACTGGACAGGTCATATGAGTATTTCACAAGCAGTCTCCTTTGTAAAGCGATTGCACTTCCTTAGTATTCTACCAATGAATCAAAATCTGCCACCCGCTTTACCTACAACTGATCTTTTTGATTGCTCTGTTCCACTTCCTTACAAACTGTTACATCCAGGTTTTTTGTATGAATAGACTAATTCTAATTGTGAACTGCTGATTGTCATCATAGGATACTACATTTTGTGAAGTGCATAATTTTACATTTCTGAACATTTAAAATATGATGTAAGTCTTTGCATCACTTGGAAATCTTCTCAATATCTGACTAAATATTTCTTCAGCTTCTTTCAGACAGTACTTTGTTATAGGCAATGGTGTCATCTGCAGTAAGTTTGAGGTTACTGTTAATGTTGTCTGTAATGTCATTAAAGTACAACATTAACACCAATGTTCTCAACGCACTCTCATGGGCACATCTGGTTTTTTTAAGATTTTATTTTTGTGGGGGCTACAGCATCAATGTGTTTTGAGAACGAGAATATGGTCCAATTAGGCTGCATTTTTATTATCTGTGCAATCAACCAATTTTAACCTTGGGTAATCTTCAAGCACATATCTTAAGGTTAAGAAATGAACCTGGAAGCTTACGACATGTACTTGAAAATGACCCAAGGTGAAATTGGGCAGTTGCACAAATAATAAAAAGAATACAACCTTCTTGGACCATGTTTTCATTCTCAAAACACATAAAGTTACTTCTACACCTGTCTATGACACTCTATCCAAGAGAACAAGTTGCATCCTCCCAACCAAGAAATCATCAATTCAGTCACAAATTTCTCTTAATATGATCATACTTCTGATAATGATCATAGGTGTGGTACTGAATCAAATGGTTTTCAGAAGTCAAGAAATATTGCAACTATCCAAATGCCTTCACATCTATGGTTTTCAGAATGTCGAGCAATGAAAGTGCAAGTTGGGTTTCACGTGACCGACACTTTTGTAACCCATGTTGGTGTGGAGGAGGTCATTCTGCTCTCACTACATTTGAGCTCTGAATATGTTCTAAGATTCCACAACAAACAGAAGGCAAGGATACTGAACAGTAAGTTTTGTGGATCATTTCTACTGTCCTTTTTGTAGACGGGTGCGATCTGTGTTACCTTCCAATTACTGGGCACAGTATTTTGTTTAAGGGATGGATGTTATATTATGGTTAAAAGAGGGTATAACTCAGCTGCAAATATGGTATAGAATCTGACAGATTCCACAGGGCCCTGGAGCTTTCTTCTATTTGAGTGATTTTAGCTGTCAGTGCTACATATTAAGTTTTAGCACTCATCTTTGCAGTGGTGCAAGAATTTAATTTGGGCAATAGATGTGGATATTATTTGAAAATTGAGTTCAGCATTTCTGCTTTTGCTTTGCTATCCTCAACAGCAGTTCCTGTCTTGCCCCTCAGTATCTGGACACTCAATTTGGCACAACTAACAGGCTTTACATTTGACTAGTATTTCTTTGAGCTTTGAGAGATATATTTCAATAAGATGTTGCTATGGACATCACTGAATGCTTCGTGCATTTCCCTCCCGAAAAGCAAAGTGTGTTTCATTCATCATCACTATCTGTAGCCCTATGCTTTGTTTTACACCTACTATGCAGCAGCGTTTTAGCGTTTGTTTTCTTTTTTGTTTTTTTTTGTTTTTTTTACAGTGACTGTATACCATGGGGGTCCCTCCCATAAGCACATACTTATTAAGCACATAGTCAATATTCTTTTACACCTGACCCACAGTTCTTCTACATGCTCCTGTTCAGGTCTGCTGAACATACAGATCCGCCTACTTGTTTAGTTGCCCTTTGTACCTAAGTAATCTCCGTTGTGGGAACTGTCTCATGGTCACAGATAATGGTTTCAAAGTGGATATCCTCAAAGAGGTCAGATCTATCCCTTGCCATTAGATTCAATATATTTCCAGCATGAGTGGGCTTCCAAACTATCTGTTCTAGGTAGTTTCCAGAGAAGGCATTTAGTAATGTTTTACAATACATTTTGCCATGCCCCCATTTACAAAACCGTAATTTACCACAATGACTCTGATATACTTAGTATCATTGGGACACTTACATACTAGCAAACTGAGAATTTCTCTAAAGTTTTCGAATACTTATATATGTGAGTCTGGCAGACAATGGTAGTAAGTTTATGCCCATTTTTGATACTAAGTTTTATACAAACAATCTCACATGCAGCATCAGTTTGTATTTTGATGGATCTGAGTTTCTTTTCTATTGTGACAAATGCACCACACCTCCAGTTCCCATTAGCCTATTCTTTTGACATATACTTACATTTTCTCCAAAAATCTCAGTGCTTTAAATTTCTAGTTGTCACCAGCTTTCTGCACCCAGTATTATATGAGGTCCACTGCTTTTGAGGAGTGCTTCAAACAGTGGCACTTGTGAATTCTTTGGCAGCTAATCACTAGTGTTTTAGTATTCAACCCAGCAAAGGATTTTTTATTTTTTATTTTACACCAACACTTCTGAGTCTCCTAAAACTATCATTATCTGGACTTCATGGAGAATATCCTAATCTAAAAAAACTTCTGCACATCTCACACACAGTCACCTTACCTGGATAGCAGCCTCTGATCAGTGCATGCCTGACCCATTTAGGGGGATCCTATACTTCTCAACCTTAAGCGCACTAATGCAAGTTTAGGAAGTCACAGCCTGTCTTGTCGTAGAGCCATTGGAGTCCATAGTTCCTGCCTTCTGCTCAACTTAGGACTAGAGGGTCACTATTAGTTCTGGGGACAAAGCTGCAAACTGTGAGCTTCATTGAAACTCTATGAGTAAAGCTTGTCTTCATCATCTCTGCAGTCACAGGAATGGTCAAAGAATTATGCCAGAGCCTATACAACAGGTATCATTTGTTCCAACATGCATTGCAATCAGCAGTCGAGTGCACTCTGTTACCTCAATGATTGATGGAACACCCTCTTCAATGACTGAAGCCCCCAGCCATACTCACCATTTGACATTCCTTCCCATCCTTTGCTGCAGTTTCCCTGCTGGTGATTGTGAATGCCTTCTCCCTGATCCCTAACCCTACAACTAACATGCCAATTACAGCTGAGTTGATGAATAGTGATACATCACATACTTTCTGTAGAGAAGAAATGATCCACAGGAGAGGACAGCAATGTAGGTATGTTTGATATTTCTGGTTCACAATGTTCAGCAGCCCTCTCAACTCAGCCATTCATAGCAGCTTAAATTCACTTGCAGTAGTCAGGTCAATTTCCAGCTGCTTACAGAGAGCCGACTCATCCCATGCTCAAGAACAGCATATAGGATCAGACACACATTTTAAAATATAGTATAAAGTCTGGGTCTGGGACTCCCCCAGAAACCCTTCTCCCTTCCCACTTTTGGAGTAAATGTGTCTACCTCAGTGGGACAAGATATCTTACAGGTCATCTCCACTATTTTCCTGGATTTTCTCAAAGTTTTGCAAGGCTTACTCCAACATATCAATCAGCTATTAATTCCATGTCTCTTGCAGCAGAAAGTACAACATGTGTCTGCAACGTAGGTACTGTTTTGTTCTACCGCCACTGCGGCACTAGTGTTATAGTTCCGCACATTCACACTAATTTCTTTGGTTCATTGTCTTTCCACTGATGCTACTAAAGCTGGATAACGTTGTGTTTATATTTGTTAGTGATCACTCAAAATGTTTAAGACAATCTCTGAGACTGCCGATTGAAAAGTGTGTTCTATAATATGGGTTTTTAACTTAAAGAATGTTAAGCAAACTGATATCCGTCATTAACTTGTAAACATTCATGGTGAAAATGTATGATGGATCGGTGAAAAAGTGGGTGAGACAATTCAATGATGGGCAACCCAATGTTCATGACAAAGCATTGTGTGGGCGGCCTCCTTTTGTCCATGATGGTTTGGTTGAGAAAAAACAAATGAGAAAATTCATGCGAACAGATGGTTCACAACAACAATGCTTTGTGATGAGTTCACACACACACACACACACACACACACACACACACACACACACACAGACAGAGAGAGAGAGAGAGAGAGAGAGAGAGAGAGAGAGAGAACTATTTTGCATGAGATTGACACAAATCACTTAAATTTTCACAAATTTTGTCCCCGTTGGGTTCTGAAAATGCTTACTGATGTCCACAAAATGAACTGGCTTGGGAGTGCTTTCAGATTTCTTACCCAGTACAGTGGTGAGGGAGATGAATTTTTAAACAGAATTGTGACCAGTAATAAAACTTTGATTTGTCTTGTCACTTCAGAATCAAAAACAAGCCACTCATGGTCTTGCAAAAAATTAAAATTCAGAACAAAGTTATCAGCACAAAAAATAATTGGGGTTGTGTCCTGTCAGGGTGGTGAGATACTGTAAAACACAGAACACTTTGGTTTGCCATTCAAAACAAAAGGCACTGGATGCTTAGTCAAGGCACTGTGTTGCTTCATGACAATGCATGTCCCCATTCTGCCGTGGCTGCTCAAAACCTTATTCAACAATTTGGTCAGGAGCATTTTGATCACCCATCGAGGTCCAACCTCGCATCTTCTGACCACCACCTGTTCTTTAACTACAAGCACACTTTTGGAGGAAGGCACTTTGCCAGCAATGACAAGGCAAAAACCAGCGTTCGGCAGTAGCAGTCTTCAAAGGTGGCATCTTTTATGAAGAGGATATAGAAAAGTTAATTTCCTGCTACAACAAACATCTGAACAATAGTGGCAACAACACTGAAAAATAGTTTAAGAAATTCCCCTTCTTGTAAAAATAAATTTTGGTTTGAAAAATTTCTTTAACCAGCTTTTTCTCAAAACAGTACTTAGTTTCTGGACATACCTTCCTCTCAAGCTCACTCATAGTACTCACGTTCAGAGGTGTAACTATCACTTCCACTAATGCCTCAAATTGGCACTGTATAGTTCAATTGTTGTTGTGGTCTTCAGTCCTGAGACTGCTACTCTATCCTGTGCAAGCTTCTTTATCTCCCAGTACTTACTGCAATCTACATCCTTCTGAATCTGCTTAGTGTATTCATCTCTTGGTCTGCCTCTATGATTTTTACTCTACACGCTGCCCTCCAACACTAAATTGGAGATCCCTTGATGCCTCAAAACATGTCCTACCAACCGATCCCTTCTTCCAGTCAAGTTGTGCCACAAATTTCTCTTCTCTCCGATTCTATTCAATACCTCCTCATTAGTTATGGGATCTACCCATCTAATCTTCAGCATTCTTCTGTAGCACCATATTTCGAAAGCTTCTATTCTCTTCTTGTCCAAACTATTTATCATCCATGTTTCACTTCCATACATGGCTACACTCCATACAAATACTTTCAGAAACGACTTCCTGACACTAAAATCTATAATCGATGTTAACAAATTTCTCTTCTTCAGAAACACTTTCCTTGCCATTGCCAGTCTACATTTTATATCCTCTCTACTTCGACCGTCATGAGTTATTTTGCTCCCCAAATACCAAAACTCCTTTACTACTTTAAGTGTGTCATTTCCCAATCTAATTCCCTCAGCATCACCCGACTAATTCGACTACATTCCATTATCCTTGTTTTGCTTTTGTTGATGTTCATCTTATATCCTCCTTTCAAGACACTGTCCATTCCGTTCAACTACTCTTCCAAGGCCTTTGCGGTTTCTGACAGAATCACAATGTCATCAGCGAACCTCAAAGTTTTTATTTCTCCTCCATGGATTTTAATACCTACTATGAATTTTTCTTTTGTTTCCTTTACTGCTTGTTCAATATACAGATTGAATAACATCGGGGAGAGGCTACAGTTCTGTCTCACTCCGTTCCCAACCACTGCTTCCCTTTCATGTCCCTCGACTCTTATAACTACCATCTGGTTTCTGTACAAATTGTAAATAGCTTTTCGCTCCCTGTATTTTACCCGTACCACCTTCAGAATTTGAAAGAGTGTATTCCAGTCAACATTGTCAAGAGCTTTGTCTAAGTCTACAAATGCTAGAAACTCAGGTTTGCCTTTCCTTTATCTATTTTCTAAAGTAAGTCGTAGGGTCAGTATTGCCTCACATATTCCAATATTTCTACAGAATCCAACCTGATCTTCCCCGAGGTCGGCTTCTACCAGTTTTTCCATTCATCTGTAGAGAATTCATGTTAGTATTTTGCAGCTGTGACTTATTAAACTGATAGTTCGGTAATTTTCACATCTGTCAACACCTGCTTTCTTTGGGATTGGAATTATTATATTCTTCTTGATGTCTGAGAGTATTTCGCCTGTCTCATAGTTCAATTATCATTCTTAAAATATGGTACTCATCAAACATTGCTCAAGGTACTTCAAGTATTCATCATCTTGTTTTCCTTGCACCTATCTCCTTGAAGATGCTGCACTAACTAATAATAGTTACTAAAAAATAAATTACAATTGTCTTAAACATCACTTTCATTATTTATAATGTATTTAATATTAATGATTTTAAAGTTAGTTTTTATTTCCGCTATGACCTAGTATTAGATTTAATGTATGTATAGATAAGGATTTAAGAAATAGACAGTACTTTGTTTGGCAGCAATAATAGTTTAATTTCTTTATGTATGTACTCTGTTTACATATTGCATAACAATTTTTGTAACTACATGATCTATGATAACTGTAATGTTATACAAATACCTTGATAAACAGTAATGATAAATACAAAAGTAAGGAAAAACTGTGGAAAATGGCCTTGGAAATAACTAAAGAGAACTAAAAATGAAATAACTATATTCTATAATGTGAAAAAACAAATGATACAGACTGAGCTACTTCTAAACTGCTTCACAGTTTTGTGTGATCTAATACCAGTAAGGTACAGGGTACCAAAAGATACAAATCTGGACACAAAAACAACTGATTAGGAAGAAAGTGAGAAATATAGATTAAGACAACTCAATTAAGAAAACAATATATGAAATTAAATTAAACAACAAATTCAGCACTGAAGGAAAGGTCTGGTAGAATATAAATACTTTAGGAATATCACACACTCACTCTCTCTCTCTCTCTCTCTCTATCCCTACATGGTCCCAGCTGGATGTATAATTACAGTGCTCTATTTCGGCAGGTGGACTAGGGTCCTCAGATGTCTCACTGTCTACACACTTTTCACCCCACAAGTACTCTCGTCCTCCATCCTATCATTCCCACCACCAGTACACGTCCCCATGTCACCTTCAGCTTACATCACTCCCCATTGGCTCTGACAACTGTGCATCCCATGTCTAGACCATGCACTTGCCTATCCTAGCTCCTGCATTCCTAGCTGGCAAACTGGCTGCCTTCCTCCAAGCTACTTGCCACACACTCCCAACCCCTCTGCCCGTCTCTCCTCCAACCCACCCGACTCAATCCCCCACCCCATCATAGTCGACACGCTCAGTCGACACGCTCAAATGCAGTACTGGCACTTTATGTCCAGTTGGCGCAATGTGGGGGCACAGGGTTTTGTGTGTGTGTGTGTGTGTGTGTGTGTGTGTGTGTGTGTGTGTGTGTGTGTGTGTGTGTAATCTAGCTCAAAAAATGACTACTCCAAAAGCTAGCAAGTTTTCTTTCTTTTTTGCATGCTCTTCTTGCATGCTTCTGCTTTTCGGTGAGTGGTCTCCTTTACTCGCGAAGATTAAACAAAGATGAATGAAGCCCTTAAGTGAACAGCAAAAATTGTTGCAGATATGGACAGGCAAAACAAAAGAAAATATCTTGTAGATCAAGCACGCCATTAAAGCAAAAGTAACAGTTTCAAGTTGGGAACGACATGAACACAAAAGACACGTTGTGTTATGTTAACCATTTGGAAATATAAATAATATTTATTTCTCACTTTTATTTATTTATTTAGTGTTCCATAGATCAAGGGAGCGAGTGAATCATGAATCTTAAGGATATGGAATGTGTCAAATTATACAGAGTTCCAATGGAACTTACATGACAATAATGATATAATGAAAAAAAATTACAGAACGTATACTGAATTAAGGGAGGGTTGTGTTTCACTCTGGAAGGATGAGTAATACACACAAGAAGCAGCGTTATGCTAAATATTACCATGAAATTACAATAAATAAATACATGAATACAAAAACCAAATTATCACTTGTCCATGATAGTACCCAAAAAATAGAAGAGAGGTGAAAATTTGAACTTTACTTATACCTAAGAAGACAAAGATTTCAATGATATGATACATCCACTGTACTAGAATTTCTGACATAAAATTAAGCAAAACTAGTTCCAACAAAAAAGATAAAAAAAATATAACAGACTTTTTAACTCCGCTATGCCGGTCCCAAGTCTGGAGCCTCATTTACAAGAGATGAGGAAGGAGGAGGGGGAGGAGTAACAACCTCATAAAAAAAAAAACCTGAAAACCTGAGTCCATCTGGCTTCGGATGATAGCACCCAGTAAGAGCCCCCTGCCTACGGATACTAGGTGAAACCCAGTCAACAGTCTCAAAGGTGGAAGAAGAATCTCAGTTCCTAACAGGTGAGAGAGTTGAAGTACCAAGTGGAGTAAACTATGAAAAACAATCATTTTGGAGTAACAATCCGATCTTTCTTTGGAATGTATTTCCTCCACCTACACAAAACAATTTCATATGCACAATGGAAAAGTTGCTAAATGAGAGGACTACCCCAGGTGGTAACTTGAAAAAGGAATCGGGACCTGGGATCCTGGGGAGTCCCACCACCTGCATATGACATGAGTCAGAGTGTCTTGAAACACTTTCCAAACTGAAATTTAGGAAGAAATACTTCATTGGGACCATAAACATAAATTCACTCCTCTGAGTCAGGAACCAGAAAAAATTGGAAAAGCTCCTGAAAGAAATTCACATCTTGCTGTACAAGAGACCAGATTCCTGGACAAGCACATCATGGACACATAACACTACAGAGTATTCAAAGGAAAGCCAGCAATAAAGATAATGATTAATACCCCTCTCCTGAGGACTGCCTTTTACATAAGCAAAGCAACAGTGAACAGCATCGTAGACTTTTCATCAAAATCTGAAAGATTATTCATACTGATAATCAAGCACAAAAACAAGAAGAACCCACAGAAAGTACACGGTGATTCTAATTAAAGTCAAACTTTCAAACTGCTGTAGAAATAACACCACTGGTTAGAACGATGTCAAATTGCAACAGAATATTATTGGAGAAGGGGGAAATATATGGCAGAAGAAAACTAAAAAGTTAAAAAATGTAGCAATAGATGGCACTATAATCATCATCATTTAATAGTGGTCGACTACAAATGACAAATGAATCATACGACAATGCCTAAGGTGTATGTTTGATGTTAAACAAACTTTACTACTCTGTGTGTATGGGTGTACAAGTGTGATACTGTTAGTTATGTAAGCCCATCCATCACGCATGGTCATATCACATCGGATGGGAAAAATCAGTTTTTAATTGTCCTGAGGCCAAAAACTGCATAAAAAGCATCAATCACTTTGGTTTTTAATTGTCCTGAAATCAAAAACTACATAAAAAGTATCAATCAAATTCAATTCGGATTATTAATTTCCGTGTGGCTGGCGCAAAACGTGTTCAGTATGCGATCCAATGTTTTCTGCAACAAGTTGAAATCGAGAAACAGCATGTTCCACAACTGACCGAAGTGTTTCCGGGGTCACGTTCAGAATGTGCTGCGCAAGGCGTGCCTTCAGTGCAGCTAAGTCAGAACATAGAACACAACATCTTTCAGATAGCCCCACAGCCAGAAGTCACACGGATTATGATCAGGTGATTGGGACAGCCAGGCTGTACGGAAATGGCAGCTGATAATTCTAGCACTTCCGAAATGGCGCTTCAGCAGCTGCTTAACTGGATTTGCAATGTGCGGCGATGCGCCATCTTGCATAAAAATGATCCCATCCACACATCCACCCTGTTGGAGAGCTGGAATGACATGGTTGTGTAAAAGACACTCACAGTGCTTACCAGTGACAGTACAGGTAACAGGACCAGAAGCACCAGTCTCTTCAAAAAAAATACGGCCCTATGATAAATGATGCCTTTTCAGGATAAAGTGGTACTGGTTGATTTGCATGTGGATTTTCCATTGCCCATATTCGACAGTTCTGTGCACTGACATATCCTGTCACATAGAAGTAGGCTTCATGTGTCCACAAAATCTACCACAACCAATCATTGTCCACTTTAATGTGAGCATGAAATTTCGAAGCAAAGGTCTCTCTTGCTGGCAGGTCATCAGGAAGCAACTCATGCACATAGGTTATTTTGAATGGAAAGCAAAGAAGGATCTTTCGTAGGATTTTACGCATGGTGCTCACAGGTATGTCCAATGTTCGGGCAATTCTCCGTGAACTATGTGCTTGCACACCACCACTCACCTCCTCCTGCATTGCTGTGGCCACTGCTTCCACTGATGTCAAATCATTGATTTCCCCCATGTGTTGCAGACCAAAAGAACCCGTCTTTTCGAATTTCCAAATCGGACCAATGACTTTTTCAAACCCTTCAGTGTCCGGAACGTCTGCAGAGTGATGTGTGCACACTCATCATTTTTGTAATGCAGCTTTACAAACAGAGCGTGATCCTGCATTGAGAAAGTCATGGTGAACTTTGCAGATGCAAAAGGAGGAAAAGATGTGTACCCAGTGTGTTTATACCAACTTCAATAGGTCATGCACATGAGGTGTTTTCGTTTACATACTCTGATGCATACAGTGCAACCTACTGATCAATTATCACACTATTTTTTTCCTTCAGTCATACGTTTTTCTCCTTCTCCAATAATATTCCGTTGTAATTTGCCACCATTCTGATTAGTGGTGTTATTTGTACATTGTTTTGAAAGTGTAACTTTAATTATTATCACCCTGTACATGACTTCTGGGATCTGCTGGGAAGAGAAATTTTCCAGATAACTGTGAATTATACAAAAATCCTACTGGGAACTTCAACACACAAATTGGGAGAGAAAGAAAGTATAGAGACATAGTGAGAGACTATCCAGCACACAGGAGAACAAATCGGAACAGAGAAAGGCTCACTGGACTCTGAAAAACTTTCCAGTTGAAGTTAATGTCAACTCATTTTTGCAAACTCCCAAGAAAAGCAAAGACATGGTTATCTCCAAATTCCAACCTACGAGAATTCCAATTAGACTGTGTAGCAATAATCAGGACAAACAACAGAGAAGTGATGAATGTTAAAGTAATCATAAATGGTAAATTCGATTCTGATCACTACCTCTCCAAAGTTAAAATGCGTTTTCTCCCACCAAAACGAAAGAGAGACCCCCCCCCCAAAGTGACCAAATATAACGAACATCAATCAAGACATTATAAATCATAGAAGAAAACCACTCCTCTAGAACAGAGACCTGGCAAAGCCACAAAGAAAACACTCTGTCCGGAAAAGACAAAACGGATCTGGTGGAATGACAAATGTGAGAAAGCACTTGAAGAGAGAGTCAACACATGATGAAGATGGAAAAGTTCAGGAAATACGGAACACTGGGGACAATTCAGAAAACAGAGGAAAGAAACATCAAGGATATTCTGCAGAGTAAAATGATCACTTGAGAATGCAAAATTACAAAACCTCCAGAATAGCTTCACAAAAATTAATAAAAGAGATTTCTCTCAAACTTTCAACAACAAGCTCAAAGGATACCAGCTCCCAGGCTTCAAAAATGAACAGAGCAAAACTGGATTGAACAATAAAGAATATTGCAATACACAAGCCAGATAATTCGAGGAGCTGCTCATCTGCCCATCTCCAGCCACCAAACTGGAACTTCTGGCTCCTCCTGAGAACCTAGAAGATGATACGTGACCAACAAAAGAAGAAATAAAGGAAACCCTAAAATATCTCAAACACAACAAGGCCAGCAGAAAAGACTCAGTATCAGTAGAAATTCTGAAAAGGGCAGAACTGGGAATCCTTGACAATTTACACCGAATCTTCCAGCAATGGGAAACAGAAAAACTGCAAGATGAATGAAAAATGGCACTGATCCACCCACTCCATCAGAAAGGTGACAAACCTGCACATGCATGACACTACTCCCACCCACCTACAAAATCTTCTCAAAAGTACTGCTGAATGGAACTGAAGGAATCCTAGATAAATAACTTGGAGAATAACAGGGTAGGTTCCGAACAGGCCGCTCCCGTGCTGAACAGCTTTTAAATTTGAAATGAATAATCCAACACGACTGCTGAATGGCTAAAATATAGTGGTATCCTTCATTGACTTCAAAAAGCCTTTGACTCAGTGGATAGACAGACCCTCGATAGGATCATCAGAGAATTTGGAGTCAAAAACAAGCTGGCAAACATTATCAGAGAAACCTTAACAGGCATAACTTCCAAGACAGGTGGGCAAGAGAGTGATAGATTATCACCAATACTATTTAACTGTATCCTGGAGAAGATTGTGTGTAAAAGTGTGCCCACTGTCATTTTTAAACATGCTGGAAAACAACTACTAGTAAATATCCAATTTATAAGTAAACAAAGACAGTATGCTATTATGACTCTTACTTTTCTTTAAATACAAAATAAGATATACCATAAATGACATCTGCTTTTGAGCTGCTTAATTTTATAATTGATTTTATGATATTACTTAAATGAACCACTTTCCATTCACATGCAGACAAAATGTGTTCAGAATGTTATAGGAAAGAGATAGCATCCTTATGGCTCAGTAGCAATAGAGGAACCTAAATGAGAAACTTGAAACTTTCAGCGCAGGTCAGGAGCATGTACGGGAACTCTGGCTCAAGTTTAGAAGAACAGTTTACCATGCACTAGACAGATATGTATCCAGTAGAACAGTTCATAATGGGAGGGAACCTCTATGGTATACAGTCACTGTAAAGAAACTTCTAAAGAAACAGAGATTACTGCATAACAGGTGAAAAAAAAAAAAAAAAAAAAAAAAAAAGCATAGACTATAGATAGACAAATCCTGAATGAAATCAATTTGGCTGTTACGGCAGCAATGTGTGATGCCTTCAGTGACTATTGTAGCAAAATACTGTCAAGTGAGCTTTCACAGAACCCAAAGAAATTCTGGTCATATGTAAAGGCTGTTAGCAGTACCAAAGTTAGCCAGGTGGTATAAACAAATCAAACTGACCTTCACTTAACCAAAATTCTTTAACTTATAATGTGATGTTTTTGTTCTTTCCTAAAAGAATATTCAAATTATCAATATCATTTCTTAAAAAGCATGGTATTTATTACAACTGATTCACTGTTACATGATGGTGGGACTAAATTGTTCTGCAATTGTACATCTGTTTGCGGACTCCTCAAGTGTGAATTACTCTTTTACTTGGAGTTGGCTTACTAACACAAGATGCTAACTGCTTGATGGTTTTGAGACCAGGCACTGATGGCGAAGGAGATTCCCTGGAGCCAACCATAAAAAACTCATTGCTTCTCTTTGGTAGTTTTCTCATCCTAGAGCTCACCTGTACTGTAACTTGTTTTTAATATAGACTCATCAATAGACTTGACACTTGCATCGAAACAAGTGTCAAGTACATAGTGCTGTGAAATGTGGGGAAAACCCGCAAATTGGCATTTAGAAGAAAAACAACAACACCGAAAATGCAACAGGAGCGTAATATGTAGGAAATCGTCCATGCAACCTGCCACTGAAGATGCCTTGCAGAAAATAAAAGAGAAACTAAAATTGTGTTTCATTCAGTTGCTGTCAAACGGTCCATAAAGCAAAAATTATCAATATAACGTAATAATACACGCAACTGAAGAAGACAGGACTACAAAAGATGAAAATTTCTACTACTTTATTCGTCACAGTTAACAATAATACGCAAATCGCACTAAACATCTAACACACTAACCTCAATAGCGTCATCACACGTAAAGGACTGAACGATTTCGCCGGTTTCTGATCTTCTAACTACGAGCTGATGTTGGTGTGCGCTAGCAATGAATCCTCCATTAGTTGACAATTGACAATGCCACCCACTTGTCCTAAACGTCTGAGAAAATCTCATGGCAAATTTCAGCTGACATCGGTAGCAACACTACGAAACACTCGGCTAGCAAAATGTAAACAACTTTTAAAAAGTATGTCCGTCCCGCCACTTTACGAAGGAGTGATTGGTTCGTGTGCGGGAAAACACAGGCTTCTCGATGTAAGTTACAGGGTTTCAAGTTTGTTCTCTTGCAAATTATTTCTGACGATTGTTCAAAATAGGAATTATGCTTTAATTCTTCTACAGAGAGAGAGAGAAAGAATGTAAGGATACGACTGGTAGGCCTACTGATCCATCAGGTTCCTCACCATCGCCAACGAAATATTACTAAGATTTACCCGTCCGATTATGTTTTCATGGTCGTGGTTTATTGACAGTAGTGAGCTTGTTGTATTGACTTTCTTTTTTTAGTGGCTTCATTTTCAGTTTTCGTGGTGTGAGTGCGCCAGATATTTATGTTCATTGTGTGTACGGCCGTGTTCCGTGACATTATAAAATTATATCTTTGTTTTTATTTTTTGTTTTGTCGTTACGGTTACGGTGTAACTTATGGTTGCAATAAAGAAAGGAGCAATAGGTTACTTTCACTCCAATTTACCGTATTTCGCCCTGTGATTTTCTGCCAAACATAATTAAAGACATCAGGTTACGAGCCCAGGCAAATGCATACTTACGGTATTTGTTTTGTTCTGTGAATTCGTTGCTTTTGATCGGAGTTTTATTAGCGTGGACCGTGACGTTCAAGTTCTGGGACCGTCGTATTTCGCTGATCTATTGTGGAAAATATCCGTTTTTGTTTGGAACTATTAGAAGTTTGACTTACATTCAGCCTACACGAAGATGGATAAATTGAAAACGTACAGTATCCAGAAAATTTCCAACTGTAGAAATATCAGTTGCATATTATTTCTCGTGCTGAAAAAGTGCACGATATCATCGAGGGGAAATCGAGGCCAGATGAAGCTGGTGAGATTCAAACCGCTTGGGACGACTTAAATGCGAAGGCGATGCTCATTCTATCTACTGCTATGGAATTTGACCAATTGCAATCTTCTACGACGCGCACAAATGCAGCGGAAATGTGGGCTAGACTAAAGACTATTCACGAACAATGACCCGCATAATGTCACCAACAGACACAGTCGCACAACACATCATTCGAGTTCTTGGTACAAGCATTAGCTGATATTGGGGAATCTGTTACAGAAGTTGACAAAATCGCTAAAATTTTGGTAAGTCTGCCAGCAAAGTTTGCAATTTCTTCAACTGCCTGGGACTTGTGTGCTGAAGGTCAACAAAAGTTTGACAATTTGACTTTAAGGTTATTGAAAGAAGAACAAATCTTTTACAATGTGATGAAAACCCAATAGTCTTTGCAGCAGTTAATGTGAACAAAACACGCTAATTCAGTTCAAATACCACTAACAACAGTGCGTCTAACATGATCAGTAGAGAAGACGTTGAATGTTATCACTGTCACAAAAAAGGACATTTTAAACCCGAGTGCAGAAAACTTTTAGAAAAACTTAATAAGAAAACTAATTCGTCTGAGCACCAAACTTTGAGTGCAGAACATGCGTATGGTTCCGCTCCAGGTTGCGAAAGCATTTGGTTAGCTGACAGTGCTGTGTCAAAACAAACGATGTCACGCAAAGTGTCGTTCAACACATTTATGCTAATTCAGTCAGATGACTTATTTGTTCAAATTTGAGACAACTCGATCGTCAAAGCAGAAGGTATTTTGAGGGTAAATAGCAACCTCGCACATTGGAAAACTCATTATATATTCCTAAGCGACAGAAAAATTTATTTTCAGTGGGAGCAGTCGCAAAAAGGGGAATGAAAGTTATTTTTTACGACAGGAGAATGGAAGTTCACAGTTCAGGCCTAATTGCAGCAGAAATTAAGATGGACAATCAGTGTTATCAAATGTTGTTTAAATGTCCAGATGTACTACAGGCAAATCCTGCTTCCCTGAATTCCACCATGAACTGGAATGAGAGACTTGGGCACGTTCATTTCAGTGGCCTCAAGAAAATGGCTGATCTGAACTTAATACCTGGTTTCAATATGAATAAACTTGAATATTGTCATTGTGAACCATGTCAGTATGGCAAGATGAAAAGAAAGTCTCTTCATACAAATTTGGAATCAAGATCAGAAGTTACTGGCGAATTTATTCATGTAATGCTCATAAATTAAGGATAATGCTGATACATGATGAAACAACGCTCTGGTGGGCGGTTTGTGGGTTTAAATCACCTCGGGGTGTGACCACGCGGTGCATTTGACCTGCAGTCATGCATGGTTCGATCCACTTACCGATTTAACGTAAGACCAGAACTTCCTAGGATTTTCTGTTAAGTCGGTACGCAGAATTTTACTTTCGAATTCACTGAACGCTTCACGCATAGCCCTCCTTACGCTAACTTTGACATCGTTTAGCTTCTGTTTGTCTGAGAGGCTTTGGCTGCGTTCAAGCTTGCAGTGAAGCTCTCCTTGCTTTCGCAATAGTTTCCTAACTTTGTTGTTAACCCCGGTGGGTTTTTTTCCCGCCTCTCGCAGTATTTCTGGGCACGTACTTGTCTAAAACGCATTTTACGATTGCCTTGAACTTTTTCCATAAACACTTAACGTTGTCAGTTCCGGAAAAGAAATTTTTGCTTTGATATGTTAGGTAGTCTGAAATCTGCCTCCTATTACTCTTGCAAAACAGATAAACCTTCCTCCCTTTTTTTATATTCCGATTTACTTCCATATTCAGGGATGCTGCAATGGCCTTATGATCACTGATTCCCTGTTCTGCTCTTACAGAGTCGAAAAGTTCGGGTCTGTTTGTTATCAGTAGGTCTAAGATGTTGTCTCCACAAGTCGCTTCTCTGTTTAATTTCTCGAGGTAATTTTCGGATAGTGCACTCAGTATAATGTCACTCGATGCTCTGTCCCTATCACCCATCCTAAACATCTGAGTGTCCCAGTCTGTATCTGGTAATTTGAAATCTCCACCTAAGACTATAACATGCTGAAGAAATTTATGCGAGATGTATTCCAGATTTTCTCTCAGTTGTTCTGCCACTAATGCTGCTGAGTCGGGAGGTCGGTAAAAGGAGCCGATTATTAACCTAGCTTGGTTGTTGAGTATAACCTCCACCCATAATAATTCACAGGAACTATCCACTTCTATTTCACTACAGGATAAACTACTACTAACAGTGACAAACACGCCACCACCGGTTGCATGCAATCTATCCTTTCTAAACACCATCTGTGCCTTTGTAAAAATTTCGGCAGAATTTATGTCTGGCTCCAGCCAGCTTTCTGTACCTATAACGATTTCAGCTTTGGTGCTTTCTATCAGTGCTTGAAGTTCTGGTACTTTACCAACGCAGCTTCGACAGTTTACAATTACAATACCGATTGCTGCTTGGTCCCCACATGTCCTGACTTTGCCCTGCACCCTTTGAGGCTGTTGCCCTTTCTGTACTTGCCCGAGGCCATCTAACCTAAAAACCGCCCAGTCCACGCCACACAACCCCTGCTACCCGTGTAGCCACCTGCTGTGTGTAGTGGACTCCTGACCTATCCAGCGGAACCTGAAACCCCATCACCCTATGGCGCAAGCCGTGGAATCTGCACCCCACACGGTCGCAGAACCGTCTCAGCCTCTGATTCAGACCCTCCACTCGGCTCTGTACCAAAGGTCCACAGTCAGTCCTGTCAACGATGCTGCAGATGGTGAGCTCTGCTTTCATCCCACTACTGAGACTGACAGTCTTCACTAAATCAGATAGCCGCCGAAAGCCAGAGAGGATTTCCTCTGATCCATAGCGACACACATCATTGGTGCCAACATGAGCGACCACCTGCAGATGGGTGCACCCTGTACCCTTCATGGCATCTGAAGGACCCTTTCCACATCTGGAATGACTCCCCCTGGTATGCACACGGAGTGCACATTGGTTTTCTTCCCCTCCCTTGCAGCCATATCCCTGAGGGGCCCCATTACGCACCTGACATTGGAGCTCCCAACTACCAGTAAGCCCACCCTCTGCAACCGCCCGGATCTTGCGGACTGAGGGGCAACCTCTGGAACAGGACAAGCAGCCATGTCCGGCTGAATATCAGTATCAGCCAGAGACAGAGCCTGAAACCGGTTCGTCAGACAAACTTGAGAGGCCTTCCATTCAGCCTTCCAGAATGTCTTTCGCCCCCTGCCACACCTCGAGACGACCTCCCACTCTACCACAGGTGAGGGGTCAACCTCAATGTGGGTAGTATCCCAGGCAGCCTCAGCCGATGTCCGATCGGGGCATGCGTGGGACGAGCTGGCCGTCCCCGAAAAATTCCCGTCCCGACCCCCACAGTGATGCCCATTGGCAACAGCCTCAAGCTGTGTGACCGAAGCCAACACTGCCTGAAGCTGGGAGCGAAGGGATGCCAACTCAGCCCGCATCTGAACACAGCAGTCACAGTCCCTATCCATGCTAAATACTGTTGTGATAAGAACGTCAGAACTAATCTACAGAGAGCACAAACAATTCGACACAAAATTTAAACGGTTATTAAAAATACAAGACTGCCTAGTAAATGCAGTAATGCTACTACGTGCACACTGCTGACACACTGCTCGGCGGCAGAAGGCTGACTGGACTGATAGTAATGTACAAAGACTATTTGAAAGAAATAAACAAATGACAGACGACTATGTGACTTTATATGTCACATATATTAAAATGCAAATCTGTCTCTGCTAATTACTAAACTACACAATGATTTGACGGATTTAACTGAACAAGTGCGCTAAGAACACTCAAACAAATTTTGAATTTGACTACTACACTTATATGACAGCTAAACAAGGCGCTTGCTGCTACTTGCGCACTGCTGACACACTGCTCGGCGGCAGAAGGCTAACTCCATGGTGCTGAAGCAAAATATTTTGCTGTACCACTTGAAAATGAACAAAGGCCGAAATTGCAGTAGTGAAGTAAATAATTTCTACTGTCAATGGCGAATATGATGCCTTTAAACAATTTATCCATTCATTAATACTATCTTACATCGCACATTTTAATCAAACACAGTATTTCAATGTGGAATGCCACAATGAACCATTGGCAAGTCAGGAATAAAATTACAGAGACGATATTGCAGTACCTTTGGTGTTAAAAAGAATGATGCAGCGTTCCTTCGGATATGCATGTGTAGGAACGTAGAACCACTGGCTCTACATCCCCCCCTCCCAATAATATTGCTGCCCTACTGGAGCACTGCATCTTTGCCAGATCTCTACAGTACGCGCTCTATGCTACACACATTTTGCATTTCTTGCAAGAGTAAAAGTATCCATAGTGACAGGAGTGCGAGTGATTATTTATCGTCGTAATTACCACGCCCGTTCCACACTACCTACACATGCATGTCTGAATGAACAGGCACTGTGGCAACTGCAACCATTGTGAAATACATGAAGTGTTTTCGCAAATGCGAGTACGAACAACCATCATAAGGGAATGACAACAATAAAAATTTGTACTGGATGAGTACAGAAATCCGTATTTCCCACTTTACGTGAACAGTCCCTTGATCACTCTGGCTATCCATGCACAACTCATGGCCAGACTCCCATGTCGTTGATAATCCGTCACAATCTGTAATCATCAGTGATTTCTATACAACCTGGATGTTGAAGTCTGGTCTTTCTGCAGTGTGTCTGCAGATTCACTTGTGTCGTCTGCCATGAAGTAGTTTAGCAAACAAATTTTTATCAGTCTGTATGTGACAAATAATTGCAGACTGATTTCTTGTTTTGAACTTTATGTCAGCATCTGATGTAATAGGCTGATGTGGGAACGGAATCGAAAAGTATTTTCTTTTCGTGTTCTAGTGATATTTCCTAGCAGCCATGTTGTAGTTTGGCAAGAAACGAAGTATGAGCATGTATGGCTGGCACAATCAGACAGCTGTAGTTCTACATCCAGTTAGCATAGAGGTAATCATACACACATTATGTTATTCCCATAAGGGGGAGGATATTTTAATTAAAAATCGCTGGCTGGAATCGGCATGTAAATTCGATAATATAGTGTGTATGATGTTAAGAGGAACGATGCATTGTTTCTTCAGACATGCATGCACATCCCACTTCTTGTTTAAACTGGGCCCAGCTCAGTTCGGTAGGTTATACTGGCAATGATATGGTGTCAGGGGTACCACTTAGTGTTCCATTTCGTTTGTCAATTGTTCTAATTCATCATTCTTTTTCGCACATAGAATTTCTCCTTCAGGTTGAACTTCAGCTTTCCTTTCATTGAGTGAAAATGAGACTTTCTGTTCAGCCACTCCATTGTGTCTGTCTTGCGCCAGTTTGCAAGAAGCAGATGTTCGATTTGAATGGAATAACAGCTGGCATTATCCATTATGATAACTGAGTGTTTTTTCAGCGCAGACAACAATCGAATAAACCAATTCTTAAAAACTTATCCATTCATTTCTGAATGATAATCGGATTGGTAAAACGTTCTGCCACCAAGAAAAAGAAATTTGGCCTCTGGTATGAAACTTGCCTCTAATTAACCAGCATGGGCTACCTTTAGGCAGCCACCTCTAGCAGTAGGAACTTTCAAACCATCGTTTTCTTTGGGGTCATGTCACATGTATTTATTGCTATGAATTTGTAAATACTAAGTTTCATCCAAGAATACTACACATCTAGGTCCTCAGTATGCAATAAGTACATTTTATGCAAAAAATTTAGTGTTGCTGTTGCAATGTCTCTGCATTCCATTAAAAACTGTCGTCCATCATTACACTTTCTGAATCAAAATCCAAGTGAGTGGAGAAGATGAAGAACAGAGGTCTCTGAGCCAGAATAATTAAGTTTTTCGCGGAGATCACCGTGTATTTTTCTAGGTGTAAGATACTCTCCTTTGTCGTAGAAACCAACGACAGTTCTGTGCACGAGTTCTTTGTTAAAAATCATCAAATTCTGCAGATTTTCGTTTTTATCCCTATCTTGGAGAATCAAAACATGTATTCAACATGTCGATCCTGCTGATGTTATTGCTCTATTAATATGGCTTGCAGTCGACCCGAAAACACCACAAACTTTTTCTGCCGGTTTATGAATATGGTCGATACAACAACTTCAGTTTCTTTTCGAATGTCTTCTCGTCCTTTATTCACACTGGCGTGTGCAGCACTACCCGCAGTCCCTTGTTCCTGTATTTCGTTCACTATGAAAAATAAGTCGCCGCATCTTTCAACGAAAGATTGAAACCACGTATTGTGAGGGTACGAGACTTTCCAGACATGTTGTAGCCAAAGTTTGGAAATAAACAACTGCGTCAAGGGAAGTAAAATTTCATACTAATTTTTAATGTAAATGAGCAAGCTTTATTAGTAGAAATATATGCATTTTATGTCATACAGAACAATCGTTCAGAATATGAAGTCTTATTTATTATGTAAGAAGATTTACTATGGATAATTCCTGCTTCATGTATTTTATTATTTGCATGAGCTATTCCGGCAGGTCTCCGTTCCATTTCAAGTGACTTGAAGAGGTAGTCAAAGGTGGCAAAGTGTCTTGTGCACCAGCCATTATTCATTGCCTGGAAGGTCTCCCCATAACAAGATACTTATAATCTAATATGAGTTATATTTAAAGGCGCAATTAAAGCCTGAAAAGATTGGAATTACCAAATCCTGGTTTTTGGTAAAAATTAAGTTATTCTACGGACAAGAAGAATATTAACAAGTCGGGGTCCACAGATTACTCTGAGCTGAACATCACAATGAGATAACTTAAAATATAAACGAACCGTCGCACATGGTGATCCTGGTGTGAGACTGGCTGGAAGATGATTAAGTAACATCGGTTGGTATATCAAACCAAAAACTGGGAAGGAAGACTTAAAGTCAATAAGAGCTGGGTACGAAAGGTAAAGTGCTAATGCAGTAAGCAACTATTAACCAGGCAATACAGATATTATCGAAATGTATGTTCTTCTTTCTAAGTAACGACTTTAACGAAGTAATAGGAGTTGGTAAAACGCTTTACTAACCAAGCTACTATTCAAGAGCCAATGCAAACAACTATACGACGCTGAAACATCAACAATCAGCAAAATCAAAAGCACAAAAAGTTGAATTCAACAAATTTGAACAACATAAACGATTTTATCATATACTGGAATTTCTGCTCATGTATGAACATGTTTATAGCGTCACGATTGGAATCAGGTACTAAGCAACTAAAGAACCATGGAATTACGATCTACCAATATACGAATAATCGGAGCGCCCATGACGAACGGCACTACGTGCATTTGCAATGGCACGAATGTGTGGATGTGAATCCAAAGCACTGCTTGGCGAACATTCGCGCCTTCGAAGAGGTACGAAAGACCGACACGCAGCGGGTACGGCGAACACTGAGCGATTGGCGCTCGGAAAGCAGCAAGCGACCATACCACACTAACTGCGACTCAGCGAGCAGATGTTTGACAATCGCCATATGCCACCGTAAGGGCATAGAAGGTTGGCAGCCGTCCATCAGGTCGCAGTTCGCCGAACCACCGCGAGATACCACGCGGATGTCAACAGTAGAAGACGACGCCATCCAGCAACCATCTTTACAGCTGTCCACAAGTAGGATAACACCGTAACTCGATGTTTTCTGATTTTTATTCTTCTTCTTTTCAAAGTGCAGTAGTGTGGTCACATGAATACAAAGATTAAAGTGAATTGCTAGTACAGTAATTTGGTTGCGATAACTTCAGTGAATACAGTTGCTTAATGTCAGATAACTGTGTCATTCAAATGTTCTATTGTTATGAGTACCGTACTAATACGAATAGTAAACAGAAAACCAGACCATTCTGGAGTATATACCTGCACCCACTCCACAATTAAGACTTCTCATGTTGTGTATAGTTCAGTATAGTACATTAATATGTGAGATAGTCATAAATTTGTTCTAGTCTGAAAATAATACAATGACACACGTAGAAAACAGCGTGACCACGGAAGAATTAATGCAGTCTGTTTTACAACAGTTGTCTCACTTCAATACTACAGTTATGTATATAGTTGACAAGTTCACACAAGTAGAAAACATATTGACACAAATTGACAACAGACTCACGAATTTAGAAACACAGTTTGATGCATTTTCTACCCAACATAACAGTAGGAGAGGTACGCTGGAAATGAGATTGAACGTGGGTTCGATAATTTTTTCGAAATAGATAGGCACTTAGAAAGAGATGAAGCTAGATAAGATGGTACCTTATAGCATGTACATACTATCAAAGCAGAAAATGACAAATTAGAAAGGAGAATTGAGATATTAGATAAAAAAACCTGATGAATACTAAAATAATGTTACATATTTACACTAACAAAAATATTTATGTTTTGTAGATAATAATGAACGATTTAGAACCAAGGATACAGAAACATGAATTTAGTAAGGATACATGTAGTATGGAGTTGGTAGACAATAAATCTACCTCTACAAAGACTATATCTGCAGTGTCAGAAATACCAACGGTTCACAACAGTCATATTTTAAGTTCAAACACAAATGCAGTGATACATAATAACTCTGAGCTAATAATGGGCTTAGAGGAGACAAAGAAATGAGGTAGAAGACTTGTTAGTAAAGTACAGGACAGTAACTAATAATTGCGATGACTTCTTCACAATGCTAAGTAAAGGATTAAATAAAAATTCCCAAGTTTTCACCTTCATGCAATATTTATCCCATTTTATTTTTAAAGTCATTTAAGGGCATGTTACCCACTTCCTGATCAGATTTAATAAGACATGATTTTTGATAACTCATTTTATTGGTGATGCTGCACAGTGAGTGTGTTAAAGCTAGAAGAATTCACAACAATGATTTCGAAACAGTGTTTAAGTCAAGGTTTTGGCGTGAGGGAGCTGGAAAGAAATTAAAATTAGAGCTTTTATGATCGAAACCAGTAGTTCATAGAACAGGTATAGAGATTTTGTGGAACAGTATCTTAACAAAGCAAGATCTCATAACAGAGGAACATTTATTAGAAGTTGTCATTAGCCGATTACCTGGGCTCTGTAAGGGACAAATTGTCAGGGAAAGACTAAGGAAAAGTGAACAACTTATTGGAATATCTAGAACAAGATGACACATGGAAAGGCAATCAGAAAGATGTCACACAGACAGCAATACCAATAATAATAATCAAAAGAGTAAATTTAACGTAGGACCTCATCCCACTAGAGAGAGTGCTATGAATGAAAGCAACAGGGTACACAATGGGCATGATTATAACCATTCAGGGAACAGATACCGAAATGGGAACAATAACAGAAATAATCGCAATAACATATTTGACAATACAAGTATGACAAAGAGGAAAAACTAATATGCTCCCGGGGAGAGGCTCAGTCCTCTGAAGTGGTAGAAAATGAGCGACCACAAATCTGTTCTAGCTGAATTAGGTATGATTATGGACATAGTTTAACAGATACTCTATTACATGGAGGAAATACACAAATAAAAGAATATATGAAACCAAAATTGACATGCGTTGTAAATAACATGACTGTGGAAATTATTTTAGACTCTGGTGCTGACAATCAGTAGTAGATCACTATTTTTTACAGCAAAATAATTTGTTAAATGCATTACTTCAGTTACTAGTCGCAGGAATGAAGATAACTGGGGCAACAGGTATGACAAGAAAACCTGTAGATGCAGGATTGTTTATCGAATTTACATTAAATGCATACAAATTTCACCAAGCAATGTTTGTAGTTCAAGGTTTAAATATACCCACGATTTTAGGCGTTCCCATGTGGGCAACACGATGACATGGCAGTCATTCATTTTGAGCAAAGCAACAAAGGCATATCAGGATTCGCTTTATTGGCAGGAGCTATGTTAGAACAGAATAATAGGCACCAGTTAGGGACAGACGTACTACAAGTGAATGAGGCAGACATAACTGATAACATCAACAAACCACAGAATCTAAGCCTTAAGAAAAAAGAAGAAATGATTTCTTTATTATGCTTTATTATGTAGACATGTTAAAGTATTTTCAACATGCCCAGATGCTATTAAAGACTTTGTTTATAGGCTGAAGATTAAACCACACAATCCATTTTATGTCGGACACTATTCCATACCAGTGTTGATGAAGCTACTAATACCAAAAGAAATTGAAAGAATGTTGCAATGGAATCTTACAGATATGTCTGGTAGCTGTTATAACAATCCATTAGTTGTTGTTAAAAAACAAGATGATGCACACATAGTGTTGGATACACAAACTATTAATAGAATAGCAGAGCCAAAGAGAGACACACCCCTATAATAGAGGAACTGCTTGCAAAGTTTAAAGGAGTAAAATGCATCAGCACAATGCATCTGATAGAGGTTATTGGCAGATTGCCCTGTACCAAGATACGTAGAAGTATATGACATTCCTATCTGAAGGAAGGTCATACAAATTCCACATGCTGCCATTTGGTCTAAATGTATCAGTCTCAGTTTTTATAAGAGCTTTGGACAAAGCATTGAAAAATGAGTTAAGACATACATGTTGATGATATAGTTGTAACAGCCACAGCATGGGAAGAACTTATGAATTATGTTCCTAAGGTGACACCATTACATTGTCAAAATCGCAATTTGGTAGAACAAGGTGAATTTTTTCGGACCCATTCTAAAAACTATGGGTATTCAGCCAGAACCACAAAGATTAGATGCGATCATGAAGTGAACAAAATCTACTAACAAAGAATAACTCAAACCATTTTTAGGTATGGTAGGATTATAAAGAAAATTCATTGCCAATTCAGTGCTTAATGTATCAGGTTTGATGAGGTTATTAAAACAGAACACAATGTGGAGGTGGGATATATATTGTCATGAAGAATTTTCAAAAATAAAACCAAGCATTGGCAATATGTCATCTACTGGTTCACCCAAATTTTGCTATTCCTATTCTAATGGTGGTGGATGCAGCAGATAATGGCTTGGGGTGTCACATATTCCAAGAATATGTGATTGATCACACATTAGACCAAAAACCAATAGGTTTTGCCAGTGGTATCCCCACACAACATGAACGAAATTATAGCATTATGGAATAGGATACAGTATAAATAATGTGGACATTCAAGAAATTTAAATACCTACTAGTGGATATGAGACGCAATACATACAGACCACAGTGCATTAACATTTCTGTTAAAGACAAAACTTCAACACAGTAGGCTAACATGATGAATTCTCTTTCTATGGGAATTTCGTTTTACTACTAAATACATAAAGGAGAAAAATAATTTAATACCCAATGCACTCTCTCGACTACCTATAGGAAATGGACAAAGTTGCTGTTTATTTTCTGAAAGGTAATATATATGAGAAAGACATAAAAAAGTTAATGTAAAAAAAATTAGGATGTGAACAATGTAAGGACAGTCACTTATGGTTATATACTGATGCATTACAGCAAAATCATACTGATATAAAGGGTAACTGGAAATTGTACAAAAAATACTGTTTCATAGGATACACATCTCACATAGATGGTTACTATGCATCCCACATAATAATATTAATTAATTACTTGGCATGTACACATATGATACCCCCATTTCGACCCAAAATGTATAGTGTATATGAACAAGTTTTACTACTTTAAGAATATGAATCACCTAATTAGAAAAATTCTGAGATCCTATGATATATGTCAGAAAGTTAAGGTACAATCTGTTGAGGTCCACAAGGCAATGTATCCCATCACTCCATGTAATTTATAGGGCTTAACGTCTGTGGACTTTGGCAGTCCTCTGCCTAGAGGCTGGGAAAGAATGATGTTCATATTTGTGGTACTGGAATGCTGGGCTGAACAAATAAAATTATACCCGTTAAGAAAGCCAATATCTCATAATGTTGTTTGAAACTAAGAGATCATTTCAAAGATGTGGGTAAACAAAAAAACTTACAATTGGATAATGGAACACAGTTTTTAGACAGGCAGATTAAAGAATTTTTGGCGTGATAAGGCGTGAACCAATACTAATTTCTAAACATCCACAGCAAAGTAACTCAACAGCAAGGGTCATATGCAAGTTGGGTTGGCTTTGTCGGACGTATTGTGTTTGTAGACATTCAGAATGAACAGATATGGTAAGAGAATTTGAAAAAGTACTAAATTAGTTTCCACACTCAGTTACCAATGTTTCCCCAGTGGAAATAGTAGAAGAACAAATAGAAGGAGAATCCCTTGTTAAGTGACTCGAATGGCCTCAGGAGGATGTTGGTACACAGGAGTCACTGAGCAATAATATGAATGATTTACTGATGAGAGAGGCTGAGAAAAGGTAAAAGAGATGGGAGAAAGGTAGACCCAACAGTACAAGGTGGACAGATGGTTTTCGTTAGGAGTCACAAAAAGAGTGAAAATGTGAAAAAAATACATGCTAATTTCGCCCATTATGTAAGGGCCATCAGGAAGAGAGAGTCTGTGATGTCAGTATGAGTGTAGGGCGATGAAGTAGCTGTAGGTTTTGAAAGAAGGCTCTGAAAAATAGGCAGCACAAGGTGTGTGGTTACAATATTAAAGGTTGAAACACGTATGTAACATAGCAGCGATGGCGAGGCATTGTAGCATCTGTGACCAGAGAGTATGCGCTTGACCGCGCGAGTGTTGCGAGCGGTTCTCAGTAAGTAGCAGTCAGTCAGTCGTTGCGAGTCTGTAGCTCTGTCTAGTTGAGAGCAGTCTCAGTCTGTAGTCGTCATGCAGAGCGGTCGGTCAGTAGTAGCAGCCCAGTGCGGTTGTGTGATGTAGGCGGTCGGCAACACTGGTCAAGATGAGGAATAAGGTATACTGTTAATTAATATAAACATTAGATAATGAAAAATTTTATTTATTGTAATTATTCTCCAACAAGTCTCCCAATAATAATTTTTTATTTCAAAAGCATTTTCTCAAAAAATTTAATTTTTTATTGAACTCAAGATTTCGTTGCACTTCCCATTTCATTCCACTTCTTTTGAAGAAAAATTCCAGTAAAATCACAAAAAAAGAGAATATTATTATTTGCAATGCAGTTCCTCCAAGCGGTGCGCAACAACAAGAGCAGATATGTGACATCCATTTATTCTGAGGTAAGACTTTAATTCTGATTGTTTTACACAGGGCCAAAGACCGATATTTCGGTTTAATTGAATTTTCTTGTCACTGAATGGACTTTAATTTTTTGAAGGATTTATATTTGAGTCAGATTGCGAATTTCACATTTTTTGTTGCCATTGTCAGTACATTTCATTGTGGGCAGGTTACGCATATCTACATCTACATCTACATCTATACTCCGCGAGCCACCTTACGGTGTGTGGCGGAGGGTACTTATTGTACCACTATCTGATCCCCCCTTCCCTGTTCCATTCACGAATTGTGCGTGGAAAGAACGACTGCTTGTAAGTCTCCGTATTTGCTCTAATTTCTCGGATCTTTTCGTTGTGATCATTACGCGAGATATATGTGGGCGGTAGTAATATGTTGCCCATCTCTTCCTGGAATGTGCTCTCTCGTAATTTCGATAATAAACCTCTCCGTATTGCGTAACGCCTTTCTTGAAGTGTCCGCCACTGGAGCTTGTTCAGCATCTCCGTAACGCTCTCGCGCTGACTAAATGTCCCCATGACGAATCGCGCTGCTTTTCGCTGGATCATGTCTATCTCTTCTATTAATCCAACCTGGTAAGGGTCCCATACTGATGAGCAATACTCAAGAATCGGACGAACAAGCGTTTTGTAAGCTACTTCTTTCGTCGATGAGTCACATTTTCTTAGAATTCTTCCTATGAATCTCAACCTGGCGCCTGCTTTTCCCACTATTTGTTTTATGTGATCATTCCACTTCAGATCGCTCCGGATAGTAACTCCTAAGTATTTTACGGTCGTTACCGCTTCCAATGATTTACCACCTATGGCATAATCGTACTGGAATGGATTTCTGCCCCTATGTATGCGCATTATATTACATTTATCTACGTTTAGGGAAAGCTGCCAGCTGTCGCACCATGCATTAATCCTCTGCAGGTCCTCCTGGAGTACGTACGAGTCTTCTGATGTTGCTACTTTCTTGTAGACAACCGTGTCATCTGCAAATAGCCTCACGGAGCTACCGATGTTGTCAACTAAGTCATTTATGTATATTGTAAACAATAAAGGTCCTATCACGCTTCCCTGCGGTACTCCCGAAATTACCTCTACATCTGCAGATTTTGAACCGTTAAGAATGACATGTTGTGTTCTTTCTTCTAGGAAATCCTGAATCCAATCACAATGTCCATCAGCATTTCTAATTAATATCGTCCTTTTCTTTTAAAATTTTTGTGGGGAGGTTACACTTGGCTCCCATTTCTATTAAGTATTGCTTTATTTTCATTAAAAAATTGCGGTGGGGAGGTTACACTTGGCGACACCCAGTCCAGGATCGTATTTCGTTGAGAGTCTTTTGAGCGACAGTCAGATATCTGCTCTTATTTGCTTAGATATAATTAGGATTTGGCGCAACGCTTTTATTAATCTTGTGACTTTCTTTCTACAGGTCAACGACGATTTGTTGCTTCGTTGTATTTGTGTGTTGCTTTTGTATTGTGCTTATTTGTTTTGTGAATAATTGTGACTATTGCAAAAATGCCGCGAAAGACTGTGAATAGTGTATCGCGAAGTATTGTGAATGAAATTACCGACTTAAACAACGTGACCGATAGTAATTGTGATACGCAGCGTAATGATGACAATCCTGCGTTCACTAACAATCAGTGCATTCCAACCACTAATGATGACTTTTACCTTAATGATGAGCAAACGAACTCAATTGTCTCGTCTGTTAATTTGACAATTGATGACGCAGAACGCTCTATAGTAATGAGTGCTGCCGAGCTTAACACAACCGATTTAGTAAACTCACGTGACGAGCAGACAAATTTGTCTAATGAAGATGAACAGATCACACAAAGTAGGACGGATTTATTTAATTCCGAAACAATGACTGACAGTGTACGTCCGACTGACAAACGTTATTGTAAATTACAGAATGACCAAATGGTCGCACAAAACGTGACAATTGTCGGTACGCAATTAAACAGCACAGATGATAGAGTAGTTAATGGCTTGGGTCAAATTTTGGTAATGTTACGTCTAATGAATGAAAAACTGGATAACAATCTCAAACAAAGCAAACTGATTAATGAAAGGGATAAACAATCGAATGAAGAACAAGACAACATTGATAAAAAAATCAAACAACTTAGTGAACGAAATGAACGGATTAGTGAACAGATTAAAGCCATTGCCACGCAAAATTGTGATAATACAAGTCAATTACGTGAGGATACTAAGACTTGTGCTAATAACAGTAATGAAAAAGTTGGCACTGTTGCACAAGAATTAAGTAGCACACGTGTAAGCACAACAGAATTACATAAAGACGAAGTTAAAGCAGTCACTGAACAATGTTCAGCAAACGCAACAGTGATACACGAAATTAATGCAGTCACTGAAGAATGCCCTAAAAACGCAGTACAGATTCGCGACAAAATTAATTTAGAGTCAGTGGAAGTTTCACACACTCCGAACACGGAAGATGACGAGAAATTTGCACGACAAATCAACCAAATTGACAAAAGTGTTACAGTAACAGAGTTGAAAACTATTTCAGTCACCAATACGTCACAGAATCCGCTACTTTGCGAGCATTTGTCAGAGTCACGCAGCGTGTATAATGTGAACAATTTACAGAGACTACGTGAATTAAAATCCGAAAAGCTACGCGACTTAAAATCTGAAAAGCTTCGCAACTTGAAATCCGAAATGACACAGACGAACAGATTCACACACAAACCTGAACGTGTTTTCAAATTCAATGACGAGAACGCAGATTTCGAGCAATTTGCATTTGTAAGAAAATGTAAGGAATTTAATAATGACAGCGTACAGGTACACGCTTTGCACTGTATACGACAATTTATCTTTGTACATTCACCGCTATTACCTGTAATGCAGAAGCTAGCTTTGAACCAGATGCGACAATTTATTTTTGTATTTACAACAGCATTGCCTATAATGCAGAAACTGGATTTAGCACGGATACAACAATTTGCCTTTGGAATTTTACCGCTATTGCCTGTAACACAAAAGCTAAAATTTATTTGCAGTGCGTAATTGACCTCAGGGGATTCATTACGCTTTAATGAATATGTGCCGTAGCGAGCATAGGGCCCCGAGCTGTAGTAGTGCTGTTTCATCTTTAGTTTTCTGCACTGCTGCCTTTTCTTCTACTATCCTTTATATCTATCAAAAACTGCTCTTTAACTATTGCTCTACGTAGTATTAAGAAACGAGTAATGAAAACCCGATGTGACTAACTTTTACCGAATGTGACAATTTTCAGTAGGCACTCCCGTAATGACAACTACCGCCGTAACTTTAATAACAGATAAAATCGTAATCATCAGTATGTGTAAAATTTTGAGCAATCGGAACCATATTTTTGTAACAATAGATGTTTTTCACCACAATAGCATGAAAGTCAACCGCTTAGCATACCTAACCAACAATGCAGTCTACAAGGTCAACCAAACTTTAATGTTTCGCCGCGTGCACGTATAGTCCTAGCTCCAACAAATAGTAACGCATGGCAGCAAAGAAATAACTACGTACAGACAACACACAATTTCAACTCGTATCGCAATGCGCCGTATAGAAATTACTATCAGGACAGACGTAAAAAGAATGATGAGCACAATTTTCAGCGTACATTTAATAACAGTCGATCTTATGAGCAGCAACAACATCAGCAACAACAAATAATCATGAATGGAACAGACAATAGGTGTCATCCATAGCGTAACACGTCAGTATGAAATAACAGAACAGTTCATATAGTGGATATGCCACAACATTCTCCCGTAAATAATAACACGTACGATAAATTTTAACCAGATAGAGCACAGATTGCATATTACAGTGGCGCAAACATTACTTTTGACACGCAGAATTTTGCTAACGAGAATGTTATTTGAAACATGCTCTGTTGAATGCACCACTTTTATCGCACCCAGATCTTACCAGAAATTTTTCCATTGCCACCGACAGTTCCAATACCGCTTTAGGCGTACATATTTTCCAGGAAATTGAAGAAGATGGTTCTACAGTTATTAAAAACATCGCATTTGCAAGCCGAATTCTGTCACCTGCTGAATGAAATTATTCTATTTCAGAATTGGAAACATTATGTGTTGTATGGGCTTTTATGAGATTTAGGCACTTTCTTTATGGCAGACATACCACAGTTTACACAGATCACAGAGCGATACAATTTTTACTTTCGGCCAAATTCACGCACGACAGATTAAGCAGATGGAAACTTTATTTACAAGAATTTAATTTTACGATTGTTCACATTCCCGGCACACAAAATGTTATAGCAGATGCACTATCGCGTTCTCTGAGCAACAATCAGCAAGACGTAGCAACCAACTTCTGCAAAACAAATTTCAGTGTCATGTACATTCAGCAAGTTGCATTTGAAAACTTTATTTCATCGTCACTACAGGACATAGCACAAGAACAAAACAAAGACAATGTGTGGAAAGAAATTAAACAGCTTTGGCTAGATAAGAATAATGTTACGATTAGGAACCACTACACTGTACGCAATGACATTTTGTTTCGCCGCTCTCATCCTGACAGCAACAATTGGTTATTATGCATACCTGACGAACTGGTTAACAAATTAATTTGGTACACTCATTTAAGTTACGCACATTACGGAGCAAGAAAATGTTTTCTTATACTGAGACAGAACTGTTATTTTACCAACATGGAGAAACGTATACGACGAGTTTTAGCGTCTTGTAAAATTTGCCAGAAAGCTAAATCAGACACCACTTCACATATTCCTCCTTTATATCCCATTATACCTGTTAAATTAAGACACATGGCCGCAGTAGATATTTTTGGTCCGATTCCGAGAACTAACAGAGGTTTTTGCTACATCTTTGTCGCTGTTGAGCTCACTTCAAAATTTGTTACTTTCACTCCATTACGCAAAGCTACTGCTAAAACTGTTTCGAAAGCATTTGTAAAACATTTTCTATCTCATGTAGGGCATGTAATGAAAGTAATTTCTGACAATGGATCTCAATTTCGTAGTAGCGTATGGACACGCATGTTACGAGCCAGAAACATTTCTCCGATCTATATATCCAAGTACCACGCTTCTTCGAACCCTTGTGAAAGATTAATGAAAGAAATTGGTAAACTGTGCCGAATATACTGCCACAAAAGACATATTGATTGGGACACACACATATTCTCATTCCAAGATGTAATTAATTCCATTCCAAATGAATCCACTATGCTATCTCCGACTGTTATACTGAAAAACGTTGAACCACCGAACAAAATTAAAGAATTAATAGAATTTCCCAAAAGTCGTCGCCTACGACACCACGAAATAATTGACATTGCGCTGAACAACATCAAACGTGCCGCAGAGCGCCGGAGAAGACAGCAAAAACAGGTTTGTACACGTCGCGTCTTTCACGTTGGACAGAAGATACTAGTACGTACACACTATTTATCCAGCAAATTAAAAGGTAAGTGCAGTAAATTTGAACTTCTATACGCAGGTCCATATCGGATTCGCAGCATCCCTCACCCCAATGTTGTACACGTCGAAACTTTGAGAACCAGAAAATCGAAAGGCAATCACCATATCTCAAACATTAAACCGTTTATTGAGTGAAACCACTGTATGATTCAACACACTATGATGCCATTTACTAATGCAATTATTTCACGTGACTAATTACTGATGATTATCGTATTTTTTCTTGGCAAGTGCCCGGCAAGGTAAGGTTAGCAGGTCGCTTTTCTTGTCGTTACACATCAGACCGTGCACATTTTCCATTTTTTTTGTGTATATGACTGTACTCCAGTTTTGTTTGTATGGACTATGAAATAGTTAAGATATAACACACACCAGTCGACTTTGACATTTTTTTTTAGCCTTATGACATCTCAACATCGTGACTGTTTCACATTTTTTTGCTGCTGCATTGTATTATTCTGTGTATATTTTTGTTTTTGAACACTGTCAATGTTTTTGACATATTACGTTTTCTGTCATGTTATGCTGTATGGTTAATTGTGTCACCATAAACCAGTCATTATTTAGTGGGTATATGATTTAAATGCAGGACATTAATCTTTGTTCATCAATTTCAGAAAGGAATGATGATTCTAAGAAATAAATTTAACATAAATGGGAATTTCACCTACGGAATAAACGAAAGGAGATGCAATAACTTTATGAGGAAGAGTAAATGGATCAGGATTAACAAACATTAACAAGAATATACTATACTCATCGAAGAATAGCAGTCTTAACTAATTTTTTCTTTCAGAATACAAGGTGATTGATGCAGGCTGTCAGACTGAACTACACATCTTAGTTTTAGTGATGAAATATGCTAGAGATAAGGAATAGTTATGAAATGAGTAATGAAGTGATTTTTTGCAGATGATAATGAATACTGATGAATAATGATGAAGGATATGGTATTATGAATAATGAAGTTTTTCTTTACAGGTGATGATAATGGTGAGGTTATGATGATATGGATAATGAAGTTTTTTTTCTTTACAGATGAGGATAATGTTGAAGTAATGTATTTATGCTACGTAGTTATTTAAGTATTTGTTGCAGTTGGCTTTGACAGCAGGTGTTACATTGCATAGTAGGATGACTGAAAGTTTTGGAAAGGACAGCTATGGAATACATTTTTATACACACTTCACTGCCTGTTAATTCGAAGTTCACTACTTTTCAGCATAGTGTGCGTTTCTTCTTTCAGGTCAATAATCCGTTTTTGTATTTTTTCCAGGAGAAGCTTTTCATGATACTTACTAAACCTGTTAGTTATTATACCTGTTCTAGTACTTGCATTTTTATTTTTTACCCATTTGTGTCTATCGCTTATAAATGTGATCACATGTACTGCCTTGTTACATAACCTTGCTACAGCCGACTCATGACGAATGACGTTACCTATCCTCATTTGCAGCAATAGGTCAAAAACAAATAGTGTTATGTTTCAGCAATTAATTATCGATCCCAACGCAATGCATTGCTAAAAGAGGTATTACCAGTCCCACATAATGTCACTAGTTTATGATAATTCTGAATAATACTGATCAACTCTGAATAGCATGTCACTTGAGTAATGACCTCTTAATGAGACTATATTCAAAATGATGCTTTGTCACTAGCTAATAACTGCCATTGTTTATTGTAATGTTACCACTTATAATGCTTGTGATTACTAATGATTTGACTGTAATTAACTGATTTTAATAATGCCTTTGTAATGATCTGAATACTACTGAATGAGGAACACTGTTTATTGTAATGAGTACTTGTAATGCCCATGATTATTAATGCTATGACTGTAATTAACTGATTTTTAATAATGACTTCATAATAATCTGAATAATACTGAATGATGATTTTATTCAATACTTGCTGGCCACTGAGTGCCAATAATTAATGTCACTCCACGAATTGTTATTAATTATGCCATTGATTAGCTCTTGTTTCCAATGTTGATACTTTGTAATTTGAAATGAATGTGACTGTTTAATAATGCTTTGTAATTAGGAGAAGGCTAATAATTCTTAATATATTGGAATTTCAAATGATTAATTAACGATGCCATACTTTGTTGTTGGAAATGAATGTGACTGTTTCATAATGCTTTGTAATTAGGAAAAGACTAGTGATTCTTAATAGATTGGAATGACACATAATTAATTAACTATGGTACTGTTTAATAATGCTTTGTAATTAATTAAGGCTAATAATTCTTACTATATTGAAATGACAAATGATTAATTAATTAACTGTAATTAGACAAATGATTAATTAACGACAAATGATTAATTAACTGTAATTAGACAAATGATTAATTAACGACAAATGATTAATTAACTGTAATTATGAAAAGGCTAATGATTATTGGAATGACAAATGATTAATTAACTGTAATTAGGAGAAGGTTAATGATTCTTAATTATACTCTGTAACTGAAAAGAATGCGATTAATTCATAATGCTTTGTAACCAGGAAAAGAAGGCTACTGATTCTATGTACAACAATTAATGAACATTTTTCTGTAATACTACATACTTGGTACAGGAATGTTCAATAACTGGGCTATGAATGCCACAAACTACTAATTAAGTCTGTAATTGTCAATATTATGTGACTTGATGTCCTTCACCTCATAAGCTGACTACCCTGAATTACTGCAATGTCCATTTGTCCTGTTTATCCTAGTGATCATGGAGCACTATCTTTGGTTTTGCACTAATTCTACGTTGGTGTGCCTTGTAAGAGTGTGGTGTTGACACGACATGCTGTCCACCACCGTGAGCAATGAAGACGTTATTATGGTCCCACTGTTTGGTGTACCTAATGTACTGCCAAAATGAAAACATGGAACATTACTACGACAGTTCAGTGTCTTTGCTACACTGATAAATTCTGATGGGAAAAGATCTTCAAGTTGTGTCACTTGGTGTTGTACTTCTGTGGAAAGATATGGACTTTCAGAGCAGCTGTGTGCAATCTAAAGTGCTACAACCATGATGCAATCCTTCCCTTTCCTATCCTGATTCTTGTCACATAAAGAAAAAATTTTTTTGGTAACATCATTTATGTTCATAGGTTATACATTTTTCGATTCGCTGAACTCCAATGCGAGTACACTTATGTCACTTGTCAACATAATATTTTTTGCCAGTCTGTTTATTTGTTCTGAATATGCTAAAGAATTTTTTCAGTGCCTGTGCACTTTATCTGTCAAATAATTTGTATATACTTTTCTGATTTGCTACTATGTTTTGTACTCACATTTTGTCTTTGTCTGATATATTTTGTACTTAGTGCGTGTGCACAACATATACTTTATGTACTACATCTAATTATTCTTGCCAGTCTGTTTATTTGTTCTGAATATGCTAAAGAATTTTTTCAGTGCCTGTGCACTTTATCTGTCAAATAATTTGTATATACTTTTCTGATTTGCTACTATGTTTTGTACTCACATTTTGTCTTTGTCTGATATATTTTGTACTTAGTGCGTGTGCACAACATTTAAATACTCTGTAAGTTATAGAATTTTGTTAATTAAAGAAAAATTTTGCCGCGCTTGGCAAGTCCAAATGACTCACCATCGCTGCCAAATTTTTGCCCCCCCAGTGGAGGGTTATGAAACACGTATGTAACATAGCAGCGATGGCGAGGCATTGTAGCATCTGTGACCAGAGAGTATGCGCTTGACCGCGCGAGTGTTGCGAGCGGTTCTCAGTAAGTAGCAGTCAGTCAGTCGTTGCGAGTCTGTAGCTCTGTCTAGTTGAGAGCAGTCTCAGTCTGTAGTCGTCATGCAGAGCGGTCGGTCAGTAGTAGCAGCCCAGTGCGGTTGTGTGATGTAGGCGGTCGGCAACACTGGTCAAGATGAGGAATAAGGTATACTGTTAATTAATATAAACATTAGATAATGAAAAATTTTATTTATTGTAATTATTCTCCAACAAGTCTCCCAATAATAATTTTTTATTTCAAAAGCATTTTCTCAAAAAATTTAATTTTTTATTGAACTCAAGATTTCGTTGCACTTCCCATTTCATTCCACTTCTTTTGAAGAAAAATTCCAGTAAAATCACAAAAAAAGAGAATATTATTATTTGCAATGCAGTTCCTCCAAGCGGTGCGCAACAACAAGAGCAGATATGTGACATCCATTTATTCTGAGGTAAGACTTTAATTCTGATTGTTTTACACAGGGCCAAAGACCGATATTTCGGTTTAATTGAATTTTCTTGTCACTGAATGGACTTTAATTTTTTGAAGGATTTATATTTGAGTCAGATTGCGAATTTCACATTTTTTGTTGCCATTGTCAGTACATTTCATTGTGGGCAGGTTACGCATAGAGCAATGTCCATCAGCATTTCTAATTAATATCGTCCTTTTCTTTTAAAATTTTTGTGGGGAGGTTACACTTGGCTCCCATTTCTATTAAGTATTGCTTTATTTTCATTAAAAAATTGCGGTGGGGAGGTTACAAGGTGTTAATGTGGATGTTTGGTAGCAACTTTCAAATGTTTTGTTGTATTGTGTTGGGGAATGAAGAAATCGAATTGACTTTAAAGTCTGGTTTAAAAGGGTAAATGAATCCAAAAGATATTGATTGGGTATAGGTTGAAGTATACATGGAGAGTGCAAAATTTGGCAAAGAGGCTGTTCATGGCGTGGAAAATGTTTGAATCGGTCATCCTTGACTGAATAGTACTAAAGATGTCTGTATTATAGGTCCTGGTTACATGGAATACCAAATAGATAGTAAGAATTGTGAGTGAATAAAACTTTAACTTATCTATAGTCTCTGATCTATATAAATCTTTACCTAAATGGCCACAAAATATGGAATATTAAACTGGACCAATGATTGGCTCACTGGAAAATATAAAATTTTGTGTAATTTTGAAGTTTGCAAAATTTTGTGATTTAGAAGAGACTCGTTCTCGATGTTGAGGGAGTATTTCTGTCTATTTTATGGAAATGTAGATGTAGCTTGAATAATTATCGTGGTGACAGGGATTACACCTTGCATATTTTAATGAAATAGTATGGTCTGTACGAGTTTTTGTTTGGTGAGGGTAGCTGTACTAAGTTATTAAGTCGAATCCACTCCTATTCTACAGAAATAAGCAATTGTCTCTGAAACCTTTGAATAAGCAGGTGTATGATGTAGTATAATAGTCTCAAGTTTCATTATTCTCTCATTTCTCTCCAATAATCCAACTAGGTAATTGTGTCATACTTTCCATCAGCATTCCATAGAAGGGTAGCAATCTTTGTGGTCTGTATTCTATCCTTATTTGATCCTTACCCTCCTAGTTTTTCCTTTTTCTTTCTTTCCTCTATTCACATGTAATAATTCCATCACATGGACCCTTCTTTATATCTGGTCTATAAAATGTGTTTAACAAGATTAGCCCAAGGTAGTGCATCCCCAGCAGTGGAAATGTTAGTTGGTAACTATTGGGTATTAGTCAACGCTGTAATAAGATTTGAAGGAAATTTTTTCATCAATTATGTGCAATGATGAATTTGAACAATATACTGCCAAACATCACAGTATATGGAATTGACATGTTTCATAGGATAAACAAGCAATCTGTTCTGTTCTATCCATTACATACCTGCTATTTAACTGTAATATGTGACAGTAGGTGGACTTAAAGACTGATATACATATAGTTGTATGTGGAAGATACATACTAAAAATGGTTATAAACAGATGTAATAAATAGTCAGAAAGATGCAGACCATAGTCCAACAGTTGTAGTGTGAATAATTAAAATGGTAAAATTTTTCCAACTCCATGTATGTGGTGGTGGTACTGCAAACATATGAACTTGTTAATTTCTTGAATTCAAAAATTATGAAGACTGTTTTTATGCAAGAAATATAGTTAAAGCTATTTTCACATTGGTTTATTATTGGAAGAAACTACTTATTAGTCAAGTGCTTGTTCATTTATAAGGTGCAGCAAGTTGTGAGGTTATGAGATTTTCCAGATTTTTGCAGTCAAAGTTTGGAAATAAAATAAATATGTTGAGTCAGAGCGAAATCTCTACTAATTTCGGATATAAATGAACAAGCTTTATTAGTAGAATTACATGCATTTTTTATTATCCAGAATGATTGTTCAGAATATGAAGTCCTGTTTTGTGTATTATTATTTGCATGAGATATTCTGCCTGGACTCCATGCTGATCGAAGAGAGTTGAAGAGGTAGTTGGAGCCATGACTGGAAAAGTAGTCAAAAGTGGCAAAGGGTCTTCTGCACCTGCCTCACTATCAAGGTATACCAATGACCAGAAGGTTCTATAAATAATGTATATATATGTACAGGGCTATTACAAATGATTGAAGCGATTTCATAAATTCACTGTAGCTCCATTCATTGACATATGGCCAGAGCGCTCGAGAGCGCAGTGAGGCAAAATGGCGACAGGAGCCGAGAAAGCGTATGTCGTGCTTGAAATGCACTCACATCAGTCAGTCATAACAGTGCAACGACACTTCAGGACGAAGTTCAACAAAGATCCACCAACTGCTAACTCCATTCGGCGATGGTATGCGCAGTTTAAAGCTTCTGGATGCCTCTGTAAGGGGAAATCAACGGGTCGGCCTGCAGTGAGCGAAGAAACGGTTGAACGCGTGCGGGCAAGTTTCATGCGTAGCCGCGGAAGTCGACGAATAAAGCAAGCAGGGAGCTAAACGTACCACAGCCGACGGTTTGGAAAATCTTACGGAAAAGGCTAAAGCAGAAGCATTTCTTAAACAGGAGATTGGAAAACCGATGGATCGGTCGTGGTGGAGATCATGATCAACCCCATGCGATTTCTTTCTGTGGGGTTATGTGAAAGATTCAGTGTTTAAACCTCCTCTACCAAGAAACGTGCCAGAACTGTGAGCTCGCATCAACGATGCTTTCGAACTCATTGATGGGGAGATGCTGCGCCGAGTGTGGGAGCAACTTGATTATCGGCTTGATGTCTGCCGAATCACTAAAGGGGCACATATCGAACATTTGTGAATGCCTAAAAAAACTTTTTGAGTTTTTGTATGTGTGTGCAAAGCATTGTGAAAATATCTCAAATAATAAAGTTATTGTAGAGCTGTGAAATCGCTTCAATCATTTGTAATAACCCTGTACATATTGAAAAAAACTTTCTTATTCGTTGTACAAAAGGTATCATGTCCCAAGATACTTTATCATCTAATACATGTTATGTTTAAAGACGCAATAAAAACCTTAGAAAATCATAGTTGCCAATTCATGGTTTTTATTACCAATGACGTTATTCCACAGATAAGAAGAGTATTTAATAAGTCAGAGGTTCACAGGCCACTTCAGGCTGAAGATCACAATGAGACAAATTGAAATGTAGATGAACCCTTGCAATGTGAACACTTGACATCGCATGGGAACATAGAAAATTCAGCTGCCACTGAGCTACTTCACTGTTACAATGTATATGTGACAACAAGGGTATGAAGTAGTACTTCGCACCTGGAAACTACAGGCAATTGATGTGACGTTGAGCTGTCTGGTTTAGTGATGACTGTTATAGTGTTTTATGATCGACACAGTCAGAGGCTTTTGTAAGTTTTGTAGATATTTCCACTCATTCATTCCTATCATTAATTTGTTAACGATGTTCTAAATGTGATCCATGTTTGCATCTGCTGTACATCTAAATTTCTGGGACCTAACTGGCTTTTACGTTAGTTTATAATTTACATGGTCCAGTTGCATTAATGTGGCCACCGTCTATGTCTGACATCAATGTGCAGTAACCATCCACAGACGGCCATTGCAGTGGGTGTATGAAAAGCAAGCTGTGGGAGGCAGAAAACAGTGCAGTCATTGTCATAATGCAGAAATGGAACGATTTATCTGACGTCGAATAGGGCATGATCATTGACTTTCAGGCCTTGGGTGGAAGCATTTCCGAAACAGCAAACTGTACAAACTATTTACACGGCACCAGGAATAAAGTTTACTGTGCTTGGCAAGATGGCGCTATCCAAAACTAGTGCTGAGGAAATTGTGGTGCACCACAGCCCATAGGTAACAGGGGTGAACGATGGCTGGGGAGTTGTGTGTAGGCAAATAGTTGTGCAACTGTTGAGCAACTGACCGCCGAAATCATCCAAGGGGCTATTAACAGTGTCTTCTCAATGACCATTCAGCAAATGTTGCTGAACCTCCATGGCAGGTACTGGTTCATGCACAAATGGTGACTGCTCTTCATCAGTGCCAAAGGTTGGAATTTGTGTGTCAGTAGCACAATTGGACAGCCACTGAGTGGCGACAGGTGGCCTTTTCAGATGAGTGACGTTTTATTCTCCATCAGGCAGATGGCCACTGGCGTGGAAGGTATGAAACGCCTGAAAACAAACACCCTGCAACAATGGACAAAAGGATGTAAGCCGAAGGAGCAGCATTATGGCCTGGGGAATCTTTTCTTGGCATTTCTTGGTGATCTAGTCATTCTGGAAGGTACAATGGAGCAACACAAATATGCATCTTTCCTTGGGGGCCATATTCACCCACATACACAGCTTCTTTCTCCTTGGTACAATGGCATCTACCGGCAGGACAATGCAACGTGTCATAGAGCTTGTGGTGTATGTGTGTGGTCTGAAGAGCATCAGGATGAGTTTACTGTACTCCTTCAGTTACAAAAATCAGAGCTAAGATATGTTTACTTTGTGTGGGTCCCTCTCATTCAGTTGAAGAGTTACTATGTAAAGTAACCAAGTATGTATGATTATCTATAAGGGTAATTTGGTATTTAATTTATTTTTATAGTATTTTACCATCCTCCAGTTCCCTTCTTTTTCGAAACAGATAATCTTTGACGACTTGTTAATAATGTGAAAACTGTAACGATAGCATTTGTGTGACCTGAGGTTGTAATAAGTTATGATTTTGCACCAACTAAACTAACAAATGAAGAAGCAAACTGCTATTTTCTTGAATTTTCTGTTTCCTCTGTCAGTACTACATGCTTAGGGTCCAAGCCTGAGAAGTAATAATCAAGTATCGACCCAACAAGGGTTTACTAAGCTATTTCATTCATGAGGGTACTATGTTGCCTGAAAATTCTTCCACAGAATCTCGTTTCACCATCTCCCTTGCATGTGATTAGTTTTATTTGGATCCTCCACTATTAATTGCTCCGTATGCATAGTCCCAGATCGTTAATATATTTGCGCTTCACTGATTCTTCAGCAACAATTTAATAAAACAATAGCGGGTCTTTCCAGTGATTTATTCACAGTACGTTACATTGCCTTATGGTGAGTGTCAGCTGCAATTTCTTGTACCTGGCTTCAGCTGTCTGCAAGTCTGTATGCATTTCGCTACAATTTTCATGGTGTCACATCACATCACAGCTACATATGAGCAGTAGCATCTGTTAATAGCCTTAAGGAGATTATTAAGTTATAGACTAAGATGTTTATAGGTATTGGGTGCAGTAATGTTCCCATTACACTCTATTACGGTATGCCTAAAGCTAACTTTATGTCTGAAGATTTCTTTGCATTCATTATGACGTGGGTTCTATTATCTACAAGTGCTTTAATAGAGCCATAATACTCGTATTCTGTATGCTAGTATTTTGTTTATTAGGCAACAGCAAAGAACCTACTGGAAATCAAGAAATGTGACTTAATGTGACAGCAGTACCAGCTATAGATTAAGAGATGTGATTTAAAAGGGCAAGATTTATAATGCTGGGAATCACCTGCAGTTGATAGGAACCACCATACCACTCACAGGCCCTAGACAACTGGACTAGTCATATTCAAGGTCACCCCACCTCCTCCCATCCCTCCCTTATCCGCACCTCCTCTAGACCAATAAGATTCAGCACTGCATCCTTCCTCCTGCTTTTACAACTGCGGCACCTAGGTAGGTGACCATTCTGAAACTGTACACCGTAGAGAGTTGATCAAGGTGTAGCTATTTGTTAACAACACATTAATGTTATTGTCACTACACTGAGTCACGTCACTCAATATCTAGCGTGGGGATATTTATTAATAACTAATTAAAGTTAATGTTTTGCGATCTTTGTTACTTGAAACACCATCAGGGACCACACCCAGGCAGGTATGTAAGTAGTCACATTATTTCATATTTGATTGTTACACTATGTTTATAGAGTGTTTGTGTGAATCTGAGTTGACATCAGCTGTTTCTGACAGATGAAAATTAGGGCTGGACCAGGACTTGAGCCTGGATTTCCCACTTATCGTGAGGGGTCGTCGTAATTACTTCGGCTATCCAAGCATTGCTCCAGGACCGACACAAACCTCCCACTGTATACAACAGAGTCCACAACCTTCACACTTGCACAGTTTGCGATTATCACACAGAGACAGAAATATTTTACCAACATTTTAGCCCATCGAGGCATGGATACATAATTCATGTTTCCTGTAGCATTGTAGCTTATTGACAGTGCTAGAGTCAGGATGAGTGTTCCTGTGGGTGCTGTGTGATGCTACGAAGTGCTTTGAACATCACCACCAATGAAGAACTTGCAGTCTGCCAACCAATGAAGACCTCCTAGGTGGCGTTCCAAGTGGCAGGCACCTAGGCATCAGTCTTCTAGTCGATATTACTTCTGTGTCGTAGTTGGTGCTGAAAGTTACATTAAGTTGTCGACAGCTAGTTGTACCGGAAAACATTCAGTGTCGATGGAAGTACGCCTGAGTCGGGCCTTTGGTTATATCCAGCCACGAATGACACAATTTGGCAACAGTGTAACATTTTTTACCTACAAATTCAGTACAATACATTTATTTAAGGTGCACTTGTGTCAACTAATCTTTCACTTGTCTATCTAGATTCCTACAGCGACAGATCCTTTTGTCATCTTCCACATTAACAGTGAGGACGTAACATTTGGTTCCTTGGAACATAATGGTTACTGACTCGCAACATAACAGTTAAGAAGTCTGTGTTTATACAGTGTTTGTGTCTTCACATCATGTGAAATATATGAGTGTAAGGGTTGTGGACTCTGTGACATATGAAATTTTAGATTGGCTGTGCAGTCATGCTTGGACGATGAGTCACGATAAGTGGGAAATCTGGTTTCAAGTCCTGGTCCAGTACAAATCCACATCTGTCACAAACAGCTGACGTCAATACATATTCACAAAAAGGAATCAATTTCGTGATATTTTCTATATTTGCCACAGTTTTACACATGTGTCCACTTTTTTCAGTCACACATGTTTTTCATATCTTCTGTAGTTTTCCAACTATGTGAGTTTCATTCCACTCCTGTCGATATTACATTACTGTCATGTCACATCATATGACATTGCATCATGTTTTATCATGTCAACATCATGATGCTCTCAGCCAATCATAGTGCCACCTGTGTTTATGAGGAATATCACACTGCATCTGATGAACTTTTGCTAAATGACACCTACATGGCATGTGTGTGATGCCATCATAGTTTATCTGCTAAAACTAGCACATTGTTAGAAATAATGATGTCATGGTAAATTTATATCATAACAAAATTCTGAGGTATACTGATTTCCAAGACAAGCATGAGGTATTTTAGAAGAAATTGGTACGGATGCAGCGAGAACATAAAAAAATCCATCTGCAGCAGAACTGGTTGACACTGAAATTGACCAGATCAGAATGAATATGTGCGACTACATAATGATAGGGAGAAACGTTTAACCCTTCCTCCACTAAAAAGTATCTGGTTCTTAAGCTTTGATTTATAACAATGTAAGTGTAATCCTCACCTGACTTTTAAGCACTGACCTACAACAATGGAAACGGACTGTTAGAGTTTGTTCTGTGTAAGTGCTGACGATGCGGAAGAGTATTTCAAAAATCAGTATGGGATGTATATGAAGTGGAACACTAGTTTTAATAGAACATTTGTTAATGATGGATGGGAGTACCACACATAGCCTCACTGTATTAAAAATAGCCTTGACAGACGTTTGGAAATTAAGTTCCATGCTTCTCACACCATTGCACCGCTGGATTGCTGGGTATTTTACTTTCTTCCTAAGCAAATTACATTTCGAAATCAGCAGCTAGTCCACACGCAGGTACATGGCATGAGAAACCATAGTTTTAATGGCACATGGTGGACAGGAGCAACACCCACGGCTTCATGTCATTTAAATAGCACTGACAGATGTTTAGTAGGCACATGCAGGTATATGGCATGGGAAATTATAGTTTCAATGGCACACATACTGTTGGTAGGAGTGAGCACCACACACAACTTAGCTTTACTTAAAATGCCCTCACAGATGTTTGGTAACTATGTCATAGATAATAGATAACTATGTTATTGACATCTGATCCCATTGTTTCACTGGATAGGCTGTATTTTCGTCGTAAGCAGATTACATCTCCAAACCAGAATGGAGTCTATATGCATGCATATGGTATGGGAACCTCTAGTTTTAATGGAACAATTATTTATGGTGGGAAGGAGTACATTGTACTTAAGTCGCACTGGGAGCCCTTTGCAAACAAGCGACTTTTTTTTATATGCAAAACCTGCTGGAATAGGTATACTATATTGCAATGAACTGTCTTTGATCTTAGAATGACTGAATGACTGAAATCATGAACAGCCCATCTCCATCTTAGTGCCCCCACTTTCGAGCTCTTAATTTTAATGTAGCAACACCCAGCACAATGAATATAGAAGCACTGACACTTCCTCTGCCGTAGACGGGAATGCCGATTCAGAATGTGTCGTACTTAGGCGCTAAGTGCCTCTCGAGATATGTGTCACTTTGCCACACACCTTCCCCCACTCTATATGAACGAGTCCCACTATTGTACCTTACTATACATTCTCAATTTCCATTATAACTTTGAGGTCATTGTCAGCTACAATACTGATATTAACACGCATAGACCCGTTTGTGGTTAAATGACACATAGTAGTGAACAGTAACATCGATTCGACATGTCAACGCTATTTAGTTGCTGTCTACCAATCCTGTGAGCCAACATTAACTCGCATTACATGACTGATATGCGAAGCAGAAGCATGTGGGTGCTGCTAGGATCGTATAGGTTGGCACACTCCATTCGAACATGTAACAGTAAAAAAATCACAAGACGACTTGCTTCTTCTGGAAACATAAAGCTGGATCAAGGTATTTATGGAAGTATATAGACAACCGTTTTTACACTCAATCAGAGTGTGGGATTTGGAAGCGAGGGTAATCGATAATACTGGTGTGATGTGGCCTACATCAAGCTTTGTATAGTAGCTTGAAACATATTTGTTATGTATGTAAAATGTTCGCAGGTGATACGGTTGCTTTCGAGTGGGCACAGAGGTCTATGGGGGTGTTAGTAGTTGATACGCCTGCTAAACCCGCAGGGCACAACATGTGATTAGGATTGTGGAAAAGGCCAAATAAAGTGGCGGTCAGTTTCACTTCAAAATTGTAATGTATTGTAATTTAATAACACATTTAAACCAAATGGCACATAGCCGAACCTTTACAAGTACGAGTTTCAAAATCCAATTCTTTCATGGCTGAAGGCCTATGAACAAGAAATCTTAAAAATCAACAAGATAAATTTCAAGTGACTGAAGACACACAGTTAAAATTGAAAATAAAATAATTAAAATATATATGTATATGTCACAGCTAGGCTGAAAGCCTCAGGGCAAAGGTGGATAGAACAAACATAAACAAGGTGCAATACCAATGGCTGAAAGCCACAATTAAATTTCAAAATTTTACAATATATTACCATAATCTTTTAAGGCAGAAGGCCACAATGTTTTCGCTTAAGTGGAAATTTTAAGAATAAGGCTTTAAGCGACTGAAGGCCCACAGTTGATTTTCCAAAAATTCAAAAAATAGCTTAAAACCTTTACGTTTTAAGTGGCCAAAAGTACACTAAATGAAAAGGCAATGCAACGACAATAATTAAATTTAGGAATAAGGTTTTACGCAGCTGAAGGCCCACAATCGATTTTCCAAAAATTCAAAATACCTTAAACCTCTAAGTTTGAAGTGGCTGACAGCGCACTAAATGAGAAGATAGCACAACAACAGTAACTTTCAGCAAAATATCCACTTGCCAGAATTAAAACTTACTTATACGGGCTGCACGCCCTTGATTTACATAAAACACAATAAAAAAATTTTCCTTAAAAGAATGGCTATAATAGATTACCAACACACCATTAAACACACATGAAAAGAACAGTGCAAAGAACAGCACTCACACGCCTCCAGGGGGTGGGGGGGGGACTGCCATCGAAACATAGGTGAGATAGGTGGTGGGCCCAACTACACTTGATCTGTCGGTAACCCAACCAAGAGACAGTCACGGACCAACCAACCAAACGACTTGCTAGCCACCAATCGGTACATGAAAACTCAATGACCAAACTGTTAGAGATGTGATTATTCACAATGAAATATGTATTAATCTGTCAAAACTACACACCATGTTGGATAGCGACAACAGGTGAGGAATGGACACTGCATGAAATTATGTTAGTTTCCAGGGACACTAACGGCCACAAGGCAGAAAGTTCCGTTGGTACATTTGAATTTGAAATAAGGTATTATAGTTACGTCCACAAAAAAAGAACACTGCCGGAATTTACGTCAGTGGCCAGGGCAGGTAACCAGAACACTAACAGCCACAAGGCAGAAAATTCCGCTGGTGCACTTGAATTGTAGTGAACCAATATAGTTAATTCCACTGCATGGTGGCTCGATTTCACCACTACAAACACTCGGTGTCGCTCACAGGAAAAGCTCCCCAACAGCAAACCACCGAAACAAATGACAGAACATAAACGGCCCTGACTTGGGTACTTAAGACACCACTCAAGCTCGTAGCGATCGGACAGCTCCACATACACACGGACACTGCGCAGGGACCGCCGGCGGACCCCGCCGACTGCGCCGCACGGAGATATTCTCCCTGGTCCACCCCAACTGACCGACTGCCCGCACACCCCCTAGCCGGAAACTATGCACAAGACCAAAGATGGTGGACGGTGCAAATATCGATACACATCGCTGCTGCCACACGTAGAAGGAGGGAGAACCACGGCATACCCGCAACAATGGCGGGGAACCAAACACAGATAGACAGCCAAGTTCAAGGAAACGCACAGTTCGGAGTGAGCACGGCTCAGTTGACATGCGTGTAACTCAATTTGTTGCACATTAATACGATTAGAAATCCAATACAATGTCGTCGGAAGTATTAAATGCAGCAAAATACCCAGCAGTAAGCATCTGCAGTGAGCTGAAGAAGAAAGAATGTGTCGGGCTCAAATTCATTTGCTAGGATTTTTAATGGTGGTGTAATTGAGTTTGTGGCACAACTTGACTAGAAGAAAGGATTGGTTGGTAGGACATGTCCTGAGGCATCAAGGGATCACCAATTTAGTACTGGAGGGCAGCGTGGAGGGTAAAAATCGTAGAGGGAGACCAAGAGATGAATACACTAAGCAGATTCAGAAGTATGTAGGCTGCAGTAGGTACTGGGAGATGAAGAAGCTTGCACAGGATAGAATAGCATGGAGAGCTGCATCAAACCAGTCTCAGGACTGAAGACCACAACAACAACAATATGCCCACTGAGAAGCGACGGGAGTGATCGCAAATCCTATCGGTATGTCACTTAGACACTGTGGCGTTACAATTCGACTCGAGGTGTAAGAGGAACTAAGATGACTGCTGTTGCCAGAGGAAACATTGGCAACGATTTGGTCTGGCTTGCACCTGTTAGTTGGTTGGCCCTCGATGCAAGATAATTGGATAAGCTAATAAGCACTACCCATGTCGATATACTCTGCTGTAGAAGGAATACAGTATCATGGCTGGTCCACTATCAAGTAGGCTATGCTCTAATAGTAAATGTGCAGCAATGAGGCTTCCTTGGCGCTTACAAAACCTATCTCTGCATAGCGATCATTGCTGAGATTTATGTATTTACAAAGGCATGCAAACATTCATTTTTTAATCGATCATTACGCATGTGATTGGAAAAGGAACGAAGAAATCGATAATACTGCTACGACATATTCCACACCGTGTATTGGTTTGTGGAATATGTATTTAGAATTAGGGTCCTGTCTATCGCAGGCTTGCGACACGGTAAGCTATAACGATTTGCGGCGGACTGAGGATTGATGGGTATTGGAGTTGAATGTAGGTAAATGTAGCTACTGAATCTAAAGTAGCCGAAGAAACCTGCTATTGTTCTATTACGTCATTATTACAAACTAACAGCAGTACAAATGGTGAAAAATATCTGTATGCGAGCATTCGCGTGGTGGTGAATTTCTCCCAGAACATTAGTGTGCTACTTTTTCTCATTGTTACAGCCAGTGACGGATGGAGGACTAGACAGCCTTCTACCTAATGAAACAGTGCTGTTACAACGCGAAGGGATTTCGAGAGAATTAGCACGGATCTGTGACTTGGCTGCGGTAAATATCACTATATATCGAAGATTGGAAGATTCGTACGAATTTGGGGGGCAAGCGATACTCCGACGAAAGGGAGGCTGAGGTGATCTCTTTACCACTTCTTCTAGTCACTGAAAACAAACAAACATATTGTTGCAGAAGAAGTTGCGTAGCATCGTGGTATTACAGTGTTGCATGGAGGGTTGTGAGTTCAAAACTCACCTGGACTGTACGATTTTAATTTCTATATTTGGTTCGGGTACATTCCAGAAGTGTCCACAAATGTAAAGAATCATTGTACTGGAATGTTCTGTAGCTGTATAGATACTGTATGTGCTCTGGCTAGAGGCAGTTCGCTCCGCGCTCTTGTATGTGCAAGTGCTGAATAAACCTTTGTTAAGTGAAGTTAGTGTTCGTCATTCATCTAATTACACCTTCTTCTACGTGACATTATTCTGGTGGAGACGCTGCGTATTGGAACTTGTGATAGCGTACATTATCGACGACACAGTGGCTCCCATCAGGCCACGATAGAGCCGCCGTTTTCGTGGCGAGAAACCCGAGTTCGAGCCATATTCAACAGATGGCAATCTATCGGAGACAGAAGAAGAGGAAGTTACGATGACAGCAGCTGTGTGCCACCACATGAGACATCCTTCCGGGATCTCTGGTGACGATGGCCAAGATCCAAACAAGTGGCTGAAGGTGAGACCAGGTGATCAAGGGAAGGCAGGATTCGGTTACGATTGTGGACGGGGTCGTAATCAGTTGCTATTGGTTGCCTTTTATAGTTACACACATTTATTTTTAAAACAGTAATTCCTGACTGAACTATAATACCACACGTTATTAATGAAGGAATAAACAAATGTGTAAGTAAAAGTATTTTCAGTGCATTACAATTTAACAAATCACCATAAAATACAGATACAGATAATGTTAAAAAAAAAAAAAAAAAAAAAGAAAAAAACAAGCCACTGTGATCACGGCTGAAGGCCTTACACGCCAACAATGGCAATAAATTAAGAATGTTTAAGTACTCGCTGCAAAGATATCAGACGCCAGGAATTGCAATAAATAAGGTTTTAAGGCTTACTACTAAAATACAAATACCAAATAGGATTTTAAAGCAAATGACCACAATCGAAGCTGAGGGCCTTACACGCCAGGAACAGCAATAATATAAAAAAATTTGAAACCTGCTGTAAAACAGCAAATACAATAGCAAAAGTTAATTAAAAATACAAATAACTTACCCAGACGGTGCTCCAGGAATCGACCTCTGAGAAGGTCCGGCAACAAACACTTTCGCGAGCGATGAGATAGGCAGCCAAGAGTTGCATTCACTTCACAAGATGGTGAGAGTGGAGGCAGTATAATGAATGACTAATGATAATCGTGCTGAAGCTACCTGACGTCCGATAAACTAAATGCAACGATGGAACAATACGCCAAAGCAGGAACCGCCTGCACTACGTCCCAAGAATACTGTGTTTAGAGCGTCCGGAACGAGAAAGGAACCACTACCAGATTTCCGTCTTCCACGATCCCGACAATCTGAACAAACAAGTAATAGTACAGAACACCAGACAACTAAGTAACTAAAACCCCACTTGATTTGCGTGCGAGGCAAAACCGAAATGTAATCAACCAGAATCAGCAACCACACGTCATTGCGGAAACAATCGCAAAGCGAGCCAAAACCATGTACCAAATGAGTGACATCAATTCATTAGGCACACAAACGCACACTGAACTCACTGTGACTGTTCTGACAACGGCTGGCACAATGAAACCAATCGCTTCACTACTTTATTAATTCACAGTTGAGTAACCACACCGTCTGATCACTGAGCCGGGCGTACCCAGGATCTGAACTGGGGGGGGGGGGGGGGGGGGGAGTGCAGGTCGTACTAGTCTCAGGAAACAGGGACTCGAGACAACATACAGCACTTCTTATTAAATAAAACAGTAAATCAGTGAAAAACTGCTTTTAATAAACATTTTAAATACAAGAATGCACTTGTACAATCCGAGAAAACATGCAGCATTTCTTATTAAATAAAACAGTGAACTACTGAAAAATGCGAATATCTTCTGGGGGGGGGGGGGGGGGCAGCTGCCCACCCCCTTTGCCCCTCGCTGGGTACGCCCATGCCAAGTGCTTTTAACACAGTAAGGTCTTCAAGTACTAAGCGGTATGCAGATCCACCAAATTGCACATGACAGTGCAATGATAATCTGTCACAACATTACATACGTACTACGGGGCCCACACGGGTGACTGACTCCGGTCCACTTGGATCGAAATGCACTCATCTTAAAGCTTGCTCGATCCGGTTTACGATGAGGTCGTGCATCCTCGTGACCACAGCCCGTCCATCTGGCAATCCACGCGTGTCGCCAGCAGTCCCGGCGTGTTCTGGCACTGCGCAGACCTGGCTCCTCCTGAGTCCCCAACCGAACTGGCACACTCACATGGCTCGGACAAACAACGACGTCGCGCCAAAGATAGGGCAACAGTTACTACATATCGATAACCACCGCTGCTGCCACTAGCGGACAGGCACCGTTTGCGAAACCGAGTGGTGCCAGTCAACATGAGAAAAGACAAACAATCGCAACCATGCCAGCTAAACGATACCGTCTGGCCTCCAGCAGACGTGTCCTGGATCTTATACGGTTGTCTGATGTTACTTATCAAGTTAAAGATTTCGACCCGGAGACAAGACGACGAAAGATCAGAGATACGGTCCACGTCCTTCGAATGAAGCCCTTTAAGGATCCTGCAACCCAGGGTAAATTAGAAGCTCCAGCGACAGGCAACAAGCGGAAAGGTGACGAAGAGTGTAGCGGCAAAAGAAGTTCTAAGAAGATCACCGCCTGGGCGAGAATCAGTCATCGGAAGTCGGAGTATGCAGGACCGATGATTCGTTCTCTGACTAGGACGACGTAACACCGAGACGCTGTTCACTTAAGGAGGGATCAATGTCGCAGAAGAAGTAGAGTAGCACCGTGGTGTGGTGGTTATGATACTAAACTGTTGCGGGGAGGATTGTCAGTTCCAAACTCTCCTGGACTGTACAATTTTAATTTCTGTATTCGGTTCCAGTACATTCTAGAAGTATCCACAAATGTAAATCATTGTACTGGAATGTTCTGTAGCTGTATATATACTGTATGTGTTCTGGCAGGAGGCAGTTCGCTGCGCGCTTTGTATGTGCAAGTGCTGAATAAACCTTCGTTAAGTGAAGTTAGTGTTCGTCATTCATCTAATTATACCTTCTTCTACGTGACAATATTACTTCCTCCCACATATGTCTCGTGAAGTGATTGCAATGAGAAAGTTAGTGGTTATGCCTCAACTAACCGAGGAAGTACAAAAATGTTCACGGAAAGACGGTAATACTCCTACGTAAATGCCATAGGTACGAGATAAGAAGTGCAGGGCACCCTTCAAACTAATGGAAGAGTGTTGTCAGGACGTGATGGGACTTCGATGGAATTAGCAGGGATCTGTGACTTGCTCGTCAGAATCATGTGGATTTAAATGCTGTATATCAAAGACTGGAAGGTTCATGAGAATATGACGTGTAAGCGGTACTCTGACAAAAGGGGAGTTCAGAGGTGAGCTCTATACCGCTTCTTCTAAGTGTTATGCACAGACATATTATAGTCTCTCGCATATGTCGCGCGAAATGACTGCAACATGAAAATTACAGGCTAATACATAGATTGTTGAGAGACAATCAGTAGCACAAGATACGTCTTTTGTTTTTTCGATAACATTCCTCCGTGAGTTGCGCGTGGCCATAAATGGATGAAATGAAATGAAATGAGCGTATGGCGTTGTTGGCCGGGAGACCCCATCCGGGGAAGTTCGGCCGCCAAATGCAAGTCTTATTTCATTTGACGCCACATAGGGCGACTTGCGTGTCGGTGACGAGGATGAAAGGATGATGAGGACAACACAACACCCAATCCACGAGCGGAGAAAGTCTCCAACCTAGTCGGGAATCGAACCCGGGCACACTTGCAAAAGGAGGCAATCATGTTACCACCCAGCTAAGCAGGCGGACCCTATAAATGGAGGAACTGATTTCTTAATAGGTGGATTAAATTTACATCTACATCTATAGGCACGCTTCACAAACCATTGTATGGTTCATGGTGAAGAGTGACATGTACCGTTACTAGTCATTTCCTTTCATATTCCACTCGCAAATAGAGCGAGGGAAAGAAAGACTTTGTATATGCCTCCATATGAACGCTAATTCATCGCAACATAACGGAGCTCAACCCCATCGAAACAGGAGAGCGTTTGATGTCCTGGAGCCGCGCGCTGTGACCGCGGGGGTTGAGGCGCCATGTCACGGATCGCGCGGCCCCTAATACCGGAGGTTCGAGTCCTCCGTCGAGCATGGATGTGTGTTATTCTTAGCATAATTTAGATTTACTTTAAGTAGTGTGTGAGTCTAGGGACCGATGACCTCAGTAGTTTGGTCCCTTAGGATTTCACACACATTTGAACATTTGATGTCCTGGAGGAGCAGTTTGGGGACCGCATTCTGGCTCTGGGGTACCGAGAGGCCACTGGCATGGGCCTCAGTTAGCCGCCATATTTTCCGGATCTGAACACATGTGACTCTTTTTTGTGGGGCTGTATTGAAGACAAGGTCTACAGCAATAACCCCAAAACCATTGCCGAGCTGGAAACAGCCATTCAGGAGGTCATCGAGAGCATCGATGTTTCGACACTTTAGCGGGTCATGCAGAATTTCGCTATTCGTCTGCGCCACATCATCGACAATGACGGCAAGCATATCGAGCATGTCCTAACCTAATTCCGAATATCTGTAGTGACGTTTACATGTTAAATAATGTGTGCGCATGCCGTAATTTGTAACGAAGTTACGGTTTTTTATATAGTTCAATAATTGTCACCTTGTACCTGGCAAGTGTTACCTGAGTGCAGGAAAAACAAATCTGTGATGCAAAGAAACTCTCGTGATCAATTTACTAACTTATTCAATCAATTTTATATCAATTGCGTGCCGTCAGTTGGGTGGAGGCGAGGGTGCCACATACATGATTCACGAGCTAGTACCGTAACCAGGCGTTTTTCGTTGCGACGTGATCTTTAACGAAATTTTAACAGGGAGAGACGACCATCGTAATAAAATCGGCTGTTTTACCGAATTTATAAACTAATACATAGTATTATCCTGATGTTTACAACTCCTCTGTGGTTGTGTTTCTTTACCGTAAGATACTTTTTAGGTGATGAGAGCTCGAAAGTGAGGAGGAATCCAGTGACAGAGGTAGAACATGATCTTAGTACTCCATCATGAGTCAAAAAGAATTTAGTGTTCTAGTCCTGTGATCTAAGATGCAACAGATATTAAGCTGATATGAACAGATTTTTTTACCAGATGAGAGAATAGTTAGAGGAAATATAGCCTCTGCCACTCCCTTGTGTCACAGATTTTTACACTTAGAATCAATAAGTAACACCACTATTGCGACGTGAAAACGCGTGTACGCTCCGATTACTTCTGTCTTCGCAAATAACACTCATATAAGGGAGGAATCTACATTTTGCATAAGATATTCGAGGAGTATGGACAACAATATCGCCGTCTCGTGCTGGGTGAAGTGGATTTTTTAAACTGGGGTATGTATGTCGCAGGTGGTAATGCAGTTAGAAATCTACGTCCAAGCTGTGCCTGTTGTTGCAGTGCGCTAGGAATTAGTGACGCCAGTCTGCGGACACCAGCAGGCTTCCTAACGAGGACTCGGCCGACTGGAAGCCAGGACGTATCTGTCGCGACCTGCGGGTACAAAGAAGGCTCTCGCTGGTCGGCTCTTCAAGTACACAATACACTCAGTAGGTGGCGCTGGACTAGCCTTGCGGTGACTGGGTAGTATTGTGATGCCATGGTCAAGTAAGGTAATGAGCACTACACTGTGGTATGATGTATTTCCGACCTTTGTTAGCTAGGACGCTACATGTGAATTTGCTTTCAATTCACCAATATTGTTGCTATGCTGCTCCTGTGTATAGGGACCAAATGATTTATAGCAGCACCTACGACAGTGGGCCTTATGTGCCTCCAAAAAATAGCTTTTCACCTGTATTTGTAGATAGACAGGAGGTTTTCCCCTGCATTTCTGTGATTGTTTGCTGCCCTATTATTGCTATTCGTCTTTCCCACTAGGACTATTGGCCCTACTGACAGGAGCAATTTTCTAGTGCTAGACTAATGGCGAAAATAGTGTCTCTACATGCAACAGCTATTTACGAGATTGGCTACAGCTACCCTCTAGCGCTTGATCAATAGCAACAACCCCTCCTCAGCTCCCGTGTTTCACAGCCAAAGGAAAAAAATTTAATTTTCCCACTGATTTTTTAAATTTCCTATCAATTTTTGAAGTTCCTGCCAATAGGAGGAGGGAAGAGTTAGACTGCACCAAAATTCTGCGTCGGTTGTCTTGCATTGTGACGTCACACACTGCCCGTAATCCAGAAATGATGAGATAAAGAGTGTACCCTACATCCCTCCACGCCAGCAATTTGCAAATTGAACTTTTATAAATAATGAATACATTATTATTATTATTATTTTTATTATGTTTTATAGAAAGCAATGTAATTAGTTTTCGAATTTAACACAAAAATTCGAATTTACCACCACCACCATCATCATCATCATCATCATTTAAGACTGATTATGCCTTTACCACGAAAATTTAAATTTCCCACTGTTTTTGAATTTCCGACCATTTTTCACTTCCCCACCAATAAGAGGTGGCAAGGGGGCAGGGTATGGATTGGGGATTATTCAGAGGAGAAGGGAGTAGTTAATGAATCAATGAATTAATTTGTCAATTAATCTGATATCAGAGTGTTGCAGAATCGGCGAGGGGGATGGGATAGGGGGCAAGGGGGGTGATGAGGGAAAGGCTGGAGAGGTCTCAGGATTTCCCAGAGGGGTAGGGCGTACTTAATTGATTAATTTAATTAATTAATTTGAATCAAAGTTGTGACATTGTCACATATGCACCAAAGGGTGGGGCAAGGGTGAGGGAAGCGTTTGCCATCTTGAATAAATTAAACGTGACTCCATATTGGCTTTGCTGTAATAGTTGCGTACCTAATAAATGTAAAATCCCCTCCATCTCTTCTCGATTCCCGCAACCATGGCTAGTGTATACCTACTCCAATGTCATGTGGCCATGATGTCTGAAACTCTTTCCCACTGAGCATCCTTCTATCTATATTCGCCTCTGTATCTCACGTGTGTGCTCTATCACACCTATAACTGTGGACAACACACAGGTTGTCTGCTGGAAAAAAAATTCACATATGTGATAAATGTAGAATCCCAGCCATAGGATATACCAAATGCAGAAATTGTATGGAACCGCACATGCACTTCCTGTATTCATAGCTATCTGACTGACGATGGAATGATGCCCTGTGAAGCTGTGCATGGTGTCCTACCTGCCTCAGCTCACAACATGTAAGTTCTACAACACAGTGAGGTCGTTAAATTGGCATGCTATCATGGCTTAGTACATGGAGTTTCAACACCATATCCTCTTGATTTCCGCAATTGTCTCTAGCCTGTAGCTGGTGATGTGGTGGCTGCCAGTACCCCAGCCTTTGAAAAAAGGCAAACCTGTACAAAGCAGACCTCACAGGGACCAGTTCATCTTGGTAGCTCTCAGTAGGTCAGTTACTCCTAGAAAGCTGCAGTGTTTACATTGGGGAAGGTGAGTAATTGTATATTATAATCATTTATCTGCCACATGGGGTATTGTCTATCCACACTTCACCGATTACATAAATATTTATCTGGGACATTGCTTTTAATGTTTCAGCAACTGATGGATGCTTTGAGAGGTGTTATTAAAGGACCTAGTGTTGGAGGAATGGGTCAATGTCCAACTTCAGGGTGAAGAGAGTGATTAAAGTGATTTCAGGAGTGAAGGTGGGAGAACTGCGGCGCCTGACTTTGAAAACGACCACAACCCCACATCCAAACAAAGATTATCTGACCATGAAGAGGATACTTCTCAACTGATACCTGACACTGCTATATTGCCTTCAACCAGGGCTATTCCCAGCCCTCCAGCCATCATGTCCCTTCCAAGTGAAGATCGTGAATAACCTACGCTTTAAAAAGCAAAAGGTCGTCCAAGAGCTACTTTGGGAAGAATAGATTCAAATGGTCCCACCTACGAATATTCGCACCAGAGTTCATAACATAATAATGCATCTTCCAGGGACCATGAGGCCTGCAAGGAAGCTTTGGCAGCAAAGTACACCTAAATCAGCGTGGGAACTATACTTCACTGAAAAAAATGATGGAAGATGTCCAACTTAGAACAAATGAAAAGCGTTCATCTATTAGAGAGAAGCTTCCTGAAGAAAACAGAGCTGACTAAAGAGATGTGACCATTGAAGAACTGAAGACTTTTTATGGCTTTTTGATGTTTTCTGCTACGTTCAAACTAATAATGAAGACGTAGATGTTCTATGCTCCACGGATGGGACAAAAATTGACATCTTTCAGAGTCTAGCGTCACTGAGTCTGTCCTTCAGTTTGACACTGAATCTGTCCTTCAGTTTGAAAACGCAGGTGATAAAGAGGAAAGGAAAACGACTGACCCAACACCTCCAGTTGCCTGGTTATTCGAGAGTTTCATTAAAAACCTGCCAGAACTGTTATTCACTCGTAGAGTTGCTTGCATTGAAGACACGCTGGTGAGAGTCAGAGACAAGTGCTGGTTTAAAACGTATACACCCAACAAAGCTCGTAAGTGTGGGTTGAATATTATGGTCCGAAATTACACTAAGATGCTTTATTTCCTCAATAGGTATATTTACCCGGGGAAAGATAGCCATGGACTCTCTCGACAGATGAGAAAAAACTTACAAAATCAATTCAGGCTGTTCTACGTACGACGTTCAAAAACCATTCTTGCAACAAACCGGAATGTGACAACTGATAATTGGTTTTCGACGATCGACGTGATGAACGAGTTAATGAAGAATGGCCTCACCTTCATGGAAACTCTACGCAAAAATAAAAGGGAGGCATCAACAGCTTTCCTCCTAGCATGAGGCAGAAAAGAAATGTACATCTTTTACAGTTTTGCTGAAGGTGTCGCTCTGGTATCATTTGTACCAAAGAGAAACAAAGCAGTCCTGCTTGTATCATCGCTGCACCCTAGCGAGAATACAGATGCATTTACCAACAAGCCAGAGATTGCATGTTTTATAATAACACTAAGGGAGACGTTGATGCCCTTGGCTAAAAGTGTGGCGTGTACTTACGTGCCACTGGACCAACTGGTGACTAATTGCTATCTTCTTTGTCGTGGTCGGGATCAGCATGGTCAAGAGGTTCTCAGATTTCCCAGCCAAACCAATGCAAAGCAGAATTATGTATGTGAAGTCCCTTGCCATGGAACTGGTGGAGGTAGCCTTATGAATGAGACTTCAGAGTACCCGCATATCACGTGAGGTGTGGCTGACAATAAGCTGTACCTTGAAAGAACCTTTACATGTGATTGAGGCAAGTTAATGAGATGTGTAATATGTCCAAGGCGAAGTGATCGTAAAACATAAGTCCTTAATACTTACTGTGTGTCCATCTCCGCTCAGTTTACAGTTCATACTTGTGAAAACTGCTGTGAATGAGGTAGTGTGGAAACAGAGTTGACATTATAGCTATATAACCATAGACATGTATGTAACAGATTAACACTTCTTAAAATGAGATTAACACTTCGTTAGTCAGATACTGATGCTCAGTCATAGCACATTATTACAATTAGCCTTTATCAAACGATTATTGTCGGAAGAATGGTTTTCTTAGATTAATTTTTATTTCAACTTACTTCCTGTTTTCATAAGTAAGAGTGCTTCCTGTTAGATGTTTTTGTATTAATCTAAAGTAAAATGAATAAAACTACTGTTATGTACCAGTAAAACAATTTTATTCCAGTACATTTACACTGTTTTCTGTGTTGGTGTGTATGCAGTACCCATGTCACCAGTTACGTAACTAAGATAGTACCTCACCAGTTATGGACTAATGTATGCCTCCTCTGACGTCCTGCAATCATGCTCTCTCAGCAACAGTGACTACTGTCTGAGAAGTCAAATGTCTCTGTGTGGTGTGTGTATGTCAACTGTCTAATTGGATGGGGGGGAGGGGAAGGGGGGGTGGAGGGAAGGCGAAGAAACATAAAGGCCTCAGCATACATATTCATCGGCTCCAAGTAACTGCGTGAAATCTTCCTTCTCATAAGAGATTCCCTGCTCGTTGTAACGGTCCATAATTCATGTTGCTGACATGAAGTGTGAACCTGCCCCATGCAGATAACTCTTAGAAGACCATCGCCCAGTCTCCTCACCCATGTGGGGTGACAGAGATACTTGCTTGCATACACTACGAAGCAGTCACTGAACGCAGTGTGAAAGCGACCTTAAAATTTCTAAAATTATTTTTATTACACAGCTCAAGTATGTTGCTGGCCGCGGTTGTGAGCTGCTGGAGTTGCCCATACGATCTTATTAACAAACATACGCAGATCTTTTGTGTTAAAAAATGCATTATGTAATAACAAATATGTTTCTACAAGTACTCATTATAATAAAATCGTTAGATTGAAAGAGTTGAACGCTAACATTTATCGTGAATTCTCCTTTCCTGCTTCCCAAACAACGTTAGAACTCCGACTATGTCTCGTGTACAGCAGCGTCATTGGAGATCAGTCACAAATCGGCTGATATAAGATTCAGGTTTCGTATATACGTGAAAATGAGTCACTACGCTTTCAACAACATAGTTTCAACTACTTTTCACGGTTATACAACTCTATACATTCAATATGTGTAGATAATGGTGAATAGACTTTTAGGATTTTGGTAGGGCAGTGAATAAGAAAGCAAAAGATATTTTCGTACAAAAAATTTATCAAACCTTTCCTATATGTTTCACACAGAAAATAATTCTATTTTCATTTGATCTACTTTCAGTAACATATGCTTAATTTTAACTCATAATTTAAATACACATCTGAGTCAGCTATTTCTTTCTCAAACAAAAACAAGGAATATTCTCGAATTCTAGTATATACGTAATATTCTTCCTCTACAATATTTGTTTTATGGTTTTAAGAATTAGCTCCATTCTTTCCTGCATATGTTTTAGGTGAGAGCATTCAGGGATTTTAATTTTGCGTTTTATCTCCTGCAAAACACTATCGTCTTTCTGCCTTCATTTCTTCCTGGGTGCACTTTGGCAATTCCTCTACTTCACATTCATGCGGAATTTCTTAGAAATTCAAGTTTACAATTTTTGGAAAAGAGTGTACGTCAAATGTTATTATTCCACTTGTTTTAAATTCCACAAATTTCTCTTCTGTTGCTAGGTGAATAACACCCAATCCACCATAGTTAGATCGAATATAACCATTCCTTTTAAGCAGAGCCAAATGAGAATGAAAGTTAACAAAAAAATGTTAATCCTTTAACGTAGAAAATTCTCAATTCCACTGATTTCGACTAGACTCCGATATGTGACCACTTCCATAGCTGTTAACTGCAAATGAAGGTGTTTTATATTCCCCATTCATAGTCATATTTCGCCATACACTGTGTTTAACGCCCTATGTAAACCTTGCTTGCGCATCTCCAATAGCTTCTTCGTTTTCCAACTGCAGTTTATATTCGTCCTTTGTGGCAGTTGTCTTCGCCATGTACTCCAGTTTTCTTTTCTGATTTTGATCTCTTCCATTTTCAGTATTTTTTACTTACACACAACAAATTAACTGCATTTAAAGGCATAATTTCTTTAATAGTGAATGGCTTAAGTCTGTGCAACATATTTATTATTTTTCTTAGGACTTGTGGAACAACATTGTTTGTGGGTTATAGTCGTAGTTCTGTGATATCGTTATCTGAAGATATTGTGGAGAAAAAATGTTGTGGCATGAGAGAAATATGTTTATTCAGCTTTAATACAGTATTTCTGTGCTGTATATGTTTGACGATCTTCAAAATAGGAATCTCCTGTTCATTTTTGTGTCACTTGGAATGTCTCATTCCCCCAGAGATCTATGATATGAGTGTTCTCATAAGGGCAGTAACGTCTTTTGTGCACAATATTTTTGAACCTTATAGGTATTTCACCAGATCAGTTTACACTTCCTCAGTTATACGATTTTAATTGTTAGTATCCATGATCTCTTGCCTCATTATCCATCATTTTGGTGTTCCTGCGAAAATTGATATTCTTTGTTTTGGCACCAGCGTAGCGAATGATTGAATGAATCTGATTACTGACGTTACTTTCGAATTCGTTGAATGCTTCACATGTGATATCTCTGTATTCATTTTGGCTTTGTCCAATTTTTTTTTGTCAACCACGATTTGGGTACCCTTCAATATGTGGTTATTTTTGCTTTTGGAACAATATTCTAACATGACTGTTGAACAACGCTGGATCAATCCCATAGCACAAAGATGTGATCAAAACATACCTCCCTAACCCGTGTTAGATCAAGGATTGCTTGAAATTGTGGATGCAGGAGAACGTCTCCAATTGTGATTTTTATGTCGCAAAAACTTAAACAACAATCATTTGCAATGCCTACATCAACAAATACAACAAAGTGTTAAAATCTTACAAGACGAATCTGCCAGTCCATCTGGCACCTCAGAAGATTGTTTTCTCAAAAAGAATGGCTCTATATCAAACGAATTATAATTTAAAAAGCTGTCATTTTCTTTTATATATGTTTAGAAATAAAACTGTATTTTCTTTATATTAAGAGTGAGGTAGTTTGTAGAAGATGGAGAAAAATTGTGTTATTATTGTACTTAGTAAATAAAAATAGATCGTTTTATAGGCCTCCATTAATTGTTGAATACTTTTTAATATGTTAACAGACGTGCTCTCATTGCCATGTATCTTTGCACAGGAATGTTTCCGCTGTTGGCTGTTCTCTCTGTTTCAGATCAAGTGAAATAAACTTCCTTCAAGAATAGTTGCGAAGGATATAGTGTTGACACATGCTTGTGTGTTTATACTTTTCAGCAGTGATATACAATGTGCTCATGTGTTTACATCTTTTCAGAAATGTGAGATAACAAACTTTCATGTTCTAATTGTATCATTGATTATACTTCTTATGCACATTGTAATCTCTTTGTAGACTAAGGATATGCGGGTTTCGTTCCAAATCTTGTAGCGAGCGAGGTGTCTAAGCAATAATAATGCAGTGTACTCGTTCAGAGGAGTGAGATTCGTACCCCCATTTAGAAAACCTGACTTGGATTTTCCATGGTTTTCCCAAGTTGCCATGGCGAAGGCTCCAATGGTTCCATTGATGCCATGGCCTCTCCTCACCTAATGCTGTCCTACTTTGTGTATCTTTTATGTATGTGTACATCTTTTCTGTAATGGTTTCTAACATGTCTGATACTGTTGCGCTGATGGTCTAACAACGAATGAATAAATAGACGAATAATAATTATCCAATATCAAAGTGTCACTTCAGCAATACTGCATCTTTGATGTATTGACTGTTTCAACAGAGTTAAATAAGCAACTCAAGTATTGGAAATTTGTTTTTGTTATTCGGAAATGGTTTACGAACGAGGTACGGTCTTCAGTTGTTAATTCTTTATATAAATGCATTTGTAGCCCTCATTCTACTCCTGCGCAAAATCCATTTTCGTATCCAACATTTGCGTTTTGTTTTCCCTGTATTCAACTCTTGGCTCAGTTCTACTGGTACAGTCTGTGCAACCGCACATTTGACCCGAATCAACAATTGGCGCTGAGGCTGACGACATACTGAAGGCTGTGCAACTATGTAGAACTTGTGGCGTCCAGTATGAAAGTAAAAACCGTGCCGCAGCAATGTCACGAGGAGTGGTATCACATTAGTTGCGTGTGTGAGCCTGGTTATATTGGAATCCATATCTCTTGGCCGGTGTCGATTCAAACTTGACAGAAGCTCACGTGAAAGCATTCCACAATGTGTTTCAAATTGAGGCATACACACAGGCTGTCAACGAAACGGAACTGAACAGGTCAGAAAGGTACGTAAACGTCAGAGTTTATCAATAAGAAAGTTTTAACATTGACAGTGCTGGGTTTGGAATGGTGTCGTCGTTTGCTATCATCGAAAGTTAACGTATTTTCGTCGCACACTCATTTTTCAGTACCTGATTTCATGTTTTTGCACCTTCATAGTTATTATTTTGTTCTGTTTTTGTAATGCAGTTCATGATGACACAGCTGTTTTTCCCTGAGTGTTTTGCCACAAGAGGGCCAGGAATCTAAATGTGAAAAATTATTTAGCTTTTAAAATGGTCCAAGAAAAGTATACATCTTGCATAAACAATAACATTTACTACCTGAACAGTTCTCATCACGGAACCATTTTTTAATATGAAATGATGAAGTGAACTCAATTGAAGGAGAAAATCTTAGTTTTTTATGTTATTCGGTAATTAGAACGAAAAAAATAGGCCAGATACAGCAAAAATGCTATATGTACCGCCTTGTAAACATTGTCTGATGTGTCAACATATATAGCGAAGAAATAAATTTTAGCGTTTGAAATATTTCGACGACACTTTTTCTCAATAGATTTCCATACAAACTTGATTAAGAACATTCATTATGAAGTTTGCTTTGATCATTAACGAAAAATAATTTTATAGCGAGATCATCTGCTAGAACTACATTGACATCTAATGTGGACTGGCCTTAATACTTTATACTTTTAATTTTCTTTTTAGAACTTCTATTTGCTCTGTTTGTACAATTTTTTGTGTAACTTGGAGTTAGTCTGTGCGTGCAATACTTGTTTTCTATTTTTTTTATCAGCTCTTTTTTTCCTAACATCTAGTGACATAGGTTTAGACTTTAAAGGTGGATTTTTATAGTTATTTATTCACAGTACTGTTTATGCGCCTGGCTAGAACTTCTAAGAACATGTTCCATTTATGGTTGATCCCAGTTTTAGCAATTACAGACTCCCAAGATTTATGCCTTAAATTATGTCTTAGCACACCAGTGTTTTCAGGAAGTATTATGTTGTGCTCATATATTTTCTTGATTTCAATTTGCTATTACATTTTAGCAACAATGTCTGCCCAAATGATCTGAGAGGTTTCCATTTATAGTGTCTGCTGAGATTATATGATTATACTTCGTTATAATATTATGTATTAAATTGTTGTGTGTGTTAACTATTCTGGCGGGTGATCGTCCGAGCAGATCTTTGTCCCCCATAAGATGGAATACAGACTGTGAAACTTTCGGTTTCCTTACAGTCAGATAAAGTGTTGATGCTTAGATTTTCATCAAGTGATTTTAGGAAAGTATAAAAAGTATATATATATATATAAATTGAAGAGCATCACTGCTGTCAGCTGCAGTGGGACATTATGCGGAATCAGTAGTGACGAGTGAAAATATGTACTGGACCGGGACTCGAGCCCAGTACTTCCTGCTTACTAGGCTGGTACGTTAATCACTGATCATACGGCACACAGCATTATCGCAACTGCATGGACTATCTCGGCATGCCTCATGGCCAATCCACATTCCCACCGAACGCCGCCTATCTACAGGATTCGTGCCAGTATAATATGTTCAGTTACGATAACGCTGTGTCCTGGATGCTGCAGTGGTTAACACACTTATCTAATAAGCAGGAGATCCTAGATTCGAATTCCGAACCGGTACAGATTTTCACTCGTTGCTGCTGGTTCTGTTTAATGTCCCACTGCAGCTGACAGCAGTGATTCCCTCCAATTTACATACATAATGACATCTTGAGTTGTCGGTTGTTCTGCCGGATATCAGCGTCGTACTTGCACGATATTTCGGTCACGTAGCTCGTAACCTTCATCAGGTACGACCTGAGACTGCTCCTCGAGTGTTTTTTTTTTTTTGTTTTTTTTTTTATTCCCACCCCCGATGGGGATGGGCGGGCTGTTTGAGGGCTTGCATTGCCCTTTTCAGCCATTTGCTGTACATTACACGTACATTCATTTATTTATTTGATCATATTGAGTATACAAAAATATAGTATATGTAAAGATGCAGAAATATAAAATAATACAATAATACAAAATAAAACAAAATATAAAGTAGGTACAAGGATACAAAATAAAACAAAATATAAAGTAGGTACAAGGATATTAAATAGGTACAAAAATAATACATAAATTGAGGTTAGAGGTTGAGGTTTAAGTATTAAAGATTTTAAGTCATGTTGTGATATAGTGTTTGTTTATAAATTATGCAGTATTTTCCGTTATGATTATTCTCTTTATTTTCTTTTAATACTTTAGTGTGTATGGAGGTTGTAGCATACGATAGTAGTACTGTAATTTTGGTGTGTATGCTACTTTTAATGTTTAATTTGTTATTTCTATGCTACTTTTTAGATGTAGCTTAGGTCTACAGTTCTTGTGTATGTTTTTTGTGTGTGCGTGTGCGCGCAGGCGCGTGCGCGTTTGTGTGTGTATTCTGGGGTCAGTTTCTGTGTCGTTGGGTCAGGTGTGGGGGAAGTTGGATGCCTTGTGTTAGTGGTTCCATGGTGGGGGCGAGGTCTGGCTATTCTTGGCTGGTGTTTTGTGCTACTGTACGCGCTGGTTGGGTATACTTAAATTTTGGTCGTCTGTTCACTCGCGGTCTTGTTGTCAAAATGTCTTCCATGCCTGGGCGTTTCGTTAATATGTGTCTACCGTAGTTCGCTCTGAGTTTGGTCAGTCTGTTTTGTAGCGGCTCCACGCCTCTGATGTCATATACGTCGTCACTGGGCGTGAGCCTTGGCAGTCTACAGATGCTGCGTAAAAGTCGTCTTTCGGTCAAGTAAAGTTGTTCGGCTACCGGTTTGTGCAAGCCTCCTAAGGGGGCTGCTGCATATTCTATCACTGGTCTGATGTACGTCTTGTAGGTGTGGATCGCCGTGTGGTCGTCACATCCATGGAATCGTCCTTGTACTTGTCCCGTTAGGCATTGTCTTTTCCTCGTCTTGTTTAGCAGGTAAGTGAGGTGTGTCTTCCAGTTTAAGTACTTGTCTAGGTACACTCCTAGGTACCTGGCAGTGTCGTTAAGTCTTAGTGGTGTGTCCCACAGCGTCAGTTGTATGTCATTTGTGTTTTGTTGTCGTTTTTTCGTCAGGTGTCTGTGTCTAAATAAAACCATTTGGGTTTTGGTTGGGTTTGGTCGGATTCTCCATGTCGTCATCCAGTTTTCTAATCTTTGTAGGTAGGTCTGTGTTTTTTGTTGTATGGTTGTCGTCTTCAAGTCTGTGCACCAGTAGGCGCTGTCGTCAGCATACAGCCCTACCGTTTCTTTGGGGGTTGTTGTCGTTGGTACGTCAGCCGTGTAAAGCGCATACAGCAGCGGGGATAGGATGCCTCCTTGTGGCACTCCTGCTTGGGGTGTGAATTCTTGGGAGTAGGCTCCGCCGACATGTACCTTGCACTTCCTGTTTGTGATGTACATCCGTATTAGTCGTATAACCTTGGTCGGGAGGCCCAATTTGCTCAGTTTGTAGAGCAGTCCTGTATGCCAGAGCTTGTCGAAGGCACGCTCTATGTCTAAGAAGACTGCAAGCGTGCAGTGTCCTCTGTTGAAGCCTTGTGTTATTCCGTTGGTCAGTCTGATTAACGGGTCGTTAGTGGAGTGATTTTGTCGGAAGCCTGATTGTGTCAAAGGGAGGATGTCGTTGCGTTCTACATACGTTTTTATGCGGTCAGTTAGTATCCTTTCGTAAGTTTTCCCTATGACGTCGAGTAGAGATATTGGTCTGTAAGATCTTGGGTCAGTCCTTGGTTTGTCAGGTTTTGGTATCATTATTGTTTTGCTAGTCTTCCAAGTGGCGGGTAGCGTTTCATTTGTGAGACAATAGTTGTAGATGAGGTAGAGGATGGGGGTCAAGAGGTGGGCTGGGGCTTTCTGAAGGTGTATACGTCTTATGTCATTTTGTCCTGGAGCTGTGTTACGCCCTGAGTATATGGCATTAATTATTTCTGCGTTAGTGATCTCTTCTGTCAGTGTGTTTTCGTCTTCTGTTGCTGTCGTTGGGGTGTTTAGGATTATAGTCAGCTGTTGCTCGGCGTGTTGTCTGAAGTTGTCGTCAAATTTTGCGTTTTGTGGGAAGGAGTAAACTTGCTGCAGTACTTGTCGAAATGCATCGGCTTGTTCAGCTTTGTCTGTTGTTGGTTCGTTATCCACTAGTAATGTAGTGTCTGTTGTCTGTCGTTGTCCCGTGAGCGTTTTAAAGCGTTGCCAGAATTTCCCCCCTTCCCTGTAGTTAAGTCTTCTGCATGTGTCGTCCCATTGTCTTTGTCGGTGTTCAGATATGATGCATTTAATTCTGGCATTCAATCTATTCCATTGTCTTTTTAGGTCTGGGTTGTTGTCGCGTCTGATTTGTCTATAAAGTTGTTTTTTGTGTCGAATTAGGTTGAGGGTTTCCTGGGGTATGGCTTGTTTCCAATTTTCTACTATGGTGGGTATGGCTTCATGTATTGCTTGATGTATGGCAGTCTCTATTCTATTTGTAGCGTGTTGGAGGTCGTCGTCGTCTGTTATCGTCAGTGGTATTGATAGTTGTTCCGTGAGTACTTCTTGTCCCAGTCCGCATTTGCGTATTTGCGGATTGTTCGTCTCGTGGGTATATGGTCTGGGGGCAGGGTGGAGCTGGTCGAAAAAAGGATTGGCAGGTGGTCGCTCGTTATCGAGGTGCCCACGACAGCATCTGACATTGTGTCGCTAATGTTGTGTCCATATAGTACGTGATCTGGTGTCGAGTGGTGTCCTATGAAAGTCGGTTGGTTAACTGGTAGCCGTTCCATCGGTTCTGTCGTCAGGAAGTCGAATAGATTTCGTCCGTTTCCGTTATCGGCTGTGTCCCCTAGCATATGGTGTCGTGCATTAAAGTCTCCTAGTATTATGTATCTATTGTAAGTCATCATGTGTCGTAGGAAGTGCAGTGGCAGGGGCGTTCCAAATGGGTTGTACAGGCATGTTATCGTAAGAGTGCGTCTGTTCTTGTCTCTTATCTGTACTATGACTGCTTCTACGTTATTGAGTGGTGCCGGGAGAGGAATCTCCTTTGCTGCAATCGTGTTCTGCACGAGTATAGCTACTCCTCCTCTTCCGTCCTGCCTGTCTTTTCGGAATGTATTGAACCTGGGGATGTTAAAGGCGTGTGTGTTCCTTAGCCATGTTTCGGTGATGCTTGCAATATGGACACCTTCCTGTTGTATGGTGTGCGTTAGTAGTGGGCGTTTCGGTTTGACGCCTTGGGCGTTTACCGATAGGAGACGTAGTGTGTTGGCCGTCGCGGAGGTGCCTGGGAGGGAGGGGGTTGGAGTTAGGGTGTGGGTGCCTGTTTAATTCGTGTCCTGTTGTGTGTGTTGCGGTGTGTGCTGGGGTGTGTGTTGTGGTGTGTGTCTGAAGCGCGTTTCTGGATGCCAGTGGTCACTTATTGTGATATGTATTTTGTTTCCTGTTTGCGTCACCTCAAAGTCTTTTTCTAGAATCTGTTTAGTGGCTTGTTTCAGTGACTTTTTGATGGCTTCCCTGCGATCCTGGAACAAGTCCAGCAGAGTTGCAGCAAGGACTCGCACCAGGTCTTCTTTCAGCACGAGCTCTTGTTTGAGGTCGCCATTGTTGTTTGGAAGTGGCGCTGGTTCGTCGATGATTTTTATTGGCGCGCGCGTTTCCTCACTTGTTGCCTCCTTGGGACGCATGGGACACCTGTACGAGAGCGCGGAGTGGTCACCCTTGCAGTTTGCGCACATCTCTTTCTCTTTTACGTTACAGCGAGAGAGATCGTGCGGTCCACTGCATCTTGGGCACTTTGTTTCTCTAGTGCAGTTTGCTGTGGCATGCTCGAAGGTTAAGCACCTGCCACATTGTGCCGGTTGTGGGCGAGGGTCACATGGGGGCTCTGCGTGTCTTACGGTGAAATCTATTTTTGCTCCCTCAGTCAGGAGTGTGTCAACAGTTTGTTGGCAGTATGTAATTTCCCTGAATTTCTGGGTAAACGCGTTGCGCTTCCTGTCCTTTATACGCCACGCTTTTACTACGTCGAAACCCTGTTGGCGAAGTTGTTCCGTCACAGTCTCGTCTGTTGTTCCGTATGGGATTTGTTTTAAGACGACACTCATTGAGGGGTTCTTCCTGTGTCTCACTATGGATCCTCGCGGTTCCCTTGTTTGTCTGGAGTTGACGGTGACCTCAGGGTACCCACATCTCCTAAGTTTGTACATGATTTCCCCCTCGGCGCCACCCATCTGACTCCAGATGTATGCCGCCGTCCCTTCGCGGTTCGTTTTAAAGTCTGTTATGCTCCTCAGAAAGTCTTGTTTTAAAAATTTCCTCATATCTGAGGCTAACGCAGGTTGCTTGGTGCCTCTGGGGAGGTTTTTAAGCTCGTACTTTGTAGGCCAAGGGTCGCTGATTTCTTGCCTGTCTCCCTGGGAGGATGTTTCGCTCGGTGTCCTGCTCCTGTTTGGGGATGGGGGGGGGGGGGGGGCTGGCTGGGGGGCTCGCTGCCATGTTGGCGTAGATCGGTGGTGGGAGACGTCCTTGGTCACTGTCGCTGCTCATGTTGCTGGGTCAGTGAGTGCCTTACTGTGAGTGTGGTCGTGCTTTGGGGTGCCGATTACACACTTAGTTGGCACCTTGCGTTGGCTACTGCCTCTGCCTGAAGGTATCCGTGTGCTAATACAGCCCTAATCGACACGTGTGCGGGTTTCGGGGCGGCGCCACCGGCCCTGGCACGGAATGTTCCCTACTCTTGGGAGGAGGCAGAAGAATTCTGCCGCACGACACTGTGTGTGGCACACGACAATTTTGCCGCTACCAAAGTTTGGTAGCTACACAACGACAAATTCTGCTTCCTCCGAAACAGCGATGCAGTGAATTGGCGCTGTGTGCAGGACGTCATCAACGTTCTACCGTTCAGCACAGGTGGTAGTGCTGAAGTCGACGGCTGGTTTCGGCGTGGTCGTCGGTGGGATCTTCTTCCTCCGATAGTCCACCTTCGCGGCTGCCTTAGCGCGTTCCGAAGATCTCCTCGAGTGGACCTGGTCCAGTATTTATGCCTATGGCCTTCCCCCTCCACCAACGGCTGCAGGCGCTTCCTCTGTGGTCCGCGCCCATTCCCTGCGACCTGCTGGAGCGTTGCTGCTCCGTTTTCATTCCGAGTTAGCATGCCGTGCGAGCAGGACCACGCTACTCAGGCGCAGGGTGCGGCGGACCGCTGCCCGGCGGGACTGGCCCGGGCGACCGAGCCAGCCCCGTCGGCGGCCCCGTCCGGCCCCCCACGTACGACGACGCAGCAACTGAAGACTGACAACGCAACGGCACACCCAAGGAGCATTAGCCCGCTCACGCCAGAGCAGGTGTACCTCGTTGTACACCGATTATCACGGGGCAATGTTTACCCTGAATACGCTGCCGACGAACGAGCACTCCGCTTGTTCCAACAGCACCTGAGGTCACTCGGTTGCGTGGTATACGAAGAGGCGAGAGTACCGTCGGGAGCCCTGCCAGGCGTGTCGAATGAAGACGGCATTGTCCTGCCAGCGGCGGCCCCAATGAGTGTTGCACCACCAGGCCCAGTTACAGAAGAAACTGGTGTTCTGCTGACTGCCACTCCGGTCTCTTCCAGTGAAGAGACCACAGATACACCGATTGCTGTACCGCCAGGCGTGACGACAGAAGACGTCACCGTCCTGCCACGTGACAGCATGATCCCAGAGGCTAACCTGGGCGACCTGATCGAGGTGACAGACATGGACACAGCGCAGCCCTCTAGAAAGAGGCCTGCAGCGTCGGAGGAGGACGAGTCCTCCGCAATCTCTGATTCTGCTTTCAGGCAGAGTCAGAAGAAGAAGATGCCGGAAGCTCCTGCCCCCTCTGAGGCAGAGCAGGTGACCGACGACGGTTTCGTTGTCCCGAAGCGGCGGCACACTGCTCGGGCCAAACGGCTTGAGACTGTGCAACCGCTGCCGACAGCGAACACATTCGTCGACATACGGGACGAGCAAGAGGCCATGGATGCTACTGAGGCACCCAAGAGGCGGGCACCCGCCCCGCCACCGATCACCGTGTCGTGGAAGGACACGTACGAGTCCTTCCTCGAGAAGTTCAAGGCGGTGTCCTCCGCCGAGATCAAATGCGCTGGTCGGGACTTGTACAAAGTCTCGATCAGCTCAATGGATGAGTACCGAGCTGCCATGCTCATTGAGGAAGAGAAGCTCCACTGCTTCACCCACAACGCTGAGCCAGTGAAGCAGCTGAAGGTAGTTTTCCGCCGCCTTCCGCTGAAAATGGAGACCGAGCACCTCAAGAGAGAACTAGCCGGGCTGGGCTACATGGCCAGCTCGGTCACTCTCATGAAGTATCCCAGGACGAGGAGACCCATGCCGCTGTTCTTGGTTGTCCTTCCGGACAACTTCGAAAACCGGAAGATTTTTCATTTACAGATGGTGGCCAGGATCGGTGTGGAGGTGGAGCCGCTCAAGGCCAAGGGGAGGCGCGCCCAGTGCTTCTCCTGCCAAGGCCTTGACCACGTGGCGCGCTACTGCACGATGCCGGCCCGCTGCGTCAAGTGCGCCGACTCCCACCAGAGTCGGGACTGCACGAAGAAGAGGGAGGAGGCGCCCAAGTGCTGCAACTGTAGCGAGCTACATGTGGCGAGCTACAGAGGCTGCGCCGCCTTCAAGCGCCGCCCACGGCAGCAAGGACGTGCGGCACCCGCACGAAAGGTGCAACCAGGCACCAGCTTCGCCTCTGCCACCAAGGGGGAGTCTTCGGACGCCCCCAGGGGGCGGCAGGCGGAATTCCCGGCCATTACGGCGCCTAACCAGGCAGCCGGCACCCAGGACGAACAACACCAGGGCGGACGGCAAACCCGTCCCCCCACCTCAGCCACGCCCCAAGCTGCCAGGCATGCAGCCCGGCAGTCGGACGCGACTACTCTTCCGCGTCCCGCCGCCCTCGCACCCGCGAGTGCGGCGCCTCCAGCTACCACACCAGGACTGGAAGCAGCAGACCTGGGAGCAATGTTGAGCTCCCTCTCTGCCCTGCTACAACAACTGCCGGTGCTCGTCACCGCCGTAACGGGGGCCCTCCAGGCCGCTACCGTCGCCGTGAAGCCACACCATGGATAATGCTCTTATCCATGGCCTGACCATCTGTGGCTTCAACGCCAACAGCCTGTTTCCCCAACAAGGTGAGTTTCGTCAGTTCATGCAGGACAAGGCTATCGACCTGTGTCTGATCTGCGAAACTCACCTCAAGCCAGGAGTTCACGTGAAGGTAGCAAACTATGTTTGCTACCGGAACGACAGGCCGACAGCGGGCGGGGGTACCGCCATCTACGTCCGCGCCTCACTCCGGCACCACCAGGTACAGCTCCCAGCCATGGCCACCCTGGAAGCCACCGGGGTGAACGTCACCACGGCTGCGGGGCAAATAACCTTCGTGGCCGCATACAGGCGGCCACGTGGACACCTCCAGGAGGCGGACGTCGACGCGCTGTTGACGTTTGGGGGAAGGGCCTTCATTGCGGGTGACTTCAATGCGAAGCACCCGGAATGGAACTCCCGCCTCACGAACGTCAGTGGCCGCCGACTTCTTCGCGCTGCCCAGAGGAATGGCGCCCTGGTCCTGGGCCCACGGGAACACACCATCTTCCCAGCCAGGGGGCGGTCTGACGTGCTCGACGTGGCCGTCATCAAAGGCATCGGGCACCACACGACCGCCACCACGCGGTGCGCGATGTCGTCCGACCACCTGCCGGTGGTCTACGAGATCAACATCGCTGGGGCCACGCTCCCGCCACGTCGGCAGACGTACCGGCGCCTGGACGGCGATAGATTTCAGGAGAATGTCCTGGCATCACTGGCCGAATCACCCGACCCCGCGGCAGTAGGGGCAGATGCAGCCCTTCAATTCTTCACCCGCCAGCTGCTGCAAGCAGCGGACGCGGCCTCCCCTCCCCCTCCACAGGGTGCCAGGGACTTCTCCCGTAACCTGCCACCTCCCATCCGGGACGCAATACGGGAGAAGAACCGCCTCTTCCGGGAGTGGCAGCTCACCCGCCAACACGCGACGAAACGGCGCCTCAACCGCATGTGGAGAGACATCAAAGCGGCGGCTGAGGCGCATAGGAACAACGTCTGGTCGGACTTCGTCGCCTCGCCTCCCTCAACTCTGAGGACGGCAGCGCGTGGCGGACTGTGAAGACCTTTCTACGCAGAAGGCAGCGCGTCCCGCCTCTGCTCGTCGGACATGACGTCGTCTGCAGCCCGGACGGCAAAGCAGGCGCCCTGGCGGACCACTTCGAGCTGTCATTCACCCCGGTGGATGACAACGTAGACGAAGAACACCTCCACCGGGTTCAAGAGCAGCTCCCTGTGTTCCTGGAAGCCAGGGACAACGAGGACGAGATCGACCCCATCTCCGACGAGGAGGTGGCCGCGCAGATTACAACGCTCAACACCAAGAAGGCTGACGGCGCCGACGGCGTCACCAACCATCTGCTGAGGAGCCTGCCGGCGGGTGCATACCCGTTCCTGGCGGGCATCTTCAATCAGGTCCTTCGCTCTGGGGTCTACCCCACTGTATGGAAACATGCAGAGGTGGTGGCAATCCCCAAGGCGAACAAGGACCCACAGGACGCCGCCAACTACAGGCCCATCAGCCTGCTGCCGGCGCTCTCGAAGGTGTTCGAGCGCCTGTACGCCAGACGACTGCTCCGCCACGTGTCAGCGGAAGGCATCATACCCGACGAGCAGTTCGGCTTTAGGAGGGGCCATTCCACCGTCCACCAGCTGATGCGGCTGGTAGAAGAAGCCATGCACGCCCTGGAGACTTGGGAATACCTTGGGGCGGTGTTCCTGGACGTCTCCAGGGCATTCGACTCCGTGTGGCACGACGGCCTCGTGTACAAACTCTTCGTGCACGGGGTACCGACGTCGCACGGAGTCCTCCTCCGCTCATACCTAGCCGAGCGGTCCTTCCATGTCAGACTGGACGATGGGACATCCACCCATCGACACATCCGTGCTGGAGTGCCGCAGGGGTCCGTCCTTGGGCCCCTATTGTACTCCATATACACCGCCGACGATCCGCGCGTGACGCCAGTGAAGTTGGCGCTATATGCCGACGACACCGCGCTGTTCGTGCGGAGCATGAAGGCGGTCGAGATGCGCCGTCTTCTCCAGCGAGGTTGCGAGGCCCTTGGCGCCTGGTCGACCAAGTGGCGCCTCAAGCAAAACGCGGCGAAGAGCCAGGCGGTGGTCTTCACGAGACGACCATTGCCGCCTGATCTTCCGCCAGTCACCATCATGGGCAGCCCCGTCCCATGGAGCAAGACTGGCCGCTACCTGGGCGTCACATTGGACCACAAGCTGACATGGAAGCCGCACATCGAGGACGTCAGGGGCAGAGCAATAGGGCGCCTACGCGTCCTGTACCCTCTGCTCAATCCCTCGTCTGCGCTGCCGCCTCACCACGGCATCACGCTGTACCTGGCGCTGGTACGTCCAGTGCTGGAGTACGCGGCTGTGGTGTGGGGCAACGCGGCCGAAACACACATCAGCAAGCTGCAGAGGGTGCAGAACAGGGCGCTCAAGCTCGCTCTGCGCCTGCCGAGGTTATATTCGACCGCTCGGCTACACGAGCAGACGGGAATCCCCCTCCTCCGCGACCGCTTCAAGCAATCGGCGCGGGCGTTCTACGAACGAACCGAACGGTCCGAAAACCGGCTCATCAGGGATCTGGGCCACCCTACACACCACAGGCCAACAACACGTTGGCCTGACCTGCTGCAGGAATGAAAACTTCCGCAACAGAGACAGGTCACCTACATCCAGGAAAACCTAGAGGCCAATCCATGAAGAGAGGCAGCACTTCCAAAGTGTAAGGTTTATGCAGGAATAGCAGAAGAATGCTTAGCCTGCTCCCAACACAGGTCAGGGCAGACCTGTATGGACAAGTGGCAGTGGCAGTGGCTGCTCCGTTTTCCGTCCGCTGCGGTTCTAGGTGTTCCCTCTGCGGTCCGCGCCCACCAACCCCGCTCCTGGGGGTTTCATCTACGGTCTGGGGTACCAAGCGTTCCCCCTGCGGTCCGCGCCCGCTCACCACGACCTGTTGGAGCGTTGCCGCTCTGTTTTTCGTCCGCTGCGGCTCTGGATGTTCCCTCTGCGGTCCGCGCCCACCAGTCCCACTTCTGGGTGCTCCATCTTCGGGCACGGACCGCAGAGGGAACACCTAGAACCGCAGCGGACGGAAAACGGAGCAGCAACGCTCCAGCAGGTCGCAGGAAATGGGTGCAGACCACAGAGGAAGCGCCTGCAGCCGTTGGTGGAGGGGGAAGGCCATAGGCATAAATACTGGACCAGGTCCACTCGAGGAACATGAGCTGGCGAGGCGAGCGCATCGCTGCCGTTGCGCGCTTCGCTTACTCGGCCGTTGAGAGCTCGTGAAGAGGTTTTCTGTGCTGTGGGCGCCGCGGAGAGCAAATTGTCGTGCGTTGTTTTGACAACGCGTGCAAATTGTCGTGTTCCGCGCCTCGCAGCATGGGGAAGAAGGGTGCGCAGAGGAAACCTGCTGCTACGAAGGGTCCTTCGGTTGTGCAACTCACTGAGTCTGCCGACCGTGCAAGGAACTCCAGAGAAGACGAGTCGCGGCCTGTCCCCCCTTTGTACGTCAAGTGCAAAGGCGGGTGGACAGCGCTGTTCGACACCGTGACGAACTGCGCTCGGAACGAGGTGGTCTACGAGTCTGTCGATACAGACTCGCTGATCTGCGTTCGAGCCGCAAACGTGGCCGACCACAGGGCGATCAAGGTCGCAGTGGCCGACCACATCGTCGACGCGCCGCCGGCGCGTGAGAAGGCACCTTACGTAGGAAGGATGAAGACGACTAAGGCACTCCTCAGGGGAGGATGAGGCAGCGGTCCGGGAAGGGCTGCTGCGAGCTGGGTTTGGTAATGCAGCCGCAAGGTTGCACAACCGAACCAACAGGAAGAGGGCGCCGCTCTATGCCGTGACCGTGCAAACGGTCGACGGCGGGAGCGACATCTTCGACTTGCGGAAGTTGCTGGGCTTCCCGGTTACGACGGAGGCTCTCCCGACCGCCATGGATCCTCAGCCCCAGTGCTTCAGGTGCCAGGGCGAGGGCCATGTTGCGAAGTATTGCCGCAACGCGGCGCCGTGCGTCAAGTGCTCAGGTGAGCACGACAGCCGCGCCTGCGACCGCGGCAGCAACGCTCTGCCGACTTGTGTCCGGTGTGGCGGCCCGCACGTCGCCAGTTGGCGCGGTTGTGCGGCTTTCTGGGCGGCGACGCGGCCGCGGCCGCACCGACGCAGCAGCAGAAGAGAAGACGACGTCGGAAACGGCGTAGGGCGCAGAACAGCCCGGCGCAGCTGAGGGACGGCGCAGCAGCAGATCCACCTGCCAGGGGCGGGGACGGCCGCTCGGAAACGGGCAGCCAGGACGCAGCTCGCCCTCCCGTGAAAAGATGTGACCTCGAACTCGGCACCGCCGTGAAGGAGGCCACAGCAGCCCTCAAAGCCGTCATGGCGGCGGAGAGGGCTGCCTTCGCAGCCGCCGTGGCCTCAGCGCAGTCGTACCTGCGAACACTCCTGCGACCTCGCAGAAGGACGTTCGCGCGCCTATCCCAGCTTTTGTTCCAGCAGCACCGCAGGTGAGAGGCGCAAAGAAGACAACCGCCGCCCCAGAGGAGCCGGTGGCGACGCCGCCCGCTGCGGGAGCGGCCCCCCCAAGGGACCGAGAAGACAGAAAGGCAGCCGTCATCGCGCAAGCGCGAGCGAACGGCGTGCATCTCTCCGACGCTGAAGCGGCGCAGATCACTGGACAAGCGGAGCAGCTCACAGCTGCAATGCAGAAGTGCTGCGCCGTGCAGAAGAGGAAGACGCTGTACGGTAGCCGATCGCCGTCGTTCTGCGCCAGCCTGATGAAGCTGCACCAAGTCACTGACGACAAGGCGCAGCAGAGGGCCTAACAGCAGCGCATGCGCTGCCGCGCCGAACTTTATGTTACAGGGAGGAAGCCACTGCGGCCGGCCCAGGAGACTACAAGCGAGCCCAGCCGCAGCACCAGACTGACCCAGCTAACGACCACGCAGTACATAGGTAACGATGCACGATACCTCACGCTAACCACTCCTCACCTTGCATGCTCTGTCGCAGCTAGCAAGCCGCTACTGCCCTTACTACCCGTCCTACTGTCGCAGAGGTTTTTTTCCCTTGGCGCTGGCCTTGGCACTTTTTTTCCTCTGCCCTTACAACCGCTACCCTTCAATCGTTTTCGACCACTTCTATCTCCTGATGGACCATGCTAATGAGTAATCTTACCCAGACGCATGGATAACATCACAGCCTGCATCCTGTGACGCCTGATTCAAAATCTAACATGTTATACAGAGGTGACAGTAGAACTTTTGTGTTGGTCACCACGTTGGTGCGGGCGTGGAGGGGCCCCATCCTTTTGTGTTACTCAAGGAACAGTCTCAGGTCGCACCTAATGAAGGTTACGAGCTACGTGACCGAAATATCGTGCAAGTACGACGCTGATATCCGGCAGAACACCCGACAACCCAAGATGTCATTAGATCACCGGGAAAGCCGGAAGAGTTACATACATAATGTTTCACAGCTGCGGATATATATATATATATATATATATATATATATATATATATATATATATATAGAGAGAGAGAGAGAGAGAGAGAGAGAGAGAGAGAGAGGGAAACATTCCACATGGGAAAAATATATCTAAAAACAAAGATGATGGAATTTACCAAACGAAAGCGCTAGCATGTTGATAGACAAACACAAACATACACACAAAATTCAAGCTTTCGCAACCAAAGGCTGCTTCATCAGGAAAGAGGGAAGGAGAGGGAAAGACGAAACGATGTGGGTTTTAAGGGAGAGGGTAAGAAGTCATTCCAATCCCGGGAGCGGACTTACCTTAGGGGGAAAAAAGGACAGGTGTTCACTCGCACACACACATATCCATCCGCACGTACACAAACACGTGAAGTGCTTCTGTTGTGCGCTTTTCACAGAATGGATTGGTGGTCAGGGGCTCATATTTTTAGGCAATCAACAGATTGTAATAATACTTAGTAAATTTTTTGTGCAATTATACACTTTTTAAATGGAACAACAGCTATTGAAATTAACGGACTAAATGTTGGATTAATTAAAATATCAGTGGTGTTTGCTGCAGGATTCTAGTGCGAGTCGTTTACGAGGTATCGTATTTTGAAAAGTTCCCACACCGACGCTTGGTTGTCCCATTCAACCTGCCTAGTTGCTGGGTACATTGTTGTTATGTTTTCTTACAGTGTGCGTATGTGTTCCTTGATTCCACAGCGACTTGCCAGTCAGTAAGTGTGTAACAGTCCAAGCAATGGATCGTAAGTGGACGATAGGGTCTACCGATGCAGAAAAAGACGACATGCTCATTGTGTATGGAGAGTGTAGGAGGAGTGCAGTCCATTCTTTTCCGGCGCATGCGGCTCGATATCGCCACAGACGTCACCCATCCCGGCAGTTATATATCAACCTCTTCAACCAGTTACGTGGAAGTGATAATGTAATACCTAGACTACGTAACAGAAGGAAACAAGTAACGACAGAACAGGGGGAAATTAATGTTTTGCTGCTGTTGCAGTTGATTCGCACGTTGGCGCCCGCGCAATAACGCTAGGAAGGAGTCAGACAAATGATCTACACGTTCTCCATCGACGTGGGTTCCATACCTATTTCTCTCTCCCCCAAGAACTGGATGGAAACAATTATGACAATTGTGTTAACTTCTGTTCATGGGCATTAAGACAGTATACTCCAGAAGTATCATGCATCATGTTTAGTAATGAAATCACATTTACCAATCATGGTTAGGTGAACCGCCGAAACATGCACTATTGGTCTCTTCGCAATCCCTGTTGGTTTCGTCAGGTGGAACGTCAACATCCATGAAGTGTAAACACGGGGTGTGAGATAGTATACCATTGGCTCATAGGACCGTTCTTCATAGTTGGAACACTGAACATGCGCAAGTATTGTAGCCACCTAACAGACCATCTCCCATACATGCTAGAAGATGTTCCTCCGCAGACTAGGAGGAACATGTGGTACCAACATGACAGCTGTCCAGCCCATAGTGCATGAAGTACTATAGCATGTCTTCACCACGAATTGTTCCCAGATCATTAGATTGGAGGCAGAGAAATTCTACCTTGTCCGCTCCATTCCCCAGATTTGATGCCTGTAGATTTTCTTCTGTGGGTAATGCTGAAAGACGCTGTCTACAAGGACATACCAACGACACTTGATTATATGCGAAGATGTATTACTGCAGCCTGCTCGGGCACCTCTGCTGAAATCGTAAGATACGTGCAGCAGTCGTTCCATACCACACTGGAAGCATGTATCGCCGCTTTCGGTGATCTTTTTGAACACAACTTGTGATGTTCAGTTGTCTCGACGTTGGTGATAATTCACATTACCAGTGTATGTTTGTTTTGTCCTTTAGTGTGCGCTACCACAGGTATTGTACAAGTGTCGGTGTGGGAATTTTTCAAAATACAATACCTCGTAAACGACTCGCTCTAGAATCCTGCAATAAACACCACTGATATTCTAATTTACCCTACTTTTAGTTTGTTAATGTCTGTAGGCAATGTTCCATTTAAAAAGTGTATGTTTGCTCAAAAAATTCACTTAATAAGTATTTTTGAATCTGTTGATTGGCTAACAATACGAGTCCCTGACTACCAAGCCATTCTGTGAAAACTGCACATCAATAGCACTTCCCAATACCACAATATCTGAGATGCTAGTTTTAGGTGTCTGTCTGTGTGTGTGTGTGAGAGAGAGAGAGTTTGTGTGTGTGTCTTTATTCTAACAGTAGACTCAAAATTTTATATGTGTGTGTGTGTCTTTACTTTAGCATTAGACTCGCAAAGCCTGTAATAAGGACATATTAACGTTCCTACCCCTCTCCCCCCCCCCCATTCCACCGCCACCCCTCCGGAAAAAAATTCTGTCACCGCCCCTGCTTTCAATGTATCATAGACAGTTACATTTTGTGTTCAGTTATTAATCATTACAGATCACTAAACTCAGTTCGACGCAATTAAATCTCACATACTAGACGAACAGATGTACGCTGCGTAGCACTATTTGCAGTGTCCAAATTTCAAGTACTACAGAAAGGCAATAATGATCGTTAATGAGTTTTCACGGTAACTGTTCACACTTATTAAATTTCTCTTCACAATCGTCAGATTAAATCTTTGAGTGGCACTCCTTTGGCAGTTCCAGCATCATTTCATGTTTAAAGGTTTCAAAATAGCACAGGTATAGGACTACTGGCTCGCGATATAGAGAAGCACACTGAAATATTATAGAGAAAGAAGTGCAGTATTAAAGATTACACATCTGCTGCGGCAGTGGTTCTCAACCTAGGGGTAATTACGACCCCCCCCCCCCCCCTCCGCCACGCCCGAGCGGTAAAATGAAATTTTCTAAAAGGAAAAAACAAAAGGGTTCAATTGTGTTCAAAATGGCTCTAAGCACTATGGGACTTAACATCTGTGGTCATCAGTCCGCTAGAATTAGAACTACTTAAACTTAACTAACCTAAGGACATCACACACATCCATGCCTGAGGCAGGATTCGAACCTGCGACCGTAGCAGCAGCGCGGTAGCGGACTGAAGCGCCTAGAACCGCTCGGCCACAGCGGCCGGCTTCAATTATGTGTTTCGGTCACGAAACTAATCATTTTGAGAAGATCATTACTATTATCACTATTTCATACCACTGCAATACTGATCACTTAACTTGTCAATAATTACATTTTTTCCAAATACCAGCTGACGTTAATCCAGATTCGCAAAGTGCAAAACAATTTCGTAATATTAACACGTCACTCTTGGTGATGGGTGCTATAGATTGTGCAACGATTGTATGAACGTTAACCTCACGACACTATCCCAATGGGGCGGAAATCGGTGGAAGTAATGTACGTGCACAGACAAACAAATGATTACAATTTCGGAACATCCGGATGATTTATTCAAAAGAAAGTGCTTCACAAAGCGAGCAAGTCAATAACGCGTTTGTCCACCACTGGTACTCATTCAAGCGGTTATTAACCTTGGCACTGACTTACCTGAGTTGTTGACTGTTCTATTAAGAGATGCTAAATTTTGTCCAATTTGCCCGTCAGATCGTCAGAATTTCGATTTTGTTGGTGGGTCATGTCCATAACGCTCCAAACGTTCTCAATTGGGGAGAGCTGGCCTAGGTAGGGTGCAGCAAGCGCGAAAACAAAGAGTGGAAGCCCAAAACGGGGCTTAGAATAGTGTTGACGCGCAGCTGTGCTACAAAGGTGCCTCATCCGACAGCCAAAGGGGTTCTGCTATAAAAATAAACCGCACTCCAGACCATTACTCCGGGTTGTCGGGGCGTATGGCGGGCAACAGACACGTTGGTGTCCTACAACTGCCCATGGCGTCTCCGGACGTTTTCTCTGGTCATCGGAGCTCAATTCGAAACGGGACTCATCACATCAGTGAAGACAATCCTACTCCAGTCAATGAGATTGCAGGCCGAAGACGTGTCTGGAGACGCCCCCCAGGCCGCGGTGGGATACGTACCTAACTGTCGCCCGCCCTACAGCCCTACAACCAGAAGTGATGATCTGGTGTGTCACTTCTTTTCATAGTGGGATGCCGTTAGTTGCCTGCCGCGGCACTCTACAGTGCTGTGGTACATCGGCGATATTCTACATCCCGCTTTTGTTGTCCTTCATGACAAGCCTTCATGGGCTTACATTTCTGTAAGACAACGTCAGCCAGCACACTGCGCGAGTTCCTATGTGCTTGCCAAACCCTACCTTGGCCAAACAGATCTCTCCCTAAATGAGAACCTTTGGAATATTTAGGGCAGGAACCCCCAACAATCTCCGGATTTTGATGATCTAAGTCGACGGTTGCACAGAATTTGGGACGGCACCCCTCAGGAGGACATCCTAGAATTCTGTCAGTCAATGTTAAGCCGAATAACTGCTTGCATAAGGGCGAGAGGTGGACCAACGCTTTACTGACCTGATCCCTCTTGAATAAATTCTTGAATCAATAATCAAATTGTCGTGAAACAGTAATCATTTATTTGTTTTACATGTATGTCATATCTACGGATTTCCGTTCCATTCGGATAATTTCTTCGTGGTTATCTGAAAGATAATTTAGCATTTTAGGCTTAGAGCCCAAAGCGCTCGATGGCACAGGAGCAGCGAAGGAAAGTATACGGCTTTCAATGTTGGAAGGACTTTGTGAGAAGATTTTTAGACCTAGTTATGTTGAATGATTATGATCTCAGTCTCCACTTGAAAAACAATACAACCAAGCTGCAGTCATTAGAACATAACCGATTCTCTTCGTCAAGATTCACCAATGTGCTGAGATATATGTGACACAAATCTGGATATGTAGAGGATCACCAACGACATTTTGAAACTCTGCTGAGTTTTGTTTTATATTGCCTCCGCCTCCCCTCCTCCCCCTCGCTTCCATGAACCATGGACCTTGCCATTGGTGGGGAGGCTTGTATGCCTCAGTAGTACAGATAGCCGAGGTCCATCTACAACAGATGGGTATCTCTCGAAAGGCCAGACAAACTTGTGATTCCTGAAGAGAAGCAGCAGCCTTTTCAGTAGTTGCAGGGGCAACAGTCCGGACGACCGTCTGATCTGGCCTAGTAAGATTAATAGAAGCAGCCTTGCTGTGCTGGTACTGCGAATGGTTGAAAGTAAGAGGAAGCTACAGCCTTAATTTTTCCGAGGACATGCAGCTATATTGCATGGTTAAATGATGATGACATCCTCTTGGGTAAACTCATCACCGAGCGGGGACTACTCAAGAGGATGTCATTATCAGGGGAAACCAAACTGGCATTCTATGGATCCGATCGTGGAATGCCAGATCTCTTAATCGGGCAGGTACATTAGAAGATTTAAAAAGGGAAATGGATAGATTAAAGTTAGATATGGTGGGAATTAGTGAAGTTCGGTGTCAGGAGGAATAGGACTTCTGGTCAGGGGACTTCAGGGTTATAAATACAACATCAGATGGAGTAATGCAGGAGTAGGTTTAATAATGAATAAGAAAATAAGAACTTAGGTAAGCTACTATGAACAACATAGCGAACGCATTACTGTAGTCAAATAGACATGAAGCCCACACCCATCACAGTAATACAAGTTTATATGCCAATTATATCCGCCGATAATGAAGATATTGAAGAAATGTTTGATGAAATAAAAGAAATTATTCAGGTAGTTAAGGGAAACGAAACTTTAATAGTCATGGGGGACTAGAATTCGATAGGAGGAAAAGGAAGAAAAGGGAAAACAGTAGGCTAATACAGAGTATGAAAGAGGAAGCCGCTTGGTAGAATTTTGCACAGAGCAGAGCTTAATCATCCCTAATACTTGGTTTAAGAATCAAGAAAGGACGCTGTATACATGGAAGAGACCTGGAGACACCAGAAGGTTTCAAATTGATTATGTAATAGTAAGACAGTGATTTCGGTACCAGATTTTAAACTGTAAGACATTTCCAGGGGCATATGTGGACTCTGACCACAATTTATTGGTTATGAACTGTAGATTAAACCTGAAGAAATTGCAATAAGGTAGGAAATTAAGGAGATGGGACCTAGGTAAACTGAAATAACAAGAGATTGTTGAGAGTTTCAAAGGGAGCATTAGGGAACGATTGACAAGAACAGGGGAAAGGAGTATAGCAGAACAAGAATGGATAGCTTTCAGAGATGAAATAGTGAAGGCAGAAGACGTTTAAACAGGTAAACAGACGAGGTCTAGTGGAAATCCTTGGGTAACACAAGATATATTGAATTTAACTGATGAAAGGAGAAAATATAAAAATGTAGTAAATGAATTAGGCGAAAGGGAATACAAATGTCGAAAAAATGAGGTTGACAGAAACTGCAAAATACCTAAACGGCAATGGCTAGAGGACAAATGCAAGGTTTTAGAGGCATATATGAGAGTTGGAACTTAAATAGTGGCAACTATTTATTCTCAACCGATACAAAAGAGGTACATGTTTGAAACCTATTACTGTCCTTCAAAGTAGTCATTAGTGTTGTGTAGAACCCGTTGCCAGCGATGTGAAAGGCGTTGTATACCATTAGCAGAGCCAGTTATGTTGATGGTGCGAATGGAGCGGTCTACCTGTTGAATATCTGGAACAGTTCTGAAGCGAATGCCACGAAGTGGTTCTTTCGTCTTCGGAATCAAATCAAAGTCACAAGGGCTTTAGTCCGGTGAGTGTGGTGGACGGTACAGTACTTCCCAGTCCCATCGACCGAACAGAACAGCTACAGCTTGCGCTGTATGCGCCCGCGCATTGTCATGCAAAATGATGGGTGGGTTGCGCAGAAAGAGTCGCCGCTTCTTTCGCCAAGCTGGTCGCAGGTGATGCCCCAAAAGTGAACAGTAACACTGTGCATTGACGGTCTGCCTTGGAGTAACGTAATGCGTTAGGATAACACCATCACAGTCGTATACGAGAATCACCGTAACCTTCACCATACTGGGGCTCTTACGCACTTTCGACTTTCGCGGCGACCCATAATGACGCCATTCGTTGGATTGGCGTTTCAGTTTTGGCTTTGTGGCATTCGCTTCGGAACTGTTCCACAGACAGTAACAGGCGCAAACATGTAACTCTTCTGTATCGGTTGTGAATAAATAGTTATCACTATTTAAGGTCCAACCCTCGTGTATTAGTAGGGGAAGGATAGATACTGCCGACTGGAAAATTAAAGACTTCGGAGAAAATAGAAGCAGCTGTATGAATATCAGGTGCTGAAATGGTAAACCAGTCTTACGCAAAGAAGGGAAAGCTAAAAGGCGCAGTAAGTATATAGAGGATGTATACAAGGGGGTGTACCTGAATGCAATACTATAGAAATGGAAGGGGACGTAGATGAAGATGAGATGGGGGATACTATACTGTGAGAAGAGTTCGACGGAGCACTGAAAGACCTGAAACTTCCTGATAGATTAAAACTGTGTGCCGGACCGAGACTCGAACTCGGGACCTTTCCTTTCGAGAGCAAGTGCTCTACCAACCTTTTTTTTTTTTTTTTTTAAATCTCATTTTGTTCGTTTTCGTTGGTTGCACCTGCTCGGGGCGGTCGTCGTAAGTCATCCGTTCAAGTTCGTTGTTGATCGGTTAACTCAATTTTTTTATTACAGAGGGCGAGCCGCCCTCTGACCAAACACGTTGAGCTACCGTGCCAGCACCAACTGAGCTGCCCAAGCACGACTCACGACCCGTCCTCACAGCTTCAATTCTGCCAGTACCTCGTCTCCTACCTTCCAAACTTCACATAAGCTCTTCTGTATACATCCTCCCTGAAAGACCTAACTCAAAACAAGGCCCCAGGAGTAGACAACATTCCGTGAAAACTACTGATAGCCAGCCAGCCATGACGAAACTCTTCCGTCTGGTGAGCAACATTTATGACACAGGCGAAATACCGTCACACTCCAAGAGGAATATTATAACTGCAATTACAAAGAAAGCATGTGCCTACAGGTGCGAATATTATCGAACCATCGGTTTAATAAGTCGTGTCTCCAAAACACTAACACGAATTCCTTACAGAAGAATGGAGAAACTGTAAAAGCCGACCTCGGGGAAGACCTGTTTGGATTCTGATGAAATGTAGGAACACTTGAGGCAATACTGACCCTACTATTTCTTTTAGAAGGTAGGTTAATGAAATGCAAACCTACGTTTCTTCCAGTTGTAGACTTAGAGAAATCTTTTAACAATGTTAACTGGAATACTCCCTTTGCAATTCTGAAGGTTGCAGGGGCAAAATACATTGAACGAAATGTTGCATACAAGTCGTACAGAAACAAGACAAAAGTTATGAGGTCCAGAGGGCATGAAAGCCAAGCAGTGGTTCGGAGAGGAGAGACATGGCGTTGTAGCGTATCTCAAATGTTATTCAACCCGTACACTGGGCAAGCAATAAAGGAAACCAGAGACAAATTTGGGGAAGGAATTAAGGTCCAGGGAGACGAAGTTAAAATTCTAAAGTTATATGATGACATTGTAATTATGTCATAGACAGAAAAGCACTTGGAAGTGTAGTTGAAAGAAATAGACAGTGTCTCGAAAGGACGATATAAGATAAAAATCTTCAGAAGCAAAACAAGGTTAGCGAATTATGGTCAAATTAACCAGGCGATGCTGAGGGAATTAGATTTGGAAGTGAGACGCTAGAAGTGATAGACTGAGTCTTGCTGTTTGGACAGTAAAATAATCGACGATCGAGGTAGAGGGGATGTAAAATGTAGACTGGGAATTACAAGAAAAGTGGGTGTGAAGAAGAGAAATATGTTAACATGGAATATAAATTTATGTGTAAGGGAGTCTCTTGTAAAGACATTTGTCTGGCGTGTAGCCACGTGCTGAAGTGAAACGTTGACTACGAGCAGTTCAGGCAAGAGAATAGAAGCTCTCGAGATGTTGAAGGTTGCATGGGTACATCGCGTAAATAATGAGGAAACACCGAATAGAAGTGGGTAGAAGAGAAATTTCTGGCATAACTTGGTTAGAAGAAGAGATCGGTTGATATTACACGTTATAAGACACGGGGGAATCATCAATTTATGGCTGGAAGGAAGTGTTGGGGATGGGGGGAGAGATCAAGAGACGAATACAGCAAGGAGTTTCAGATGGGTGTAGGCTGCGATAGCTATTTGCAGATGAAGAGGCTTGAACAGGATAGAGTACCATGGAGAGCTGCATTAAACCTCTCTCTGGAATTAAGATTACCACAACAACAGTAGTAGATACAACTTCTACTCTAGAATAGTATTCTACCTGAACAACAATAAATCCTTAGTAAATCACAGTTTGGATTTCAGAAAATTTCGTCAGCTGGGATTGCCATTTACTCGCTCATTCGCCAAATCTGACAGGCATTGAATAACAAAATAGCATCACCTAGCTATTTTCAGTGACCTATCTGAAGTACATGACTATAAATCACATTATTATCTAAGATAAAGTGAGATTTTATGGACATTGATCACATCTAACCAAAACAATGCGAGAAGTTGTACTTAATAATTTAACCAGTATAAGCAAAGAAGATTCTTCTGACTGAGGAGAAATCGTTAGAGGTTTCCACAAGGCTCACTCATAGGACCACTATTGTTTCTCATGTATGTAAACAACTTTCTATCTAATATACAACAAGCACAATTACTTTTTTCGGGGGATGACACTAGCGTTGTAATCAATCTACACATATGTACAATAACAGAAAAAATAGTACATAATGGCCTTAAAAGTATTATTGAGTAGTTTTCTGTAAATGGTCAAACTGTCAATTTAAAAAATACACAAATGTTCAATTCTGCACATGTAAAGACACTACATCAACAATAAATGTAACTCTTCCTGAAGAAATACTAACTAGGGCGGAAAATTTCTAGGTGTCAATCTCGGTGAGACTGTAAGTGAAAAAAAATTTTTTTTTAATTGCTAAACCATCTCAGATCAGTCTCTTTACAACTTCGACTCTTTGAAAACCAGTAAGTTAATATATTTTGCGTGTTTTCCTTTAGTAGCACTACATGATATGTGGGAGAATATTCTTTGGTTAACTTACCTTTAAGAGGGAAAGTGCTCATTGCTGAGAAAAATGCTTCAAGAACAAGGTGTGCTGCTTACCCACTATATTCTTGTGGAAACATGTTTAGACGCTAGACATTTTGATTACTGCTCCACAGTATATTCATTCCCTCGTGAAGCTTGCTGTAAATAACCACTACAGTTCAAAAGAAAGATTGATTTAAATAAATACAATACTAGAAGAAAGAATCCCTACGCCATAAATCACCATCATCAGAACAAAGAATGACGTTCATTATTCCACATTAAGGTTGTTATTAAAGGAAAGGTGCACAATCCGACCGCCAAAGTTTTTTAGGGGTTATCCAATGGTATTAAATGCCTGATGATTACAAAGTTAAATTCAGAGACAAACTGCGGAACTTTTTCCTCGACAATCCTTGTATTCAGTAGAAAATATCTATTTATGTAATATGTAAACGATGATGGTTAGGAATTACTAATTAACATATGAAAAAAGGAAAAAAAATAAAACAAAAAGCCCAACCTTCTAAATTGTCAGCATGTAGGCTTATTTACATGCGAACATAAAATGATAAGTTAATGGAACAAATGAGCCATGGAACTGGAAATTAACATTTTGAAAAATGTCAGCTTGAGCTTTCACCGCAATTCGCAGAATCCATTTTCCTCTCTACAGAGGAATGTGAAATGTGCTGATACGACCAGATACAACGATAAACGTAGCGTTTTCTGTGCACGCCATAAGCAAACAAGAGTGTGTCCACTCGCGACCGTATTACGGTAAAGCACGAAAATCTACATTCGTGTTTCCGTCCCATCAGTAAACTGCTAACGCATAACGCCTCTGCGAAATCACCAGTTGTGGTCTTCACACGCGTCGTACAAAGTCTCTCCCGCTGCTACTGTAGCAACACTTTCGAATCCCCTGGCAAAGACGCAGCTGCACTTATAGGTCATAGAAAGAGAATAATGGAGTTCCGTGTGAACTTCACACCACTACACAGATTGTGTCAGGCGTGCGGCTTGGCACCTTTCCCAGATATATGCTGCAAAAATCGAAAGAAGAACATTTGCAAGAAACTGATGAGCCCCTCCTTTTTTTGGTTCTTGGTGTTCCTCGCATCTGCGTCACAGTTAGGGAACACTTCTGAGTTGCCAAAGATCGCCGTGTTCTTACACTTAGTTAAAGGTTTGTTAGAGATGATCAGTTTTCTTTTGACGTTGGCACTGTGCACCGTGACCGGCCTCGAACATCTACAGTGTTTCTCCAGAGAGATGAATTGTGCGGATCTCCACTTGCCAGCAAAGGACAAACGAAAAGGAAAGATAATGGGAGGCTTTCTCCTAGCTGTTAACTGTGCAGCAATAGCAGGAGTACTGCTCACTGTAGATCGAAACTGTGTCGGTCTCCCTCGGTACTTATTTTATGCCTTCTACTTGCCCTTTGACTCACTGATAACGCTACACTTCGTCTTATTGGCACTGGAACTTTGGATCAGACTCAGTAATCTGAACTCCACTCTCCTGGAGATCTTTCCACTGTCCCTCGCGACGCCAGCTGGAGTGGTGTCTCGGTCGCCTCCAGAGCATGGAAGAATTTCCCAACTGCTAGTGGCGCATATGGCTCTACGACGCGCTGCCGGGTCCCTCCAGAATCACTTTGGGTTGCCAGTGGCTGCCATCATAGCCTATACCTTGTGGGGCGAAACAGCCAGTGCGTATCAAGTACTCTTGGAGGTGCTGAGACCGGCGTGGTATTCCAGAGAGCGCCTCTGTTCGTCAGCGACCAGCTCGACAATGTGGTTCGTCTACGGCTGGATCAAGCTGTCCACGATGGCACTGGCGTGTGCGGCGATCAGCGACACAGACGCAGCCACCGGCGTGATCCTCCTGAGGACGTCAGCAGAGTCAAGCGACCGGCGCTGCCCGGATCTGGCAGCCTTCCTGCAGTGGACCACGTTCAGTCAGCCGCTTTCCTTCAGCGCCGCTGGATTCTTCTACGTCGACCGCTCGCTACTGGTCAATGCACTTGCTGTTATTATCACTTACGTTGTCATTCTGGGGCAGATCACTCCGTCTGAATGAACATGAAATTAACTCTCTTGATATCTAAGTTGGGTTTTTTATACACTGTCCAAGAAAATTAAAGGATAACTTTTTCGACGCATAAGTTTGAAATTTGGCTCAAAGGTGTCTACATGTCCATCAGAAAGAGTAAATTTGTAATACTGGATATCATGAACTGATATATATATATAAGATCACTTTTGAACATTATTAAGGTAAATACATTGTTTGTTCTCTATCAAAATCTTTCATTTGCTAACTATGCCTATCAGTAGTTAGTGCCTTCAGTAGTTAGAATCCTTTATTTAGCTGGCAGTATTGGTGCTCGCTGTATTGCAGTAGTTCGAGTAACGAAGATTTTTGTGAGGAAAGTGATTCACGCAAGGTAAAGATTATTCTCAGTCAGGGCCATTCTTTTGTTGGGATTATTGAAAGTCAGACTGCGTTGCGCTAAAAATATTGTGTGTCAGTTTAGTGTTGATCAGAATAAGTAAAGAGAGAAATGTCTGAGTACGTTCAGTTCTGCTCAGCTGTTCGTAAATCAAATAACGTAAGAGGTTTTCCAGCACTGTCATTTTTAAATTTTTCCAAGGGGACGTTTCAATGTAAGCTGCAGGGCACGTTAATGATCTTTGATTTTTATCCATACTGGATGAGAGATCGTGGTTGTGAATGTGAGCCGATATATTTTTTAACAAGTTAATGATGTTAGATTGGCACCAAATTTCACCACAATTCTGTCCAACGCCACCGTGGACGTCTCATAAGACGTGAAGGTCGTCACAGGTCCTCTTTGACCACATTTCACCCCTTATTTTGACGTCTCTGCGAGCCAAGTCAGAACCACGATTTCTTTCTTATGGGCAGACAGATCCTCGCTAAAATCGACACGAAAAGGCTTTACAGTGTGCTGTAGAGGTCGTCAGTGAGACCACCTCTTTTTCCTGGGGCGTTGATCCCCACACATTTGGTGGTGGGAAGCGACAGTTCGCAGTGTGATGAGCGACAGGGAAATGTTATTGACATCCTTTGGCACTGCTGACAGCCTCAGATGTTTCAACCCTTCTCTAAGGACACTGTGGCGCTTGTGGAAATTTATATTATATAGCAATAATAAAGGGTACATAAAGAGATTAATAGAAATCAATTATTTTCAATTAATGCCCAAATTTTAGATTTTTATAGTTTCTCTTCTTTGAGTCCGTTTTAACGTGAACTTACTTCCATATAGCCAAGATCTACACGGTCCTGTTAGGTGCTTCTTCTTCCGACGCCGCAAAACTTATTCTTGACCATTTAGCTGATAAATTTTCGTTTTATCGGACTTCTTCCTTATATGCACGCTGCACTCGTGACATGACATTTACGTATTGCACGGAAGATAACTGAATAGCTTCTTGGTTTTGTTCCAGTAATTATTATTATTCAGAGAACACAAATGGCTACCACACACATCTTACAAAAAATACGCCTTCTCCACTCGAGAACTAAAGACAGAGTCTCTCTAACGATTGAAAAAAAATTAGGTTTTTTTATCATTCGTTATTCGCCTTCTGGCGTAGCAAAATATATCTTTATCGGCGGTTACAGCGGCCGAGCTAATAATTGTTATCATTGGTTTTAAATTTTTTTGTATAGCTTGTTGAGGCTTTTCCTTACATACCTATACACGTTGCATCCCAACTGAACTTGATGGCACCCCTTTTGAGTGCAATGTGCACACAGTTGTTGCTCTTCTATACAGTTGGAACAACTAGGGACCATTCAAAACAATTCAACGAAATCTGAACGTGATACGAAGCAGCAAAGTGTACTTATGCCTTTCAACCCTCCTGTTTTCTGCCCTCCCATTGGCCTGATCACGCGGAAGTGCAACATTAAGAAGTGCGTGAGTAAAACGACAAAGAAGCCCTCTATCGATCACCCAGTTTGGCATCACCCTTGGTGCCACCCACGCAACTTAATTAACAATGCTACAAATGTATCTGCCAGGAACGTCGACACCACTTCAGCCTGGCAGTTGCTGTAGCGCCTGAAGGTAGACAAACCCCACTCAAGGGTTGTCGAAGTGGTCGACCAACCCTCAAGCGCTAGAGCAGTCGCCAGGCTGATTTGATGTCGAAATTTCTGAAGATACGTGCTCAACAAAACGGAGTGAGTAGCTACGAGGGTATTACTGAACTGGGGAGGGGGTCTTAAGGGGACCCTTCGCCGTTTTACTAATCTACGTGTTAATGTTGCACTCCTGTTGATCACAGCACATGAGGGCAGGAAAACAGAAAGGCTGAAAAAGCGTAAGTACACTTTGCTGCTTCGGATTATGTCGACTTTAGTCGTATAGTTTTGAACCATGCCCAGTGGTGGTAAGTTGTACAGAAGAACAAAAACTGCAACGCGCGCTGCACTCCAGAAGGGGTGCGATCACGTTCAACAGGAATGCCGCCCCACAATGTCTTTAGAGAAGGGTTGAAAGTTCGAGGATGCCAGCGGTGTCAAAGACTATCAAGAACATCTTCCTGTTGCACATATCGCCGGCCGTTGTGGCCGAGCGATTCTAGGTGCTTTAGTCTGGAACCGTGTTGCTGCTACGGTCGCAGGTTCGAATCCTGCCTCGGGTATGGATGTGTGTGCTGTCCTTAGGTTAGTTAGGTTTAAGTAGCACTAAGTCTACCTCAGATGTTAAGTCCCATAGTGCTCAGAGCCATTTGAACCATTTGTTGCACATATCACTATGAACTGCCGGCCGAGGTGGCCGTGTGGTTAAAGGCGCTGCAGTCTGGAACCGCAAGACCGCTACGGTCGCAGGTTCGAATCCTGCCTCGGGCATGGATATTTGTGATGTCCTTAGGTTAGTTAGGTTTAACTAGTTCTAAGTTCTAGGGGACTAATGACCTCAGCAGTTGAGTCCCATAGTGCTCAGAGCCATTTGAACCATCACTATGAACTGTTGTTTCCGACAGTGAAATGTGTGGGAACCAACGCCCCAGAAAAAGGGATAATTCTACTGACGCCCTTTATGACCCCTGTCTCCTCCCCCCGCCCCACCTCCCCCCCACCCCCATCCCGAAACTTCTCTGTGACGGCTCACCAATGAGAAAACTGCCTGATTTCGACGGTAGGAGTGGGCTGTGATCGTGGGCTGTGATCGTGGGACACGTCCACGGCGCCGTTAGGTAGATTTGTGGTGAAATCTGATGCCAATATAACATCATTAATCCACCTTAAAGCTCACATGAACTTCCGAGCTGTGGCCTTTGTGTTGACACGTCGCTGTTTGCAGCCTCACCGAGCCCGAGAGCGATGTCGCAGGGTGCCACGCCTTCGCACCGTTACGGAGGAGGGTAATAGGTACCTTTGAGCCAAATTTGAAACATCTGCGTCGCAATGGGAGGCAGTTAAGGGGTTTCGAAAAAGTGATACCTTAATTCCGTTGCGCAATGTAGACAATATCTCTTACTCCGATATGGAGGAGGTAGTCTGCAAACCAGCAACAGCAGGATTACTGAAGTGTGTCTTCATTGTATTTGGGAAAGATTAAGACTAGAAAGGAAGCAACACACCAGAAAATAACTTCCACAGACAGTCTTCGTTAGATTTTGGGAGGAATGAGATTTTATAGCCGGAGAACGTGATTGGCTAAATTGTTGACGCTTTATTTTCATTTTACACAGTCACATTATGCCTAATAAACTTAATTTCTACTGCCCTACGTTGGACACAATTAGACTCTTATATGCAAAAGCAACAAACGACGAACAAAAGACATGTTATGTTCTTTTCTTCATATGCTGCTTCACAAAGCTTTACTACACTGATTGTAAGTTGCTGATATATTGTTTGTATCAGAGTTCTTTCACCCCAGAACGTGACCCTTACCATTTATAAACGAGCATGCTATGATTTTCTTTCTAACATTAGTGTAAAAGTGGAAAATTATGAAATGAATTTGATTCTAACACTCCAGAGTAAGTAATTAAGTAATTTATTAATTACTTAATTAATGAACTGACAGTAATTTAACTATAAAGTCAGAAAAGTGCTTTTAATTACTTCACTAATAAAGAACAAAAGTCATCAACATATTTATGGTCGAAAATATATAAATTTTGTAGAAATCAAAGATGTTACTAGTCATCCGAACTACGTTCCTGTAGCCAGCACAACTAGTCTATTATTTTTATTGGTTGCAAATGCTTCACATGTGTACAATTATGTGATTGCTAAATGTAAATAACATTGAATAATTTCCAAGCTGTTTTGTATTTTTACACTCGCTGCTGTCTTATGCAAACTTCTCCTGGCACAAAGCAGTTTAAGTAAATAAAGTGTTTATCCAGCGACAGCGAGCAGCAAGTATATAGTGTAAAGTAGGTAACTGTACATCTTGGAAGAGTCTTTCCAAGATTCTTGGAATTTTTACTTACTACCGAATAGATTTACTCCTTAACGGCTTTGCTGCTGACGATAAAAATGAGTTTCGCCTAAACTGCGATCTGCAGAATTTCACTACAAGACACAAAAATAACTTTCCTGTGGATTTTGGCTTCTTATATAGAATTTACTGTTGACGTATGTAGTTAGGAGCAAAGGTATTCAACAAGCTCCCGTGTAAGATATAGCAAGAAATTGGAGATCCGTACCAGTTGAAAAGAAAAGCAGGAACATTTCTCCTGTCTCGTTCTTTCAAAATTATCAGAAGATCCAGGTTCAAGGTTCCTGTCAGCTACAAAGCATATAGCAATGTTTGTTGTAGAGTTGCATGGTGACTTGCAACAAACGATACATAGTAGATAGAGATTAACAAACTATTTCCTTTGAGAAATAGCAGGGTAATCAATCAAAGTCATGAATAGAAGGTGAACAATAGATATTTAGTATATCTGCAGAGCAACAGCTTTTTTTAAACTGGTAGTTTTCTTTCTAATTGTATTGATTAAATTCAGCCGCCTGAAGCGTGAATAACATAGAGCAACACATTGATGGTTTATTGTTAATAAAGTATATAGATGAAGCTTCTTCCATGTAAGCAATAAAACCTACCTTGCTGGCAGGTCAGCAGGAAGAAACTCCTGAACATAGGTGATTTAGTATGGATAGCAATGCAGGACGTTTCGTAGGATTTTATGCACCATGCCCACAGGCATGTCAAATGTTCGACCATTTCCCGTGCACTGGATGTTCGCAAACCACCACTCGATCCCTCCTGCAATGTTGTAGCCACATGTTCAGCAGGATCGACTGCTTTCCTTCCTCTGTCACACTACACTTCAAAAGAACCTATCTTTTCGAATGCCACTCGCCTCTTCCGACCACTGAGCGTTTATCAGCACCCTCCTACATCCACCGCAGTCGGTCTGGCACCGCCGTGGGACATGGAAGCTTAACACGTCCTTCCTCCACTACCCACCGCGCGTCGCAGCGGTGTGGACTTCCTGTGAACGCCGCCTTCTTGGGTACTCCTCTACGCTTATATGGTGGCCCAGCTGTCCTGAACCAATGATCATCAGAAAGTTGGTCCATTGCGGGAAAGAATCGGCTGAGCGGCACCGCTATACCACGAATTATTACTACACTGTGTTATGGGAACTCGACAATCAACTTCCATCACCTGGAACACACAAGTAACAACAACGTATTGAGGCAAAGCTCCTTTCATTGACACTTAATAAGCTACAGGGTATGGTGGCGAGATCATGCAGACAGGATATCGCGCTCAAGGAAACACCATCTATGCTCCATAGCACGTCTGACCATCGTCGTCATTGCCACCAGCTTCTCATCATCCTCCTCAAACAAGACGGTAGCCATGCCAACACACACCTCTGCTGACCTTTACCAACAATTTGACGACGACAGAACCATGGACGATGCAACTTCTGAGGATGTTCTCAGACATATCACACGCACTGTTAGTGTTACAAAGGTCCTTGGCGGTGGGACTTACTATGGACGAGATGGCGGACGCTACCACCAACAGCGCGACGAACAAATCTCCAGGCCCAGATGGCCTTCCTGCTGAATTTTATCCTGATAATCCAGCAGTAGACTGAAATATTCCGCGAATTGCTCACTCTCAACTTTCATGTGCTAGCGGCTTTTGTGGCTGGCATTTGAATTCCGGTACATAAACTGTCCCAATGTCCGGAGATCACTAACTTTCGTCAACTTACTCTTCTCAATGTGTACTATAAGATATATGTGTGCATACTGGCGGCAAGCGTATGTACGGTATTGCCCTCATGCCTTTCACGGGAGCAAATGTCACCGTTTGTGGTGCCAACCTACAAACTGCCATGGGTGAATGTCGGGATCTCATAACACTCACTATGTCCTGCCGCCTCCGTGTGGCACTGGTGTCAATTGACTTCGATAATGCCTTTGATAGGGTCTGTCACAAGTTCGTTCTATCAGTGGCGATGCATATGTGGTTCCCTCTGCCATTCGTCTACACCAGGGATCCCCAAACTATTTTGAACAATTGACCCCTTTTCCAAAATGAACTGTTACCCAGAACCCCATGGCCAAATTACCTACTTTTAAGATCAACGCCCTTATTCATAATGGTTCGCTAACTTAAAACAGCTGCTACAGAGTGTTATTTTTCATTCTGACTTAGGTCAATAGAAGAAGACAGAGTGAGAATTAGCAATGCTTTAAGTTAGCAGACTATTACGAATAAGGGGGCCTATCTTTAGTTTTTTCCTATTGATACAAAATACCTAGGTACTAAGGTACCAACTGGAAAACTTTGCTCTTGGTTAAGTGAGTAAAGTTGACTTCATTTTCTCATCAAAATTTAACAAAATAAAAAGACATACAATTCAGTAAATATCAAGTTTAATTTATAATGATTATTACAAATTAAGTACTTAAAGAATCTTAAGTAGGTGAGAAATTATATTTAAAAAGTATTAATTCGCAAAGAGAAAATAAAACATTCAGTGTGATGGATGAACCTGGTGACTATCAACCAATCTAGCTACATCCGGTTCAATGTTGGTGAGTTGCAGCCTTAAATCTCCACGTTCGTTGATTTTCAAACGGTTTCTTTGTTTCGTCAAAATGTTTGTTACCACACTGAAGCTTTTTTCAACTAGGTATGATGATGGAAAAGCGATAAGGTATTTTTCAGCAATGTTCCACAATGTAGGATACTGTGTTTGAATGTTGCGTTGCAACCAGAACTTCTGATAGCCTTGGTTGAACTTCTGCTTAAGCTCTTCGTCTGTGCTGATGGTAATCAACTCTTCTTGCATTATCACATTGGCTTCTTCTATGGCTGTGGTATTGTACGGATTTATTATTCATTGAGGAATTCGTAAATTTAAAAGATCCTTAAACCTCTCCGTAAAATCCTTGTGTAATGCGTCCAAGTGAGTGACATACAATAAAATGTCATCATCTTGAAGCATTTCTGGTAAGTTTGACAAATGCGGAAACTGCGAATATTCTTTTCTGCCTAAATTTTGTTTATAAAGGAGTAGTTTATTCACGAAGGCCGATATTATTGATTTTGTTTTAATCAAGTTAAGATCGTCACCCTGCAGTTGCAAATTAACTTTGTTGAACATTCCAAAGATATCAGTCAAGTAATAAATATCTGTTTTACAGTTGTTCAGATTTTCTTTCAAATTCGGATTTTTTCTTTTAAAAACTCCAACACAGATTAAAAAATGGCTGAAAATCTTTCTAAGCAAGAGCCTCTTGATAGCCAGCGAACTTCAGTTTGCAGAAGCAATCGAGTAAAGACTTCGTCGTTTTCCTCACATAGCTGAGCAAATAACCGAGAGTTCAAAGAATTGCTTCGAATCTTGTTGATAGCATTTATTACATACTGTAAAGACTTATGCAATCTGGGACTCAGCTTTTTTGCTACTAAATGCTGCCTGTGAATCACGCAGTGAATGACCAGTACATCAGGCAGTTGTCGCTTTAAGTGAGCTATAAAACCACGATGACGACCAACCACAGACGGTGCACCATCAGTCGCAACAGAAACAATGTTCTTCCATGGAACAGCTTTATCAGTAAAAAAATATTCCACGGCCTGAAAAACCGATTCTCCTCTGGCATCAGTCTCTAAATACGTAGCAAAAAGCAGTTCTTGGCACATATTTTCATCTTTGATAAATCGAACATATCCTAACAACAGAGCATCATTGCCGGGTAATGTAGACTCGTCCAACTGGAGAGAGAATCTGTTGGTCTGTAAGAACTTGCATAAAATGTTTTCCACATCGCGTCCCATTTCGTCTATGCGTCTCTGAACGGTGTTATTACTCAAAGGTATTCTCTTTAAAATATCATGTGCGAGTTTGTGCAATACATTGTTAAGGACCGCCGCAATGGCTGGTAAGATAAGCTGCTCTCCAATTGTGTGGGGTTTCCCCAACTTCGCTATTAGTAAATATATATTATAGGACGCTCGTAAACCATCATCGTCTTTAATAGATGATGACGCAAACATCGATCTTATGGATGGCCTTCTGTCTAGTTTTTCTTTAAGTGCTTGAAAAAATGACAACGGCTTACTTTTTTTGTCAGCATGTACTCTTGATAAGTGGTCATCCATTTTTGAAGGCTTCATGGCATCGTTACTGAATACTTTTTCACATATGAGACACATCGGCAAGTGTTGATTTGATGGAGATGCAATAAATCCGAACTTCAAGTAGTCCAAACTGCGTTGTCTGCATTTTTTTTCGTGTCCGCCATCATAAAACTCTTAGTAATCCTGCAAATAAAAAAGTATCTAAATAAAAAACAATAATAAACTCTTAAATTTGCACACTATCTTATTTTTATCACACCCAGGTAATGGATTCTTGTTAGGTATTACTGACTTACTCATTGATAAACTTGGATACCTATATTAGGTAAGTAACTATAGTAGATAATTAGGTATAGAAAATTCGTATTACATAAGTAGGTACCTATCAGCATAAGAAGGAAAACCAAAGCTAACTGAACACTTCAAAGTTTAGGTACCTACAAAACAACTTAAGTGTAAGTAATTTTTACAAATACTTTTATACCTACCTATTTAAAATATGTTGTATGTTGTGTTAACCACTTTTTCAGTCACTTTACTTCACTTAATTTAGCTATGTAATAACTTTGGAATCTCTTGAAATAAATGAGTACTTATATGAGTTATTATCGTTCAAGCTCTAACGAATTTCAAAACGCAGATGAACTTTCAACCTAAGTGCCAGCTCGTTAAATAGTAAAATATCAGGAACATGTTTGGACTTGATGATGAATTCGTTCGTGTTAAATCGCGTAAGCGTCAAATAGAGAGCAAGTCAAAACGCCCCTGAAAGACGTACGCTCGAACTCATTATCTTGCACAAACTTGTCCACACACACTTGCCGAGTTTTTCATCTTGTACTAACTTGAGACTTTACATTACTACAACAATGCTATTTCCTACAAAAATATTAATTATTCTTAGTACACGTAACACAACATAAACAATACAGTACCTAACTAATTTGTGTTAATTCAATAGGGGTCGATTTTTAGACCTCGTCGACCCCCAAAAATCAGTTTTCGTTTATGTCGACCCCTAGGAAACCGATATCGAACCCAAGGGGTCGATATCGACCACTTTTGGAATCCCTGGTCTACACCCTTAGATTCATGCTTACCAGTTACATATGAAGTATTCAGGTCAACAGACGACAGGTGGAACTGATTTCAATAAGGCATTTCATGAGACAGGGCTGTCGCCTGTTCTCCATTGCCCTCGAACCCTTTATCAGAGGTCTCTTACCAAGCCTTATGAGACTCACCCTACACAACCAACCTTCCATGGCCGGGCATATGTGGACGACCTCCTGCTCCTTGCAGGTACACCTGCAGACATACATAACGCCATTGCAAGGATCTGACAATATGGAAGAACCTCGGGCAACATTCTCAATGTGACCAAATCAGCGATTATGAACATCAGCCGTGGCCTCCAAGATGAAGGATCACTACCGCTGCCCACAGTGGACGTACTCCATTACCTGGGTGTCATCAGACATACCCACCACAAGGTAGTGTACACCTACCACTGTCTGCATCGGATGACACAAACACACGTCCAATACAACCTCCACTGCAGTCTGAATCCAATCCAGCAAGTGGCCTATGTCAACACCTATGTGACACCGAAACTGGTAAACGCTGCCCAAATTTTCCTCTGCCAATGGTCATAGGACGATAGTTCCAGGCAGCCTTTGGCTGCATCGTATTGACAGGAGCAATCTTTAAGGTCTGCTACGATACCCTCACCCTCCCCACTTCAATATGGGCACTCAATCTTGTCGATGTTGGAGCCAGGGCATTCTCTGTATATTTAACTACTATGACAAGGCGTTGGCACAGACGTTCCACGTCCCTTACGCACAGCCTCTTGGAGGTTCTCACTGGTCAATGTGGCTCACATTGCCTCAACACTTTCCCATTTTGTTGAATTCAGATCTGTACATGATGCTATTCTGAACATGTGTGCGCCAAAAGCAAAAGACTTTCACAAGTTGTTTTTGCTATGCACCTAACTCAGTACGTTGGAGAATCTCCACCCAGATATCAATTGGACAACAGTGTGACAGAACATCCTTGCGCCCTTCTGTACAACTGTTGCATGAGCCCTGTGGTAAATAACCAACAAACCAGCAACTTCACCGTACTGGACTGGGTAAAGTACCATTATGTACTCGCTGCCACAACAAGGTCCTGATGAGAATCATCTCACATATCTGTCAACGCACAATGTACAGCAACTCATGCAACAGATATGGGCGTGCTACCTCCATGCCCCGTTAATGACTATCAGCCCACAATTCCTTCTTCTTCCAGAGGACATACATTTTCAGTTACCAAGCACCACACTATAACATAGTGCAAGGGCCTGATGATTGCACACATCTTCAACGATGAGGTGCACTCCAAGCTAGACATTTACTGTCATGTTTGATGCTCACACTTCATTTGATCAAACACCGCAGTACCACTGTCAATTTGCTGATTACTTACACAGTGTAATTTATGATCCCCCCTCAATTCAGGTGTACCTAACATTCGATGTGCTTGACACCTCAGAAAACCCCTTTTTCAGAATGGTATGGTGTAACAGCTTAGTACCAGGCAGTGAATTAAACACACACTCAAAGAAATCTTCTTTGCTTTCTCCTTTATTCCTCCTTCTTTATTTCTTGTCATTTCGCTAATGTTTTCTGGCCCTGAAACATTAGGTGAGTATGCCCATATTGACCACAGCATGGAGAAAATATTTTATGCTTATATATACAGGGTGAATTTTTTCTACCATACAAATTCCTCAATAGGAGGATATGGAACCTTAAAAGTGTAATGAAGTTATGTCTGGAAATACATTGTCTCCATGCTAGAGATCATTTATTCAATCATACATTGTTACAGAGACTGCGGTCTAATACGTACTGTCCCATGCAGCTACAGTTACAGTATGAATTGAAAATGATTTCCATGTGCCTCAACACAAGCGTGTATGCGCAATAGCATGTTCTGTCTCACACGTTCACATCCACCAGGTTGCATCCAAAAATGCTGCTCCAGTGTATCCACATTTGGAATGAGCTCTGCAAACACGATAGTTTTGAGATGGTTCCATAACCAGAAATCGCATGGGTTGAGATCTAGTGAATGAGTAGGCCATGCAAATGGACCCCAATGTATGATCCATCGACCAGGAAGGGCATGATTGAGATTACGGCGTAATGGGCTGGAGCACCATCATGTAGCAGCCCATCGCATCCCCGACATGCTCTATGGGTGACAAATAAGGAGACCAGGTAGCCCAGTCAGGGGTCTCTACATTCTTCAAGGCGTTTGTGGCGTGAACTGCAGGAAGGCCTTGCACTACTGTGCTGGAACATGTCTTCTGCTAGCTTCACCACAAAGTATATAACAACGCGATTTATTCTTCTTGTGATGTAATAGCGAGTACTCAGGCTTTTCTTTAACAATTAGCAAATCAGTTCTGTTGTGATATCCAACAGCTTCTCATAACACGACTGCAGATGTGGGTAGGAAGAGCAGTTGATGATCACTGTTTCCTGCGGCCATTCAGCAGGTCTTATACGAACACATCGGCTTCGATCTGAGCAATCAGAAGTGAGACTCATCACTGAACACCGAAGAATGTCACCAAATGTCCCAATTGACTCTGGTTCTACGTCAAGCAATTCTCTGGTGTCTGTGGTGTAGTGTCAGCGGTAAACGATGCTTGGAAACTTGAAATCTCAACCCAGGTTCCAGCGATCTACTCCCGACACTTCGTGATATTCTAGTGAACTTTTCGCTATTGTTATTCGTCACTTCGTCAGAGCCCATCGAACAATCCTATGATCCTTTTGCGGTGATGTCCTTCTGGAAGGAGAGGTGCCTACTCTTCAAGCCACACTGTTGTCCCAAGCACAGCTCGTCACTATCCGCTCTGCAGTCATTGACTGTGCGATCTGTCAGTGTGATGCTTCCATTTCCCTCGTGTCAATGTTTCGACCATTCTCAGAGTCTGATGAACTGCACACGCACGGCCTCTGGGTATACTCTATTGTGATCTCGAAAGATCTACTAACGTTAGACATGCCAGTCATGGGGTACTCACATCATTCTTCTGCAGTAGCGATGGCTTTTATTGTGTTGTGAAAATTAGTTCGTATAAGGTTGAAATTGAAATCAACATATCCCACAGGTATAGAAATGCTGGAGTGTCTCATTCTGGTAGCATTATGTCAGAGTGCTCATAGTATAGTAATCTCCTTCGCCGCCAGTGGACGTGTTAACTTCAAATCCTGTACAGACAGAAATAAAACTATTCGGTTTCTTATTCTAAAGCCAGAAACGAAACGAGTTTTCGTTCAACGTGCTGGGACAACTTAAAAGGCTAGTTAAGGGGTATGAGTAAAGTAATTTTTCTATCAGTTAATAACCTCAAATTCTGTTTAGATGGAAATGAAAATAACAGCCTGTTTTAAGAAAAGTACGTACTCTGTGTTTAAATGGTAAAAGCAGTCATATGGATTGTTCTGACATGGCTGCAACATTTCCGCTAATACTCGGTCCCGGGAGTATTGGGGCAAATTTGAATTTTGGTGGGAAGAAGGTCACTTCCACTAACCCAACCTCCCTCCCCCAGAAAAATGGCAGGAAGTTCAAATTCCAACAGGACAATGTATCACACCTAAGAAAACCGTGGGAAGCTAGCTCACTTGGGCTACCCACACTATTCTAAGCCACCCGAGGGCCACTTCTTCCTATGAACTGGCGCCAAGATTGAATTTTGACGCTAAACAAAGGTCAATTCGTGTATCTCTACTAAGCTAAGAAAATGGCGAGAAAGAAAGGACATTTGGACTAACCTCAGCCACCCAACCTCCACCTCCTCCTAGAAACTGGGAAGGAATGCACTCTATTTATTTTCGAACATTTTATTTAACGATGGAGTATGTTTATCACACTTATACAAAACACACTCTCTGACATGCCTTGGGCCACGCCACACTGCCCACAGATCTGTAAACTACTCCTAAATAACGCTCTCCAGAAATGCAAGCAACTCCTAATTTACGGAAATAATTTCAGTACAGAAATTCAGACTCCTCCTAAATAATGTAGCACAGCGATGTGTAGACATGCTCAGTACTCGTAAACTGTCCAAATAACGCTCAGCGCAGCATACAGACCTGCTCGCAAAATAATGCAACAGACACGTGACCAAAGCCTGCAGACACCGTCCGCCACCCCCTGTCCAGTAGAGCGCACAGGAGGTTAGTGGCAACCCCCGTGAAGTGACGTGGCCGTCAGCTGTCAAACTACACACAGGTGCCCTCAGGCATGGGGCGGTCACATCCCTTTCATAATTGACACCACAGAGATTCCGATCCAAATATGTATTCACCTAGATACAGGTGCTGATGTGATCGGGCGGGAGCACAGCTGGGAGCCGCCGCCGGACGCAGGTGAAAGTATACAGCCACTGTTACACCAACTTCACAGAACTCCGAGGCGCAGCCCCCATATGCGAGACACCTCCGGGCAGCACTTGTCTATACTACTGAAGACAGAACAGCACAGGCTGCTTTCCCCCTAATTGAACATACGAGTTGCATACAGCCGAGCGTCCCCGCCCCACCATGACTGACACATTGTTGCGAAACGTCCGCATGGCGACTCGCCATCCAAAACGTTCTCAATGTTATTCTTACGCCACATGGCTTTGTAAAAAGTAACAGCCAAGTCGACCTCTCGAGAACTGTATAGTGTCCCAGAAATAGTTAAGGCTCGCTTTTCTGATATCTCAGCTTGTATGCACGGAAATTTTTGCCCTAACAGAACCTGTTTACGAAAATAGCGCACTGTAACATGGAATGCACTCTTCCCAGCGCTCCTAACTATCACAGCCTTCCTGCTCTCAACATATGCAAATGTTCTCACCGTTATGTAGAGGCTCCTATAACCCAGCACAAAGGATGTGAATGAGTCTAGCATTATGATTGACTCTTGTTGAATTTACCCGCCGAATTACTGATGCCGCTAGTATCGAAGTACCGTCCGCCATTTTTCCTTCTGCAGAAGAGACTTTCAGCGGTTATTTTACACTGATCACCATATTGCACAACAACTAAAACTCGCAAAGTGCCGTACATATCGTCAAATACGGAAAGACTCACTCAATTACACTGCTCTCACACTGAGGACAGGAGCTTGAATATTGAACTACAATGGCTACACAATAGAATGAACTCCAAGTGGTGTCACATACATTAACGTACACAAACGTGTACTAACGTGCACTAACGTGTACTAACGTGCATTCGTTTCCCCACAGCCCAACCCAGTTACTGTTTCTGCTCCGAACCTGCTTCCTTGCTTGCTCACTTCTCTATACACATCTCCAGACTCGAGGTTTACAAGAACACACGTATTTTCTCATCATTCACCATAGTTTTATACTTCGCCGTACTTCTCGATGTCAAGCACTAGGCAACGTAATTCCCCAGATATAGACTGCAAATTATTTCTCTACAAACCCCAAACTTTTGCGAGGTGCAGCATGCTGTAAACCACTGAGTAACTAGAAACAAATAGAGGAAACCGATATTTCCACTCTCGAATACCGAAGTCGGTGATGTAACACATTCCAAATCGTCCCTATAATTTAAAAGCCAACTAAGGTCTTTCCCACGTCTAGAGAACAGGCAAACGTGTCTTCAAAAAAAATGGTTCAAATGGCTCTGAGCACTATGGGACTCAACATCTGTGGTCATCAGTCCCCTAGAACTTAGAACTACTTAAACCTAACTAACCTAAGGACATCACAAACATCCATGCCGAGGCATGATTCGAACCTGCGACCGTAATGGTCACGCGGTTCCAGACTGAAGCGCCTAGAGCCGCACGGCCACACCGGCCGGCAAACGTGTCTTCCACATGCCAGATTCACACGCCACAATCGATCTCCTCTCAACTAAATAAAGGTGCGAAATGTGCAGAAGCAGTCAACCGGACAATATACATGGGAGGGAATAACAGTCCAGCGCAAACGCACTCCCATACAGAATCTTCTCAAATTTCCACGTGATCACAAAAGCCGCCCTAAGTAGTAGTTCGCTATTCGGTCGTCTGGAGGACGTCAGAGTTAGATACATTCCTACACTCCAACAGGCCTCTGCATTCGGACAGCTGCTGCCATTAACGGGAAACGTTAATCTTTCCCACCACAAGCAAAGCATACAAGGAATCATTTCACAAAACCAGTCACATATATGTTTCATCATCATACTTTAAATTAAATGTTACGATCGCGGTCTCAATTGAACGGCATTCGACAGTGAGTGAAGAATCGGAAATGCACCCTGCTGTAGGCAGTGGCTCTGGAAATACAGTATCACTACCTTTCATATGACTTGACGTACTCTTCCCTTTGCTACCACAGTATTCCAAGTCAAATCCATTCCTTACATACGACTGGACATAGTCATTTCCTTTCCACAAGCACATATATTATAAACCTGATGCTCAAATGCGAACATATCACGCACCCACCACTACTACTAAGTACAACACTTCGTCAATAACTGATTGCCTACGATACGAAATAATACTGACCGAAAATCAACGATGGGTGAGCATGTCTCTTACGTTTTCCTTGCCAGTGCTACCACTGTGTCTTAGAAAGAGAGACGCAATCAGTCCGATGTTAAACAAAAACCGATCCCAACAGCTACTGCATGTTACTGTCACAAGCGATCTTGGTTCTACAGGTGCACACAAGTATCCACGTTAAAAGCTATACACGCTTTACGAATCGAGGTACGACATTACCTCTGAATTAGATTGCTTTTTTTTCAGACAAATACCGTGGTGGTGATCGTAGGAATGTGTATTATCAGCCCATAATGCAACCTCGTGATAAAATTACCGCTAGATTCATTCACTTCCTTTGTGCTGGGTTATAGGAGCCTCTACACAGTAGTGAGAACATTGCGTATGTTGAGAGCAGGAAGGCTATCACGTTAGGAGCGCTGGGAAAGTGCATTCGATGTTATTGGGCGCTATTTTCGTAAACATGTTCTCTTTGGCAAGAATTTCCGTGCATTCATTATGTAAAATGAAGTACTGTCTGAAAAAAGCTTTTTACTTATTATGTAGAAAGAAATGGTTCTAATGGCTCTGAGCACTATGGCACTTAACTTCTGAGGTCATCAGTCCCCTAGAACTTAGAACTACTTAAACCTAACTAACCTAAGGACATTGCACACATCCATGCCCGAGGCAGGATTCGAACCTGCGACCATAGCGGTCACGCAGTTCCAGACTGAAGTGCCTAGAACAACTCGGCCACACCGGCCGGCTCATGGCTGCCATGTTTGATGACAGCACCCTCTGGTGGTGGCACTGTGTACTAGGTCAGTTGGAGAACAGACCTCATGGCGAACACACTGGATGGTGGTGCTGCTTGTCATTGTTTAAATAAAGACTGGTGCATGACTTCGACAGTGGATGATTGGCAAGCATGTGACTTAGGTTAGTGACTTAGGTTAGTGAAGGTGAGATTTGTTTCCCACAATTTTCTTAGGTTGGTAGTGAAACCAAAAGTGACCTGTCTTTACTGCCAAAATTCAAACTTGGGCCAGTTCCTAGGAGGAGGTGGAGGTCAGGTGGCTGAGGTTAATCCAAGTGTCTTTTCTTTCATGCCATTTTCTTATCTTAGTATACACAAATTGACTCTTGTTTACCGCCAAAATTCAAACTTGGCGCCAGTTCATTGGAAGAAGTGGTGGTCGGGTGACTTAAAATGGTGTGGGTAGCCCAAGTGAGCTATCTTCCCACTATTTTCTTAGGTGTGATAAATTATCTTGTTGGAATTTGAACTTCCCGCCGTTTTTCTGGGGGAAGGAGGTTAAGTTAGTGGAAGTGACCTTCTTCCCACCAAAATTTAAACTTCCCGCCAAAAGCAGCCGTCTTGAATGACGACATGGCAGCCATCTTGGATGATGTCATGCTCAGTTGCCAAGTCAACACGCCACCATCTTGGATGACGTTATCACCGCCATCTTGGATACATCTCGCAACAATGGAAAGTGGGGTGCGAACGCCCTTGCCCCAATAATCCCACGTGCTTTTGGAATGTGTGTGAACAGTGGCGGAAGTCAGTGGAATGTGACTTGTCCTATGTTCAAAATGTCTTGCAAGATGTCGAAAAATGATCCACGTCTGTCTTCTGCTTTCCCCACATTTTCTTGATACTGATACGTCGGTCTTCAAGCAGCAGACGTCCACTTCGTTCCTTGCCTCTTCTCAGATAGATGGTCTGCCAACTCGTTCTTCAGACTTGTTTGACCGCACTGGACCCGTCTACGTCGCCTAACAACAGTGGCACATGGCTGCATTGTTGCCGTATACTTCCACGGACTGTTGCAGCATTGTGCCAGCTTGAAATGGAGAAAAGGAATTACAACATTATACTGCTCTTTGCCAGTGGCCCGCGCCATTCTTGGTTTCGCTCATCTAACGGAGGGGGTGTAGGGGGGGGGGGGGGGGTGGCAAAGGTACTGTGGCGACGGGACTTGAACGCGTTCCACAGCTGAAGAAGTATACCTGCAAACAAACCACTAATTAATTATGTTACTTAATTTGTTCGACATGATAATTTACGAATGCTTCTCGTAAATGGGCGAGCGAACACCTAATTGGTACCAAAATACGTCAGGAGCGAAAAACATACTGTAAAATTTACGTGGCAGCTGGGAGAGGTGGTACATGACAACATCAGGCACATTCACGCGACTCGGAATGCTAAATCATTGATACCCAAGGCCCTTTCTGATTTTAACAAGGCCAACGACCGAGCGGACAACTGTGAACTCACGTCATGTTACTTCGCGTGCTTCATGCCACTTCCACTGTGATTTCAGTACGCCGCATCCGCCGCATGTACGCAGCAGGCAAAATCAATGATTCCTCGCGCTGTCTGCGGAACCGTTGTACGTAAGTTGAACACTACCGTACCAGGAGTCTGTATCTTCGGATTTCCCATAGATGGCTGAGACATACACCGATGATGTTACCGCCGTAAACACACTGGACAAATAATTGGCCACCCTCAGGAGACATGTAGCTAACACCGCATAACATAGCCTGTAGCACTGATGACGGCCCCTACTGGACGAAGAAGAGAGTCCATAAGTTTCACCAGCTATACCACAGGCAACTAAAGGCACTGAAATTACATCCCAAGGATATTGACCGATATATTTCACCCGCATAAGACAGGTGTCGGTAAAAAAGTGGTAGTGCGACGTCTAGACCAGATGAGAGGAAACGCAGATCACAGCAAACCGCAAGTAAGTGCTTATTTACATAAAAAAATCGCGACGTGAACTGCTTGATAGTCTAAAAATAACAAAGCTGTATCGTTATAGATCCCACTGATAATGCTTAGACAAAGAAAAAGGCGAGACGCGTCTGAGAAAAATGATTTAAGTTGCAGCAAGAAAAAGCGGTTTTATTTACAAAACAACTATTTCTGTGCTTGCTGTGGAGGAAGGTCACGCAAACAAGCTTGTTATTCGGCGTTAAGAGGAGATTCACTGTCTTTTGGTTCAAAAAATTAATTTTTTTAAAATTGCATTTTTGGATCCATAAAAGTGTTGAGAATCCACCCCTGAAGCGGTTTTTCCAAATACGGAACGGAAATGTTTGTTATTCGCGGTTGAACAAAAAAAAATGCACCTGCCTGCAATCGGCCTTTTTCACGCACCAGTTTTGTTCTTTCGGAGGAAACACACAAAATTCAAATGAAAGTTTGAACTCGTGTGTTTGGGTGTTAGCCCCCAAGCATTTGCATTCTGGTGCGAAGACTGTGGAGATTGCGACTTTCCTGGCAGTGAGCAGCTTCAACGAAGGGTATTCAGCAATTCTGAAGACCATGACAACGATGGACGTCACCCTGGAACTCAATTCGGCGCAGTTCACCAAGAATTCGGACGACCACCGGATTCAAGCGGCCTAAAACCGCTTGTCACCGGCCGTTCGAGCGGCTCTAGAGGAGTGCAGGATGGCCTAGATCGAGCAGAACGCCCTCTATGAGGAAGAGGAAGGAATAGTTTATGGACCCGGAATAGCAGATTGAACGTAAGTGGCATAATATTGCATTTATTTGTAGTCAAAACTTCAAACGAGTCTTTCTCGAAATGACTTTCTTTTTTACCGCGCGGTATGGTAACTTCAAATCTACTGAACCGATTGGCATGATTCTTTGTTTCCGACGAAGCTAACTAAATTGTCTAGGAGTTGTATCACTTTTATTCCGATCCATCAACTATAAATACTTTTACTTGGTCGATGAAGTCGAAAAATCGATGAAAAAACTTTTTGTTTTCAGATAGCCGCCATTTTGTTTCCTATGGTCCAAATTATTAAGCGAGGTACAACTCCTAAAGAATCTTGTATACTTCGCTAACGTCGCCTCAATTTTGGTTTCGGACGAGTCGGCTGACCTGTGACATACCGCGCGTGAAGGTCTACATCGAAATTTTGTTTCGTTCCGACGGCACTTCCGCCTTTGCTCTTCGACGTTTCCGGTCGAGAAAATTGCAGTTTGTAGAGGAAATATCAATAGACATTTTGACCAAATTTGACATTGATATCTAAAACACACCCCGTGAAAAAAATTCTCAAAGAACATGCTTTTTTCGGGCCAAAGATAGTAAACCTCCCCTTGAGCACGTAAGCGAGAGCAAGATTATAAAAGGTTTAAAATTATGCTTAAAGTTTGTTGAAAGTGCCTAGGTGCACACATTACTAGACACTGGATGAGTATAGTCTGCATATTTTGCACTCCGTTTAAGTAAAAGCAAGCTTTTCACACTTCTCATTGTTTGTGTCGTCATTTCTCCTGAACTACACTGTCCAGTCACATTTATGCGACCGCCTGTCAAAAGCTGCATAGCCACTTTCTGCAGTGCGGGACCCCAGCGAGACGTGCAGGAAGGTGGTGGACTGTACTGACAGCGGAGTGGAGCTACGCCGACTCCAGTACCGCGTCACGAAAGCTGGGCTTCTAGGTTGAGAAGGCATGGAGCGAACAGTCCGATCGAGGTGGTACCACAGATTCACAGTTGAGTTTAAATCCGGGGATTTTGGTGAACAGGAGATTACAGTAAACTCATCCTGGTGTTCTTCGAACTACTCTCATACGCTGCGAACTGTGTGAGATGTCGCATCGCCCTGCTGATAGATGCAGTCGTGCCGAGGAAAAACAAACAACATGTAGGGGTGGACATGCTTCCCAAGGATAGATGCATACTTCCGTTGAGCCATTGTTCCTTTCAGAGTGACGACATCGCCCAGGGAATGCTACAAAAACATTTTCCAGACCGTAGCGCTCCTGCTTCCTGCTTTTGTCTTCCCTCTCAGACATTTCACACTGTACACGCCAATGACAATCTGTCCGATGGAGCATAAAATGCGATTCATTTGAAGAGGCCGCCTGCCAGACACTCAGTGGACATCCAGTTGCGGCACTGGCGTGCAGATTCCAGCCTTTGTCACCGATGAACATCAGCCAGCATGGGTGCATGAACCAGGCGTCTCTACACAGGCCCACACGGAGCGACACGATGTTCGCTCAACGTAAGATAATTCGCTGCGTTTCCGCATTACAACAACGACTGCACTGTTTCCTCGTGCCCCCCCTCCACCCCCACCCCCCCAACACACTTTATAACACAGCCTCCACTGCCGGTGGTGCCACCCACTGTCCGTGAGTATTTATTGTATGTGGACGTCGAACATAGGCGACTGGACCGTGACGTATCACACAGTGATATAATTTTGAAGGTACATTCGGTGGTATATGTGGATACTGTCTGCAGAACGTGGTGCACAACGTGTTAGTAGTAAAGAAGTAATAAATTAAAATGTCATTCCTGATGCTGTTTACTGCATGAAGCGGTAAAAAGTAGTAAGTGATGCATCTTTTTCATTCATAATTTTGTGGGGAGTGACAATGAGAAAAATTTTCATAAAGGTTTGAAATTATGTATAAAAATTTGTTGGAACTCACTAAGTGCTCTCATTCTCAAATACTGGTTTAATGTGTTATTGGTAATCTGCGAGATGTGAACTGCGTTGACGAAATAAATCTCGGGTGAACAGCCTGGTATGAGTGTGCATAGGACACTTCGGGGGAGAAGGGAAGGATAACGAGAGCGGTGCCGGCAGACCCTCCTGAACGAGAAGACCTGGGACGCAGCGCCCAGACAGCGGGAGAGCGGACGCTGTATTTGGACAGCGCGCGGGGCGCGGACCGCACCGACTCAGGGGAAGCGCCTGAGGGAGGGGGATTGTCCTATATATACCTGGCGCCGGCCCACTGCCTGCACAATTTGGCCCCCTACCCTCCATCTCTACACCCTCCATCTCCTTTCCCAATGTGGCTTCCGTCAACTCCCCCTCCCGGATGATGCCCTCTCTCCCTCCATTTATCCTTCCTATCAACTCTGATCCTCAATCCCCCTCCTTTCCTCTGTCCTTTCCCTGGGCTCCCGCTTCCCCCCCCCCCTTCCGTCCTGTTTTCTCCCCACTAAACCTCTCCCTACCTCCCTTCTCCCCCCCAGTCCTTTTGTATTCCCCTCCTCTGCCTACCCCACTCCCTGTCGCATCTGCCCCCCACCCCTCTTATGGGTCCTCATCCTCCTTCAGCTCCTTTCCCGGCTCCTCCCTTCGCTTTTACTCTCCTTTCCCCTCTTTTTTTGTTTTCCCATCTTCTGTCCAGTTTCCCCCCACCTGCTCTCGACTGTGGTGTCACATTTGCCCACTTTTTAGTGCAGTGTTCCAGTGACTATTCAGTGTTGTTTGCCTTTCTCGTGTTGCGAACAGAAACCATGCTGTCGCTAGGTGTGAATTTTATGTCCTTTGCGAACAGAATCCAGACTGTCGCCGTGTTTTTTTTTTTTTTTAATTGTCTATTGTTTTCCCTGTCTGCTTCGTATGTATTTTTATTAGCGTCATCATCCCTGTGTTGTTGTTTTAAGTTCCACGATTTCTTTTCGCCTTGTTACTCTCTAAGTCTCCGATTTTATCGCCTGTTTTTTATTATTCGTTCTCTTGATCTTTGTCACAAAATCTGTCGGCTGAAGAGCGGCATACTAAGCTGCTGCCAGCCCGCCCCCTTCGGGGGTAATTGAAATTCAATAAATGAAAAAAAAAAAAAAAAAAAAGCCCACTGCCGGTCCGCAGACTAATACGAAGTATCGCAAGGCTGCCGTATCTGACACCAAGCAATGAAGTATATGAGACAACCAGAATGGAACCACTACAAACCAGATTAGCCAAAATGAGAGCCAGATACGGAAATCATATCCTAAACAAAAGACCGGACATGGAGGACCTAATCACAGTCAACCACAGAACAAAAAGGAAACCCAAATACAAATACACAACACCCACCCACACAATCGCCCACAACACAGCTAAGATGTACCCCGACCTCGCCCCAATCCCAGCACCACTAACAGCAAACACCACCATCCACCCACACCTAGACGAAAGGACTCAAGCATAAAACACAAACACCACTAAACACACAAGAACATGGCCCACAAAGAACCACCAAAATACACCTAACCCAACTCCCTCTACTCCCCCTCCCTCGCTCTGTACACTAAATAAGAAATACAAAACAAATGCATACGTATAGTAGAATAAGCAGTTGCCCATATTATAAGATATCTTTAATTATAAACTATTAACGACAAAGAATAAATGAATTGTAAAATAAACTGAAGAAAAACGAAACTGTAATGTAATATTAACCAAATTGTTAAAATACCACTGAAATTGCTAAAATATCATTGTAGTTGTCCAAATCTCATTGTATTTGTTAAAATATCACTAAAACTGCTAAAATATCATTGAAATTGTTAAAATCCCATTGTAAATGTTAAAATATCTAAAGATCTTTATAATTGTTAAAGACCAAAAGGAAACTTGCACTATGTAGCAAGACAAATGTAAAAATTGTTTGAAAATAAAATGTACAAACCCATGGCTGAAAAGGGCAAATAGCAAGTCCTAAAATAGCCCGCTCTGTCCCCTCTGGGCAGAGAATGAAAAGTGCAAAATAAATAAATAAATAAATAAATAAATAAATAAAACCGCCAGTCAGTACATCAGTGCACCTGATGATGGCAACGTGGTCGATTGCCGAAATATTGTGTCCTATGCACACTCATACCAGGCTGTGCACCCGAGATTTACGTCGTCATAAAATACGCCTGGAGAAATTGAAGAATTACGTTGTCTCGAGACATGCGCACAGTTTCTAACTACAATACTTGGCTTGCTGTGCTAAAGATAAGATTATATCTGTTAGTGAGTAGATTGCTGTAGCATTTAAATTTTTAAATTCGGTCAGTAATTACCATGAAATATTTAAAATCAAATTTTTATTGCCTCTGGGAATGGTTAGATGCGTACACTGTAGCCGGGACTGTGCACTGCATAGCTGTATAGTGATATACACTACTTTGAGGAGAATACAGCAGTGCCATTCGATTTCGCTTGCCTTTTCGTTACATTTCGCGCTATGTTTGCAGTCCAATGGCGCCATCCATGTGGTAAAACTGAGGGTTAACCTGTGGGGCTGTTATATAAAAAGATTGAGAATGTATGCAAAATTTAGTTTACTGACAACATTTATTACCCCAAAACAAAGACAGACATAAATTATGCTAAACAAGTTGTGATTAAATAACGTAAACAACTAACAGGTGGTTTAAGGCCACAATGGACAAGGATCCTGTGTGGCAGAATTGAGCCAAGAACTCTGGCCCTAAAAATGTGGAGCCGGCCACGGTGCCCGAGTAGTTCTTGGCACTTCAGTCCAGAACCGCGCGACTGCTACGGTCTCAGGTTCGAATCCTGCCTCAGGCATGGATGTGTGTGATGTCCTTAGGTTAGTTTGGTTTAAGTAGTTCTAAATCTAGGGGACTGATGACCTCAGATGTTAAGTCCCATAGTGCTCAGAACCATTTGAACCATTTTTGAAAAAGAAGAATCCGCCAATTACTGGCTTTTTTAATTTTTCGCAGAGGGGGAAGATGTTTTTCTCCAAAGCCATGTCGCTTCCAGCAGCAACAAGTGGACAGATACAATCTTAAAGATCTTTATCTAAATCGCCTATGCCTTGGAGCTTGTTAGTCCTAGCTATGAGGTGTAATAAAGACTCTATCTCTAAACGTTTCTCAGACGCCGGAGTTTCTTGTACAACCGAGGCAGCTGATGGAAGTGGGTCACAGGCCTATTTGCAGTATCGGCGAATACGGAAACTTGTGAATTGTTACTACGCGTGGGTCTGCACACAATGCCCCGTTTACGACTCCACTGCGTAGATGCGTCCCTTCAGTCCGTCGCCCCAAGCCCAGCCTTCAGCTGGCGCGAATGCATTGTTCTGCTGGACACTGTCTCAACAAGTGGTTCCTCTGTCTGTCCTGTATGGCTGCGGGCCTGTCCAGCAAGATTTACTGAGGTATGGACTCCCGTCAATTGCTTCCAACTCCCAACATGCCATTTCTACGAGCTACGAACCATAAAAATACCTCACGCTTTTAGCCCCTACCAGGCTCCATCAACGTCTGCTCAGGCCGTTAACTTTCTGGAATGTCGCTCAAGGCGCGTCAGGTTGTAACAAAATCTTTAATAACTTTCCGTATGCAAGAAATAGGTGAGAGAGTAACTTGTCCTTTCTCAGTGCCCTCTACCTGCCGTTGATTTCTGCATGCGTAGTGTCTCACTTTAAAATTGTTTAATGTGACACGAAACAGAGGAAGTCATTGAAAATAGTAGGATTATCTCATCCTAATAACCGATATACGCGTGAAAAAGGTAACTTTGCCAATCAGAATTGCCTATGGCTAAAACACATCCTAACTTGACGTTATTCATTCCACGCGTTATTCACTCACATGAAGCTGCAAGCCAGCAAGACTTCATATAAACTTTGCTGTGAGTAGTATGAATTGTGTTGGACCCAGGGGTCATTGATACATCACAGACTTCCGATAAACATTTGATAGGCGGTTAAAAGGCCTTGCAGCAAAGAAATATACCAATTCACACCATATCCTGAGGTCACAGATGTCTAATGCCCCTAATCATTTACGATGCTCTGATTATGTGCCTGTATGTGTTTTCATGTCATAGAAAATAATACACAAATTTACACAACTTAGGTAATAAGAGAAACAGATTTCGACGTGTGATTTCCTTGTTCATTGAGAATCTGAGAATGTATGCATTTATTGAGACCAAATGAGTGATAGAGCAGGGGTAAATCAATGGGCAGAGAACAGTTCACATTCCAGCTCAGGCCATTAACTCTCTAGAGTGTTGCTCAAGGTGCGTCAAGTTGTAACAAAATTTTTAATAATTTTTTGAATACAAAAAAATAGGTGAGACAGTAACTTGTCCTCTCTCAAGATTAACCGAAATCTCTGCCCGCTCCCCCTTTTTGTCACCACCTCATGATTCAGCATTCTCTCTCCCTCTACCCGATACAATCTTAATGTTGTGTGTCTGGCTTTGATTCAGTGTATGTTCCCAGTGTCGTTTTGTCATTGGGTGACGCCAGTAAGACTGTTCTTCGATTAATACTGTTCTGTTTCATTCTGATTAAAAATATGTTACTTGATGCATTAGTTTTTGTTCTGTATGTTGGTATTTGTGTTGCCATGGGTTTATTTATCGATTGTAATTTTTTATTCGAAGTTCACTGTTGCTGTCTGAGTTTACAAATGGTCATTTTGTCATTTGGAGATAGATAAAGGGGGCGTCGACACTAGAAAACGGAGTGCCAAGTAGATAAACCGAAACATTTCCTACATATTCTTCCGTTTGAGATCAATAGAGAAGTAACAGTAGCAGAGGCAGCAAGAAACATTTGTGTCGCGTACATTTATTCAAGGATCTAGGGATATTCACAGTAGCTTCTCAGTATATATATTCTCTTATGAAATTTGTTATTAACAACCAAACCCAATTCAAAAGTAATAGCAGTGTGCATAACTACAATACTAGGAGAAAGGATGATCTTCACTATTCAAGATTAAATCTAACTTTGGCACAGAAAGGGGTGAATTATACTGCCACTAAAGTCTTTGGTCACTTACCAAATAGTATCAAAAGTCTGACAGATAACCAACAAGTATTCAAGAAGAAATTAAAAGAATTTCTGAATGACAACTCCTTCCACTCCATAGAGGAAGTTTTAGATATAAATTAAGAAAAAAAGAAAAAAACAGACAAGCAAATTATAAAAATAATTTAAAAAAACGAAAAAGTTGTTATATTAACTTAATTATGTTGTTAAATTAACTTAATTATGTCATGTATTGAAAGATTTGACTCATTCCTCATCATTACGAAATATCGTATTCATGATCTATGGAACTAGTATTAGTATTAATCTAATTAGTATTAATCTAATCTAATCTAATCTAATCTCTAATCTGGGATAACGCCACTGGACAGAGCACGGTAAGAAAATGATTTTCTCATTTTAAGAAGAATCGTTTTGGCATTAGTGACACTCTACGTCCAGGAAGACTTCGGGGTTTGATGAAGATCGTTTAAACTCATTAATCCACAACGATTCCCGTCAGAGTACACGAAAACTGGCAGATGTGATCAACCGTGATCATTCCACCATCATACGACATTTCCATGAGACGGAGAATGTTCAGACATTGGGTATATGGATACTGCTAGCTCTTAAGCCAAAATCACAAAAACTATCGGGTGCTCCAATGTGAATCTCTGCTTGTTCGTCATCAATTGGTTCGTGAACAACACTGACCATTCCTATCCTGTATCGTTACTGGTGACGAGAAATTGTGTTTTTAAGCTAATATGAAGCAAAGAAAGGAGTAGTTGAACCCAAACAAAGCAGCAACTCTCAGTACAAAGGCCTACGAATATCCACGAAAGATGATGTTATGGATGACATGGAACAGCGACGGCGTGGTGTACTGCGAATTGCTTCCCCGAGGTCTAACCATGTCTGCTGACGTTTTATTGTCAACAACTGAGACGTCCTACAGACGCTATCCAAGGTGATGTTACTCCACGATAACGCCCACCCGCAGCCGGCCGTTGTGGCCGAGCTGTTCTACGCGCTTCAGTCCGGAACCGCGCGACTGTTACGGTCGCAGGTTCGAATCCTGCCTCGGGCTTGGATGTGTGTGATGTCCCTAGGTTAGTTAGGTTTAAGTAGTTCTAAGTACTAGGGGACTGATGACCTCAGATTTAAGTCCCATAGTGCTCAGAGCCATTTGAACCATTTTGAGCCCACCCGCATTCTCCTAAACTGAGAATAAAACACTACGAACAAAACACTACTAATCTCGTATAGAGGAGTTGAGTTGGGAAATCAGTACGCACCAATCTTATTCACCTGATCTTGCGCCCTCGGATTTTCACCTTTGTCGCTCTTTATTGAAAACCTTCAATGAACTTCCTTTCCGAATGAAAACACGCTCCGAACATGGATTGACTGATCCCTCGGTCAAAAGAACGTGATTTCTACAGTCGCGAAACCGAAAAGCTACCCCAGCATTGGTAGCTTGTTGTAAATAATGGAGGAGAATATACTATTGATGACTAAAGTTTTTGTTATGTGTACCTGTTGTGTATATTAAACTTTTGGAAAACGCTAAAAACTTATGCACCAACCTATTTACGCCTAAGTCTTTTTTTATTACTGTCGCGAAATCCTGTTACCTTTCACCATAAAAATAAGGGGATACCCTGAAACTTTCCCGACTCCTGACACGGTCGGATACTGGATGGGGCATCAATTCCAAATCACAGCTGTCTGTTAATATTCACGACGCTCGCAAACTGGGGTAACTTCATTTCATTTGGTCTGCATGTGATTGCGACAGCTGTGGTAGGCACCTGAGTCATCTGGGTATGGTGGAGCAAGACGTGTTTAAGGAGTTTCAAATTCTGACTAGTGTTTTACAGCGTACTTACTTCCTCGTAAAATTTGTTGTCAATAACCTACTGATATTCAAAAGGACCAGTTACGCAAATAACTACAGTACCCGAAGAAAAATATAACATTCATTATTCCATATTAGAATTGTCTTTAGCACAAAGAGGTATGCACAGTGTTGACACCAACATTTTTAATCACTTATTCAGTGATATTAAAACCTGACGAACAGCAAAGTTAGTTGGAAACTAACTGGAAAAGCTTTCCCTTGGGAACCCCTTCTACTCCGCAGAATAACGTCTATTTATGTAATATGTGACAAGTAATTGTTAGGTGTTACTAATTGAAATGTGTTATTAAAAATACCTTCTAAATGGTTAGAATGTAGCCATACTTACTTATGAATGTGTAATGCGAAATGGAAGGTTCAACATCGTTGTATTATGCGTGCAGATGATCTGTGGAACATAAAATTAACGTAGTAAATATGGTGAAGAATGATTTAGCCACAGCCCTAAGCTTAGTTCGCATAACTGATTTTTCTTTCTGCAGAGGAGTGCGAATCGTGCTGACGAAACGAGAAACAACGTCTGATTTTGGCCGAGAGCGATTTATTTGAAATTCACTTTGTCTCTGCACGCAATCAGCAAACGAGACAGTGACCATTCGCGACCGTATCACGGCAAAGCACGAAAATGCACGTTCGTGTCAGCATCCCATCTATGTACAGGTAACGCCTATGCGTTCAAGTGCATAATAGCATCTGCTCTCCTCACAGAAGTCAACGAATGCGGTCTTCACACTCGTCTAAATTCTCCCCCGCTGCTGAAACGAGTAATACTTCTGCAGCTCTCGGCGAAGTCTCAGCTGCACTTCTACGTCACAGAGAGAAACCAATGGAGTTCCATGTGACCATCACACTATTATACAGATTGTGGCAGGCGAGTGGGTTAGCACCTCTGCCACAGATATGCTGCAGAAATGGAAAGAAGAAACTGTACAGGAAACTGATGACCCCCTCCTTTTATTGGTTCCTGGTGGTTCTCGCTTCTTCAGCTCAGTATCTGTACCTTGGTAACGCGCCACACATTGAAATGCTCATAGCTTTAGTCGGAGGCTTCGTATTGACAGTCTATTTTCTTTTGGTGTTCGGACTATGCACCGTGACCAGCTTGCACCACCTACAGTGTTTCTCCAAAGAGCTGAAATGTGCGGATCTCCATCTCCCAGCAAAGGACAAACGAAAATGGAAGATAATGGGAGGCTTTCTCCTCGCTGATAACTGCGCAACTATAGCAGGAATAATGCTCAGCATGAAACCAGAATGTCTCGGACTGCAGTGGTACTTCTATTTTGCCTTCTATCCGTGCTTGGACTCACTGATAATGCAACACTTCATTGTGATGGTACTGGAACTGTGGACCAGGCTCAGTACTCTCAACTCCACTCTCCTGGAGATAGTTCCAGTAGTCATCGAGTCATCACCAGTGGGGCAGTCTTTGGTGCCTCCAGCTCACGGAAGACTTCACCAGCTGCTGGTGGCACATATGGCTCTACGACGTGCAGCTGAATCCCTTCAAAACCACTTTGGACTGCCAGTGGCTGTTGGTGTAGCATTTACCTTGTGGGACATCACATGCACTTCATATCGAGTGCTCCTGGCAGTGCTGGCATCGTCGTGGTACACCAAAGAGGTCCACTGTATGTCAGCGGCCAATGTGATCCTGTGGTTTGTCTACCACTGAGTCAAGCTGTCCATGATGGCGTTTGCATGTGCGACGATCAGGGATACAGACGCAGACACTGCTGAAATCCTCCTGAGGACGTCAGTGTTGTGTGATCGACGCTGTCCAGATCTGCGAGCCTTCCTCCGGTGGACTGCATATGGACCACCACTCTGTTTCAGCGCCGCTGGATTCTTCACCATCGACTGGTCGCTACTGGTCAATGCACTGGCCATTATTGTCACTTATCTCGTCATCCTGGGCCAGATTACTCCACTTGGATGAGCATTAGTTTAATTTTGTTAGTATCTATGAAATGGATATTCATAAGTTGATTATTTTCATAGGTAATTCTGATTGCTCTGATGTAGTGGAACTAGTCTACAAAGCAGCAATATGAACATTACAACAGTATTACTGTAATTGGGAAGGACTAAGGGCTAGGAAAGTGGCATCTCACCATACAACGATGTCCTCAGATAGTCTTCCCAAATTTTTAGGAGGAATGAGATTTTTTTAGTCACAAAATGTGATTCTCTAAATTGTTTACACCGTATTTTCTTTTGACAGACACGAAATGCTTAACATCGTTAACTTCTATCGCCCTACACTGGACATGCTCTTTAAAATAGAACTAAGAAATATTGAACGTAGTGATACAAAACGATTTTTTATATGTTTAGGGTATCATTTACTACACAAATTGTCAACCTGCTACTATTCTGTTCTTTTTCACCCAGGCAGATGATGCTTATGATTTACAGAACGATACGTTATTATTCTCTTTTTAATTTTAGTGTAAAATAAAAAGTGTGAATTCGCGTTGATTCAGACAGTGAAGAGTAAATTAAAGTAACTTGTTAATACCATAACTAATAAATTTAATAGTGATTCTATCAGATATTCGGAAAGTTCTTTGTTCTTAATTACTTAATTAATAAAGAGGCATTTGTATTAATATATTTGTTATCTACAATAGATACGTTTTGTGGAAGTGAATGCATTTATGATACACTTTAACCATGTTCCCACAGCTGGAATATCTAATTCATTTATTTTTATTGATGGCAAAAGCTACATTTACGTTCAGATGTGTAATTAATAAATATGAATAACATAGATTAATTACGATGCCGGATAATATAACAAATCTATAACCACACAAATAGTTTATTTTGCATGTTTAATTTCCCTGTTGTGTTATGCAGTCATCATCTGGCACAGTCACTCAACGTAAATAAGTGTTTATGAAGCAGAAGCAAGTAGCAAGAACTTTGTATAAACCACATTTTGCAGAAGCTTTTTTAAGGAACTTGAAATTTTTACACTCACTACCCAATATGTGCACTATTTAATGGTTTTTGTTGCAGAAAATAAAAATCAGTTTCAACTGGACTATGATTTGCAAAATCGCAACACAAGACGTAAGAATAATTTTCACGTGGACTTTGCCTGCTTGTCTAGAGTTCAGTGTTAAGTTGGGAACACAGTTCCAAAGGTATTCAGCAAGCTCCAATCTAACATAGAGCAAGAAATGGGGGATACCTATCAGTTGAAAAGAAAATTAGAAACATTCATCACGATCCATTCTTTCAATAAATTATCTGAGCACCTAGTTTAAAGCGTAATGCTAGCTACATGTCAAATAGTAGTGTTCGTTGTAGAGCTGTATTACGAGTTGTAATGTACTGTACATAGTACTTACAGATATAGGTAACTGTTTTCTTTGACCAGTAGCAGTGTAACTCATTAAGTATCAGCTTTATTTCTATTTCTTGATTACATTCAGCTGCCTGAAGCGTGAATAACATGTAGCAGTAGAGTGACATTTTATTACTGATACAGTACACAGATAAAATTATCTTTTGTTAATGAACACCTTGACTGGTATCAGATTTCTGAACGTTCTCCTTCTGGTGGGATCTACAAAACACGACGAATGAATGAACGAACCTTCCGTCGTTTAATGTTTAACCGACTCAGCTACGCCAGTGTACTAGTTTCCTTCCGCTGAGTATCACAGTATTAGGTTTCCAGCTTCCAGTGATTAATACAACATTGGTCAGGTTCTCCTAACAGATGTGGCGTAACGTTTTAGTGTGAGGCATAGTCCTGTGGAGTATGTCTCGAAATTTTATTCAATCCAAGGGCCTAAACTTCGTATCTTTATAACAGGATGTATTCTACCTATTTACATGAGCTGTAGTACTCAGATAAGCGATGACATTATGACCACGGCCCACCGAGATATTGGATGCCTTCTGGGAAATCATTCTAACGACGATACATGAATGGGGAAACCCACTGACATAAGCGCCTTCGTCAAGGGGAGATTTTTGCGGCCTGCCACCCTGGGAACGAACACTGTGAAGTTGGTTGATTGTTGCGTGCTGCTGTCGTTAGCGTCTACGCAAAGTCATTGACGGACTGTGAAGCAACGGGATGGCGACAAGGTGTTGTACATCTACGACTCATCACAGCACACTACATCTACATCCATAGTCTGCAAACCACTGTCAATTATACGTCAGAGTGTACTTCCCGTGATTTCAGTGGTGTAACCATTCTTCCCATTCCACTCATGTATTGAGCACGTGAAGAATATTTAAAAGTCTCTGAGTGCACTGTAATTAATCTGATCTACGGGAGCGATACGTAAGGGGTTGTAGCATATATCATTTAAAACTGGTTCTTCAACTTTTGTAAGTAGGCTTTTCGGGCTAGTTCGCATACATCTTCAAGTGTCTACTAGTTCAGTTTCTTCTGCATCTCCGTGACACTCTCCTAAGAGTCAAAGAAACCTCTCAGCAGTCGTGCTGACAGTTTTTATGAACGTTCAATGTCCCCTATTAGTTCTATTCAGTATGGGTCTCACACATTAGGATGGGTCGCACGAGTGTTCTGTAAGAAATCATATTTGTAGACTAAACTGTATTTCCCTAGAATTCTACCAAAGCACCTGCTTCATCTACGGCTCAGTAATCGTTCCATTTCATACCCCCACAAATGGTGACACCCAGGTATTTGTATGAGTCTGCCGATTACAACTGTCGTTCACTGATACAGTGTTCAAAGAATATTACGGTTTATCGTTTTGTAAAATGTACAGTTTTACATTTCTAAAAATTTAAATCAAATCGCTAATCTTGGTACCACTTCTAAATCTTATTATCCGACTGAATATTTGTGCAGATTTTTCAGACAGTACTTCATTATACATAACTGCATCATCGGCTAAATGTCTGTGATAACAATTAGTATGGTCCGTCAGGTGCGATGTAATGCTTCTGGTCCGAGGACAGAGTTTAGCATAATTCTACTTTTCAATAAACCAGTTCGACCATGCTCCGATTTCAGTTACCAATGTGTTTCCGTGCAGGTAGTGGGTGTAAGATCCTTGTTGCGGGGGATCAATAAAATGTTAGTTAATATTTGATTGAATTTTCTCATGTTGAGAACTTAGAAGGAGAGATCTGTTTAAATTGGTAAAAAAACTCTCTGTAGCCAAGATGGCATAAATACGCCTTTATTTTCGACAACTGGTTTCGACAGACTACTTTTATCCACTAATAGGACAACTTGGCATCAGGTTCTAACTCGCAATGGACATATTACGTAACAAACATTTTTGAAGACCAGCAGATGACAGCAAAGTCTGTCGAAAGCAGCTATCGAAAATGAGTTATTTATGCCACTTCGGTATGTTAATTAATACACGTACTCTAAGCGGGATATCCGGATTCGAATCCGAGTCTGGCACAAATTTTCATATGTCTCTTTCGGTATTGCATCTATACCTATTACAGTTAAATTTAATTTTAGGAATAAATTTCAGTATTTGAAACTGTAGTTCGTCATCAAATATATATATATTCCAAAACCCGCATGGGAAGCTCGAAATGTGAAAGTGTGGGTAAATGAATTAATACTCTATGAGAAGAAGTAGATAGGTTTTTGACATAAGGAAGTTTGAGTCAGTCTGGGAAGCATGCTCGGATAGCCTAAGAGGTAAGGTGACTACCAACGATAAGCGGGAAATCCGTGTTCAAGTTCCAGGCTGGCACAAATTTTCATATGTCACTTTAGTTAGTACATCTACATCTATTGCAAGTAAGTTCAGTTTCGGGAACACATTTCAATATTTGAAACCGTAGTTCGCCATCAAATGTAACTACATTTATTTCCGTTATAGTACGTAAGGCAATATGCATGAATTGACCGGCAGACGTCAACAGATGAACATACTCATTGCATGCTTACATTTTTATTAGAGACATACAGACTTTAATTTTTTCATTTCATTACAGTTGTATCAACTAGTTTTCAACGAAAACCAAACGTTAACAACAGTGCAGGCATAACCTCGCTGTTGAGCGCCCATTTAGATCCCAAAACACACACACACACACACACACACACACACATACACACACACACACACACATACACACACACACACACACACACACACACACACACACACACACACACACACACACACACACACACAGGATCTCCTTACTAACTCTGGTCTTCGCTACAAAGATTCTACCGTCGCCGTGTTGCGTCGCTCACGCTTTAGACTTGTAACAATAGGAACTAACATTTATTCTAATAACGCAATAAAATAGGATATAAAATCTTAAATCAGCCGATTTAACATGCCTTAATTGTAATTACTGCAGCTTATCATCTGTATTCGTTAGGTGCAGTGAGAACATTGGCGTGACAGCGTCCAATATTCTGTTAGACCTCATCCCCCTCTCGTCATCCCAGCAATACAGTTGACAAGATTGTCGCTACGCATACAGATCTTTAACTGCCAGTGTTCTACGTTCTGAATTACAGGTTCAACTTAACAACGAAATGCTCTTTTCAGTCCATTCTAAGCTGCTATCTCTTTGAAACACGTGTCCATAAATTATTTTATTCCTTGTAGGGATCACATACAATATTCTAACCAAACCCTTTTAACAAACTTAAATGAAAATTGAATTTAACACGGAGCACAGAACTCCTAATCCTAGACTTCCATGTCTCGTCATGTACAGTATGTTTCCTGCAACTACACTAATTTCCTATATACAATGTTACGCCTAACAGGCAAGTTAAATCGCTGACCTTTAATTTTAACTATCAACAATCCAGGCAAGTCATTTACAAGCAGAGGTCTAGTCCGTATCATCACATGGCGAACATCAGTGATTCTCACTCTTATAGTTTTAATAGCTCCTCTGCCGTGTAAGAAGATTTTGGTAACCGTAATCCCTGCTGATACTATTAGCATATTATGACTCTTTAAGGCTGCCTCTTCAGCTGCAGTTTAGTACATAAGGATCGGATTAACGCCTCTTGGACTAGGTTATTCACTCATTAGGTAAATAACATAGACAATGTACATTTGTTTAAAGATTGTCGAGAAATTATTTTCATTCAGTTTTTGTAATCTAATAACCAATTCTCTTAGCTATAGTTTGTGTACCACCAGTAACTAATGGTTACTTGCTCATGTGTCCTCTAAAGCTCAATTCTACTGAATATACTCCAACAAGGCCAAGCATCATCAGGTTGCTCTTTAACGTTGCTTTGCACATACCTTCTTGTCTGATTATTGTGGCGAGGACAACAGAAAAACACTGAAGCGTCAAAGAAACTGGTGAGATATTTAAACAGGCAGAATACGGCGCTATGGTTGGCAACGTCTACATACGACAAAAAGTGTCTGGCGCAGTTGTTAGATCGGTTACTACTGGTTATCAAAATTTAAGTGAGTTTGAACGTAGTGTTATAGTCGGCGCACGAGCCATGGGACACAGCATCTCCCAGTTATCGATGAAGTGGGGATTTTCCCGTACGACCAATTCACGAGTGTACCGTGAATATCAGAAATCCAGTTAAGAATAAAATCTCCGATATCGCTGTGGTCAATGCTGGGCCATCAACAAGTGTCAGCGAGGTAATCATTCAACGAAACATCATCGATATGGGCTCTCGGAGCCGAAGGCCTACTCGTATACCCTTGATGACTGTAGGACACATAGCTTTAGCCTCGCCTGGGGCCATGAACACCGACATTGGACTGTTGATGACTGGAAACATGTTGCCTGATCGGACGAGTCTCGTTTCAAATTGTATCGTGCGGATGGGCGCGTACGGGTATGGAGACAACCTCATGAATCCGTGGACCCTGCATGTTAGCAGGGGACTGCTCATGGAGGCTCTGTAATGGTGTGGGGCGTGTGCAGTCTGATATGCGACCCCTGATACGTCTCGATACGACTCTGACACGTGGCACGTATGTAAGCATCCTGTCTTATCACCTGCGTCTAATCATGTCAATTGTGCATTCCGACTGACTTGGCCAATTCCAACAGGACAATACGACACCCCAAACGTCCAGAATTGCTACGAGTGGCTCCCAAAACAGAGTTTAAACGCTTCCGCTGGTCACGAAATTCCCCTAACATGAACATTATTGATCATATCTGGGATGCCTTGCAACATGCTGTTCAGAACACATCTCCATCCCGTCGCGCTCTTACGGATTTATGGTCAGCCCTGCAAGATTCATGGCGTCAGTTCCCTCCAGCGCTACTTCAGACATTACTCGAATCTGGTCTGGCGTAACCACAAGCGCCGGAACGAAGAGGAAGAACACCGGAGAAGGCGGTGAGGCGTCGTCGGCCCATAGTGCGCTGACCAGGACGTCACCACGATAGGAGCGGCATCTAACCGAGGTCAATATAAACGCTGCTCCTGCCACCCTCGGCCAGACATTAGTGGACAGTATTAGCAGAGTATTAGCACCGCCTAGCAGAGAGTGTTACGAGAACGTAATCCATATCCATTGGTTGTATGGACATTGTGCCGGCCGGTGTGGCCGTGCGGTTCTAAGCGCGTCAGTTTGGAACCGCGTGACCGCTACGGTCGCAGGTTCGAATCCTGCCTCGGGCATGGATGTGTGTGATGTCCTTAGGTTAGTTAGGTTTAAGTAGTTCTAAGTTCTAGGGGCTGATGACCTCAGTAGTTAAGTCCCATAGTGCTCAGAGCCATTTGAACCATTTATGGACATTGTCTACAGCGAGTAACATTTATGTTGCATGTCGCCCATCGCTTGTGACACCGTTGTTATTTCAAAGTTAAGTATTGTCAATCTGCTTTATTGAAATAAAACTACTAATGTTATTTGCTTGAATTGTTGTATAGCATTCGGAGAACGCTGCATCCCTTAGGCATCCTATGCGAGATGAGTGGGCAAGACCCCACATTTGGTGATGAGGCCTTCCAAACGAACTCCGTTCTGACGGTCACCGACATTTTTTTGCTGGCGTCTCAGTTCTCTTGTCTTTACTTTGTAGAGCGCATATTGCTTTAACAGTTTCTTGTCGTTATAGCTCGTAAGTGTTTTCAGGTGGGCGTCGCAGAAATTTTCTTTCCTTTTTTTTTGTCTGTTTGTTGCGTTTGTGTCTTCGAACATGCCCGCCCCACCTGCCCCACTCCCTGCTCAGGCGCCACAGCTGCAAGCGTTAGAGGCCACACAGCTGATACAGTTGTTTCAGTTCCAGACGCAGCAAATCTCTACGTTACTCAACACGGTGGAGCAGCCGCTGGCCAATGCTGCGTGCCCGGCGGAACAAGCACCGCCTACTACACCACTACACCACTACACAGTTTCGTGATCAAGAAGAGGAATGACTCGAGTGGTTAACTCAGTTCGAGACCCCTCTGCTAGTTCACAACGTACCAGGTATTGCGAAACCCCTACCTATTATCAACAGTAGCAAGTGCAGTGTTCCTCCTCATTCAAAACCTTTTTCCTAACGCCACTCCGAGTGAACTTGATTACGATCAGGTGGTACAGGCACTAACTATTATGACCAAGTGAATGTGGCAGCAGCTAGATATCAATTCTTTCATTGCAAAAACGGTCAGAACAAACTTATCGCGACTGGGTAACGGATTTGCAGAGTATGACAACGAAATGTAAATTCAAATGTGCTTGCGGTGCTTTATATTCAGATGTTATGCTGCGAGATGTGATAGTGTACGATGTACCTGAAGTCAAACTCACAGGACAAATTTTGAAACAGACATTTTCTTGAAGATTTAAAATTTACATTTCTAATTCTTAAAGATGACGACATCCATAGATCTCACATACCCTACTTCCAATTTCATCTGAAACAAATGGATTATTGATAAATATAATGAGTGGTTCAGATGTTAAATACTAGCCAAATCTATTACTAACATCTGTGACTGGGATTTCAAGAGGCTTGGAAAAAGCTAGATAATCACATTAGCCTGTATTTACGGTTTCCATAGTAATTCAAAGCTGGAAAATGTGATAGGGAATTTATTTTTAAATGCGCAACCTATAATTTTAGTTCCATTGGAAAAGCATTTACTGCACCTATCGCAGTTGAAATGTAATTTTTCCCTCGCAATTGGAGGTATAACTCATATAATTCTGAGGTGGTATCTACCAAAAAACATAAATCTAGGAGCCATTGTTTCTCGCCAAGTTCTTAATAATATTGCCTAGAAGATGGTTTAGGAACGTCTCGTATCTCTAGAATCGTACCAGACTTTTCCCGCCTACAAGACCATCTTGCATTAGCATGACGAATTATATCTCTATGCTCAGAATATTATACATGCAAAAGATGTTTGAACAATCGGTAGTACGTACAAGGTGAGTCACAACTACACGAGTTACACAACTTTCACGACATGGTCAAACTTCAGAACTTTTACACACAAAAACCATGGTGGATAATACAATGATAAGAAAGAAATTTTGGAAATGAATAATCTTTAATACAAAGAGCAAGAAACCAATTATATTTTCCACTTATTGTTATAGTGAGAGTGGAAAGTTGTCACCTTTCGAAAATTTCAGGAATGCATTAAATATCTTTTCTTCCCAAGTGCGAACCTTGAAGCGGCGGCACTTATACAAATTCGTCCTTAACTGTAAAATCGTGAAAGACCTTTCTAACAAATAAACACAACTCTCTTAATATCGAAAATATCAATGTTTTTATCAAACTGAAGTGAAAAATATTCACACGATTGCTGCAGGTCCCTGTATAATCGAGATTTTTTTTTTTTTTTTTTTTTTTAGTAATGTGTCCAGTACGTCCAGGAACAGTTCGGTGAGGCAACTGAAGTTCTTTTATAGAAGGCATAAATGCAGGTTTGTCTTTTTTCTTTAGCTACTTCCCCGTCACTACAAGATTTTTTTTTTCTTTTTGGCTAAAACATAACAGATTTTGTAGGGGGCCATATTATGTTACTACTTTGTTGAGCTGCCCTTGTAAATACTATTTGCTGTAAAGTGAAACAGACTTTATAAGTCTCTAACCTCGCGTTTCCATAATTCAGAACGAACAGTAAACTCACTATTAAAATTCGTGTGATTTGTCGAAAAATGACATTCTACTTTACTTTTGTTAGGAACATACATACTACTGTAACACCATAAACACACCGGTTTTCCTCTGAATTCTACAAAATAATACTGCTCCTCCAAATCACTGTCAAAACTCTTCTTTGTATTTTACACATATGGTATTAAGAATAGTGGCTCACACACAAGGCATGTAACTGAAACTGCACTCAAAAGCTTGTGTTATACTGAAAAGTGCCAAAAACATTGCACAGCAAGAGACTATCAGTACTAACAATAATGTTCAAAAAGAGCGAATTTTATTGCTTCCGGCAAAAACTACATTGGAATTATAGTGACTATGTCTCCAATTCCCAACAATTGAAGTCTAATATTTGTTCAGGGAGTACGGTTTTCAGTGCTCAAAAAGCCGTTTTATGCTGAAATCATAATGTTAATATGTGAACACGAAAATTGAAGTACCGATTTTTAATATTAATTGTACAAGGAGGCCAATGATCCTCATGTAATTCGAAAGGTACTTTGCCATAGATGTGCTCGAATAAATAAATACAGTGTTTATGAAGCCGTTGGTGGTAAAAGGAAGTAGAAGCTTTCCCATTCACAACGCTTACGCTACATACTGTATTACGCATTATCATCTCCAGTACCTGAAAATCGAAAACTGAAGAGGTACCAATCTCTGCTCTACGGGCCGGCCGGTGTGGCCGTGCGGTTCTAGGCGCTTCAGTCTGGAACCGCGTGGCCGCTACGGTCGCGGGTTCGAATCCTGCCTCGGGCATATATGCGTGTGATGTCCTTAGGTTAGTTAGGTTTAAGTAGTTCTAAGTTCTAGGGGACTGATGACCACATATGTTAACTCCCATAGTGTTCAGAGCCATTTGAATTCTGCTCTGTGCACCGTTCGGGTTCCATGGTAGAAATTACACACGAAAGTAAACAACATTTCACTAAATCGCATTCTAGGGTCTTTCATGTTTACGTAGCTCATTTGCAGTAAAACGTGCATACCGGGCAGCTACAATGCCACAACTGCTATGTCGTTGATGTTGGCAGCAGGGGAAAACGAAACGTAGTAATGAAGCCGTCGGGGACAACCAACATGTTTATTAGCTTTGTTTTTTCACTTACTTTGTTCTAAGAGTAAACGGAACTAATTCTGCGTTCGTTTGCCGCTGCCACAACAAAATTTAGAATGTTCGTAATTTTCAGTACCTTCATTTTGAGTAGCTACAACGCCCTTTATTAAAAGGAAGCTGTGTTTGTTTTAGACTATGCCTCAAGGAAGAACATTAACGGGTCGGACTGAAAGAAGAGTTAGAGGGGCAAATTTTTTGCGTAGAGAAAGTAATAGGAATAATGCAGATGTTGATAACAATGATTCTATTGTCGTTCTGAAAGATACATTTAAATGTACACTGATAACTGTAATTGCACTCATCAAACTGAATTTACAGCGCAGATTTTGTAATACAAATCATTTCGCGTCTGACATTACTTCATGCGATACAACAGCGTTCACATTGTGTTGTCATAAGTGAAAAGCTAATTTACCGCCATCAAATGATCGAACAATTAAAGAGAAATCATGTGATTATTTCAAGAATACACGTTGCTACAACGCAGCATTTGCCACGGATCAGTTCTGCGGCTAAAATTTCAGACACTTCAAGAAATATGACATTTGCTATCACATATCAGGTCCACTGAGGAAACTGATGGAATTTCGACCTCAGGTATTACTAGTTTCATTTAATAGTAGAAATCGTCGCAACAGAAATTTGCTTATAAAGGGCACCAGGAGAAATATCACCGGCAACGCATCGGGCAGCCCTGATGTATAGGGCCGGAGGGCAACAGCATATGGCCATGTAAAACTTTCTTTTTTGAACCTGCATGGCCTTCAAGACATGTGCAGTGTAGCATAATGTAATAAATTACCGTATGTGAAGCGTGTGTTGCGCCGTCAGTTCAGGAGTGCTATCCCGTAACAGTTCCCGGTACAGAAATACGTAAGTACAGCAGAGATCCGCTAATCTGGTACCTTGGGGACCTTTACGGTGCCGAGGTACCGAAAATGGCGGATTGTCGAGCATCATCTAAAAATAGCCGTCTATGGAGTGCGAGACGCGAGGTAAACAATGAGCAACTATCCTTTGTTTACCGTATGGTCTGCTTCCGGTAAAGTGATCAAACTGTATAAAACAACATTTTAGAAAGCAAAGTTCGGGACAGCATAGTATCATACAGTAGCACGTTATTGGGTACGTTTTAGACTATGGTACATACATTATTTCTAAATTTTATTCACTTAAAGTAAGACCTAATGACCTTTTTTGTGTCCGATTTTTTCTTCGGAAATTAGTTATGCATAGTTTACAAATTTACGAGTTCTGCAGCAAATCGTATGAATGTATCAATAACGGCAGCTGGTTCATTCCCAGCAGGTGGAGGTGTTGAGATTATTGCGTCAGCCCCCTCTTCTTCATCGGATTCGGTGTCTGGTGGTTAAAGTTCCTGTTCTAGCTCTATCACACTTTCTACTATCAATTTATCTGGTATTTCCTCCCCGGTGGAGTCAGGGATTTTTCACCTGCCTCTAGATGACTGGGTGTTTGTGTTGTCCTCATAATTTCATCATCATTCATGAAAGTGGCGAGATTGGGCAGAACAAAGGTTGGGAATTTGTATGGGGCTGATAACCGTGCAGTTGAGCGCCAAACAAACCAAACATCATCATCATCATCATCATATTTCCTCGCCTAGAGTTCGTCATTGTCAGTGTCTATTCAGTCCAAAACTTCATCTCGCGGCAAATTTCTTATTTTTCAAGCAACATCTAACAATTTAACAACAACATCATTTTCAATCGAATAATGCAGTCTGTTTCTTCTTCGTCGGCTTCTGATGAGAGTTTTTGCCATGACTTCCGAAGAGTAGTAGGCTTAACTTAATTCCACGCCAAGCTCTTAAAAAAATGCTCTGTAAAAGCATTTGAAATTTTGGATTCCTCTCTGGTCCAATGGCTGAATCTGGAAAGTAGCGTTTGCTGGAATATAAGTGACGATGTATTCCCTGAGATCAATTTACACACTGAAGGGTGGGGTGTACAGATATCTAGCAACAGTACAATGCTGCTCTGTTCAGGCAAACCTAGATTGTTTTGTAAATTGTCTCTCACAGAAGGTACGAAATTGTGAGAAATCCAGTCCTTAAACACTTCTGAAGTCGTCCTTGCATTGGAGTGAGCTGCATAAACTTCATTACAACTGAAAAACTCTTTAAAAGCTCTTGGATTTTTGTAATTGTCAATAACATGAAAGGAGTCAACGTGTGGTCACCTAGAGCACTAGAACACAATAAAATTGCGAACTAATCCTTGTCCTGCTTCTTTTTAACATTTGCGCACTTTTCACCTTTACCTGCCAGAGTTAAACTAAGCAAACAACGCCAAAGTGGACCCGTTTCATCGGCATTGTAGATTTGACTAGCTGTTAAGTGATGGTGTTTAACCAACTTACAAAAATTTTATTTGTATTCTTCAGCTGAATTTTGTTCTGCCTGTCGTAACTCCCCACCTACGTCAAGCGTGTGAATTCCACGATGAGTTTTAAATCGTTGTAGCCTACTGTAAGAAAATACACGTTCAGTTCCTGATAGCCCTAAATCATCACGAAACTGTTTACCTTTTTCCATAATCATAGGCGCAGTTACAGGTTTTCATTCAGACCTTCTGGCACAGAACCACTTGCACAAAATATCATCCAACTGATCTATTCTGGGCTTTTTCAAAGTTTTTCGTGAGTCAGTGTCTTTTACTGCAACTGTCTGTGATGCAAATTTTCAATGAACCTTTTTTGTTTAATATCATAGATCGTTTAAGAACGAACTTTATATTCTTCCTTAATTTTATTCCTATTCTCACCTTTATCAGTCCGACTGATGATGTCAGGCTTTTGTTATATCATAAGCGTAGCATGATTATGTCTCATTTCCACTTTGTTTTAAAAGGCGCTTGGTTGAGAAAACATTCCCGTAACAATGCGTAGCATTGCCGTAATTGCAATGTATAAGAGCGCTGTTCGTGATTGCACTTTAAAACACCATTTTTAATTGCCTTAGACAATTGGTGCACGACAGATAACTGTCTGACAGATGACTACAACTGTTGGGACTACTTTACTTGAAACTATTGACCACTGCCGAGCACGAACGAATTCCACCGAACGTATCAGAAATATTCAGTACCTATGAAGCAATGCCGGATTATTGTATGTGTCGGACTGTCGGATGCCAGATCAAAGGGCTTTTACTGTAGTACTGTAACGTGAACTTGCTTCTTCACCCACTACACTTAACACTACCGCCAAGCGTCCACTTCGATCCGGGCACCCATGCTCCCCAAACAACTGTGTAGGCATCCACATAAGCCTCCATGTGAATCTGACACCTGGTCCTAATCTTGTCAATACTTCAATGGTTTCTTCCCCCGCACCCTCATTAACTCTTTTTAAAAATACATCTCTTTTTCAATAGAGATACTAGGTACATCGTGACCATCTCCCGAATGTCAAACATTCATTCTAGATTGCTTCACACTTATCCTTAATGTGTATTCCGTCTTCCATCGTAGGAAGTGGCTCCCATTTGTGGCTGACATAACACATTAAACAAAAATTTCTTCCTCATCCCTTTGGCCCAACCTTATTCAACTCAGACTTCATTATCACACATTTTCTCTATTACCTGCCTTCGTAAACAATTAATAATTTGTTAAGGTCACGTACAGCTTAGAGTAGTTATTTCTTGTCACTATCTTGTGATCGATGGCCTTTTTTGCTCACATTACTTGTTATCCGATTACTTGATTATCCTACTGATCTAGTACACAGCAAATAATTATCTCTGTTATCCAGTAAAGGCTCACAAAGACACTAGACTGCTAGTCAGTTCAGGACTTACAGGAGTGTAAAAATAGCCTTACTCACCAGAATTATTTCGTCTGGTTCACCGTTCTTCATTTTGAAGAAGGGCTTCACTTGGTCCGTGCTATATACTTTTTCCCCTGGCGTCAGGGTTCTGTTTTTTATCCTGACAATAATGTATTCTCTTATCATTGTATTACTTTCCTTACAATACCCTTCTCTATCGTTTCTAAACCTGTCGTTTCCCTGTAGTTTTCTTCAAAATACCTAATTGCTCTAGGTAGCTCATTATAGCATTAGCCTTCGGTCACTCACTTGTAATCATTTTTTACCTGTCACATATACCAGCATTCTGCTAACAAGTACCCGAATAAGGTGAATAATAGGTTCGTCTCTTTCGATTCAAGTGGCCCTCAAAATATTTTTTTTAAAAACTTCCTATCTTTTAGTGTACGCCTCGAATCTCATAATTCTAAATTTAGCTTCTGTTGTTCGCCTTTTGACCAAGATTTATTATTTAATTAATGCCAGAAATCAGCCCAGTTTTTTAAGTCTTGCCTGTGACAGACCGCCCATTCTATAGCTTCTGCATCCAAATGCACTTTCACAAACTGGATCTTCTTTTTATCTTCCTATGTAGAAGGTAGAGCTTCCTCACAGGTTCTCAGTTATATAATGGGTTATAGCTGCCCTTATGGCTTAAAACTTGGGAAACAATCTGCCATAAGTCTATTGTTGACTAAGCTAAATTGTTCCCATCATTTACCCAGTGAATGTGGTCTGTTCTCACTAGTGTGGTGGAAACATTGTTCCAATGGCTCCACCATACCATTTGGAAAATCTAGTATATTTTTGTTTCGTCCTTGCTCATTCTCCCAACTTCTCAGATGAACTCTTCTGCACAGAAAATTCAGAGATCCGTTTGCATACCTCTTGTAAATGGTCCTCTACGTGTTTTATACGTCCGAATAGAGCGACTTCTTTTAAACTACGATTTTCTCCACAGTATGAACACATTCTGCTTGCACTGGTATGTAAGATACTTAATGCTTTCAAATTTCGTATTCAGGTTTTCCTCCGATTACCCCCAACATCTGATGATACTGCCTTGATGGACTCTAAAACCACTTTAAGAACTAAATCAGTTCGATCAGTAATCTCTTTTCTTATTATAACATGTTCTGGTCAATTTCGTCTTTCGTTTGTATTTTTAAATTCCCTGGCTTCCTGACTGCCTCATTGGACACCACCAGGTTGCGATATCTTGTTGTCGTCATCTGCAACCTGTCTCGACAGCTGGTTGGTTACCCGTGTCTTCCCAAAACCATCGGCAGTTTGTGGTTGCTCTTCTGCCCCTGCACCCATTCAACTCAGTGGATTCTCCAATTTTAGGATCTCTGATGGCCTGTCATGGTCGCCAGGTGCTGCATAACGTTTCTGGTGCAAAGTATTGAGTATAGTCACAATTTATCAAATGAAATTTACTGAAATATTTCCTTGTTAAAATTGTAGCTCTGTCTTATCAGGATGGGACTAGACTGGAAAAAAACAATATTTTTTCTTGTAAAAACTGCTAATTTTTGTAGTAATTAGCCAGAGATGCTATATATCGCTGAAATGTGCACCAAATTCAATCATTTTGGACTGCATTAGATTTCTCAACAAAATGAACCAAATTGCAAAATTCTTCTGCTATTTATTTGGGATTACATTTATGCACAGCATATTAACTGTTGTTTAATCTTCTTGTTCACTCCATAAGTAGGTATGAAGTGAAACTAATTTTCGACTCAGAACACACTTATTTTCACATAGTACATATTTTAATATGCATACCTTGACTAGCATAAGCCAACAGAAGGACTGTCTCACTACATGGTTACATTTCCTTTAGAGACATGCAGATTTTCATTTGTGTCATTTGATTACAATCGAATCCATTAATTAGTGCTCAGCGAAAACCAAAGGTTAGTAACAGTCGTCAGTGACATCTCATTGTTACCGTAGGCCGCCACTTCAGGTGTGGCAGTGGGCAAAGACAGCATCTCCTTCCGCCGCAACCAAGGTCCTACTGTTGATGTATTGTATCGCTCTTGGTCTCGGCATTCAAAAACAGAAACATTCACGTAACAAACAGTTCCAGTAAGCCAATAAAATACAGTATAAAATCTTAAATCAGCCTACTTAATGTGACTTTATTGTAATTCTTCAGCTCTCGCGTCATGCGGTAAGAAATACAACATGAAGAGTAAGGATCCCAACCCACTTCTTAGGAAACTTCCACATCTGTAGACCAAGATAACCTGCTGTTTCTTACATACCAAGAAATTTTAAATTAAGTACAAATTTCGTATGATACACCATACAACTGCACTTTCCATAATAAGCATGGATGTGGTACTGAGTCAAATACTTTTTGATAATCAAGTAATATTGCGTCTACCTGACTACCTTGATCATTTTGGCATGTGAGGAAAGTGCGAGTTGGGTTTCACATGATCGATGTTTCCGGAATCCATGCTAGTGGGCTTGGAGGAGGTCATTCTATCCGAGATACCTCATCAAGTTTGAGTTCAGTGAACTTGGAGGTCGGAGGCTTGCCCGCTCTGAAAAGCAGTACGGGCGGTGATCTGTGTCAGATCTGACAATACAGTGCTGGTGCAGGAGCAAGTGTTTCAGAGCACATCGTCCACGCTCGTCGTTGAACACTGCCAAACGCAGCAGACGAACCATGCTGATCCAATGCTATCGCTAACTACAACTGCAGTACACACAGGACCACCAAGGTTGGACTATGAACCGACGGAAGCGTACTGCCTGCTCAGAAGAATCACGTTTCCTGGTACACCAGGTCGATCGTCCATCCAGATATGCCACCATACAGGAAAATGCTCAATAAATGCTCTGCGCCCACGGATGCAGGCTGGTGAAAGCGGTATAATGCTGTGGGAAACAATCATCTTGGCATGCATGAGATCTTTGACAGTAATGTAAGGCATCATGACAGTTGTGGTCTATGTGAACATTATTATGGACCACCTGCACCACTTTACACTTGATACCTTTCCTCAAAGTGGTGGCATCTTCCAGCGAGGTAACAGTCCATGTCACCAAAATCGTGCTACAATGGTTTCAGGAACACGACAGCAAACTCACGTTGATGTCTTGGCCACTAAATTCACCTGATCGGAACCCAATGGAAACCCTGTGGGATGCTTTCAGACACCAACTCTGTGACCATGTATCGCCGGCTCGTAATGTAAATTATGTACCTACACTATATGATCAAAAGTATCCGGTCACACCCAAAAACATACGTTTTTCGTATTAGGTGCATTGTGCTGCGACCTACTGCCAGGTACTCCATATAAACGACCTTATTAGCCATTAGACATCGTGAGAGAGCAGAATGGGGTACTCCACGGAATTCACGGACTTCGAACGTGGTCAGATGACTGGGTGTCACTTGTGTCTTACGTCTGTATGCGAAATTTCCACACTCCTAACCATCCCTAGGTCCACTGTTTCCGATGTGAATGTGAAGTGGAAACGTGAAGGGGCACGTACAGGCCGACCTCGTCTGTAGACTGACAGAGATTGCCAACAGTTGAAGAAAGTCGTAATGTGTAATAGGCAAATATCTATCCAGACCATCATACAGGAATTCCAAACTGCAGCAGGATCTATAGCAAGTACTATGACAGTCAGGCGGTAGGTGAGAAAACTTGGATTTCATGGTTGAGCAGCCGCTCATAAGCCGCACATCACACTGGTAAATGCCAAACGACGCCTCGCTTGGTGTGAGGAGCGTAAACATTGGCGATTGAAAAATGGAAAAAACGTTGTGTGGAGTGACGAATCACGGTACACATTGTGTCGATCCAATGGCAGGGTGTGGGTATGGCGAATGCCCAGTGAACGTCATCTGGCAACGTGTTTACCAACATTCCGAGGCGGTGGTGTTATAGTGTGGTCGTATTTTTCATGGAGGGGGCTTGCACAGCTTGTTGTTTTATGTGTCACTATCACAGCACAGGCCTACATTGATCTTATAAGCACCTTGCTTCTCACTGTTGAAGAGCAATTCGGAGATGGTGATCGCATCTTTCAACACGATCGAGAACCTGTTCATAAAATGTTCAGATGTGTGTGAATTCCAAACTCCTGAGGTCATCGGTCTCTAGACTTACACACTATTTAAACTAACTTATGCTAAGAAGAACACACACGCGCCCATGCCCGAGGAAGGACTCGAACCTCAGGCCGGAGGGCCTGTTCATAATGCACGGCCTGTGGCTGATTGTTTACGCGACTTTAACATCCCTGTAATGGGCTGGCCTGCACGGAGTCCTGACCTGAGTCCTATAGAGCACCTTTGGGACGTTTTGGAACGCCGACTTCGTGCCAGGCCTCGCGGACAGACATCGATATCTCTCCTCAGTGCAGCGCTCCGTGAAGAATGAGCTGTCATTCCCCAAGAAACCTTCCAGCACCTGACTGAGAGTGGAACCTATAATCAAGGCTAATGGTGCGCCAACACCATATTGAATTCCAGCAATACCGATGGAAGGCGCCACGAACTTGTAAGTCATTTTCAGACAGGTGTCCGGATACTTTTGATCACGTAGTGTATATGTAGACATCTTCCGCCACATACACGATCTAGCAGAATGAGCCAAATACCACAGCGTCGCTGTTGCGCCTGCGCGAAATATGTATGTGTGTGCTGCCTTGGGGGAGGACAGCCATTTGTAATTATGGCCTTGTGGAGTTCAGAGCGTCAGGCAATCGACATCAAGGCTTATTTTGAAAACAAAGCGTCTCCATCACAGATCAGCGATTCTTTCGTCGCCATTTTGAACCGAAACGATACGATAATTTCCGAATCGTCGCACAATTGTACTGTGGGTGCAGCATTGAGGACTATCGCATCTTGTGCAGATATAGAAAGTCCAGGGCGACACAGAGGACCACGGAGCAAGTGGAAGCGGTGCGTCAAGCTCTCATCCAAAGTCCTCACTATTTTGCTGCCATACAATATTAGATATTTCCGTGCGGTGCATCATCCATGATAACCTGCACTTCCACCCGTAGAATTTGGAGGTGATACAGGAACTAAACGAACAAGATAAAGTTGCCCGATGAACCCTTTGCCTTGATGTTCCTGGAACTTTCAGCAGCCAACCAGCAGATGCGAAACAACATACTGATGTCGGATGAGGCCTGTTTTCAGGGAGATTGTGGTATAACTGAACAGAATTACACGTAATAGGCGCTACATAACCAATGAAATCCTCGTCGGCTGTATGAGCAATCCCTACGCTGTGGCTTTGTTTGGCATCATTCGTCCATATTCTTTCGAGGATCTTCATGCTGTGCTGCTACGGTTACAAGGTTGAACACAACATATGGCCCCCATTGAATGGAGTAACAGCACATAAGGCCTGCCAGCACATGAATGTCGTTTTGTGCTATTTTCCTAGTCCATTGTTTTCCAGATATGGAGACTTTCATTCGTCAGTTCACTGCCTCTGACTTCTTCCTGGAGTACAGCGGAAGAGTCGAGTGTACACTACACGTCCTTATCCCGTGGCTAACCCGAGAAGAGGCTATGTGCAACTGTCGACGAGATCCCATTGAACATGCTGAAATGGGGGGATGAAAGATTTCCCTTGCCGTGCGGAGGAATGCACAGAGTAGAATGACGACCATCTGTGTTGTGTTATATTCAAAATATAGAATATCTTTTACATTTTTCTTGTAAGAATGCTATACGTAATCCTTAGGTGTAATTAGGTTCTTCATTTTCTTAAACAAATGAATGTAATAAGCCTTCTTCATCTTCACCGTTTCTGGAGCTGGAATTCATTGATTTTGTTCTTCAGCCAGTTGCTAGCTTTCATCAGATATTGAATTTGTGGTAATTTTTATTTACCTATCCCACTATCATGATTGTTTGTGTGCCAGTAATTTCTGTTTCAGATTTAGTTTTCCGCTATGAAGCGTAAGTTCGGCAATATGGAGACTACGCGCCATCCACGTACTTTGCACCAATCATTACATTGGTCATTTTAGAACCTGCAGCCTCATTTGTTCTTATAACGAAATCCGAAGAGTTATTGCTGTACGTTGTGATATATAACATCGTATTGTACTGCAATTCGACATGGTCGAACACCACCCGACTTACAGCTGTCAGTTTGCTTTCTGTTACAAATAAAACGACTTCTGAAACAGAATTTTGCGTGCCCATTCTATAAAGCGATCGTAAATTAGTCTAGTGCGATATTCGTTTTACCGATGTGTCTAGCAGGGGCAGTACCACACGAATAGTAACCAGAACTTTAATAGCGACAGCACCATCTTGCCCACGTTGGCTGCTACCACCGTGCAGCAGCGCTGATCAGTCGCTGCTGGAGTACTTGTTATTGGTAGAATAGGCAGACTTGGCAGAAAATCCTTAGAAGCCTTTGTCATATGTTAAATCAGTAAATGGATCGATCTCATCTATCCAGACCTCTGTGATCCTAACGGCATTGAAATAAGGAAATGGCCGAAATACTAAACGTTTTCCGCCAGAACTGCTTCACAGAGGAACTTAGCATATAGTTCCTCCTTTAAACCGTAACACGAACGACAAGCTGCATATATCGAAATAAGTGACCAACTGAAAGAAAAGCAACCGAAATCGCTCAAGAGGGAACGCCTCTGGAGCTGGCGCTGTACCACTTCCATTCTAAACAGAATATGTGAAAGAACATGCCCCAGCAGACCTGTTTAGCCGAGTGGTCTAACGCACAGCTTTCCGGAGTGGGAAGGAGCGCCTGGTCCCCGGCACGAATCAGCCCGACGGACTTGTGTCGAGGTCCGGTGAGCTGGCCAGTCTGTGGATGGTTTTTAGGCGGTTTCCCATCTGCCCAGGTGAGTGCGGGCAGGTTCCCCTTATTCCGCCTCAGCTACACTATGTCGGCGATTGCTACGCTAACAAATTCTCCACGTACCACGTAGGCATACACCACCATTACTCTACCACGCAAACATAGGGGTTCCACTCGTCTGGTGTGAGACATTCCCTGGTGGGGGGGGGGGGGGGGCGTCCACCTGGGGCTGAACCACACAATAACCCTGGGTTCGGTGTGGGGCGGCGGAGGGGTGAAGTGAACTGCGGTAATCGTAGTGGGGTTGTGGACCACTGCGGCTGCGGCAGGGACGGAGCCTCTCCGTCATTTCTAGGTCCCTGGTTAACATACGATACAGTACAATACATGCCCCTCCTCTAGCAGTGGACTACCATAGGTCTTTAGAGGAATGAAGCGTTCCTAATAATTGGAGAAATCACAGATCATTGCCGTTTCCAAGAAGGGTTATAGAAGCACAAAGCTATGCCAGTTAGTTCTGGAATTTTGGAGTCCGTTATATGGTCGCGTAATATGACATTTCTGCAGATCGAAAATCTTCTCTGTGGGAATCCATATGGATTCTGAAATCGAAGACCGTGTGAAAACCAGTTCATACTGTTCGTCCGCGAGAGCCTGACGTCAGCAGATACAGGCGCGCAGATAGATGCCGTGTTCCTTGACTTCCGGAAGGTGTTCGACACAATGCCGCACTGGCGTCTCATGAAAAAATACCAGCGTTCGGAATATCAACTGTGTGAGTGGATTTAGGAGTTTCTAATAAACACAATACAGCATGGCATGTTCAATGCAGAGAAGTCTTAAAACGTAAAAGTGACTTCCTGAGTATGCCAGGAGAGTATTACACGTCCATTGCTTTTCACAGAACATGTAAATGACATATTACACAACATCAGGAGCTCAATGTGACTTTTCACGGATGATGCTGTTGTATACAGAGAAGTCGCAATGCTAGAAAATTGTAGCGAAGTGTAGAAAGACCTGCAGAGGATCGACGCTTTGCGTAAGGAATGGTAATTGACCCTCAACATAAACAACGTGACGTACTGTAAATATATAGAAAGAAAGACCCTTTATTGTATGATTAGACAAGCGCAGAACCATCACTGGAAGCAGTTACTTTCATACTATATCTAGGAGGATGTGTTCGTAGTGATCTGAACTGCCAGACTGAAACTCATTGGCAGCAGGAAATGCAGTCCATCAACAAGGGAAATGGCTTACAAAACACTCCTTTGGTCAATATTTGAATATAGCTCATCAGTCTGGGATCTGCACCAGATAGGAGAGATACAGGAAACAGGCAAGATACAAAGAAGAGCAGCACGTTCCGTTATGCAAAAGCATCGCAGAGTTGCTCAGTCAACACCAGTGGCAGACGCTGAAGGAGAGGCTTTCTGCATTATGGTATGTTAAAATTGCAAGAGTCTATGTTCCTAACAAACTCAACCAATGTATTGCTTCCTCCTATGTACCTCTCGCGAGAAGATAAAATCAGAGAGATTAGAGCCCACACGGAGACTTACCAGCAATCGTTCCTCCCGCGAACCACACACGATTGGAACAGGCAAAGAGGGAACTGACATTAGTACACGAAATACCGTCCACCACATACCCTACGGTGTCCTGCGGAGCATTGATGTACATGTAAATGTAAATGTATAAGGTTAGCGTTAAAAGAGTGCTTTCTTCAATGAATCGGTGCCCGCAGGGATTTAGGCAAGAGGGCTATGATTGTGCTTTTTGTATGACGGATGCAATGAGTTCGAAAATGATGCATGCCCCAAAAAATAAATTTCACAGGAAGTACTCAAATATGTATTTTCTCTCAAATTTTTCATTGCCATCAATGCATTATTTTTTTGTAAAGGTAGATCATTTTGGTACCGTTACCTAAAATGTAAGCATCATTTGAGAATTAAATTTTCACTTGGCGGTGGAGTGTGCACTGATTCAAAACTTTCTGGCAGATTAAAACTGTCTCCTGTATCGAGGTTCAAACTCGTAACATTTGCCTTTCGTGAGCAAATGCTCTACCAACTGAGCTGTGAGGACAGGTCAGGAATCATTCTTGGGTAGATCAGTTGTTAGAGCACTTACCCATGAAAGGTGAAGGTCTCGAGTTCGAGTTTTGGGCCGGTACACAGTTTTAATTTGCAAGGAAGTTTCAAAAGCATCTTTTATTAGACTGACCAGTGCGAGAGTGAATTCCGCTAGATGGCGTAAAGGGCATATGATGTGGTAAGGAAAGAGCATAAGGATAGCAGACACGAATGGAGAAACATGTAGTGACGATGCCAGCCTCAAATGGAGAAATCCGCGGCCATAAGCAACTCAAAGAGAGCATACTGTTATGACTTGCGACTGGGAACGATCACCACAGATGCGGCGAAGTTTTTCCGCCGTTTGAGTGTCCCCATCTTGAGCACCTATTACAAGTGGTTGAAAGGTGGTGAAACTCCAGGTAGGTGAGAAGGTGCTAGAGTCTGGAGTCATTGTATACAGTAAAGGTACTCGCTCCTTGCAGAGAAAATTCTTAAATTTCCAGATTTTATTCTCCTCAGTAGGCATTTCTACACAAATCAGGTCTTAGGTAAAGCAATGTAGCAGATGTGTTGTTAATTGCTCATTTGTTTGAAATTATTTCGTGTTCCTAGGGCAAAAATGTTATTTACCAATATGGGTTCAACATTTGGGATTAGAAAAAGTGGGAGATGCTAGAGTCTGGAGGCTTAACTGCTCTGTGCTCTGTAAAGGTGGCGATCTGTGGAAGATCTGGCAGTACAGTGCTGGTGCAAGCACAGTTATTTCAGAGCACATCGTTCAGCTCACATTGTTGAACGTGGAGCTGCACGCAGCTGAAAACCAGCTAATTAAATAAATTAGTTGTGTAGCATATACACAATATTATACTTTTCATTTATAATTTTGTTGTGCTACCAAGAGGCAATGTAAGAATCAGGTTACATAAAAATCTGAAACAGGAAAAAGTTATCAATGTCGGAAACATTGTTCAGCATCAAAAACAAATATCAGCAAATGTGGAAACATTACACATCTGGATTGAAACCATCATAAAACAGAAATTGTGCATTTCTGAACATGGGCTGTTATTCAGAATATTATGTACTCACTCCACTCTACAAGTCCAAGAATTTCACAATGAGAATTTCTGAATACCCAGTAGATGGAGACTGCTTACAGTGGTGTGACTCCTTGTAGAATACTCCAAAAATATGAGAGTCCTATACTAAATAGGACCAACAGGGGATTTTGAATGTGGACAAACTTGGATAGAACAAATGGTAACAGGTTTGATCCATCTTAGAACATCACGGAAATACTGAAACACCTCACTGCTTATAATGTTCCAGGTTTGTAAGCTACTATTAGCAGGCAAATTGCAATTCTCTTGATTATTTCCAATGTGTCTCAGTCTAGTATCTGCCTTATGCGCTGTTGCCAGATTCCCTCCCCCCTCCCCCTTTGACATAGGTCGATTGCTTATGTATGAAATAGTGGCAAAATAAAAAAATCAGGAAATTCAAAGTTTGGCAGGGAATTCAAAAATAGACCAATTATGCTATACAGTTGTCCCCCACTCTTATGACATCACTGTTGGAAGTACGGCTACTGTCGTAAGTATTATTTGCCTGTAAATCCAAGATGGTACATTGTTCTGTTGGAATCGAAAGGGACAATCTACATTATTGCCAGATATACTGGGTTTTACCCATGCTTATGGCATCAGAATTGAGGATGGCAATGTTTGCATAGAAGGATAAAGGATGATAACCTGGGTATACAATGACAGACTGCATTGTTGCCAGATTTCTTGGGTTTTTGTAGCTGTCATGCTAGTCTAAGCCAGCATGAGACCCTCTTCACAGCTATGACAAAACATGTTTGTTTCCCCTGCAGCTTGAAGCCTGTCTGTTAGGCAAAAGATGTTTTTCTCCTGCCAGTCTGAATTTATGAATATGTACACATGTTCTTACCCTAAACTTGCCTGGTGATCTATCCTCAACAACATGAAAACCTCTTATTTTCCCCTAGGCATTATTGAGTCATGTGTGTATGGCCACTTGTAGCAGTTAGATCACTTGTAGAATTTAAGGTGGACAATGCGTTTTCCACCCCTCAATGTCACAAATACTGCATCTCTTAAGTTAAAGTCTATCTTCCCTCTGACTTCACCCTCAGTTTGGATTTGTGGTATGCTGTGGTGGAACTGGACAGGAATCTTTATGTCTTGATTTAAACAAACTCATACCAGAAGTATGGCTCTTCACATTCAGCACTGCTTCCACCACCAGCACTGCCAATTTGCCTGCTCTCATGCTGCTGCTGCTGCTGTAGGAGACAATGTTCACATGTCCTGGCAGTGAGAGTCGGCCAGGCCAAGGTCACTGTGGCATCAGCGCGAGCTACCACTGCCACTACCACATACTTAGACATAACAGCACATTGTAAACAGTTACATACTTGACAGGGTAGAATATAAGAAAGTGAATGACTGCAGTTTAACAAACTAAATTTATTTGTTCAAACTTTTTTTGTTCTTCAAAATAGATTTATAGATTTCAAATGCTGGATTTTCTTACAAAAAGTATATACAAGGGTCACTCCAAAAGAAATGCACACTATTTTTTTAATCCATATTTTATTCTACATGTTTGAAAGTTTTACAGTGTGTAGATACATCCTTTAGGAACAATATTTTCATTTCTCCACGTAATTTCCATCCCTCTCAACTGCCTTACACCATATTGGAACAAGCGCCTGTATACCCGCACAGTAAAATTGAGGACCAACCTGTTGAAGCCACTGTTTGGCAGTGTGCACGAGGGAGTCATCTTCCTCAAACCTTGTTCCACGACGAGAGTCTGTCAGTGTCCCAAAGAGATGATAGTCACATGGACCAGGTCAGGACTGTAAGGCGGGTGCTTCAGTGTTGTCCATCCAAGTTTTGTGATCACTTCCATGGTTTTTTGACTGACATGTGGCGGTTCATTGTCGTGCAACAGCAAAACATACTGCTTTTGCCGAACTGGTCGAACACGACTCAGTCGAGCTTGAAGTTTCTTCAGTGTCATCACATATACATCAGAATTTATGGTGGTTCCACTTGGCATGATGTCCACAAGCAAGATTCCTTCGGAATCGAAAAACACGGTAGCCATAACTTTTCCAGCAGAAGGTGTGGTTTTGAATTTTTTTTTCTTGGATGAATTTGCATGATGCCACTCCATTGATTGCCTCTTCGTCTCTGGTGAAAAATGATAGAGCCACGTTTCATCACCTGTCACAATTCTTCCAAGAAATTCATCTCCACCATTCTCATACTGTTCCAAAAGTTCACTGCATACCGTTTTTCTTGTTTCTTTGTAAACCACTGTCAACATCCTGGGAACCCACCTGGCACAAATCTTTTTTAACACCAACAATTTCAGTATTCTGTAAACACTTCCTTCCCCTATCCCAACGTAGCATGACAATTTGTTCACTGTGATGCATCTGTCAGCAGTCACCAATTCGTTAACTCTCTGCACATTGTCTGGATTGTGTGCAGTACGAGGCCTGCTGCTGTGAGGACAATCCTCAATATTGCCATGCCCGCTTTCATCACATAACATGCTTGCCCACCGACTAACTGTTCTGCGATCGACAGCAGCATCTCCATACACCTTTCTCAACCTCTTGTGGATGTTTCCCAATGTCTCGTTTTCACAGCGCAGGAACTCTATGACAGCATGTTGCTTCTGACGAATGTCAAGTGTAGCAGCCATCTTGAAGACATGCTGTGACGGCGGCACTCATGGGAACAGATTGAACTAAATTTGAAAACAAGTGGGAAGGATGTATCTACACACTCTAAAACTTAAATACATGCAGAATGAAAACTGTATTTTTACAAAAGTAGTGTACATTTCTTTTGGAGTGACCCTCGTATGTCCCTCATGCTGGACTTGACGTAATATTTGTTTCAACTTACATAAAAACACTGTACAAAAACCAGTATATACATTATTTAAAAAAATAATTTAACAGTGTTCAAAAAGATATCTCACAGGTTAATACACTCTTTCTGCAGTTGACGCACTTCTCTGTTTCATTCAGCCAACAGCTGAGTTACAGTCATAGCATAGGTTATAATGTTGTTGTACAGTTGCACTTACATGTTGATGTGCTCCACTCATAGCTATAGCTGACATGGAATATTTTTACAGTTTCCCCTCCAAGATATAACATTAAACTAAATGCATTCTCCTTTGGTTTGGGCAGCAGCAGTGAAACTTAACCAACCTTACAGAGGATACATACAGTACACACATGGTGTACAAAAACAATATAACTCCCATATATAGTGAGCAAAACCAAGCTCACAGTATACACTTGCACTCTGTCGCATACTGCGGTCTAAGGACGGCAGCTGTTTATGTACAGTATGCATATATTTTTTAGTAGAGACAAATGCCATAGTCAGTGACCAATTTGCCTTGATGTTCATCAGGTTGGTAATGTTGTTGTTAACCAGTTTTATACCATAAGGTTTGTTGGTCACATAACCAGACATGTTGAATGTTTTGGGATGGCATCTCATTAACTTTACTTCTTCATATGAATCTCAATGCTTCATCCAATAGATGAAGCAGCCTGTATCCATAGAAAGTAACTTTGGATCTGCAAAATGAATATTTGCAAACTCATAATGGAACTGGAACCTGTGGAGTTTAGACAGGTCTAATTCCCACATACCCATACGAACAGGTTTCTTGAAATCTGTCGAAATCTTAGCCTTCTATAGAGTGACAAAAAACTGTTGAAGATTGTGGCCTGTTTAAAATTCAGCATGGCAATATAGTCTGCTGTGCCAAGAGACCACTTCCAAAGGGTAACTAAGTGAATTTTATGATGTTCTCCATTATTTTGCATACTTTTTCCAAAACCTGCAGTATTCATAAGTTTGTAAAAATCGTTCTCAAATGTAACGATCCATTGGAACCCTCTTTTTGGTGCATAAAATGAAGTATTTGTTCAACCTTGGATGCTGCTTGAAAGAAATAGTGCAGATGACTCTACCCAGTGTCAACCTCAACTTGAGACATTGATGGAGATTAGGATAATGTATTATGTGCCATGTTTTTCCCAACAGTGTTGGTATCAGCATAGTGTGGAACCATTTCCTGAAAATAACTGTGCATGTTATGCAAAGTAAAAGGATGCAGTAAATCTACCCTGTTACAGAACCTGCCAGTACATCTTTTGTTTTTTACCCAGTCCAATGGTTTCCTTACCAGACAGCCATCGAAACCCTGTTGTGTGGTGTGCCTGTATAAACTGTTTACATCCTAAATTACTAGACATACTGAGCTATTCACATATTCATGGGATATTTACCTTGCAATACTTATGAACACATTGGTGATTCTCTTTAAAAACAAATGTATGACTTTGTGCAAGACACTAACTTGATCTTTGCTGATACTGTAATCAGCCAAGGGCTCCACTGGGAGTTAGCATCATACCCACTTACATTGTGGATGAAAACAGGTATGTGTCATGGTAGTTGGTAATTCAAGTTATGAGCATGACAGAATTTTCCTGTTAGGTGGCAATGATCCCTTCATGGTGTTTCCAATTCTTTATCCAATGGCTGCCACAAAAGTAGCTATCAACTGCATTCTTGTACAGTAATTTATCCTCAGGCATGTACATCACAGGAAGAATGATGTTATAAATATCATCAACTTTCCTTAGAGCAGGCATCCCACAGGACTATCATGAATGTATGAATCATATGCACAGACAGCTTGGCACATTGCAACGGAAAAGTATGTGTTATTCTGTGAGAGTGGTATGTGAGGCAGTGGGCTCACTCTCACAGCCTGCCACAGGAGCAAGAAGACATTCAGAGTCATTGTATACAGTAAAGGGTACTCACTCCTTGCAGAGAAAATTCTTAAACTTCCAGATTTTACTCTCCTCAGTAGGCATTTCTACACAAATCAAGTCTTAGGTAAAGCAATGTAGCAGATGTGTTGTTAATTGCTCATTTGTTTGAAATTATTTCGTGTTCCTAGGGCAAAAATGTTATTTACCAATATGGGTTCAACATTTGGGATTAGAAGAAGTGGGAGATGATTTTGATGCAGCAGTATTATTGTTTCTTACCCTCAGAGATTAAAAACGAATCTGCATATTTCTGATCAGGCCACACACACGGAGAGAGAAGATACGACGATTCTACCTCTCATATACACTAATTGGGAAATTATGTTTATAACATCCACTAACACTGAACCTTCCACATTCTTCCATTTGACTGAAGAAAGTCTAGGGCTACTATTTCTCGATTTCTTTACTCTCAACAACTAAAACTTCATTGCGTCTATCTTGATGTTCATTTGGTGATGCATTATTATTGGTTCTGGCACACCAGGCTTAACAACCCTTGTATTCACCAATGCTTCTGTAAACTTTAATTGCCTGCTGGCCTGGCATTGGAACCATCTCGACATAACAAAAGAGAAATTGTCTATTATAGGCAGCCCAAGATGATTCCCTTCTTAAGTTTCATTAAACAGTCATAACACAATCCATCCCAATTGTTCAAAACATTTCCATATCTTCTAACAGCCTCTGCAAAAGTACTTCTTTTTTATTTAAATCTGCACATTATGCAAGTTGCACACGGTGGATCCTAAGATGGCGGCTAGTGAAAAAATTCAATGTGTGACTGCGAAATAATGTCAGTCATGCTCTTAAAAAGAAAAACCGTGACAGGTGTAAGGAGAAAATAATAAAGCTCAAAGAACGTGTGTCGAGTTTACAATTAATTATTGGTTCACTGTAAACGGATACCAAGAAAGTTCAAGAAGAAAAAAGTGTACTGCATACGACATAATCGTGGCATACAAGTTCGACTTCATCGAAGAAATGGATGGAAATAAAGTTCAAAAGATGCAAAGAGATAATACAGGGTACAGAAAATTGTGAAGGGAACATAAATATAGAGCACAAAAATCACCTTCATGTGTTACTACGATTGAGTGTGAGAGTGTTGTTACCAGTTCGAGTGTACCACTTGGAGAACAAAACGACTTTGTGAATGAAGTAGAACATGGAATATTTCAGCTTCAATTAAGTGAAAGATAATATGCGAAATTGCTTTCAAAAAATTTGCCACCAATAGGCCTAAGCTGTTTGCCTGAGACATTATCTACTTTTGTTAGAAAAAAAGCCAAAATAAGTAGTGCGAAACAAGTCATCATGGACGACAGAGGTACGCAGAAAATCGGTATGCTCTGAAGACCAAGTGCATGAAAACTTGAACTGTACGCAGACAGCCAAGGGCTAAATGTAGCCATCAAATTTCGAAGGACAAGCAGTCAGAATTTTAATTGCATAATAAAGCCAGGAGCGAAATTCAGTGCTGCTACATCAATGAGTCAAGAAAAAATTTCCTCATTGAGCAAAAATGACTTTTCTGTCTTTTGGGTGAGATCAAACGAAATCAAAAGGAATGAAAAAGAAAAACGGTATCTCTTAATCTCATTAAAAATTGCATGAGCTGAGAGGAACCAACATAATTCTTTTTTCAGTGCCACATCATTACGACTTCAGAGAGTGACCCTGTGTAAACTAAGAAATTGAAATTACAAATACAGAGATGCAAAATATTTGAAGGTGGTTTGAAAATGTAACATTTGTGGACATAACCAATTTTGGGAAAATATTCCACACAACACATAGTTTTTATCTAAATAAACTTGGGAAAAACGTTATAGTAACAAAAATTTTAGATGTGTAAATAAAATCTCAAATGTGCAGTGTGATGGTACAGGAGTCAAACTTCTCATGGACAAGACGAGTGTGTTACCTGGAGACTCAAATGGCAAATCTGTCGTCAGCAAAGCTATAACCCTCCAAGACAAATGTGAGATTTTGGAGATTTTGTTAACAAAAGTGAACACCCCAAATGCGAAAAGCTCACAGAACAGCACAGTAGTTGTGGAAGAGCAAACACCAGAAATAAGTGAAACAGCAACAACAACAGTAGCAGTAGGAGAACCAACAACAATTGGAACAGCAATACAGCATAGCTTAAGGAGGAGCCAAAGGCAAAATACATCTGAGTGACTCAATCACATTTTTTTAATTTTTTAAAGCAAGGAAAAAATAAAAATGTGAAAAATCAGCCTGCCAAATCACAGATAAGTTACAGTAACATCTTATTTCTAAACTCACCGGGAAAATACAAAAATATGAACTTGATTCTTTTTCATAAAAATGTGCAATCACTGACTAATAAAATAAGTGAAATCCAAATCCTCTTAGAAAACTAATTAAAACTACCTCATTATTGTGTCTCACAGAACATTGGCTTGATGAGGACAATTTACAAATATTGTGTTCCTACCTAACTTTGTGCTAGGTGGTTATTTCTGTAGAAAAAATCTTAAACATGGTAGCAGTTGTATATTCGTAAGAAATAATATAAACTTTGTAAATATAAATTTCCTGTTGAAATAATGAAGAAAAAAGATGTATAACTTTTAACATGAAATCTACTGTAGAAAAAGCAACTCATATCATAAAGACTTTATCTACCACCATTGATCAGATATTTGTAAATGTAGAAATGAACTATAAAACATAATCACTAAACAAGGGCTTTGGGGATCATACAGCTCAAAAACTCTCTCTGAGTACAGAAACTTAGCTGCAATATAAACACTGCCTAACAACCACCAGTAGAAACTATGAACAGTAAATATAAATCACATTCTCCATTACTTGAGCAAAGAAAACTGGAAAGAGATTTATAACTGCAAAGACACAGATGGAAGATATAATAACTTTATCAGTAATTTTTCCAAAATATTGAATTGTGCTTCCCTCCAACACAGAGGAATATGTACATTAGGGAAACAAAAAATAAACGGATCACTTCTGGGATTCTGGTATCCTGAAAAAAAAATTACTACATATGATGTCCAAACAGTTCACGTGACCAGAATTTGATACTTATTACATAACCTATAAAAGGATCTTCAAACATTTTGTCAAACAAGCAAAACTAATGTCAAATGACACATACATAAAAAATTCCATCAATAAGATGAAAGCCACATGGAATATTGTGAGGATGGAAACTGCAGCAGAACAGACAGATTTCCATAATATTAACTGAATAATGGAGAAGTCAGCTGTTACATCTGAACCTACAAAAATTGCAAATAAATTTAATTCCTACTTTACACAGATAGTTGAACATCTTGTAAATCAGAATTTACTGTGTATTCCCAGAAATCAATCCAATGTACGAAGGTGGATTGAAAAGTTCTTAGAATCACCACAAGAAGTCATCACTAGTGCAACGGGCTGTTCACGTGATGTTTGTTGGACTGTTGTCTGGAAACACATGCCACATTAGTACTCTTGGAAGAGAGCTGTGGCGGTGCATGGCTCTGTTGTTGTTCTCGCTTAATGATTTACAAAGATGGAAAAAATTGTGGTTCGAGCAGTGATTAAGTACTTTGTAAAGAAAGGTATGAAAACAAAGGACATTAATGCCGATTTTAAGAATACGTTGGGAGACTCTGCTCCTTCATATTCAACTGTTGCCAAGACGACAAATGAATTTAAATTTGGTCGAAAAAGCTTGGATGGTGATCCACGCATTGGCTGGCCAAGATGTGTCACTGCTCCAGAAATCATTGCAAAAGAGCACAAAATTTTCATGGAGGATCGCCGATTGAAAGTGCCCGAAATCACGCTTGCGAGATGTCATCTAAAAGGGTATATCACATTTCAACTGAAGAATTAGAAATGAAAAAATTATCTGCAAGATAAGTGCTGCAACAAGACAAATGCATGCCCGCACACATATGCCATCACCATGGCAAAATTACATGAACTAAGGTATGACTGTTGTCACACTCACCTTATTCACTTGATATGGCTCCATCAGACTTCCATCTCTTCCCAAAACTGAAAATTTTTCTGGTTGGACGAAGAGTCACTTCAAATGAAAAATTGATAGCCGGAGTTGACAACTATTTTGCAGGCCTGGAGGAAACTCATTTTCGAGGTGGGATCAAGGGACTGGAACATCGTTGGACCAAGTGCATTAATCTACAAGGAGACTACATTGACAAATAAAAAAGTTTCAGTGATGTAAGCACTATTTTTCTATTTCATTCTGAGAACTTTTCAAACCACCCTCATACTATAAATAATAAATTTATTTTTCTGTACTCCACCAATGAAAAGGAAATACTTGCTATAATCAAACAACTGAATACCAAATTCTCTGTTGGCATTTACAGTATCCCCTCTTAGCAAGGCCACTTGTCAACATCTGTATCTGTTGTCCACCAGAAGGGGTGTTCCCAGAAAAATTGAAGACAGAAAAAGTAAAACCTCTGTTGAAGAAAGAGATAGAAACAGAAGTATCAAACTACTGGCCTATTTCACTACTATCTGGGTTTACCAAAATAATTAAAAATCTATTATAAAAGACTAATCAGTTTCACAGAAAAAATAATTACTTCTCAAATACGCAATACGGATTCCAAAAATCTAAATCTACTGAGACTGCTATATTTGCATTCCTTAATGAAGTCTTAAATGCAATAGACAACAAAGAGCATATCTCAGCCATATTTCTACACCTCTCTAAAGTATTCGGTGTCATCAATCACATCTTGCTTAAGAAACTTGAATCTGTTGGTATTAGGGGCCCAGCCTATCAATGGATAAAATCATATCTTCAAAATAGAGAGCAAGTAATTCAGCTCGCTATATAAGAAGGGAACAAGATAATGTCGTGCTGCTCAGGAAAGCAGAGCACTAAGTATGACCTAACACAAGGCTCCATTCTAGGACTAATTCTGGTTCTACTCTTTTTAAATGACTTGGAACCGACCAGTCCACGCCATAATTACATAAAATTTGCAGATGAGACAAATGAGTTAATAAAAGAAAGGACCAGAAAACATTTACTGCATGACATTAAAAAGTGTACCATGTACAGACTGGTTTTCTGGATACAATTTAGTAATAAACACAAAAAAACAGTTACAATGCACTTACACTCAGTGCAAAATAAATGTCCACTAACACCAGACATAGAGTTGTTTACCAGAACCCTTGAAAATGTAAGCTCTACAAAATTTCGTGAAATATCGATCCAAGAAGATCTGAGATGGACTCAATGTGCATACGCATCATGAATAAATTGAATACCATTTATTATACTATCTAAATTATTTCTGCTTCACCCAGGCAGAATGTTTACTGTGCTACGGCATAAGCTTTTGGGAAAATGTATCTGCCAGCAAAAGTTGTTTTATATGCAAAAAGAGAATTGTAAGAGTCATAGCAAATGCTGCCTCAAGAAACTCATGCAAGCCCTTATTTAAGGAAATTCACGTCCTCCCACTATGATGTATATATGACTTATGAGTAGTAACATTTACTACGAAAATCTTAAAAAATAGCAACAGTCTTGCATCAACCAACCACAGTATCCATTTGCATAAAGATTTACATGTTCAGCATGCATACACTACATTAAAACAGAATGAACCACTGCAAACAGCAAACAGACTCTACAATAAGCTACCTAATAACTTTAAAACAATAGAAAACACTTCAAAATTTAAAACTGCTATCCATAAATATTTGTTGCAAAAGTGTTATAATAGTATAGATGACTATCTTGAAACATAAAAATTTGTTGCCAAATATTTAAAAAAAGAATGAATGAAGTGTTAATCAAAAGTTTTACATAAAAAACTAATTGAATTACTTGTCTTAAATATTATGTATGAAAGCTGTGATAATATTAAGCTTAAATCAATGAAAGTAATTTAAAAATTTGTGTGGTGTCTATTGATCCATTTTCATCTACAGCTGCACAATGTGCAAAAGATATTTGGATATTTATGTTGACATTAACAATTTTACGTATAATATACCTTTGTACATAATAACACACATTAATATATCAATTAATGATGAATAATTAAATAAATGTTGTTACACTATATACAGAGAGATAATATACAAATGTTCTTCATGAGACTATGTTGGGTTAATATAGAAAAATTTATTTTTGTAGATATTCATTTACTGTGTAAAAGCAGTGATCAACGAAGTATGACTTCAGTTCAGATATCAAGTGACCAATGTTTTGTATGTGTTTAATGATATATGATAAGACATTGTATAGTATGGTACTAGAATGGATAACTTTGTGTTGGCATTTTGAACATGCACATCCAATTTTTGACTTGTAGCACAGCTGTATATTGTGTGATGAGTGGTGTTTTTGTATGTAAGTTTTGCTTTAAATGCATTATATTTTCAAGTATATATATGAATATACATACAAGGAAGATGCAGGATCATTCTTTTTTGAAACAGTGGTCTAGATGGTTTGTGATTATCTACACTTTCCATTATTCTTATAATTTTTTTTAAATTTGAAATATTTTGATGGCATCTCCAGAATTTCCTGAGAACTTAATCCCATACCAGAGGTGAGATTGCAGAACTGCATAATATACACACTGCAGAGTATCGTACCTGGTACAATTTTTTAATGTACACTACACAAAACAAGAAGTATTTAATGTTTTGTTCATTTGCTCAATATGTGCTTTCCCTTTCAAGTTGTCTTGCAGATGAAGTCCAAGAAATTTGCTGCAGGTTGTTTTGGTAACTGTCTGTCCATATAGCTCTAGATTGTGTGATATCAGATTTTTTTGTTTGTGCTGTTTATATATCCATAGCTACAGTTTTTCTGATGTGTATTATTAAGTCATAGTTATCAAAGTAACATGTTAGACTGCCAGTGGCTTCTCTTATGTTTTTTACAAGGGTTTCTTCTGAATTTCCTGTTATTAGAACACTCATACCATCAGGAAATTGAAATATTTTACTACTCTTCATTGCTTATGTTTAGGTCATTTACATAGTTTTCGTCATGGCATACTATCCACAAGTTCATCAAGGCACTGTTGTCTCACTCCTCAACGGCGATTCGGCGTAGATCCCTCAGAGTGGTTGGTGGGTCACGTCGTTCATAAACAACCCTTTTCAATCTATCCCAGGCATGTCCGATAGGGTTCATGTCTGGAGAACATGCTGGCCACTCTAGTCGAGCGATGTCGTTATCCTGAAGGAAGTCATTCACAAGATATGCAAGATGGACGCGCGAATTGTCGTCCATGAAGACGAATGCCTCGCCAATACGCTGCCGTTATGGTTGCACTATCAGTCGGAGGATGGCATTCACGTATCGTACAGCCGTTACGGCGCCTTCCATGACCACCAGAGGCGTACGTCGGCCCCACATAATGCCACCCCAAAACATCAGGGAACCTCCTCCTTGATGCATTCGCTGAACAGTGTGTCTAAGACGTTCAACCTGACCAGTTTGCCTCCAAACATGTATCCGACGATTGTCTGGTTGAAGCCATATGCGACACTCATCGGTGGAGAGAACGTGATGCCAATCCTGAGCGATCCAATCGGCATCTTGTGGGTCCATCTGCACCGCGCTGCATGGTGACGTGCTTGCAAAGATAGACCTCGCCATGGACGTCGGGAGTGAAGTTGCGCATTATGCAGCCTATTGCGCACAGTATGAGTCGTAACGCGACGTCCTGTGGCTGCACGAAAGGCATTATTCAAGATGGTGGCGTTTCTGCCAGGGTTCCTCCGAGCCATAATCCGTAGGTACCGGTCATCCACTGCAATAGTAGCCCTTGGGCGGCCCGAGCGAGGCAAGTCATAGACAATTCTTGTCTCTCTGTATCTCCTTCATGTCCGAACAACATCACTTTGGTTCACTCCGAGACGCCTGGACACTTTCCTTGTTGAGAGCACTTCCTGGCACAAATAAACAATGAGGACATGATCGAATCGCGGTATTGACCGTCTAGGCATGACTGAACCACAGACAACATCAGCCATGTACCTCCTTCCTGGTGGAATGACTGGAACTGATCGGCTGTTGGACCCCCTCCTTCTAATAGGCGCTGCTCATGTATGGCTGTTTACATCTTTGGGCGGGTTTAGTGACATCTCTGAACAGTCAAAGGGACTGTCTCGGTGATATAATATCCACAGTCAACGTTTATCTTCAGGAGTTCTGGGAACCGAAGTAATGCAAAACTTTTTTTGATGTGTGCAGATTCTTTCGCAGAAAGGAAAGCACCCCTGATAAAGCTGTAGCTAAATTAGAGGGAAAAATATGCTGGGACCTAAGGATTAAAGAAATGTGTACTGTGTTGCTTGTCTCTTGCCTTTATTGGTTTTATGTTTCCTATGTTTAACTTTACGTCACGCAAAAGTGAAAGTTATTAGCTAATAGACAATAAAGAGTGCAGATTTTCTGAAGAATTCTTATTCTTCCGGTCACAAATAATCTCACCCAGAATTAACTGTGAGTTTTTTAAGGGGTAAGATGTCAAACCGGCCGACTGGAAGCAAGAGAGGTGCCACAGGACATTTCAATTTCCACTGTCCTTAATATGGATTGGATGGCTTCAATTACAAAATATTTCACGTTTGAATTCTACAAAGTGAAATATAGTGATATGAGATGGAAGAATGTTGTGTGTAGAGGTGTCGTATTGCACTTTTAAGACCGAATAACATTCTTATTTTTCCAGGAAAATGTGCTCTAGAAAACGATCACATTTTTGAACAATCGATTTTTTTTAGATATTTGACGCTCGACGGGAGTGGGATGGGGGCGCCGCTGCCAAATTTTTGCCCCGGTTCGTAAATATCGTAGATCCAAGGCTGCCATTTATCGAGCACAGGAAGAATGTTTAAATGTCTCTATGTGCACTTTAATCAATCAGATCTAGTTCTCGCGATCCCTATAGGGGTGATTCAGAGGGGTATTTAGTATATTCGTAGCTTCATCATTTAAAGCAAGTTCTTGAAATTTTGTAACTAGGCTTATCAAGTTAATTTGTATCTATTTTCAAGTGTCTGGCAGCTCTGTTCCTTTGGCATTCCCATAACACTCTCCCTGGGTCAAACAAACCACTGTCCAGAATAATTTTTTCTGTGGTGGCTTAAGCTGTCACCAGCACACCGGTTGGAAAAAATGGCGACATAATGACACAGAAGAGGAATGCCTCGAATACCTGACTCAGTTCCAAGCACGTTGCCAAGTTCATCATGTTCAAGGTACGGCCAAGCTACAATACTTTCTTTCGATTGTGGGGTCCCCAGTGTTCAGGTTAATACCCTCTGCCAGGCACTTAAATGTGATTTTCAGAGTATCCATGTAGATGTAGCTGTAGAATACAAAAACTGTTCCCAACCGCCTGTCCCGACGAACTCAGCTATAAACAAGTTCAAAAATGGTTCAAATGGCTCTGAGCACTATGGGACTTAATATCTGAGGTCATCAGTCTCCTAGAACTTAGAACTACTAAACCTAACTAACCTAAGGACATCACACACACCCATGCCCGAGGCAGGATTCGAACTTGCGACCGTAGCAGTCGCGCGATTCCGGACTGAAGCGCCTAGAACAGCTCGGCCACAGTGGCCGGCATTAACAGGTAATCTCTGCATTAACTCAATATTATGACCAGCAAGTCCAAGTAGCTACAGCTGGATATAAGTTTTTTCGCTTGCAGAAAAGGCCGGAACAAGACGTACTGTCAGTAGTACACAGAATTAACGGGCATGACAAGGATGTGTAAATTTAAGTGTAGTTTTGGCAACTTTTACAGTGATTTAATGATTAGGAATGCATTAACATTCAATTTACCAGATAGCAGAATACGGGAACAGATCTTAAAGTACTCAGAGCCATCATTTCCCCAAGTATTGCAAATCTTAGAGCAATATGATTCAGATACCATAGCGGCCGATAAGTTTGACCAGGCCCTGATTTGTCGCGTCGACTCGCCCCTTGTTCGCGACCGCCACAGGCAGCCACGAGTTCGTACACAGCCCTGCGGACAGCCACGTAGACATGTAAACAGGCCTGTGAATTTAGTAAAGTCTTGCCCTAGATGTTTTGTTCACCATAAGAGACAGGATTGCCCATCACAAACGCAGCTTGTTACACTTATGGAAAACAAGGCAATGTCCATGCAGTTTGTTTTCAACGGCACAAAAACTCCAAATTTGCCCACTCCCAGAAAAAAACAGGCTCGTGCACATGCAGTGAACGTTGTCTTTTCCAAACCTACAACAGATTCTGACAAAAGTAAGATTAAGGTTGTGCCTCCTTCTCGCCCAAGTGCTGCGCAACGATGTTCTAACAAATTATTTGTCTCATTGCGAATTGCTGGACGTCATGTGAACTCTCAGTTAGACACAGGTGCCCCAGTAACCTTGCTTAATTGTGCCACGTACGAACAATTAGGCTCATCACGTCTTTCTAAATCTAACAAGCACTTCACTGCTTACAACGGACAGGAAATTCCAGTGCTTCAACAGTGTAGTTTGTCTGTCACTTACAAATCTCACACCAGGAAACTGAATTTTACTGTGTCAAATTCAAGAGAGAATGGAAACATATTCGGTTTAGATTCCTTTGATTTGTGGAGCATCCAAGACAATGTACTTTTGGTATCGGCTTTTGCACCAAAATACAGTCTCGCTAACTTGCTTACACTATTTCCTGAACTATTTTCAGAACGAATGGGAAAATTTAATAACTTTGTAGCACAAGTTTAAATGAAAGACAATGCACAGCCTAAGTTTCTCCGGGCCTGCCCGTTCCAATTGTTTTAAGAGACAAAGTAGCCAGTGAAATGAAAGAATTGCAAGGTAATGGTGTAATTGCTCCCATTCATGCTAGTCAGTGGGCAAGTCCTCTCGTTTTGTTGCCTACGCCTTCTGGTCGCATTCGCATTTGTGTTGACTTCAAGTCTGTAGTCAACCTACAGACAGTAGTTGACACTTATCCGTTACCTCGCCCTGAGGAACTCATGGACAGGCTTGGTGCAGGACGCTATTTTTCTAAGATAGATTTGCTGGATGCCTATTTGAAAATTTCATTGGATGAAGAATCACAGAAAGTCTTTGTTATAAGTATACCCTTAGAACTGTTCAAGTATTTGCGTTTGCCCTTCGGTAGTGCTTTCGCACCCGCCATTTTTCAACGTTAGTTGGAACAGCTGATTTGCAAAAGTGCCATTTTGTTCAAACTACCTGGACGATATTGTCTTCTCAGGTCGTACACCAGAGGAACACATTGGCAATTTACGTACTCTTTTTAGCATCTGTGCAGGACTCAAGTGTCGTCTCGAAAAGTGCGACTCTTTTCAGACTGAACTACAGTACTTAGGTCACGTGATAAACAATCAGGGTGTGCAGCCCCTCCAACCTCTTTTGCTTGCAATCCGTGATCTGCCTGTTCCTCACAGTGCGTCTGTACTGTAGTCAGTACTAGGCAAGATGACATACTACGTTCGGTTCATACCGAATGCAGCTAAGATCGCGGCTCCATTCCATCGCTTGCGTCGCAAAAATATGCCTTTTGTGTGGGCTAAATACTGTCAAGACGCATTTTAAAAACTCAAAAATGCCTCTCGTAGTGACAGATGTTTAGTTGACACTGCCAAGCCAGTAGTTTTGCACGTCGATATTTCCTCTTAGGGAATCGGCGCTGTGATTTCACACAGAATTGGTGTACAAGACAGACCCATTGCTTTTGCCTCAAAGTTGTTAACTCGAACTCAGTGCAATTATCCACAAACAAGAAAAGGAAGCTCTCGCTACTGTGTATGGAGTGATCAAATTCCGTTACTATTTCTACACGCACTGCTCAAAAATTGCAATTCTGGGCTTTGTTGCTTACGCAGTATCAGTATGAAATTGTGTGCAGAACATGGCAATGCAGACGCCCTATCTCGCCTTCCGATTGGCCCATACTCTGATTTTGATGCATCTGCCACATCTTGTTGCCAAATCGATGAGCAGGACTTGCGCTACCGAAAAATAGCACAGGCCAGGGAAGCAGGCCCAGATCTCAAGATTTTGTTGCATTACATCCGCACGTCTTGGCCTCATTCATTGAACAGTATCCAGAACTCAACTGTACGCCAATATTATGCACATCGGCATAACCTTTCACTTCAACAGAGTGTGACCCTAGTTCACAATGACAGTGGACAATCGCGTGTGCTTATTCCCATAGTGTTGCAAAAGAGTGTGTTGCGATTGCTCCTCCAAGGAAACTGGGGAATTGTTTGCATCGAACAGTTAGCGCGCCAGCACTGTACTTAGCATGGCATGGACACCCACATTGAACAGATGACATCACAGTATCGCGCATGCGCGGGAAACCAATCCACTCCGCCACAGACATTCTCAGCTTGGCCTAAGACTCAATCGCCATGGCAGCGAATGCGCATAGACTTTGCGGGACTATTTTGGAACATTCGTTGGCTCATAGGGGTAAACTTTTTTAGCAAGTTCCATTTGCGGTGCCTGTGGCTTCTATCATATCACGTAGCACCATTCAAGCGTTGTCCTGCACATTTTGCGTAGAACGTTTGCCAGAAGCACTTGTGTCGGACAACGGACCACAGTTCGCTTCACGTGATTGTGAACAGTTTTGTGACGAAATGGCATTCGTCATCTAACAAGCGCTCCATTTCACCCGCAGTCCAACAGAGAAACAGAATGCTTCGTACGCACTTTTAACAACAGACGCCAAGCCTAGCATCATCCACACACGGGAACAGGCGCTGCAACTCTTTCTCGCCTCCTATCGCTCCCACCCACGAGACGGACCATCACCGGCGGAACTTCTGCACGGCCGCCGCCATCGGACGCTGCTACAATTGCTACACGCAACACAGCATCCGGTGCCGCCAGTGGTCCGCAAGTATCGCATTGCGTCGCGAGATTTAGGTTGTTTCTTTTGGAGGGGGGCGGGGGAGGAGGGGGTTATGGCAACAACCGTGGGCGCTGAAAAAGAGGCGTGATCCAGGAACGCATTGGCTCTTTTATGTACTTGATTGAAGGTCTCAATGGTTTCCAGCGCCACCACCAGAACCAGATTCTGCGTGTCATTTGCCCTGTGATTCTGCTGCTTTTCTTCTCCCAGATTCACGGCCTTACTGAACCGCGCGTTCTTTGCAACCACCCTCTGCCCTCTGGTGCGATCTCGCCCCCCTCCCCCCCCCCCCTCCGCCGTCTCTGCTAGCCGACCCGATGGACCTGGACTCGTCATCGCCATTACTGTCACTGTTATCGCCCCAGGACACGCTCCCAGGCCTGGACATGTACCCTGCCAGCAATTTTCCGGAGAATGTTCCTGTTGCCTCACAAGCCAAAAGGAGGGGCAGGGTCGGGAGTACGCCATCCTCCAGTCACAGCTCCTGGCTCATCTCTGCGTCCAGCGCCCTGCTTCCCTCCCTGTTGTTGTTCACGTCTTCCATACATGACAACAGTGCAGCATTTCGAGGAGGAGGAATGTGCTGGCGTAAGCTGTCGCCATCACATCAGTCACCAAAGACGTAGCAAGAAGATCGATAGTAGGCGCTGGATCAAGTGCACTATCGGGAGAGAGGCCAAAGACAGACTCGCAAGCAATACGCTGCCAATATCTTCTCGACCGCAAGTATTTATGTCGCCGCCGCTGACCAGAGAGCCGAGTCTCAGTTTCAGTTTCAGCCATTAATGCAGTCACTCAGTCACTATCTCAGTCACTGATGCACCAACTCGCACTCCAATTGGGCGTCTGTTACTTATCACACAGCAAGACCTGCACTTCACCAGCAGTGAGGCTAACATGGACTGTTATGGAAGGGCTTGTACCACATACATGGACTCTCTTAAAGATAAGTAGCTTCCTGTTCATGTAAATAAAGAACCCTGTTAATTCATATTTGCTTAGGTGTTGTAAAAAGAGGATACCGGCCACAAAACAACATCGTCTCGCTTGATTCCTACGGTACAAGACTCTATAGTGTTGATTGGGATTGAACAGTGGCGACGAGGACACAATATTTTCAATCTGCAGCCCAAAGTTTTCTGATACGATAGTTTGTGGCAGATTGAAGTGTGCCTGATTGGGACTAGAAACGACAGAATATCGCTTTTCGTAGGCAAGAGCTTCACCGACTGAGCCACCCAAGGACATCTCACGACCTGCCTTCGCAGCTTGTCTTCCTCCCACACCTCATCTCTTACACTTCAAACTTCACAGAAGGTCATCTGCGTACCGTTTGGGACTAGTACTCCTTGATGAATGGATAACGGGAAGTTTTAATCAGCCAGGAATTTTCATATCAACACACACTCAGCTGCAGAGTGAAAAAATCGTTCTCTAAATAATCCTCTAGGCTATGACTAAGCCATATCTCCACGTTGTCGGTTCTTCCAGGAGTGCTAGTCCCGAAAAATATGCAGAAGAACTTCTGTAAAGTTTGGAACGTAAGAGATGGAGCACTGCCAAAGTAAAGCTGTGAGGAGTGCTGTTGAGTCATGCTTGCGTAGCACAGCACTTACTCTCAAAAAGTGAAGTTCTCAGGTTCATGCTCCAGTGCAGCATACAGTTTTAATCTTTCAGGCAGTTGCAATCTCTGACCATTAGTGCTGCCGTTCTCTGTATGGGTCCTATGCCCCTTGTTAATCCTATTTCATTCGAACCCCACTCACTTGACGAATTTTCTAAGATGGGTCGCGCAAATGTTTTGTAAGCAAACTCCTTCCTAGAACGACCGCATTTCTCTAGTATTCTACCAATAAATCGGTGTCTGCCACACGTTTTACCTTCAACTGAAACAATGTAACCATTTCATTTTATATCCCTACAAATGGTGCCGCCTAGATATTTGTATGAACTGGCCAATTCGTCTTGTGAAGCACACAATTTTACATTTCAGAACATTTAAAGTATGTACAGCAAGGGTTCCATTTGCCTGGGGCACAACCGAAGTTATTTCCACATCTCTCGATGATTCTCCATCCGAGGTAACGCGCTGCGTCCTCCATACCAAGAAATTCTCAATCCAGTCACAAATTTGCTTGATATCCCATACAACTGCACTTTCTATAATAATTGTAGGCATGGTGATGAGTCAATAGTTTTCTGAAAATCAGGAAATATTGCATTTATCTAAATGTCTTGATCTATAGCCTTCATGTTGTCAAGTGAGAAAAGTCCGTTGGATCACGTGAACGATGTGTCCACAATTCATTCTGGTTGGCATGATGGATGAAATTCTGCTCGAGATATCATTATGTTTCAGTTCGGAATACATTATAAGATTCTACAACAAATCGATACAAGGATACTGAGCAGTAGTTTTGTGGATCACTTGTACTAACCTTCTTGTACACAGCTACGAGCTGTGCTTTTTCCTTTGACCTGTGCTTTTTCCCAACAACTGGGCATGGTTTATTCTTCAAGAGACCTACTACAGACTACAGTCAGGAAAAGTGCTAACTCAGCGAACATGGAGGTTGGGGGCTTGCCTGCTCTGTAAAGCAGAACAGGTGGCGATCTGTGGTAGATCTGATGATAATCCAAGGACAGAAAAAAATGTAGAGTAACGACATTTCGGGAATACATTTGTCTAAGTAACATATTTAAGTGATTAACACTGCAAAATCACAGGTTAATGTAAGCATGAAATAAATGCTGGTACATTAATAATAGGTGTAACCACAAGAATGTTGAATACAAGCATGTGAGGTGGACTCTCTGTGTTTTACAGTTACCAAATGTCAATTTCTGGGGTAGAGTTCAATACCTGTTGCACCTGATCGGTCTATACAGGGACAGTTAATCCTGTCTGTGGATAGTAGCAGGGCAAACTGTCTTCTGGTGCATTTTGTTAGTGCAGATTGCATACAGTCAGGGGCAAACTTGATTCATATGTGACACCCTCCCACACCCCTTAATCTATTATTCTGTTAACTGATTTATGACCTCATGGGGTTGATTTATGACTCCCTGGGGATAATCTGTCCTTCTGAGAAAGCCCCTCCACCCCAACCCAACCCCCAACTCACCCATCCCCCCTGGGAAACCCCATCACTGATGTAACCTCACCTTTGATAACAAATTAATTCACTAATTAATTAAATCGATAAATTTACTACCCTCCCCCTCCTGGGAAATTTATCCACCCTTCCTTTCCACCCCTCCACTGCCCCCTCCCCTCCACCACCTGCAAATTGGCAGGAAAAGGAGTCAGTCTGTGCTGGAGAGGAAGGATCTCACAACAGGAAATTCAAATCAGTGCCAACTACATAGCAAAAGATATATATTGTTTATTTACCATGGACCTTGCCGTTGGTGGGGAGGCTTGCGTGCCTCAATGACACAGATACCCATACCATAGATGCATCTACAATGGAGGGGTATCTGTTGACAGGTCAGACAAATGTGTGGTTCCAAAGAGAGGCAGCAGCCTTTTCAGTAGTTGCAGGGCCACAGTCTGAATGGTTGACTGATCTGGCCTTGTAACACTAACCAAAGCGGCCTTGCTGTGCTGGTACTGCGAATGGTAGAAAGCAGGGGGAAACTACAGCTGTGATTTTTCCCGATGCCATGCAGCTTTACTGCATGGGTAAATGATGATGGCGTCCTCTTGGGTAAAATATTCCGGAGGTAAAATGACCCCCATTTGGATCTCCAGGCGAGGACTACTCAGGAGGACGTCATTATCAGGAGAAAGACAACTGGCTTTCTGTGGATTGAAGCGTGGAACGTCAGATCCCTTAATCGGGCAAGTAGGTTAGAAAATTTAAAAAGGGAAATGGATGGGTTTAAGTTAGATATAGTGGGAATTAGTGAAGTTCAGTGGCAGGAGGAACAAGACTCCTGGTCAAGTGAATACAGGGTTATAAATACAAAATCAAATAGGGGTAATGCAGGAGTAGGTTTAATAATGAATAAAAAAAATAGGAGTGCAGGTAAGCTACTAAAAACAGCATAGTGAAGGCATTACTGTGTCCATGATAGACACAAAGCCCACACCTACCACAGTAGTAAAAGTTCGTATGACAACTAGCTCCGCATACGACAGAGATATTTATGAAATGTATGATGAGAGAAAAGAAATTATTCAGATAGTGAAGGGAGATGAAAATTTAATAGTCATGGGTGACTAGAATTAGATAGTAGGAAAAGGAAGAGAAGGAAACGTAGTAGGTGAATATGGAATGGGGGTAAGAAATGAAAGAGGAAGCCACCTGGTAGAATTTTGCACAGAGCATAACTTAATCATAGCTAACACTTGGTTCAAGAATCATGAAAGAAGGTTGTATACATGGAAGAGGCCTGGAGATACTGGAAGGTTTCAGATAGCTTATGTAATGGTAAGACAGAGATTTAGAAACCAGGTATTAAATTGTAAGACATTTCCAGGGGCAGATTTGGACTCTGACCACAATCTATTGGTTATGAACTGTAGATTAAAACTGAAGAAACTGCAAAAAGGTGGGAATTTAAGAAGATGGGACCTAGATAAACTTAAAGAACCAAAGGTTGTAGACAGTTTCAGGGAGAGCATTAGGGAACGACTGACAGGAATGGGGGGAAGCAATACAGTAGAAGAAGAACGGGTAGCTTTGAGGGATGAAATAGTGAAGGCAGCAGAGGATCAACTAGGTAAACGGACGCGGTCTAGTAGGAATCCTTGGGTAACAGAAGATACATTGAATTTAACTGATGAATGGAGAAAATATAAAAATGCAGTAAATGAAGCAGGCAAAAAGGAATACAAATGTCTCAAAAATGAGATCAACAGGAAGTGCAAAATATCTAAGCAGGGATGGCTAGAGGACAAATGTAACGATGTAGAGGCATATCTCACTAGGTGTAAGACAGATACTGCCTACAGGAAAATTAAAGAGACTTTTGGAGAAAAGAGAACGACTTGTATGAATATCAAGAGCTCAGATGGAAACCCTGTTCTAAGCAGAGAAGGGTAAGCAGAAAGGTGGAAGGAGTATGTAGAGGGTCTATACAAGGGCGATGTACTTGAAAGCAATATTATGGAAATGGAAGAGGATGTAGATGAAGATGAAACGGGAGATATGATACTGCGGGAAGAATTTGACAGATCACTGAAAGACCTAAGTCGAAACAAGGCCCCAGGAGTAGACAACATTCCATTAGAACTACTGACGGCCTTGGTAGAGCCAGCCCTGACAAAACTCTTCCATCTGGTGAGCAAGATGTATGAGACAGGCGAAATTCCCTCAGACTTCAAGAAGAATATAATAATTCCAATCCCAAAGATAGCAGGTGTTGACAGGTGTGAAAATTACCGAACTAGCAGTTCAATAAGTCATGGCTGCGAAATACTAATGCAAATTCTTTACAGGCGAGTGGAAAAACTGGTAGAAGCCGATCTCGGGGAAGATCAGTTTGAATTCTGTAGAAATTTTGGAACACGTGAGGCAATACTGACCCTACGACTTATCTTAGAAGAAAGACTCAGGAAAGGCAAACCTACGTTTCTAGCATTTGTAGACTTAGAGAAAGCTTCTGACAATGTTGACTGGAATACTCTCTTTCAAATTCTGAAGGTGGCAGGGGTAAAATACAGGGAGCGAAAGGCTATTTACACTTTGTACAGAAACCACATGGCAGTTATAAGAGTCGAGGGGCATGAAACGGAAGCAGTGGTTGGGAAGGGAGTGAGACAGATTGTAGCCTAACCCCAATGTTATTCAATCTGTATATTGAGCAAGCAGTAAAGGAAACAAAAGAAAAATTCGATGTAGGAATTAAAATACATGGAGAAGAAATAAAAACTTTGAGGTTCGCCGATGACATTGTAATTCTGTCAGAGACAGCAAAGGACCTGGAAGAGCAGTTGAACGGAATGGACAGTGCCTTGAAAGGAGGATATAAGATGATGAAGATCAATAAAAGCAAAACAAGGATAATGGAATGCAGTCGAATTAAGTCAGGTGATGCTGAGGGAATTAGATTAGGTAATGAGGCACTTAAAGTAGTAAATGAGTTTTGCTGTTTGGGAAGCTAAAAACTGATGATGGTCGAAGTAGAGAGGGTGTAAAATATACTGGCAACGGCAAGGAAAGCGTTTCTGAAGAAGAAAAATTTGTTAACATCGAGTATAGATTTAAATGTCAGGAAGTCGTTTCTGAAAGTATTTGTATGGAGTGTAGCCATGTATGGAAGTGAAACATGGACGATAAATAGTTTGGACAGGAAGAGAATAGAAACTTTCGAAATGTGGTGCTCCAGAAGAATGCTGAAAATTAGATGGGTAGATCACATAACTAATAAGGGGTATTGAATAGAATTAGGGAGAAGAGGAGTTTGTGGCACAACTTGGCGAGAAGAAGGGACCGGTTGGTAGGACATGTTCTGAGGCATCAAGGGATCACCAATTTAGTATTGGAGGGCAGCGTGGAGGGTAGAAATCGTAGAGGGAGACCAAGAGATGAATATACTAAGCAGATTCAGAAGGATGTAGATTGCAGTAGGTACTGGGAGATGAAGCAGCTTGCACAGGGTACAGTAGCATGGTTCAAATGGCTCTAAGCACTACGGGACTTAACATAGTTAAGTCTCATAAGATTTCACGCACATTTGAACGATTGAACTTAACATCTGAGTCCATCAGTCCCCTAGACTTAGAACTACTCAAACCTAAATTACCTAAGAACAGCACACACATCCGTGCCTGAGGCAGCACTCGAACCTGCAACTGTAGCAGCCGCGTGGTTCTGGAGTGAAACTCCTAGAACCCTGGACCACTAGCATGGAGAGCTGCATCAAACCAGCCTTTGGACTGATGACCACAACAAAAACATTTATAAAATTCAGTTTGCGGGTGTTGGATCTGTCTTTCATTTTGAGCGAAAATCTCACCATTCTCTGCTGTTTTGGAAGACGCAGGTCTTGTAAAATACATCAAAAAGAAGAATGAGCCATCCGCTTAGTATATGCCTGTGCATGCAGGTTGGGAGAGAGGCCAATACACCATTCTGGTATCCAGTGTAACAGTTCTGATACTAAATGTAACTGGGTTTTCTCTTTTGATGCTGTCAGTTGCCAGGATGAGCATTCTAAAGCATTCTGTCAGGGTGAAAATATTAAATAAATTAACTTTTCTCTCTTAACAACATGTGGGCAGGGTGGGTTCTTCCTTGGCTCGGGTATGAGGTCGAATGAAACAGCATTTTTACATAAGATAACTTTTATTGAAAGTTTCGTACAACTGTATCTTACTGGATGTTCTGGTTCAGAGAACGGCAGCTGTGTCGTTTGCGTAGCCTTCTGCCGCGGCAGCGGCGGCGGCGGCGTCTGATTACGCGTAGCGGTGTGTATCTCGTGTCGCCGTCTCGCCCAGCTGACTGGAGACGCGCAGCGCGAGGTGGCCCGTTTAATTATTGCGAGCGAAGTCGTGCATCGGATGGTGATACCTTGGATGTGGCGTCCCAGTGTTTCTCTTCTCTAAGCGGCCGCGTGTGTTGTGTGTCGGCCAGCGCAGCGGCGCGGCGGGGGAAGGCCAGTGTCCCAGACTCGGACCACGGACACCCGCTTGCCAGTCTTCGGCTGTCAGGTCTTCATCCCAGCTCACAGGTGACTGCTAATGTGAGGCCGTCTCCTTCCCGTCCTCACGAGTCACCCGGGTATGTAAAAACCAGACTTCAAATACCTTTTAACTTCTGTCTTCTGGCGCCGAGGCTGCTGCTTGCTATTCCATTACAGCGGCGGACTTGGTGCGACTGTGCATGATGTAGTCTCTTCTTGCATGACGGTCTTCAGCACCGAAACTGACTGAAAACTACTGCTACTCTTCTCTTCTTCCTTCGTCTCTCGTCTTCGTCTCCGTCCCCGTCTGTCGGGCCCACCGCGTCTCGCGTATTTATTCACTTCAGTTCAATGGAGGTGAACGACTTCACGGCCATTGCCTCTTCTGTCACGTTGAAAAGCTTCTCGAAGAATCTTCTTAACGTCGGTCATTGGCTCTTGGGATGTAGGCGAGGGCCTTTGCTCACATGCGACAACTGAGAAACACGTGAGCCGGTCGGGCGATGCCCTGACGGCTGAATCGACAGCACCCGCTTATGTGGAAATTGCTGACTTCACGGTCATTGTCTCTTCTGTTCTGCTGTTTTGCCTGCTGTTTGCCAGTATCTAACTCTCTAAACTAAACCAAGTTTTTCATTTATATTCTAATTTATACTTCACTTTGATTTCACTAATTTATTTACTTAAGTATCACTCAACACCAGACAGAAATTTATGCTAATCCCCAAACAAAGCATCAGATGGCTGCAATTCTTTGATATTGATACCTGAAAAATTCCTGTCGAAGCACATGTGCTCTCTCTCTCTCTCTCTCTCTCTCTAAGTGGCCACTTCCTATCATGTGCCACTACTGGGTCAGCACACACAGTTAGTTGTGGCAAGACCGAACTGCAAACAAAGCAGCATTTACCTGGGAAACTCTCAAGTCTTCCGCTGTTAGATACCGGCGCACATGAGAACTCCTTCCAAGGCAAATGCCTGACCAGGTATCTTTCCAAAAATGCTGGTGAAGTCAATAATTTGATTAGTTAATTTCCGGTTTTGTGATGATGATATATGGGATGTAAGGCAGACGCAGTAGCTCACCAGTCTCAGTCACAGTCAGTCTCTGGAAGAAGAAGAGCCATGAGGCATCAACAGCAGTCGAGATCATCTGCCTCTCCATCACAGTAGAAGTGTAAAAGTAAGTACTTATTACATGTATGAGCCGTGCTCACTCCGAACTATGTGTTTCCTTGAACCTGGCTGTCTATTTGTGTTTGGTTTCCCGCCGTTGTTGTGGTTATGCCGTGATTCTTCCTCCTACATGTGGCAGCAGCGATGTGTATCGATATTTGCACCGTGTATCATCTTTGGTCTTGTGCATATAGTTCCGGCTTGGGGGTGTACAGGCAGTCAGTCGGTTGGTACGGACCAGGGAGGATATCTCCGTGCGGCACAGTCGGCTGGGTCCGCTGGCGGTCCCTGCGCAGTGTTGGAGCGTGTGTGGAGCTGTCCGATCGCTACGAACTTCGTGGCTCACTGACCCAGGACGTCAAAGTTGAGTGGTGTCTTAAGCACCCAGTACACGTGTGTTCATGTTGTGTCGTCGTTTCGGTGGTTCGCTGTTCGGTAGCTTTTCCTGTGAGCAACACAGAGTGTTTGTAGTGGTGAGATTGAGCCGCTGTGCAAGGGAATTAACTATATTGGTTCACTACAATTCAAGTGCACCAGCGGAATTTTCTGCCTTGTGGCCGTTAGTGTTCTGGTTAACTGCCCTGGCCACTGACGTAAATTCAGGCAGTGTTCTTTTTTATTTCAAAATTAAATGTACCAGCGGCGTTATCTACCTTGTACCTGTTAGTGTTCCGGTTACCTGTCCTGGCCACTAACGTAATTTCAGGCAGTGTCCTTTCCTCACCTGCTGTCACTGTCCAACATGGTGTGTAGTTTTGACATCTTAATACATATTTCATTGTGGATAATCACATCTGTAACAGTTTAATCCTTGAGCTTTCATGTACCGATTGGTGACTAGCAAGTCATTTGGTCAGTTGGTACGTGTCTGTCTTTTGGTTGGGTTACCGACAGATCAATTGTAGTTGGGCCCACCACCTGTCTCACCTAAGTGAACATTAAACGTTTGGTATCAGTGGTGAAAAACCTACAACTTTAAATGAAAAAAACGATATACTTTAAAAAGAGTAAAATTTTCACGCAAAAATCTGGAGATGTGTTGTGAAATATTACAATTGATTCATGTACACAGGAAAGCAGGATAGCAATGCAGTGCCAAATACAGAGACATTATGTAACCATTATTATTACATGGTCCATACAGCAGTGGTGATGGTACTGAGAGCATGAGAGAGACAGGAGCCAACCTCTTCCGTATACATACTATAATAGATCGACTATGACTGCTCATGGTATCAGCTGCTGTGGGTAATACCATTCATTCGAATGAGGTTTTTTCAATAATCTCTGAGCCGAGAGAGAGAGAGAGAGTTATCATTGAGTAAGTATGGAGACAGTAGTTCGAGAATTGCACAGACCAGCACACAGAACATACTCTCATAGGCCAAACATAGCACAATAACAATGGGACCAATCGATGTTCGTGATAATGGACTCATGGATATCGCGTACTATCGTATTAAGATGCTGGATTCACATAAACAGAAATTTAATGTGGGTAATTTTGTACATATCTCAAAACACAAGACAGAATTTGAGAAGCCATACCTCCAAAACTGATCAAGTGACATATGCACTGTTTCCCAAGTGTAGAGAACAAATCCAAGAACTTAAAGGATGGCAGTGACACTGAAATTTCTGGATGCTTTTACACTAAGGAAATGCAGAAGAGCTCAGACCCATACGTGTTTCTCACAGAGCATGCCATAAGATGTCGAGGGAATAGAGCACCAGTTAAATGGCTTAGTTTTCCTGCAACACAAAACGGCTGGATTGAAGCTGATGACTTGCTATAAAATGGGGTGCACAGACCCCAACTAGCACAGTAGCATAACATGAGTGACAGGAGACACATTGTAGGAGGCTATGGTATTCTCAACAAACTTGCCGTCGAATTGCACATTCTAGTATATAATTACCATGGACTTGGTACAGAGCTTCAAAAATGATTGGCTCATGGTGATAAGAGGATTAACATGCTATAAGAGGCGTGTTTGGAACACGACATTGCATACGCAAAACATAAACATCTCCGAGGACGTCACGTTGCAAAACGAATTTTATCTGATAAAGCCAAGGCAATACATTTGAGAAAGGATATTGGTATAGGACAGCATTTGTAGTTGATAAAACCGTACATGTTAAAATTAATTTGGGGTTGGGTGTGAATTTCAAGCAAGTTATGAACACTGCACGTCGTGCACTGAAGAAGAAGACAACGATGAAGAAGGCAGCGCAGGGGTGTTTAAAAAACTGTATCCTGACAGCAATGTATGCAGCTAAAAGTGCCCTAAAGCATAAAGGACCGCTTAAAGCACCCACGATTCTGCTGACACACAAAGCATCAGGTGGAACTATCCCCTTCCTCATTCCTGCCCTCGTAGGTCTCTCAGCGATGGGTTCGCTGGCTGGTGGTGCTGTGGCTATTGCCAGAATAGTGAAGAATGCACAGAAGTCCCAGGAGCAGCTAGAGAAAGCAAGAAGACATAACCACATGATGGAAGCAGCAGCTATCGGAAAAGGACTATACCTGAAACCATACAGCAAAGGACTAGGTCTCTTCATAAATAAAAGACAAGCCCATTAGTTATTCTACCAGACGGACCTCTTATAAATACAGATCTGCTCAAGTTTTTTAGGAAAAAATTCAGTGTTCCAAGAGTCCATGGTCTCTTTATACAGGATTTGTTACCAAAGACTATGTGGAAATCTGTAGACTGTAGAATTGTGAATTTAGATGTTGCTGGGGGACCAGGAACCGACATTAATGAAGAAGCATATATATAACGAGCGTCCACCCATCATCAAAGTTCAGATGAATGTCGCATACTCTGACTACAGAAGACCAATCGCCAGTATTAAGTGCGAATTACTTCCCACCAATTGATTTAAGCATCAGGGAGCGCAGTATTGCGCTGATTCGACTGGAGACTTACAGGGTGGCAATTATTAAACTGTATGAGATAAAATCGTCAAAACTTCTGAACGATTTGCGTCAGGACCTTCAAACTGCACGGTTGGCCATGGTGAATGATGGGAATTATCATGGTTTGGTTTAGCGAAAAAGTGCACTTTCATTTGGATGGGTTCATACATTAGCAAAACTGGCGCACTTGGGGGACTGAGATTCTGGATTTCGCGATCGACAAGTCTCTTCGCTTTCAAGGGTGACTGTGTGGTATGCAATGTCCTGTCCCGGAATAATCGGTGCGATATTTCTTGATGGCATGGTGACTACCGAATGGTACGTGGACATTTTGGAAGATGATCTCATCCCCATTATCCAAACTGGCCCTGGTTTGGACAAGATGCGGTTTATGCAAGATGGAGCAAGACCCCATCGAAGCAGGAGAGTGTTTTAGAAAATAGCAACATGTTAACTAAACATAAGGTCATCGCTTCATGGAAGACTGTTCGAGAGAAGTTATGGTTGTTAAGGCTAGGATCGAGAGTAGATAGTGAGGGAGAAACGTTTAAACCAGTTACTGAATATCTCTCAATGAACTGTTAGCGAAATTGCTCAACGATGGCGATGGTACTATTTATTGCCAGTTTCACGAACTGTGACAGCGACACTAGAACAGTCAAAACATTTGGTATGAGTGGGGGAAAATCATACACACAACCTATAACTTTAAATGGAAAATCAATACAGACAGGGGATAGGTTTTCTTGCAAATAACAACAACAACAAAGATATATGGTAACGAGTTTTTTCTTTTATTCAGTTCACACAGATACAATTTACTCGTATTTTTGAGATACAGTCCAGTTATTAAGATAGAATTCGGTTCTTGAGGTACAGATCTGTTCTTGATGTACAGTTCAGCTCGTGAGATACAATTTGACTCTGATATTTCAATGCAGAGATACTTTTAACTTACACGCTATTACTAATAACTAGGGAAAATCAGAACCTCTCAACAGTAACACTGGTTGAGAATATCTTTCCAATATTTTTTCCAGTAGCACTGGATGATTATATTTACAATTTTTTATAAATTTATGCTGAAAACTAAAGCAGAGATACTTTTACTTACTACAACTAAATTCCACAATCTCCATAGAATAGGTTTTGCAATAATTCTAATGAAATGTGAGCTATATACACTTAAAAACTAATCAGTCCTGGATTCCTAGTGGCAGATGAAACTTAAAAGCTGTTGTATTTACATGACACACAAGGTATGTAAACATATTCACACGTATGTACATAGTACACATATGCAGTGCATGAATAAATAAATATTTAGATGACATATATTTGTTTATGGGTTTTTACGTTTTTAAAACACTTTTTTTAGTTTTTTTCACAGCACACACACACACACACACACACACACACACCCCACACACACACACACACACACACACACACACACACGCACACACACACACACATGATGTGCATATACATACATAATACACACATATTTACAGATGTGTGTGCACAGTATGCGTTCCTCACACACTTAAATAAATAAATATTGACACACACACACACACACACAATTACTTACACTGTGATAGAAGGATTATACTGTTCTGCACGCACGCACGCGCGCGCGCGCACACACACACACACACACACACACACACACACACACACACACACACACACCTGTTCTCTCCATCTCAATCAATCAATCAACAGTGTGAGTATAGGAGAGTTTCAGTCATGTCTCCCAAATGGCCCCTTTGTCGTCATGAGGCAACAGGCCGATTGTAGACTTCAACACAGTGTACATCTCATGCCCTGTCAATCGAATACCAGTTTGCCATAATGTATGTCGCAGCTGCAGTGCAGCACCGCGAACACCACTGTACAGACACTGCAAATAGTCCTCGACAGAGAGGGCTCTCTATGCGTAGATCTAGTATGCATATCCTCACATAAATAGGTTTCGTAAAATCTACTGCAGTCTTCGCCATCTTCACAAGAACAACGTGCTTATTGAATATGGTGACCCATGTAAAATTTGGTCTGGCGGTGCTTTTTCTTACGCCATAACGCCTAACCCATTCGGTTCTAATAAAATTTCATTCCATTCTATCAAATTCTACATTCTCTGAAAACTGAATTATTCATTAATTTATAAAAATCATTCTGAAAGCCATACGTCACAGAAGCTCTCTCTCTTGCATTCAAATCAATATACTTCTTCAACCAGGAGGACTGGTTGAAGGAGATAGCTCACGTGATTCTAACCAGCTCCATCCTCCAGCTGAGATGCTTCTGGAGATTATGATAATGAATAATGTATCTCCACTTGTTTCCCAGCGTTGTCATCAATTTTGGGTTGGAGCCTCGTCGTGGAAGTAGGTGCTCTGGACACAGTAGCAAATCGATGTGGTGTGCATAATGGAACCTTATGGGGATGTGAGTTCTGCCTCCACAACATACCCCACATCAGAATAAGCCACCATAACCCCTGCTTGATTTTCCCACCTAATCCCTTGCATTCGTCTTTGAGCACCCATCAGAACTCAGCAGTGATTGCTGCATGACGTGCCCTTACAAGTCATTTACATTCAAGTACACGATGTAACTTGAATCAAGGGATGTGTTGAACCTGTTACCCATCTGTGGGTTATTTGCCTATGGACACATTGGCAAAGTCTTCCACAGATCCCTCACTCAAAGAAAAGAAGCATGTTGGTGTCAGTCAATAATTTGATACTGCCCTTCGTTTTCTTGAGCGTAGTGTCCCAGGACAACCCATGTGCTGTGTAGTAAAAGATAGGGTCCAGAGAATATGTGGTTGTGCATAGACCCTGGAATTTCTCGAAAACGTCCGCAGCCAAGCACATGTCTGAGTCCATGTAAAGCCATGCAGGCTCTCCTAAGGTGGAGATGCTGAATTCCTGCTAGACATTCATGGCATGCTCACACTCTGTGTCAGTTATAGCATCACGCGTAATATTTCTGGAGAGTGCAGTTATGTTGGGTAATCTTATTTTGTTGAGTTTTGCCATACTATCCAGATACTCATATGGGGAAACCCTCTATCTAGTCACAAGTTGAAACTATTCCTCGTTCGGAAATGCAGCTCAAGTGGTATTCATGTTCTCCTGAGGTAGAGTTTCAACAAGTTTCTGGAGTGGTGCCTGCATAAAACGTAGTGAGTCAAGGAAGTGGAGGGTAGTTCTTGTCATCATTTGTTCGGAAAATGAAGTGTGTCTCGACGCTCTAAAGTAGAACACTGACCTGATTTTCCTCCCAACCGAAATCAGCCAAGTACTCAACAAGAAAGTGAGCTTCATACCCGCTTAAATTGTGGAAGATGTGCCGTGGTAACTGATTTCACGTATTATGAGCTGCACTATGGAACTTCCCTGCAAGGAGTTTCCGCTTTTCTATCTAAAGGCAGCCCACAAATATGACAGGGAGCATTGCCACTTTAAAGCTTACCAACTGCCCACGAAAGTTTTTCAAATTCAGTGAGAAGCCAAACCACAGGATTATCCATCACATAAGATTTGTAGCGGCTAGGACTTGAATCATAGGACAGTACAATTTGGTAAACCATCACATATGATGTGTTTTTCTGTGAAAGTAGTGTGTGAGGCTGTGGGGTTGCCTTCACTGTGGGTCACAGGAGCGAGGAGGCAGTGTACACCAGAAATGGGCATCGCTCCTGATGATGAGCACTTTTAAACTTCATGAATTTGTTTTCCTCATTACGCCTAATGACATGTATCAAGTCCTTGACAGTACAATCTACTAGATGCACTGCTAATAACTTTCTGTGGAAGAATAAATCAGACACCTTAAGCAAATATGCTTTATATAGCTATCGGATGACAACTGGGAGGAAAGGAGTCAGGACATGTCTATGATCCAACCATAGCTATTATTGCCTTTCTACTTGTTTTTCTCATCGGAAAACAGAAGCATATTTACATATATCTTAGGTTCACCGGAAAATTTTGAGAAATGGAGGGGGCCTACGGTTATATGCTTATCCTGTTCATCTGGCTTGCTTTTCTTCTCCAGGCCATAAGCATAAACCAATATTCCAGTATTCTGCACCTAAAATTTAGGTATGGTGTGGGTCTTGACGGGAAACTCGAAACCATCAAAGCTATAAAACTTATGAATGTCAAGATATCTATCATATAGAGATGTTGACCATGAAAAACAAGCCTGATCATTTTCACTTTTGACATTAATGCATGCCTTCTCGTCTGCTCTATCTTTAGGTAGCTCTGAATAGGTAGACCTTCCATTTTCTGGATCATAGACATGTGCAGGGATGTCCAGGTGTAATATTTGGCTGAGTACTTTAGCTGACCCTCTAACTTCCATCTCGGAAAACCAGGCCAGTATAGCTCTCAAGGTGGATCCAGAGAATCGCTTGATGATTGATGTGACCTGCGTTATCACGCCATTATCCCCCCAAAGATAATGAAGACTTGTCCCTTCAGCGCCAGAGGCAGCTTGGGGGAGGGGGGGGGGGACGTAGTTCAATGCACAGCACTGCACATCCTTTAGGAGCTCTGTTTCCATGACAGGAAGGCATGCTCTTAGAAACCCAGTAGTGTTGTGGTACCCTCCCACCAAATTCTTGTTCCTAGTGAACGAGATTCGCCCCTCAAGGGCGTCCGCAATCACTGAGTATTCTAACTGCATTATGGTGTAAGTGACCCGATGTTCTTCACTAAGAGGGTGGGAGAGGGAACTGCCGCTAGCCACAGGCTTGTTGCTATTACTAATATTACAACTAAAACTAGATGATGATGATGAAGCTGCTTGCGGTGAGGTGTTGAGGGGTGTGTGCCATACATTGTGAGATCGGCGAGGATGAGAAGGTGATGGAGGAGAAGGAGATGCTGTGGTATCAGACCAGTGCGAGCAGCCTGGCTGTGATTGCTGCTGCTGCTGCAGACCTATCCGACGCCAGAAGGAGGGTAGTCCATGGATGCCTGAGCAATACTGGGGAGGCAGCAGCAGTGGCAGCGTTGGGGGCAGCAGTGGGGGCGGCAGTGGGGATTGCAACGTTGGCTGCAGCTTCCCACTAAGCGACTAGAGGCGCCCTTGCCAGTGAGGCATGCCACATGGACCGCACTTTGGTGAAAAAGGCTTTTTTGCATAGTGCAAGGATAGTAGTGCCATAGAGAAAGAATACCGAGAAATAAGTACATCATTTCAGACATCACGAGCTGCTACTACTGCAAGGAAAGAAAGAACACTGATTATTATTATTATTATTATTATTCGTAAGTAGAATGAGTACATGTATATGAATTACCAATTTCGCTCTAGCTCCTTGGTATCTCCCTCAGGTCGTGTGGCATCTCCTCCTGCGGAAGGCCGGTCGCTGTGGCCGAGCGGTTCTAGGCGCTTCAGGCTGGAACCGCGCGACTGCTACGGTCGCAGGTTCGAATCCTGCCTCGGGCATGGATGTGTGTGCTGTCCTTAAGTTAGTTAGGTTTAAGTAGTTCTAAGTTCTAGGGGACTGATGACCTCAGATGTTAAGCCCCATAGTGCTCAGAGCCATTTTTTGAATTGGGGAAGAGCCATCTGTCCATCTCACTGGTATTACCTAAAACCACATATTAATTTTTTAATAGTAAAAACATATATACGCACAAAATACGATGAGAAACAAATATTTTTTTTTAAATGTGTACTTACAGCAGATATGCAGTGGCTCCTGCTTGTCCTCGACACACATCCCTCTCTGTTCCTCTTCTTCTACCAGGATATCGTCTATAACAACAACAAAGAATATGTACCAATTACATATACAATGAAATTCTTGTCAAACAGCTACATATTACATATACACAGTACTACAAAGAAGGAAAGTACATATACTACTTACAATGCTGATGTTACTGGTGTTGCTGGCTATCAGCAGACAGTTCATCAATTTTATGTTGGACATATACTGAAACAATAAGACGATATATATTCAATACTATGAAATCCCTAGTGAAAAAGTTTCAGTTATCGATTTTGATTTTCGAAATCATGTACAATAGCAAAGACTCACTGACTGACCGCCAAATAACAGCAACATACTACATATACGAAGAACAATATATACACCACCTTCGATGCTGTTGCTGCTACTGCTGCCACTGCACTATCTACACCTCCGACTCATCCAAAATTTGGTAGATGTATGCTGAAACGATAAGACGAAATGTGTTTAACACTACGAAATTGTTAGTGAAAAAAGTTGCAGTTTTTTATTTCAATATTAACTTATCAGGTAATTTCCATGGCCTCAGGCGTTTGCCACAAGTGGCATTGCTGCTGTTACTGTTGCCACACTTCACTTTTCCAAATAAACTGGTAGCACTCACACAAGCAAGAAGACAACCTGGGACACTGGCGAATGATAGAAGAATGAGACCAGAGGTAGAGGGGGTAGGGTTTATATAAACTCTATAGACTCAAGCTTTGCCCACTAATCTCATGGGAACCAATCAGGTTGCAGTATTTGGGGATACTGTGGTTGACAGATTTGGACAGGTTGGTTCACACATGCACGAACTGGAAGTAACCACTTGAGAGAGAGAAAAGGTGGTTTCTCAAATATCATATATCAAAAGGACGCTGACTTCTGATCTGGGGTCGCTGGGCTGTCCAGGTGGTGATGCTTGAGGTGCTCCCTGGGTGCGTATATAGTTAGTTAGTTTGCTTGGCTGCATTCGTGACCATGTGGGTTACAGACAACGTGTGGAGTGTGCTTGTGTTCTTACAACGTCTCTGCATATGAGATCCCCGATATATGGCGAGTGTTCTTGAAAGTTAAGCACTTGTTTTGCGTTCATCCCTCTATACACTTGTGGATGTATCATGTCATTCTTTGTGATGTGATCACCAGTCAGTAGTTCCCACTGATGTCGCTTGGGGGCGCTGAGATCGCTCGCTAGTTGTCCACAGGCCTGGGCACAAAGCTTCTCGACACTGTGGGAGGAAAACATGTTGTCACAACGGTCCCAGCGAAGTGTTGTAAGGGAGCTATTTTTCTAGCACTATGCATTTACTTGGCACTGTTAGCAGATGCATCTTTTATAGAGTCTGTTTATAGTATACATGTCAGACAGGACTTTTTCAGACATGGGAATACACGAAGCAGTTAGCAGGTCTGTCCTGCAGTTGGCGCAAAGATTTTTTAGCAGTGTAATTACATGTCATGAGTTATGTTGATGTCGATTTCGTGACAGTATTCCTTGCACAGTTGGACAAAATGGCGATCCATTTAATTGCTTTTTTTCGATGTATTTTACGAGACCTGCATTTTCCAAAACAGCAGAGAATGTTGAACTTTTTCTAACAAATAAACTAGAGATCGAACCCCTGTGAATCGAATTTTTGTAGATAAACAGTATATCCTATGCTATGTAATTGACATTGATTTCAATTTCCTATCGTGAGATCCTTCCTATCCAGGATAGACTGAGTCGCTTTTCCACAAATTTCCATGCGTGGGGGAGGGGAAGGGAGATAGGGTGGGAATGGGGGGCTGAGGGATTTCACAGAAGAGGCACGGGATAATAAATTTATCGATTTAATTAATTAGTCAATTTATTAGATATCAAAGGTGAGTGAGCTTGTAGCAGAAAGGGCATTTCTCAGAGGGATGCAGGAAATGGAGGGGGAAGGGGTCGGGTGGGGGCTTTCCCAGCGGGACAGGTTGTCCGCAGAGGGTCATAAATCAACCCCCAGAGTGTCATACATCAATTAACAGAACAATATGTTCAGGGAAGGGGGAAGGGGTCATAAATCAATCAAATCAATCAAATGTACTCCATCAACAAAGGAAGTGCATTGCAAGACACTCGTTCGACCAAAACTTCAATATTGTTCGTGTCTGTGGGACCTGTACCACATAGGACTTGTAGAGGAAATAGAGAAGATCCAAAGGAGAGTAGCACGTTTCGTTACAGGTTCATTTAGTAAGCGCGAAAGCGTCACAGAGACGTTCAGCCAACTCTAGTGGCAGAAACTGCAAGATGGACGTTCTGCATCACGTTAGAGTCTACTGTTGAAGAGCGTACATTCCTTGAAGAATCAACGAGTGTATTGCTTCCACCTATGCAGGTCTCGCGAAAAGACCATGAAGACAAAATTAGAGAAATTGGAGCCCACGCGGAGACTTAGCAGCCATCGTTCTTCCCGCGAACCATATGCAAATGGAACAGGAAAAAGTGGAAGTGACCCTGCTGTACAACGTACACTCCGCCATACACCGTAAGGTGGCTTGGAAGATATAGATGTTCATGTGACGATGGTACAAGTGGGGGAAGAGTTTAGTCAGGTGACTAGCTGCTCTACCAATTTATAATTAGTGTCTTTAATTGTCCACTTAATTTTGGTATTTAAGCTATAATTTTTCCAAGAGGGGGCGGAAACTGCTCTTCCGTACCCATTTTTGAAACGAATTGCTACAAGTTGGTTGTGATGCAATGACTTTATGACATGTCATAACGAGATGGAGTCAGACTAGAGTGTGGCTTGAAAAGTAAGCAGATCACAATACGAGAGCATGAAATGAATTCGCAGTTGCGAATATGTACAACCATGAGCTGTATAATGGAATGACGACAATGAAAATTGTGCTGGACCGCGACCCGAAACAGGATTTCTCTCTCATCTCGAGCGGTCGCCTTACCATTTGGCTATCCTACCACGACTCCTTGCCAGACTCAAACTTCCATATATCGTCTACCACATGTCTACAACCTGTACTCGTTCATCCATTATGTATATTCCCGTAGATGAGAGACGTGTTACTTGAAAGTCGCTTGCCCGGAGTCGGCGGATAGATACGATATTGTATGGCCTGTATTATTCCAAATTACGATGCAATATTCCTTCGAAATAACACAGCCACTGCAATAGTAAACATTACGAGAAAATTGTAGGATTGATCAGTTGATGGCTACATGGATGGCAACAGCTGAAATGCTGGCAAAGATTACAAGCAGATTACTGGAAGCTGGGTTTGATCTCGAGTTTCCATGCATCACTGTTGGCACCATACCACAGACAACAGAGACTTGAATGGCATAGAGCCAGAGTCAACTGGGACACTGAATGGCATTCTATGGTGTTCAATGTTGTGAGCCGCCTCGGTTTATGGCGGTCACGTCGACACCAGTCTTTCCGTAGACAACTTGGTAAGCAGCGTTTCTCGAGACCCATACTTCTACAATCCTTCTACATCTGTGTCTATACTGCCCACTACCACTATCTGATCCCCCGTTTCCCGTTCCATTCGCGAATGGAGTGTGGGAAGAATGAATATCGGTAAACCATTGATTAGTTGTCTCGAATTTTCTCGTTGTGGTCATTTCGTGACACGTATGTGTTAGGAAGTGTCCAACTCCTCCCGAAAAGTACTCCTGCGAAATTTCAGTAGGACACGTCACTGCGATGCACAACGCCTCTCTTGTAGCGTACGCCACTGTAGTTTGTTGAGCACCTTCCTAACGCTCTCGTGCCGACTGAACGATCTCGTAACGAAGGATGCCGCTCTTCATTGGACCTTGTCTATCTCTGCTATCAATACAACCTAGTTGTTGTTGTTGTGGTCTTCAGTCCTGAGACTGGTTTGATGCAGCTCTCCGTGCTACTCTATCCTGTGCAAGCTTCTTCATCTCCCAGTACCTACTGCAACCTACATCCTTCTGAATCTGCTTAGTGTATACATCTCTTGGTCTCCCCCTACGATTTTTACCCTCCACACTGCCCTCCAATACTAAATTGGTGATCCCTTGATACCTCAGAACATGTCCTACCAACCGATCCCTTCTTCTGGTCAAGTTGTGCCACAAACTCCTCTTCTCCCCAATCCTATTCAGTACCTCCTCATTAGTTGTGATCTACCAATCTAATCTTCAGCATTCTTCTGTAGCACCACATTTCGAAAGCTTCTATTCTCTTCTTGTCCAAACTGGTTATCGTCCATGTTTCACTTCCATACATGGCTACACTCCATACAAATACTTTCAGAAACGACTTCCTGACATTTAAATCTATACTCGATGTTAACAAATTTCTCTTTTTCAGAAACGCTTTCCTTGCCATTGCCAGTCTACATTTTATATCCTCTCTACTTCGACCATCATCACTTATTTTACTCCCTAAATAGCAAAACTCCTTTACTACTTTAAGTGTCTCATTTCCTAATATAGTATTCTCAACATCACCCGACTTAATTCAACTACATTCCATTATACTCGTTTTGCTTTTGTTGATGTTCATCTTATATCCTCCCTTCAAGACACTGTCCATTCCATTCAGCTGCTCTTCCAAGTCCTTTGCTGTCTCTGACAGAATTACAATGTCATCGGCGAACCTCAAAGTTTTTATTTCTTCTCCATGGATTTTAATACCTACTCCGAATTTTTCTTTTGTTTCCTTTACTGCTTGCTCAATATACAGATTGAATAACATCGGGGAGAGGCTACAACCCTGTCTTACTCCCTTCCCAACCACTGCTTCCCTTTCATGTCCCTCGACTCTTATAACTGCCATCTGGTTTCTGTACAAATTGTAAATAGCCTTTCGCTCCCTGTATTTTACCCCTGCCACCTTTAGAATTTGAAAGAGAGTATTCCAATCAACACTGTCAAAAGCTTTCTCTAAGTCTACAAATGCTAGAAACGTAGGTTTGCCTTTCCTTAATCTTTCTTCTAAGATAAGTCGTAAGGTCAGTATTGCCTCACGTGTTCCAGTATTTCTACGGAATCCAAACTGATCTTACCCGATGTCGGCTTCTACTAGTTTTTCCATTCGTCTGTAAAGAATTCGTGTTAGTATTTTGCAGCTGTGGCTTATTAAACTGATTGTTCGGTAATTTTCACATCTGTCAACACCTGCTTTCTTTGGGATTGGTATTATTATATTCTTCTTGAAGTCTGAGGGTACTTCGCCTGTTTTATACATCTTGCTCACCAGATGGTAGAGTTTTGTCAGGACTGGCTCTCCCAAGACTGTCAGTAGTTCTAATGGAATGTTGTCTACTCCCGGGGCCTTGTTTCGACTCAGGTCTTCCAGTGCTCTGTCAAACTCTTCACGCAGTATCGTATCTCCCATGTCATCTTCATCTACATCCTATTCCATTTCCATAATATTGTCCTCAAGTACATCGCCCTTGTATAGACGCTCTATATACTCCTTCCACCTTTCTGCCTTCCCTTCTTTGCTTAGAACTGGGTTGCCATCTGAGCTCTTGATATTCATACAAGTGGTTCTCTTCTCTCCAAAGGTCTCTTTAATTTTCCTGTAGGCAGTATCTATCTTACCCCTAGTGAGATAAGCCTCTACATCCTTACATTTGTCCTCTAGCCATCCCTGCTTAGCCATTTTGCACTTCCTGTCGATCACGTTTGTATTCCTTTTTGCCTGCTTCATTTACTGCATTTTTATATTTTCTCCTTTCATCAATTAAATTCAATATTTCTTCTGTTACCCAAGGATTTCTACTAGCCCTCGTCTTTTTACCTACTTGATCCTCTGCTGCCTTCACTATTTCATCCCTCAAAGCTACCCATTCTTCTTCTATTGTATTTCTTTCCCCCGTTCCTGTCAATTGTTTCCTTACGCTCTCCCTGAAACTCTGTACAACCTCTGGTTCTTTCAGTTTATCCAGGTCCCATCTCCTTAAATTCCCACCTTTTTGCAGTTTCTTCAGTTTTAATCTACAGGTCATAACCAATACATTGTGGTCAGAGTCCACATCTGCCCCTGGAAATGTCTTACAATTTAAAACCTGTTTCCTAAATCTTTGTCTTACCATTATATAATCTATCTGATACCTTTTAGTATCTCCAGGGTTCTTCCATGTATACAACCTTCTATCATGATTCTTGAACCAAGTGTCAGCTATGATTAAGTTATGCTCTGTGCAAAATTCTACCAGGCGGCTTCCTCTTTCATTTCTTAGCCCCAATCCATATTCACCTACTATGTTTCCTTCTCTCCCTTTTCCTACACTCGAATTCCAGTCACCCATGACTATTAAATTTTCGTCTCCCTTCACAATCTGAATAATTTATTTTATTTCATCATACATTTCTTCAATTTCTTCGTCATCTGCAGAGCCAGTTGGCATATAAACTTGTACTACTGTAGTAGGTGTGGGCTTCGTATCTATCTTGGCCACAATAATGCGTTCACTATGCTGTTTGTAGTAGCTTACCCGCATTCCTATTTTCCTATTCATTATTAAACCTACTCCTGCATTACCCCTATTTGGTTTTGTGTTTGTAACCCTGTAGTCACCTGATCAGAAGTCTTGTTCCTCCTGCCACCGAACTTCACTAATTCCCACTATATCTAACTTCAACCTATCCATTTCCCTTTTTAAATTTTCTAATCTGCCTGCCCGATTAAGGGATCTGACATTCCACGCTCCGATCCGTAGAACGCCAGTTTTCTTTCTCCTGATAACGACATCCTCTTGAGTAGTCCCCGCCCGGAGATCCGAATGGGGGACTATTTTACCTCCGGAATATTTTACCCAAGAGGACGCCATCATCATTTAATCATACAGTAAAGCTGCATGTCCTCGGGAAAAATTACGGCCGTAGTTTCCCCTTGCTTTCAGCCATTCGCAGTACCAGCACAGCAAGGCCGATTTGGTTATTGTTACAAGGCCAGATCAGTCAATTATCCAGACTGTTGCCCTTGCAACTACTGAAAAGGCTGCTGCCCCTCTTCAGGAACCACACGTTTGTCTGGCCTCTCAACAGATACCCCTCCGTTGTGGTTGCACCTACGGTACGGCTATCTGTATCGCTGAGGCACGCAAGCCTCCCCACCAACGGCAAGGTCCATGGTTCATGGGGGGGACAACCTAGTAAGCATCCAATATTATGAGCAATACTCAAGACTCGGCCGAACAAGTGTTTTGTAACTATATTTCCTTAAGATTCTATTATTAGATTCATGGTGAGGGAAGTCATTGGATATGACAGCAGGACTGATCTGGTAGTTGTTGAATGGAGGCTGAACACTCGCCAGTATGTGGCAAGAAGATAAACACCGTTGTCATATCCTTTGTGACCCGGTTGCCAAATGGCATATTCCAGCAGGATAATGCAAGATCCCAGCACTGAAGTTCACACATCAGATGCGTTGAGGAATGTACCGATCGGTGATTGGTCTGCGTATTTCCCTGATTCGATACCCATAAAGCATGTCTCTGATGTGAGGAGAAGACGTATCCTTTCATACCAACCTACAGTCAGCAATCTTCATGTACTGTCACAGCACGTGTTTCAGGCACTGCAAGAAATTTCCCTACATCATGTTCGGAGGCTATTTGCTTCCATGTCGCAATGAATGGAAGAGTGTAATCCTGTTCGTGGTGGTCACATCTCATCCTGATGTTTAAGATGAACATCAAATCCGAATGGGATGAGATTTAATCATTTAGTACTCGTTAAGTGATGAACATCTACATATAGTTTGATAAATATCGGACTGATGCTTCAAGGTATAACAACTTCTGCTTGCGTCAGTGTACTTTGATATTCGCCGGATGACTCTGGGTGCTAAACGCTTCCAATACCATTGTACAGTACCTCCATTACACGATGTTTCTTCCTCGTTGCTACTACTCAGAATTGGCCAAGTGCGGGTAGGACCCGCGCACTGAGGGTTCCGTACAGACTTAATTAAATATACACATAGTTCATCCATATTGGGAATCGAGAATCTCAACGATTTTTTTCTGTTGTCAATATCGATACAGGCGAGATACTAGTCCCGGGAATTCGAAGACCATATCAAAATCTAGCCCGGATGTACAAAATGAAGCGAGAAGGGGACTTCAGTTTATATATGTAGATAGAGAAGATTTAAGAAAACTTGTCTTATTTGCTTACTAAAATTTACATTTTATGTTTGCATGCAGTAGTGTTCGTCTATTACGCTGTAGACGGATGATGAATGCGATGTAAGTCCAAATGGCAAAAGATATTCTTCATGTAATATAATTACAATTTTACAAATTTTTATTTTTTTTTACTTTATTTGTACCGTGGAACCTTGCTTCTTGCCGAATTTCATGATTCTACGTGAACAGGAAGTGAACTACATGTTTTTATGAATGAGTTTGCGAGCAGCAAAATATGTGACACTAAGGACTGTGTCTTTTGAGTACATTGACTTAGAAGCTTAAAAGGTTTACACCTTCGAGGGGCCAAAGATTTTAATATGAGATATAAATAGAACTTTATACGTCTATCTGTTCCTGAGAAAAAGCGTTCTTAACAGTCGGACAGACAGACACCCAGACAGACAGACGTACAAAAAAGTGATCCTATGAGGGTTCCGTTTCTCCAAACTACGAAAATGTGTATACAGCAAGTTTTCATATAAACTCTCACCGTCAGATACAATCGTGTAGCCTTATGTAAAAAGGTAAAGCTGAAAGATGGAAGGAGTAAGCAGATGTCTATACAAGAGAGATGTACTTGTAGGCAATGTTGTAAAAAAGGAGGAGGACGTAAATGAAAATCAGATGGGATATACACTCAAGAGCCAAAGAAATGTCGTGTAGAGCCCCAGCGGACATGCAGAAGTGCCGGAACACGACGTGGCATAGAAACAGCTAATGTCTGAAGTACTGCTGGAGGGAATTGACCCCATGAATCTTGCAGGGCTGTCCATAAATCCGTATGAGTACGAGGGGGTGGAGGTCTCTTCTGCGTAGCACGTTGCCAGGCATCCCAGATATGCTCAATAATGTTCATGTCTGTGGAGTTTGGTGGTCAGCGGAAGTGTTTAAACTCAGAAGAGTGTTCCTGGAGCAACTCTGTAGCAATTTTGGACGTGTGGGGTGTCGCATTGTCCTACCGGAATTTCCCAAATCCGTTGGACCCACAATGGGCATGAGTGGATGCAGGTGATCAGACAGGATACTTACGTACATGTCACCTGTCAGAGTCGTACCTAGACGTATCAGGGGTCCCATATCATTCCAGCTGCACACCCCCCACACCATTACAGAGGCTCCACCAGCTTGAACAGTCCACTGCTGACATGCAACGTCCATGGATTCATGCGATTGTCTCCATACACGTCCACATCCATCCGCTCCATAAAATTTGAAACGAGACTCATCCAACCAGACAAAATGTTTCCTGTCATCAACAGTCCAATATCGATGTTGACGGGCGCACGCGAGGCGTAAAGCTTTGTGTCGTGCGGTCATCGAGGGTACTCAAGTGAGCCCTCGACTTCGAAAGCCCATATCGATAATGTTTCGTTGAATGGTTCGCACGATGACACTTGTTGGTGGCCCAGCACTGAAATCTGCAGCAATTTGCGGAAGGGTTGCAGTTCTGTCACGTTCAACGATTCTCTTCAATCGTTGGTCCCGTTTTTGCAGGATCTTTCTCCGGCAGCTGCGATGTCGGAGATTTGATGTCCTACCGGCTTCCTGATATTCACGGTATACTTGTGAGAATGTCGTCCGGGAAAATTCCCACTTCAGCCCTACCTCGGAGATGCTGTGTCCCATCGCTCGTGCACCGACTATAACACCACGTTCAAACTCACTTAAATCTTGATAACCTGCCATTGTAGCAGCGGTAGCCAGACTCTTATGTAGGCGTTGCCGACCGCCGCGTCGTACTCTGCCTGTATATTTGAATACTCAGGTCTATACCAGTTTCTTTGGCGCTTCAGTGTATGATACTTCCAGAAGCATGTGACAGTGTACTCAAGGACCTAAATTGAAATAAGTACCCGAGAGTAGACAACAATCCACCAGAACTACTGATAGCGCAGGGAGAGCTAGAGATAGCAAAATTATTCCATATAGTGCGCAAGATGTATCAGACAGGCGAGACACCCTCAGACTTCAAGAATAATATAATAGTTACAATTCCAGAGGAAGTAGGTGCTGACAGAAGTGAATATTACCTAATTATCAGTTTAATAAGTCATGGTTGCAAAATACTAACACGAATTCTTCACAGAAAATGGATAAACTTGTAGAAATGTAGGAACACGCCAGGCAATACTGACCCTACGATTACTCATAGAAGATAGGTTAATGAAAGGCAAACCTACATTTATATCATTTGTAGACTTAGAGAAAGCTTTTGACAATGCTGACAGTAATATTCTCTTTGAAATTGTGAAGGTAGCAGAGATGAAATACAGGGAGCGAAAGGCTATTTATAACATTTACAGAAACCAGACAGCAATTATAAGACTCGAATGGTATGAACAGAAAGTAGAGGTTGAGAAGGGAGCGAGACAGGGCTTTAGCATATCCTCGATGTTATTTAATCTGTACACTGAGCAAGCAGTAAAGGAAAGCAAAGAAAAATTTAGAGTAGGAATTAAAGTTCGGGGAAAGGAAATAAAAACGTTGAACTTGGTTAATGCACTGTAATTCTGTCAAGAGACACCAAAGGACTTGCAAGAGAAATTGAACGGAATGGACAGTGTCTTGAAAGGAGGATATAAGTTTAACATTAACTAAAGCAAAACAAGGATTGTGGTATGTAGTCGAATTAGATTAGCTGATGCTGAAGAAATTACATTAGAAAACGAGTAGTCTCGCTATTTGGGCAGCAGAATAACTGATGATGGCCAGAGTAGAGAGGATATAAATGTAGACTAGCAACTACAAAAAAAGCGTTGCTGAAGTTGGAAAATTTATTAACTTGAAACAAAGATTTAAATTTCGGAAAGTCTTTTTCGAAAGTATTTGTGTGGTGTGTAGGAATGTATGGAAGTGAAACATGGACGATAAACAGTTTAAACAAGAAGAGAATGGAAGATTTTGAAACGTGGTGCCACGGAAGAGCGCTGAAGATTAGATGGGTAAAACACATAACTAATGAAGAAAGACTGAATAGAATTGCTGAGAAAAGAAATATATAGAACAACCTGATTACAAGAAGGGACAGACTGATAGGACACACTCTGAGGCGTCAAAGAATCACCAATTTAGTGCTGTCGGAAAGTGAGGAGAGAGGGGTGCTGGGGGGGGGGGGGGGGGTAAAAGTCGTAGAAGCAGACCAAGAAATGAATATAGTAAGCAGATTCAGAAGACATAGGTTGCAGTAGTTATTCGCAGATAGAGAGGTTTGCACGGGATAGAGTAGTACGGAGAGCTGCCTCAAACCAGTCTTCAGATGTAGATCACGACACATTTCGTGATTAATAAACAGTTTTTCATTAAATTTCAGTTTTATTATAAATTTATAAGAAATTTTGCTTAGTTTCATCCAACGCTACCCAATCCATTAACTTATATGAGTTGACCCTTCCCCCATCCCGCCCCCAGCCCCCCTACTCTCCCAGATAAGACCCTCGGTGCGTTCTTGACGATTTTCATTCATTGTTTTAATCGACGACCGTTGCCACGAGATGTTATATGTGAACACTGAGTGACTCATAGCGTGTCACGCTCTTTAACTTGTATGTAGCACTTCAAACAGTGCATGGCGTGACTGGAGGGCAGGTGAGTAAACTGATGTCGAAACATGCACGCTAGCAGCAACACGCAGATGCCTCAGACAGAACAAGTTTCGGTTAATTTCAGCTACTTGCTGCTTCATGGGCTTTCGTTAGCATTCTCTCCAACAGTTAAGAAAATAAAACGGATTTTTATGGCGAACAGTTAAAAACTGGCTTTAGCGGTGGATGTGGACCATTTGCAAACCTAGAACTTTCAAATGTTTTGAACCCTCTATGGACAGAAATATTAACCAACAAATATAAAAAATAGAAAGTGATGTATTTGTGATGCTCAGTATTCACAATAAAGGTATTTTGATAAAAAATACCTATTAGTTATGTTTGTATATTTTGTAATGTTATATATTTGTTTGAATACAAATGTAGAATACAGGTTCATTAAATGTTGGCTTCCGGATACAGCCTACTTTTCGACATGGAAATGCATAAAAATTTGTTACTTTTGACCTTAACAGTTCTTATTCTTTGTGGAACTGCAAAGAACAGTTACTTTTCTGCCCAGTGCTCAAACTAAAATCACTCTTCCCGCAGACGGGAAGTGTCCGTCGAGCGTCAGAACGCTGTGGTTTGGTGACAGAAGTGATTGTAGGGTAACTCTCGACACACAAACGCTGTGGTTTGGTGTCGAACAGTGGGGGTACTTTACTAAATTACATACGAGCAGTGGTACGTGGCATATGTCCAGTTCAGCAGTATAGGCTCAGCAAAATGGGGTACGGTGAGTCTCACTTTGTAGATCTTTAATTCAGTATTTGTTCCCAGTTATTTTGCCTAATTTGTGGAATACTGGCTACGGTATGTTTAAGATGATGTTTGCGAAGCCACATGAACCTGTGGACTTAACTCTATTTAGGGGTAATGGCAGATCCGATAATCTATTACCAGCAAGGTGCCAGTTTCGCAGTCTTGCAGGCACGAAGTGCTGTGCACTAAGGCTGTAATAGGCAAGTGTTTTTCGTGTAGACGTGTTGGTCATTTGGCTCGCGACTTTTCAGAGTGCAAGTGGGGAGCTGGAACAATTTATTTAGGCCGAGTTTCACATAATTTATTTATTACGCTGATACAAAACACTCGCTCTGACATGCTTGGAGTCACAATACATAACCTACAGACCTGCAGACTACTTGTAAATTACCGAAATAATGCAGTGCACAGATGTACAGACAAGCTAACAACTCATAATTTGTCAAAATAATGCACGTAAAACGCTTTGCAAACACGCTCACTAGTTGTAAACTGTCGAAATGATGCATTTCACAGCATACAGACATGTTCACAATGTGGTGTCACCGCCAGACACCACACTTGCAAGGTGGTAGCCTTTAAATCGGCCGCGGTCTGTTAGTATACATCGGACCCGCGTGTCGCCACTATCAGTGATTGCAGACCGAACGCCGCCACACGGCAGGTCTAGTCTAGAGAGACTCCCTAGCACTCGCCCCAGTTGTACAGCCGACTTTGCTAGCGATGCTTCACTGTCTACATACGCTCTCATTTGCAGAGACGACAGTTTAGCATAGCCTTCAGCTATGTCATTTGCTACGACCTAGCAAGGCGCCATATTCAGTTACTATAATTACTTCAAGAATTTATTCTGAACAGATAATATTGTGAATCATGCACCGTCAAGAGCGACGTTCATCATTAATGGATTAAAGTCAAGTATCAAACTAATTACGTCCGCTTTCTGAATCCTCATTTTTTGTCATGTTCCATACCTCACGTCAGTACAGTTCTTCCATCCTCACGCCAGCCTGCGTGAACTAAAACGCGTGCATTTCGGCCTCCACTCGTAACACGGTGTTGGCTCTTCTGCTAACACAAAATAATGCAGCACACTGACGAACAGACATGTTCACTACGCGTAAAATTGGCAAAATAATGCACGTATAAAGCGCTGCAAACACGCTCTTTAAGCCAAAAAATGCACTACACAGATGTACAGACACGCAAACAACTTGTAAATTGTCAAAATAATGCGTGCAAAATGCTCTGCAAACAACCTCTCTAATTGTAAAGGGTCGAAATAATGCACTGCACAGCCTACAGACACGTTCTCTACACATAAAACTGTCAAAAAATAATGCATGTATAACAATCGGCAAACAAGCTCACAATGCTTAAACAGCCAAAATAATTCAGCGCACAAACACTCATTGCACATAAAAAAGCTTTTGAACTGTCTTTAAGAAATTCGACTACAATGTATCAGCAATCTGTTCCCTTCAGAGTTCCTAGGCGGAATGATGAGCGGATGTGTCGGGCGCACACGCCGCTCCAGCCTGCTGCACATGTGAGATACCTCTGAGCACACTCGTGTTTATCTAACCAGTGTGGCTGATGCACAGCTTTAGTACCTGTGGGTCCTGCGAGCACAGCTAAAAGGTGGTCAGTGTTATACTGACGTGACATGTGTGTGTAAATAACAGCCAAGTCTCCCTGTGGACGGACCGAGCGAGGTGGCGCAGTGGTTAGCACACTGGACTCGCATTCGGGAGGACGACGGTTCAATCCCGTCTCCGGCCATCCTGATTTAGGTTTTCCGTGATTTCCCTAAATCGCTTCAGGCAAATGCCGGGATGGTTCCTTTGAAAGGGCACGGCCGATTTCCATCCCCATCCTTCCCTCACCCGAGCTTGCGCTCCGTCTCTAATGACCTCGTTGTCGACGGGACGTTAAACACTAATCTCCTCCCTGTGGACGTGGTATAGAAATTGTTTGCAATGCTTTCAGAAACTGTTTACGAAACTATCCCAGCATAACACTGGATGCATTCTTCCTAGCGTATCTAACGGGACAGCCCGTCTATCACATATAACCATGCCCAAAAATCGTTACGTCCTACTTTCAACGTATGTCTCAGAAATGGTAATTGTTCGCTCTTGTTCTCACCGCTAAAAGCCTTCATCATGTCTGTGCATGTTTGAAAAAACACAGTTAATCATAAAAGCATTCTTGTTGTTTGAAAAGAGAGCACAGTCTAAGCACAGACAGGAAAATCAGAACAATTACACAAACAGAAATCGAAGCACTGTCGTACAGAAGAGAAAAATGGCTGGCTTTTTCGGTGTCCTATAGCTCCTGGTATGGAGATGTCCTAGTGCCACAATGGCATGAGGGACAGCATCACACCTTACATGGAGAGTCTGCTTCAACTTGCTTTGAACACTTGAACAAAGAAGGCATCACCTTACTCTCAGTACTTTCTATAGATACCTTGTTCGAACCAGTCTGTAGAGGCTGTTGTGTCCCAGCACAAAGGATGTCCTGTGAATGAATGGGACATTCTGGTTGGTACAAACCGAATTTACCCACCAAACTGCTGCTGCTACCGATGAGGGATCACTATCCGCTATTTCCTTCTGCAGACGATACTTTCAGTGGCTAAACTATTTTGTGCAGCTCGCCATATCGCACCGACTGTTAAACGCAGAAAAAGTCGTCTACAGGTCATGAAGTATGTAAAGACACTTCCTCAATTACACTGCCCTGCTATTGTTGAGCAAAGCTGAATTTTTCGGTGTAAAACCCACCAAACTACTGCTGCTGGTGTGGGAGCACTGTCAGCCATTTTCTGCTGACGAGACTTTCAGTGGCAAAACTATTTTGTACAGATCGGCATATCGCACTGAAATTTAAACGTTGCAAAAGTGGTCTACCGATCATGAAATATGGAAAGACACTTCTTCAATTATTCTGCCCTCCTTCTGTCGAGGAAAGCTTGAATATTTCAGCATGAAGCCGATATCACAAGCACATGAAGTGTATATACTCGTCACAGCAGTAGATATTTCCTGCAATCTCAGTCGGTCATCCACCGAAGACGACAGTCACAAATCATCTGCCCCTGCACACACACTGGCTTGATGTGTGGGCAGAGCGCCCTCAGCAGACTGAGGTCACTCTCCGAACTGTTGTACAAAGGCTGGGTCGGCTCCCCTCGGCATAACGGCGTTACTGTTTCTGACCCTGACCTGCTTGCTTTCTACACCCATCTACAGACTCTGTGATTACGAGAACATGCGTATTTTCACACGGTTTGCTAGAATATCGTACCATTTTCGCGATACTTCTCGATATCAAGCAGTAACGCTTGCACTGTATAATTCCGAAGATATAGAATGGAAATCATTTCTCTAGAAACCCGAAATTCTAGCGAGGTGCAGCAAGGTGGAGCGTGCTGTAAACCACTGAACATGTAGAAACTTATCTCGTGTGCAAAGACTTTTATGTGAAAACTCAAAAAAATAGCGGAAACTGATATTTCTACTCGCGAACACCGATGTCGGTGATATGATACATTACAAATCATCCTCATAATTTACAAAGTCAACTAGGGTGTTTCTCATGTCTAGAGATCCATCAAACGTCTCTTCCATCCGTCTTTCAGCTGCTGGATGCACACAACACACACAAAAATCGACGTTCTCTCAACCAAATAAAGATGGGAAATTTGTTAAAGCAGATAACTGGACAATTTACATTGGAGGGAATAATTGTCCAGCGCAAACACACGTCCATATTGAATTCTCTCAAATTTCCATGGAGAACACACTCGATCACGAAGGCTGCCCAACAAATACCGAGTATCAGTTCGTTATTCATCCACCTAGATGGCGACACGGTTATGTTAGCTATGTTCCTGTACCATAACCGGCCTTTCCATTTGGACAGATCCTGTTGTTAGCTGGAAACGTGAATCTTTCCGGCCATAGGCCACAGCCGCCGCACGCCACTCACCCCCAGACAGAATCGTCCTAGGAAACTGGCCGAATATATATTTGATTGCTGTAATCACAATTAAATATTACGATTGCAGCCTCATTCGACAATAGGTAACGTATCAGAAATACCCCCTCCCAAATCCATACCTTCCCTTATGACAGGACATATGCATTTTCTTTGCACAGACATACTGTACAAGACTGATGCTCAAGGCGAATCTATCACGCACCCGCTACTACTAAGTATAATAATTCACCAATAACTGAATGCTGACAATACGAAATAATACTGAGTGAAAAATCAGCGATGGGTGGACATGTCTCATAAGTTCTTCTTGCAAGTGGTACCATTGTGTCTTAGAAAGCTGATTGACATTAAAAACATAACGCAAAGACTATGTTACTGTCGCAATTGGTCTTGATTCTACAGGTACTCACAAGTATCGCCAACGGTATCCATGTTAAAAACTATACAAGTGTTATAAATCGAAGTACGGCATTGCCCTCAAATAAAGTGGTATTTCCACACAAATACTGTGACACTGAATATAGACGGTGATTGCCAGAGTGTATACTAACAGACCAGAAGTACGGTTACACGTCGCTGACGGTGTAAGCTCGTAATAAAATCACCGAATTTAGAAAGTGATTCGGCTAAGGAACGTGGTATGAAGCTGGTATTTTCAACTCTCTCATGTGCCGCTAGATATTTCTCCAGTATTTGTAATGCATTATGTCTCAGTGCCATGTCAGAGGTTGTGCGATATATGCACTAGGTTATGAGTGATGGCTGATTGAGAATGATCACGTAGAGTAGATGGTGTGCTGATGAAGTCGTAAGAAATGTACACAGGCTTTTTAGAGATATACTGTTACGTTTCCCGATGGAAATGCTGTCCGTGATTTGGAATCAAGTCTTTCCATTCCACCACATATCAGCGTTGGGTACCATGGAGAAGTCTTTTAATAAATACAGCCATTACTAAATCATATTTCTGGCACTCTCACTCCTCTAAATGAGTCACTTTTTTCAAACCTATCCGCTACAGTAAAATTCCGACGTGGTTTCAAATAGTCCCTATGTATCTTGCAACTGCTCCTCAGACTCTGCCCTGCTTTCCCTGCAGCTTTACGCCTGTGATCATGTGCAATGTAAGTCGGAACTGAGCACTAGTTTGAGAGGGCTATATCTACAATTATTTTGTGAACATGTCTGTAGGCTGTGCAATGCATTATTTCGACAGTTTACAATTATTGAGCGTGTTTCAGAACATTTTACATGCATTACTTTCACAGTTTACGATTTGTTTGCGTATCTGTACATCAGTGTAGTGCATTATTTCGATAATTTACGAGTAGTCTGCAGATCTGTAGGTTATGTACAGTGACCCCAAGCACGTCAGCGCGAGTATTATCAGTGTAATAAATAAACTATGTGAAATCTGTCCCTAAATAAATTGTTCCAGCTTCTTCTCCAGCACAGGAGGGACAGGAGGGACGATAGAGTTCTCTGGTGGTGGTACTGTGTACTAGGTCAGTTGGACTCTGACCTCATTGTGAACACACTGGATGGAGCTACTGCTTACGACAACTCAGACTGTTTAAATAAACATTGCATACAAAATAAAGACTTTTGTCCATCCTACCCATCAGCCCAGCACAAATTGAGTCCTTTTCCCGTCAATTCCAAGGAAGAGGTGCTGGTTGGATGGCTTGGGTTGGTGGAGGTAGTCCAAGCGATCTATTTTCATGCCAAAAGTTTGCTGCCATTTTCTTAGGTTAGTGGAGCCCAAGTGACTAATTTTACCACCAAAATTTTTGTGCCATTTTCTTGGGGAGGGGAGGGGTTAAGTTCGTGGAGGTAGCCTAAGTGACCTATTTTCCCACCAAAATTTGAACTTCCCGCCATGACATTATTGCGACGTTGCCACGTCCTTTGCTGCCATATTAGATTTGCCATCTTGAATAAATTTGGCAACAATGCAGAGTGGGGTGATGTTGGCCTTGTCTGTCTACTGTAGTATACTGCTGATGCTAAATTTGACATTTTTCCTCTGCTCGTTTTGGGTGAGCATTTTCTGTTTTGTACTTGAATCGTTTCTAACGTAGGTACTTTGCTACTGTGTTGTAACTATGTTTTTCTGACCTGATTTTATGTGTATGTATGTCAATGAAATATTAACTTCACACTATACAAATCATAAAACGAAATACTCGAGCATATTTTAAAGACAGGAAATAAACTAAACTAAACTCCGCCAGAACAGGTCGTGAAACCTAATGGTACCAACTGGCTGCTGTGTCATGCTCAGCCCAAAGGCGTCACTGGATGCGGATATGGAGGGGCGTGTGGTCAGCATACCGTTTCCTGGCCATATGTCAGTTTACGAGACTGGACGATTATTTCTCAATCATGTAGCTCCTCAGTTTACCTCACAAAGGCTGAGTGCACCCCGCTTCTCAACAACGCTCGGCAGACCGGACAGTCACCCACCGAAGTGCTTTGGTGATCTGACAGAAATCGGTGTGAACACTGCGGTAAAGCCATTGACAAAGGCTGAAACTTGTAAAACTATGTAACTGGTTAAATAAAAAACATTGCAAGTAAAATGACACGGATAGAGAATCTGTACATATAAAAATCTGTAGTAAATAAGAAACCTAGTGCAAAAGTACTTAAACTTCTATAAAATTGAAAAAGAAACTAGTGTTGTGTATGTGACAAACAGCGACCAATCGTGTGTTGGGGCAGAGATTTAGTGCATGATGCGTAATCCTAATCTCTGGCAGGGTGCTAAAGGAACATTAGGGTGAGTAAATAGCATTTGTGCTGGATAAAAAAGTCTTCACTTTCTTTGCAAAAAAAGAAAACTGAAATTGCATCCAAGAAGGTGCGCTACGGGATATCGGTGGATTCCACTGTGCAGGAACTCGCTACGGTCGCAGGTTCGAATCCTGCCTCGGGCATGGATGTGTGTGATGTCCTTAGGTTAGCTAGGTTTAAGTAGTTCTAAGTTCTAGGGGACTGATGACCTCAGAAGTTAAGTCCCGTAGTGCTCAGAACCATTTTTTGTGCAGGAACTCAAAACGAGTCTCCAACACAAACCCTCGCAGAGGAAACTTGACATCACATAAACACAGTGCACTGCATCCAACAGTCATGTCTGAACTCTGCCACAGGCGCGCCTACAGTAGAATGTGATAGTCGCCAAACAGATGTGCGATGCATATTGTTGAACATTCAACATACACGCTAAAATGCAATATATGTAAACGAAACATGGAGATGATATAGTTGAGTGAACTTACTAACTTTTGACTTTGAAGATAATCAGCGTATTGCAACGATAAAAAGAGAAAAACTAACATTTCATTTAGTTCGGATTGAAGCCATAGAGTCTACACAGGATACAGTGACCAACACGCAGTAACCAGTTTTTGTCCAATGCACTCGGCGAGTTCATTCGCTTGTTCGGAATGGGAGACCGAGATTGATTGCCCGCTTTTGGCCTGTCGGCGACGACAGAATCGAGGCGCACGACCTGCAATTGTTCTCAAACGATTTTATACAAATTTTTCGGTAAAAAATTTCACTTTTGCATTATCTATAGCTTTGTATGTCAGATTCACGACGCCTTGCCAGTCATTTCGTTAATGGTAATGGTTATTGTGACATTTTCATTTATGTAAGTCACATCGCAAAATTCGAAAATCCTTGCAATGAGATATGGGAATCCTTATGATTTTGCGTTTGGTCCATATTACATAATATATTGCTGGATATGAAATTTAAATAACGCACTGAATTACTTTTTTTAGGCTTGGATGGAGGTCTCTATATCTGTTACCAATCTCGAGAAGACTAATCTGATGTAGCACACTCACTGGCAATCGCGCACGCCAGCGATGAAGCCAGAATGAAGTATCCACAACTTTCCTCATATTTCATAAACAGTCTGAGATAGCGAAATGAGATTTTGGCAAATGATAGCACGCAAAGGGGAGAGTATTTTTCCATATGGTTACTATACAAAGCTTCATTATCTACAGTGTTACTCCGCTAATTGCAGACTTTTTCGACGAAAGAATGTAATTTGTAAGGGCCATCGATAGCTGGTAAAACGAGGAATGCTGTGGATTTTGGAGCGAGATAAATGCATTACACGTTTATTTTTGTACCAAAGATGTGCTTTTACATAAGCTATTGACCTTACTTTTCCTCAATTCCTCACTTAATGAACCACTGTTTCAGAATTCTCTCGCAATTGCGTCTGCACAACATGTTAGTGAAGCGACATTGCGTAAACTCCGCCGTGTTTTAGCAAAAGAAGCAAATTTTAACATGGCAACAAGATAAATTTAGGTATTACTCATAATTCGTCATTCATGACGCTTTTCTGGTTAACAAGCGAAATGGTTAACAAGCGAGGTGAAAATAAATTGCTGCTTTTGTTGCATTTTCAGCGGAATTATTTTTAGGTACTATCAAAAAGAAGATGTGGCAGTCGATCTTTCTCAATGGTCACCATGCAAGTGTGGGCGTGGAGGTGCTCCACATAATATTTTCAAGAAATTTGAGCATATACTGCACAATGGCTCTTCCCCTCCAGCACTCAGAATTTCTCCTACAGCGCCTGCCCTCAACCCCCACCACTAATGCTTTCCCTATGTGTGCCCTGTCGACTGTGCATTTAACGACCATGCACACTCTACTTTTGCATCGAACAATCTCCATGTCTTTCCAATATTGTAAAATCAAAGGAAAAGAAATAATTTGTACTGTACACAGTATGTCCATTCTAACACACATTGCTATTTGCCAGTACAACAGAAACTTAAACTTCATCTATAGTACTTGTATTTATCAATGTATTTTAACTGTATATTTACTGTAGCAGTGCATCTTTTTCATGAGATTGATATGATGGTACAAATGTTTGATGAATTCCAGAGCTTCGTCTTTGATGCACATATGTGAGTAGACACTGGGGGAAGAAGCAATAAGACAGTGCTGTATACATGGACCACAGGGTCTACCGAGGAAGATCACACCAGCTGGTACATCGCCACCTGGTGACGTCATGAAACCAACATCTGACATAACTCTTCCATAGGATTTCGATCTATGTTGTGTCGCAATAGTGAATCAGCAAGTATCTGAAGTCTGTGCACCCATATAACAATAGTGTTACTGGACTGTTCTCATCAAACATGTAAAAATGATGCATTAATTTTGACTTTTCTATAAGGTGAATGTCTACCCATAATAAAGCAACAAATTGTTTCTTAGATATTCAGAAGGTATTCATTGTAAGACCCCTTCCAATAATTACTTTTTGCGTAACATTTTGTGTAATGATACTAGAACAAAGAGTCCATATGCTAACACATACATTACCTGTACTAATAAATGATGGTGCAGCCTTAAAATTTTCAAGGTCAGCTAGGAGATGCCTCGCTGTTCGTCTTTGTTTTCTGCTCTCTTTCTCTCATCATATAAGCACCGTACTCTGTACCTCCATATAAATTACAATATATTAAGTTAATTCTCAAACGAAAATGTATACAAGTAATTTCTTGCCATAGAAGCCACATATTTATGCTAACTGCCAAAGTAATGACCATTTCATTTTTCTGCCTTTTGTGGAAGAGATGTGACATGTCGGCATGCACCATTGATGGGGCTTTGTAACAAATTTTCGATATCTCTTATTCGCTTATCGTGCAATCTGAACCCTCAGTTACCCAGATAGCATGACCAAGAATTTTACACAGCATAGAGCATAGAGCGATTACAAGACCGTGATATGTAATTTACATTTCAAAATTCCATCAGTCCACACCCATGGTCGCGCTGCTCCCAACACTAATATGGGACAATTATATCGTACGGCCTCAGCGTATATTTAGTGAGCAGAGGTGGAAGCCGATCACAATGGTCAGCACGTTTGACACTCAGCATGGACAAGTGCCACCTTCCTCAAACTACAGTTAACTATCTGGGACGCGGAATTAGTGAGTGTGGTGTGCAGACCGATCCTCGCTTTACGCAAGCAATTCAAAATTTTCCAGTATCACGAAAGACCAAACAGATTGTACCATTCCGCCTCAATAATCAAGCACGTTTCACCATGTATTACCAATATAACGCTGTGCAACCACGTCCTTGAATATGGGTCCTAAAGCAGAATGGAAATAATATACATATAAACACTGTTAAATTTAACGCATCTGACTGTCAAAAGGATCCCCTATTTCTTAAGGCGTGTACATATACAGGGGTGAATTTCAAGGTGTGGGATAATAGTACATGGAAGCACTCCCAGATAACTAGCATGTTTGAAAAATTTTGCTAAACGCGATTATTTTACTAGTAATACAATCCCTAGTTGGATAAAATTAATTGCATCTATATACAAAACTGAAACCCCTTTAAAACTGATTTGCATTGTGAATTCCCTGTTGTATGCTTATATTAATAAATTGGGCTGTCCAGAGATGCTAATCACCTTCAGAATTAATATTGGAGTGTATTTCACTTACAAAATATTTCGCTCTTTGATAGTGTGTCAGTTTCAGTAGCAACTTACATTAGCTTGTTTGTAAAAAAAAAATTAAATCCAACGATAATTATGCTCTTTTGACCTTCATTTGGATACTGTACCACAGCTTACGTTACAAACAAGGCCAGTGATGTAATTTATCACCAATACTGGCTTCCTTTTGTTTTTCTGTTGCGATCATAAAATCTGACTTTTAACACTTTTGTTTATCTTTGTGTTTAAGAAACCTGTTGATAAAATAAGAGTGTTTGGAATAGAACATCTGGAGCTATGCTAATCAATTAATTTGTTTTAAAAATAATAGCTTTTGTTTTCACAAGCAGACAGTTACAACTTCATTAAATTCTTTATGACAGTAAATGTCAACACAATTATGACTATCTGGCAAATTAAGATTACCTTTGCCTTTCTTAATAGCACTTGTTCCAAATAATATATTCTGAAGACCTTTCGTATTTGTTTCAAATATAAGTCTTAGAAGGGAAATCTATTTAAAGTTATAAGTTGGGAACTAATTTTTTCCTTTGAGTAACATAGCTTTATTTTGCCTTTCATTACAGTACAGTAAAGTCAAAATGGTCATAGTGTACAAGTACCAGCAAAAAATTACAATACCACTAATAGACAGCACTAAAAATAATCAAACAAAAAGACTAGCTGCCACCACCAATTTTAACCATACAGTTACTAATATGTTTAAAGCTGACAGCCCCTTCAAGAGTTCACATTGTCCCTAGATTCAATAGTCAGTCGACATAATTAATAAGCGATTGCTTTGGTGTACATTCGCTCATTTTAATGGTTTCTTCGATGTTTGTGGTCTATATCTAACAATTCTATGGCAGATCTTTGCTAAAGCACAGGTAAATTATCACTGTAGGAACTTCTGTATATATACACTAGTGTCTGTCATTAGTGTACTATACTCAAGACCCAAAATACCAACTCACCATCAACGAAACAGCCATAACGCTATTACATCAGAGCCTGCCACACAATGTACTTTCCACATGTCAATGTGATTACCAAATTCCTAGACTTACAGCACAGAACCAGATGGCTCCCAGTCTGCTATCTTCAAAACAAAACTCACAAACTTTAAATCTTGTTTCGTACAGCTCATCAGACAGTTCCCTACCAATAAATACCTGCCACACTATGTACTTTCCACATGTCAATGTGATTACCAAATTCCTAGACTTACCGCACAGAACCAGATGGCTCCCAGTCTGCTATCTTCAAAACAAAACTCACAATCTTTAAATCTTGTTTCGTACAGCTCATCAGACAGTTCCCTACCAATAAATACCCGCAAATAATTGCAAGTCCAACAAACAATAAGGCAATTCACAGACCTCCAAGGATGACAGCGTCTGTTAAGCAAAACATAATTCTTCAACCGCAAAACCAGGAAACCAAATCTTACGTATCTTCACTGCCAAGAACTCGTGTACCCGAGACTGGAATGAGATTTTCACTCTGCAACGGAGTATGCGCTGATATGAAGCTTCCTGACAGATTAAAACTGTGTGCTGGACCGAGACTCGAACTCGGGACCTTTGCCTTCGGTGGGCAAGTGCTCTACCAACTGCGCTACCCAAGCACGACTCATTACCCCCTCCCCATAGCTTCAATTCCGCCAGTACCTCGTCTCCTACCTCCCAGACTTCACAGAAGCTCTTCTGCGAACCTTGCAGAACTAGCACTCCTGGAAGAAAGGATACTGCGGAGACGTGGCTTAGCCAGAGCCTGGGGGATGTTTCCAGAACGAGATTTTCAGCACTTGCCCGCGAAAGGCATGGGTCCTGAGTTCGAGTTTCGGTCTGGCATACAGTTTTAATCCGCCAGGAAGTTTCATATTAGCGCATACTCCGCTGCAGAGTGAAAATCTCATTCTGGATATATCCCCCAGGCTGTGGCTAAGCCATGTCTCCGCAATATCCTTTCTGCCAGGAGTGCTAGGTCTGCAAGATTTCCAAAAGAGCTTCTGTGAAGTTTGGAATGTAGGAGACGAGGTACTGGCGGAATTAAACTTGGGGGGACGGGTCGTGAGTTGTGCTTGGGTAGCTCCGTTGGTAGAGCACTTGCCTGCGAAAGGCACACAGTTTTAATCCGCCAGGAAGTTTAACCCAAGACTAAGCCCTTCTCAACATGAAATGACTTCTCGTCTGGTACAAGTGGTACTGCCTATCTATTGGATGTAAAAAGATGGGAACCATTGCATTTTGAACAAATGTACCACTATCCTCAAAACAAAACTCACAATCTTTAAATTTTGTTTCTTACAGCTCATCAGATACTTCCCTACCAATAAATACCCTTTTAACAATTTCAGAATTGTTGGTGAAGGCCATTGACAGCACTCTCATTGCTCAGCTACGACTGTGGGCTGTAGCTCTCTAGGCTGCAGAGGTGATGGGTTTACGCACACTACAGCGGGACATCGAAAATCACATGCTGCATTCTGATTTTATGACATCTAGAACATTGTTACAATTAAATAAAACAATTTTACAGACACTGATATAAACATTTCCTGTGTTTCAGCATGGATCCAGATGCTACTTTCACTAAGGAAAAGCAATAAAAAAATTAATGGTCATTCTCCTAAATGACACAGCACAGAGCGTCCTCCTCGTTTCCTCTTATTGAAAGGATGAAGTGAACATAGCTGAAACACAGATATCTTAATTAATTAACACTACATAGCTTATATATACATAAAGCAACTTTATTGTAATTTATGTTCTTTTTCCCAATGAAACTATGTATTACTTAGATTTTGCTCCATATTCAGCATCTCTTTAACTTCAAGGCCTGTTTATGTCAAATATTAATGTTTCTGGAATAACTTTATTTTACTTTCGGCACAGGGATACCATTTCAGCCTCCACCACATCTCACCAAGAATCAAACCTCTGTGCAACTATCGGCTCCAACTACTATAAATAGTAGTAAATCAATTTATATCAATGGAGCCAAGTACTTCAAGACGGTGTACATCTATAATTTCAATTACTCCTCTGACATTACAAAATCCATGGGCTGCTGTATTTACATATCTGGTTATTCATACCATTTTCAGATGACCCATATCACACATCTCTTTTTTAACTTTTTTTTAACAATGTCCTCTTCAGGTCTTTGAAGTCCACTTTCTCACATTATCTTTATACTAATTCAACACCAGAACCTTAGCTAAACAAATTTTACTCTCCTATTACAAACAAAATTGTGTCAGGTCAAATGCATACAGACAAAAAAAAAACTCGTTCTTTAATTAAAAAAGTGCTTACTTAATAAAGCCTTTAACACCTTCTCACGCTCAATTTCAAGTGAAAATCTTGCTTTATTCTAGTAAAATACAAATCATCAATTACCACAGGGGACACTCCTTCCTTCATTCCATTCACTTTTTCTACATCGACATCTACATCTACATGGAACCTCTGTAAATCACATTTAACTGCCTCGCAGAGGGTTCATCGAACCACCTTCATAATTCTCTATTATTCCAATCTCGTGTAGCGCGTGGGAAGAATGAATACCTATATCTTTCTGTACGAGCTCTGATTTCCTTTGTTTTATCATGATGATCGTTCCTCCCTACAACAAAATATTCTTGCATTGAGGCAGTCTGCTCAGTAGGTCTGTTTCATTTTCTAAGTGTCCTGCCAATAAAACTCAGTCTTTGGCTAGCCTTCCTCACAACATTTTCTATGTATTCTTTCCAATTTAATTTGTTTGTAATTGTAATACCTAGCTATTTAGTTGAATTTATGGCTTTTAGATCAGACTGATTTATCATGTAACTGAAGTTTAATGAGTTCCTTTTAGCATTGATGTGGATGACCTCACACTGTATCTTTACATCTTCGTTATTAGATACTTCAATCTCTGACTCTGGCTCTGAAAAAATGTTCAACATCCTCTTATTCATAGCAACCATTTTCTGAATTTTCCCTTCTTTGTAAGTTGGTTCAAATGGCTCTGAGCACTATGTGACTCAACTTCTGAGGTCATCAGTTGCCTAGAACTTAGAACTAATTAAACCTAACTAACCTAAGGACATCACACACATCCATGCCCGCAGCAGAATTCGAACCTACGACCGTTCTTGGTAAGTTTTAAAATAGGGTACCATATATCATTTTCTTTTAGTATGACCGTCACAGTGTAAAAACCAGATTTAATTTCGTATGGACATTTGTAGAGATAAAAAAACTTCTTGATGCACTTATAGCTCTTTTTAATTTCTTACTGTCCATAAACTAAGATTTGATCACCAACTTTTAACGTTAGGCTTTGTAGTGCCCTTATTTAATCCATTAGATCTTTTCTTGGCACTTTTATGTAGGTTACTATTTACAAATTATGAAAGTTTACTATCTCTATTGTCATACTTTGGAGGATATTTAAATGTGTTCAGTAATCTATCTCCTATAATTTTGCCTTCTATTATCCCTTAGCGTGCTACCCCTGTCCAATCATGTTGGAGATCCTTCTGAATGCTGTTAAGAACATTGGATACTTTTTTGGTACAGTATGTTCTACTCAGGTGACCTAGCTCTTCCATCTCTCCACCAGTTTTGCTCACTGGCGAAAGTATATGCTGCACGCCATTTACTGTCAAAAGTTCGTTGGCACGGTTATGAGAAATTAATTTTGGGGCTTAGCTACCTTAGAGAAATACTCCTCACACTAAATTTTTATCATGGTTTTGCTAGTAGCAGCTCCAATTGGATACAGTTTTACAGATTTCGACCACACACCACCACACATATCGTACCACTCATTGCTTTAGCTAAAGGACAAAAAATGTCAGTTGATGATTAGTCCCAAAAATGTAAAGGCATTATGGGAGATAACTCTATTTGCATCCTTTCATTCATAGCTTTTGTTTGCTGACATATTCAACAAGACAGTATCTCCTTATGCTCCAGTCTACTGATACTCTTACAAAAATAATAGCTTTGGATATGTGCTAAACATTTCTTTACCCCAAAGTGACCATACATTCTCTGTATGTATCATATTAATTGATGAGCATATTGCCTAGGTATACAAGCTCGCCACCTAATTAGGTCATGACTACTGGTATTAAACAATATTCCTTTATGGAAGTCCAGTACTTCTTCCAAGTCTTTAACAATACATTTTTTTTTACTTTCTTCAACCTTGCATCCCTCTGCTGTTCTCTACCCAAGTTCTTTATCAATTGCCTCAGTTCCTTTTCATATTCCAGAAAGTTAACTTTATAAATTACAAATTCCTTTCCCATCTCTAAACAATTATATTTATATGTAGATCCAACTCTAAAGGTAAGCAAGGTATAGTATCTGGTAACTTATTTTCTTAGCCTTGGATACGCCTTAACTCTGTTTTGTAAAATTGCAGAAATAACACCCAGCTTATCAGCCAATTCTATAACACTTTGCGAGTCATTAAAAAAATTAATGTTCTATCATCAGAATAAACTTCTGCTGTGTGTCCACAGAACAGGTATTTAAATTTCTTTATGGTCCCACACAGCTGTTGTGGAATAGTTCCTTTCATTACATGAAAACTTTCAGCTAGTGAAAGCAGGGATTACAGCTGTTTTACACCATTCTTATATACTGCTGGAAAACCTGACATTTTATACAATATCAGAAGAGTCTACTGTATACAAAACTCTCTACTTAGATCAGGGTGTCCCAATAGTCCAAGCTGTATTTGACAACTGAAGTGCTGCACCTTGATGACATCTTCAAAAACTTTCGTAATCTTTGCCAAAGGACATATGATTTAGATCCTGCATATTTTATTCCCTTGCCTGGTTTGGTATGTAATGTTCTGCTGAAAATTAGTGAAGAGGAGTTTCAGCTAATAACCAATATCGAACAGGTGTCAGAGGCAGAATTGTTCATTTTTCCTGCAAACATGCAGATGCCAATAACAGATTGGTGTCCAATTATAATGAAAAATCGATGAATCGTCTATCATATATCTCTATGTGAATAGCTAATATAGCTTTGCAATGCTGGCACATATTGCAGTGTGTAATTTTGAACGACATCCTCCAGACAGTGTCAAAAGTTTTGTGGTGATGGACGGAACACATGATTTGGACACAGGATATGTACTGGAAGTAGATATTGAATACCCTAAACGTATTAACAAATTTACATTCAGATTTCCCCTATGTCCAGAAAAAATTCTACCCTAACAGGCAGCAAGAAACCACAGAAATTTTTCAACACTGAATGATAAGAAAATCTATCATTCATTATAGAAATTTGAAACAATATTTACAAAACCTTTAGTATTAAAAACATTCATCGAATCTCACTGCTTAGACAATCTGCATGGATGTGACCATACATCGAGATTTGTGCACAAAATAGCAAGAGTACAACCATTGAGGTCGAGAAGAATTTCTTAAAACTCATGAATAATTCCATATTTGGCAAAACAATGAAAAACGTGTGAAAGATTAGGACATTACACCAACAACATCATGGAAGGGCAGTAGCATTAACTGCAAAACCTATTTTTCCAAGGTGCAGCACTTTTAATGAAAAATTGGTCACTGTTGCACTTAGCAGTCCCAATTTACTCTCTGAGAAACCCCTTAATCAGAGAATAGCGATTTTAGATATTTCGAAAAAGCTACTTTTTTCCGTTATAGATATGCATTGAAAAAATTCCCATAAAATTATGAAGATTGTGCTACACAGCCACTGATAGCTCATATACCACATCTAGACTTCAAGTATCTACAAAGAGTGATGTGCATATGACGTCTGATACTTCGGGATTCCCAGCGAATTACAAATATGATATTCAGCTGATGAATAAAAATGTAGTTGCGCTAGTAAACGACGAATAAACGGGGAGCCCACTGCAGAATTTCTAGGTTTATGTGCGAAAATGTACCCTCTAGAGTTCAAGTCTGGGTGCGTAATACACAAAGCTAAAGGTGTAAAATCATAGTCTGCAATTGATGATTAGAAGAAGCGTCCTGTATTCTGAAGTAAGAATTACTGAGCAACTGATCAAACTAGTCATTCCTTCGAAGCAGTACAATGTTTCGACTACTAGACAACTGCAGTTCTCTTTACTTGCTCAGAATGACAAACGTCATATACTCTCTGATAAAGTAGATACATTGGCTTAAGGATATTAGCTTAACAGAAATGATGATTGTAAATAACGTAAATACCTGAATAACGTTAAAAATGGAAATTGTAAAATGTAAATAATATATATTGTAGTTTGTAAACTGAGGAGAATCACACCTATTCATGATTTAAAAAATGTAAAATAATGAAAATTGAAGTAACTTAAAAAATTGGTTACCATGGTAGTTTGATGCTATCGTAAATACCTATAAACTGTATATACTTTTCGATAGAAGTTTAATGATCCATTGTAACTGCATAGTATTTATAAAACAGTGTATGTAAATTGCATATTTTTTCTACGGAATTCATTCAGCCACTGTAGTTGCTCATAAAGTGGGAAAAAGCGTATAAAAAAGAAAAACATTTTATGAAAATTTTTTAATAAATTTAATATGTATCATTTTTTGTGTTTGAATTCTTCTTTCATTTTCCTTCCAACTCTCTCTGTAGTTACTTTGCATCACACACACACACACACACACACACACACACACACACACACACATGCACACAATGTTATCAAGTGTCTATCTGTCTCTATGGTGGGCTGAGTCTTGTCAGGATACCTGAGACTTGTGGAGATAAATAGCACTGCACTGACATGTGTATTCTACGCTTGTGTGTAAGTGATGAAAAAGCTTGAGAGATCAGAGAATTTATACATTTTGCTAAACATGACCGAGAAAAGATTGAGGTATTTTTTAAAATATTGTGAAAGGTGGAATCAAATGTGTGTATAAGGATTACAGAGAGACAGAGAGAGAGACTCTGTGTGTGTGTGTGTGTGTGTGTGTGTGTGTGTGTGCTGTGGTGGTGTCAGGGAGGGGACTGGTGGAGTGTGTGCCAGCTTATGTATATAATGGATATCTTTGAGCTTGTAGTCATTTTAATATTATGCTGGAGGTATGTGTATGTACATAAATAATGCATAACTTAGACACTGGTATCACTTTAATATTATTTACATAAATAATGTAACCTTAAACCGCTGACACCATTTTTAGTACTACAGTCTGATTTGTTATAAACAGTGGAAGGAGACGCTACATAGCAAAATTGTTCCATTTCCATCATCTTGGATTTTTTTTCATTTTAATACTGTGCTATGATTTTCAAGAGATAGGGGATGGGAGAGGGGGTGGGAAGCGGTATTAAATACAACTGTGGTAGCTGGACTTTTTCCTCAGCATTTTTTTTCAAATTTTCACCAATACCATCTTCAAAATTGTTTCGAATTTTTTAATTTCCCTGCCATATGCAATATTACTTTTTTTAATTTCCTGCCATTTTATGAGTGGGACAATTGGTGTGCTTTGAATTTCCCACTACTGTTTTTTAATTTCCCACCATCCAGTATTTTGTATTGAACTCAGAAACTGGAACTGTGTGCCAGATTGTTGTTAGACATACTACTACCATGTTCCCTTGCAGTGCAGCAATGTCTATGTGTTAAGTACTCCATGGTCCTGTAGGATCAGATAATTATCCTACACTCACACATCTCAGGTGTGAATATAATCGCTATTGGTATACAAACCCCACAGCTAGATGGTCCAGGGTACTGCATGGTCAGGTCGTTATACTATACTATGAATCTCAGGTGTGAACATAATCGCTATCGGTATACAAACCCCACAGCTAGATGGAGTGTTAGAAAAGTGAGCTGGGGACGTTATGAAGAACTCATAATGTGACTAATAAATGAAATTTTCAGTATTCACAACAGAATTGATGGGAATGCACAGTTCGTCTTAATAATCAAACGATCAGCTAATAGAAGTATCTCTCTCCTAATATGCAACAGTGAAGACCAACGGCCGACAGTTGTCTAAGGGGACATACATTTCTCCAGGATCATAGTAAGGAGAAGATTTTTTCTGGCACAATACAGAAAGATACCAACGTTACAAGCAAATGGAAGCTGCAACAAAAACAGTTTTGAAGGCACGAAACAGGGAAAGCCCGGTTCAGTAGTGCAAGTCGATATGATAACACACCTGTGCTGTTGCACCTCCTATGGAAGTCAGCACTGACACAAACAAGGAATGAGAGAAGTTAACAATTGCTGGTGGCAGGAATTGAAAATGATCTGTAGAGGACACTTTCAGAGTAATAGAACTCTTTATTTCTAAAAAGAAAAGTGGCACAACTTAACTTCTCGTTATGAAGTGACTTCCTGGCCTCCTCCTACATCAATCACATTTACTCTCTATGACTACTCACAGAACGCAGGCTAAGTATTGTCTTCCTATTGCACAGTATTGATCCTCTCGAAGTCTGCAGCCAAACTGGGCAGAGCAGCGATGGGCGGGTGGTTAAGTCAGCGTTGACAGGGGCGTTGAACTCTTTATCTTCCTTAAGGTGTGGTGTTGCCTATTCTTTCCATTGGCGTGCGGACCAATGCCTTCTCGATGCCGTTTCGCGGCACTGCGCTGGTCGGTGTGCAGCTGATGTTTTATGACTGCACAACCGCTATGACAGAGGTCTGGCTGAAGATCAGATGTTTTAGAAGTCCCTTTGTTCCCTTTGAGTGAGAAATATATATTAGAATTTACTGTTATTCAGCTATCATGATACACTCTGAAAAGTGAAGCTGGAGTTGTCCTTTACATCAAGCAGTAGTACAAATTGCACCTTCTGCTTCTGCAGTGATTCGCATTTTGAAGCTTGTGCTATAGAAGTAAAACTGATGTGAAGTTCACAGTAATAGTCACAATACACTAGGCTCCATCAGATGATTTTGAATTATTTATGAAACATTTACGCGAATTTGTAACTTCTAAGCAGAATGATGCGCCATAATATTAACGGAACATTTAAATTTAAATTTTCAGGGCAAATATATCATACAGCTATACCAGTGGTTGTCAAACTTTTTCGCTTAAGAGCCAATATTGACACTGCAGGTTGACCCCTCAGGAAGTGAGGGTTAAAATTGCCCTTCAAATATAAATCCAACGTCCACCAAACCATGATTATTGATAGAAGCTTACCACAGACACACTTTGAATCTACATGTAAAGTATCACAAAAAATATGTTTCAGTGTGCCGGCCGGAGTGGCCGAGCGGTTAAAGGCGCTACAGTCCGGAACCGCACGACCGGTACGGTCGCAGGTTCGAATCCTGCCTCGGGCATGGATGTGTGTGATGTCCTTGGGTTAGTTAGGTTTAAGTAGTTCTAAGTTCTAGGGGACTTATGACCACAGCAGTTGAGTCCCATAGTGCTCAGAGCCATTTGAACCATTTGTTTCAGTGTAAAAGAAAATAATACGAGGTGTATACAGAAAAAAAAGCGGAATACAATTTCTATGGGCAGAGTTTATGTAGCTCGCATTGCTGCCGCTAGGCGTGTATAGTGCAACTTACTGCCAGATCAGTGTCGCCTGCGTTGTCGACCTGGTTTGTTCTGTTTATCTGCAGTGATCGTTTTTCCTAAAGCTATTTTGTTCTTCTTTCTTTTTTATGATGCCAAGTTTAAATGAACAACGTGCAGCTGTGAAATTCTGTTTTCTACTTGCAAACATGCTGCTGAAAATTTTTTAAATGTTGAAAACAGCATATCAGGATGACGATATGGGAAGAACTCATGGTGACATGTCGAGTCATGATAAACGTTGTTCTCGACGTCCATCAACTGCCCAAATCGACGAGGATATTAAAAAAATTCGAGAGCTTGTGCTCACAGACTGTCGACAGACAATTGATCAACTGTCAGAGGTTATCTTGGGGATCGGTTCAGCGAATTTGAACAGAAGATTTGGAAATGAAAACCGTTGTTGCTTAGTTCGTTCCTCGGATTCTGACTGACAATCAAAAGAAACGTCGAGTTGAAACATGTTGTGCTTTGAAACAATAGCTTGAAATTGATCCAGATTTACTGTCAAAAATCATTACTGGTGGTGAGTCATGGTTCTATGGTTACGACCCAGAAACAAAGCAACAGTCAAGCCAACGGAAGACGTCATCGTCACCCCATCCAAAAAAAAGTCCTCAAGTTAAATCAAACATCAAAACAATGCTGATTCATTCAGAGTTTGCTCTCCCACGTCAGACCGTCAATCAAACCTTCTATTTGGAAGTTTTAAGAACATTGTGCAACAGTGTCAATCAAGAGAGACCAGATTTGTGACAGACAGGAGACTGGTTCTTCCACCACGATAACGCACTTGCACATACAGCCATCTGTGTTCGACAGACTCTGACTAAAAATAGGACGGTTCAGTGGAAGCACTGGCAGGACAAATGTATTAGTTGTACGGAGAGTATTTTGAGGGCATAAGGTTGTTTTGTAAACAGTTTGAAAATTTATAGCTTTTACAAAAAAATTCAATTTTTTTCTGGGTACCCACTCGTATATTGTAACTACTTTCATTTTTCTGAAGGCTTACATAATGACCAATTTTCCTTAGTGAAGCGGGTACCGTGGCCAGTGCCATCGAAATAAGATCCCATATATTTTTCTGATTTCTGGACACATTTCCCAGGCATCTTCAGGCCCTTGTATCTGAAAGAATGCCAAACGGCTGCAACAGACCGTTTTCAATTGGAATTTTGTATTACGACAAATAGAAACGGTTTTACGTAACATAACATAATTAATTCAAACGTGTCAAAGGGATGCAGTGGTGAATGATAGCATCGTATATAAAAAGTTTGAGAAGTCAGTTTTGTCTGTTTTATTATGCGTTGTTTTGGAAGTAAGTAACCCTTATTGAGATGAACGTCTTGGCCACTGTTTCCTATGAGTATGTGGCCATTTTTCCCGACCAGACCCAATGTCGACATAAGTAATAGACAGAAGAAACTGTCAAACTGAAATAAATAACAAGGCACTAATTTACATACCAAAAGATGTTGTTCAAACATTGATTTCGTAAAATGTTATTGCTCCCCATACAAGTGAGGTAGCAAAAATAATGTAGATGACTTATCTTGCATCAGCCGACTAAAAACAAAAAAGTCTTTACTAAAAGAATAACGGAATAAGTTTCCACTTTTTGTCACACTGATAACAATGGTGATGACCGCTGACTGAAAAAAAATCGGAACACCAAGAAGTAGGGCCACTATGAGGATACAAATTGAGTGTTAGTTACCTTTGAGAACGAATGTGGTGAGTTGATGTTAGTAAAAAACGTCGTTCTCAACTTCTCGCTGCGTCTGATTGGGGCTGTACAACAGGGCTTCGAGAAGCTGGATGTTCCTTCTGCGATACTGCAGAAAGACTTGGCAGGAATGCAGCCTCTGTAGACCATTGGTGGTAGCGGTGGTCACGAGAATGTATGGCCACAAGAAGACCGGGCTCTGAACAGCTGCATGGCACTACCACTGTGTTTGGCATATGGCTCTGGGGCATCGAGCTGCGTCTTTAGCAGCAATTTTAGCAGTAGTTGGCACCAGTGACACAATGAACTGCTACAGATCGATTACTTCAAGGACAACTCCAAGCCAGATCTCCTGTAGTGTACATTTCACTGCCGCCAAACCGCCGCCATTTGTGTCAAAAGTATGTGGCTGACCCTAAGTCAGAATTGTAAACAGGTGAGAGCTGAAAAAAGTTATCAATCATTTTATTCTTAATGTATATTTCGTATTTCACTGTTAAATGTCTTTCCAGTGCGAAGAATTAGAAGAGACAGTTTGGATGCTCAAATGTGGTGATATATTATTATTCTTTTACAGTAAATTAATAAGATGTCAGTGAAATAAAATAGAAGATGCAAGCTATAATGAGACATTAATATTTTTATTTATACTGGTACATATAGACACAAAGATTCTGCAAAAAATATCTTCATAAACAAATTCAAGTATAAAGAAGGAAATTGTATTTCTCAGACTCTTCCACCTTGCACATAATATTGTTTTCCTTGACATCTTATTTCAAAAACGCAACAAGTTCGCTGACTGGTGAGAGATAACATATTTTCACAGCATTTACTGCCAAGTTGATACAACCATTCAGGGTGAGTGTGGTATCACAGATCGATACCACCCACACCAGCATCTCACAGTTTCCAATGTTAATGCACGTTACCAAAAGACGCTGATAGTGGTCACACAGGGAACCAGAGGATCCTGTGATGCAAGCCCACTGAACCACGCCTTCAGTGGCTCCAACTACGAGTGCCCTCTGCAGTCTTGATACAGAGTAGCTGGTGTCAGTTACACAGTCCAGTCTCAGTCAGTCTTCACCAGTCTTCAGTCTGATTCAGCCTTCGACATGCTCTTTGCTTCTTGTAATAGCTGGACTATATTGCTGTGGTTCTTTTGTAAAGTTCCTCTGCAACGCTTGGAGAAAGCTATAAGTTAAGTAAAACTTCTTTCTATTGTATTTACATGTTTGCTCATATCCCACTTTCCTATGACGATACCTACTGCACCACTCTGTAGAGCACCTTTTCCTACCATTGTGTATGAAGTAGAACACAACAGTGCCTTTGTAGCGATAGGGCATCAGCCTTGCACATAACGCTGGGGAAGAGGACATAACCAGCATCTTTCCTACTGCGTCATGAAAGGAATCGTGATTCTGCAGAATTAACCTCAACATCTTTAAATTCATGTGATACCGAGAAATATGTCCTACATGCCAGATTTCATAGAACTTGAAAAACACATAATGCCCCACTTCCAGCAGTTCCATCAAAGCATTTTCTAAATCTGCAGTAGGAGCAGTGGACCCACTTGCATCGTTAAAAATCTTTGCATTGTAATGGCGTTAGTAGCAGTGACTAGAACTGCATGGTGCATTTATGTTCCTGGAGATGTCCTGACTGAAATGGATCGCAGTACAGAAATTAAAAGAACCTCACAAATCTGACTTACTAAGATTTTGAGACTGAAGCAGTGCCTAGCCAGAAGAGCCAACTAGGAAGCTTCATCACCATACAACTACATATTGATTTCTGAAGACCTGCACGCTTCAGTGATCCACGAAATACAGGGTGTTAGTATGTTCTTTGTTTCTTTACATTAGAACAAATCATTAGAAGGTTTCTTGAAACACAGGAAAAGTACAGTGAGGACAGTTCCAGGAAGACGACTGCTCCATGAATTTCTAGTAACTGCTACTAACACCACTCCAATGAACTGACTTTCAACAGATGCAAATGGGACCATTGTTGCTATGGCAAATAGAGAAAATGCTTCGTTCCAATAGCTGCAAGTGGGACAGTATATGGTTTTCAAATACGATGAAAACTGGTAGGACATACTTCACGGTATCACTTGAATTTGAAGGTATTGAGATTAACTACATGTCTTCTGCTGAATCACAATTCCTTTCATGGCCTAGTAGGAAAGATCCTGTTTAGATCCTCTTCTGCAATGTTATACGTAAGGCCAATGTCATAGCATTACAAAGTCACAGTTCAATGTGTTATAAACTTGACAACAAGTGTTATGAAAATATTTTATTTCCCACATTTAAGTAAACTTATTTTAAGTGACATTGGTGAAGCCGACTGTGAGCTACAAGCAAAGTTGGCCATTTACCTCAAGCACAGAGGGGTAAATAGTGCAGCCACTGTGGGGTTAGAAGAAGTGAGAAGGGGAATGTTTTATTGTTTGTCCTTCAATACTGACTACTCACAGGTGTGCATGACTTGTACCGACTAGTAGAGTAGAGTAGAGTAGATTTATTTTCATTCCAATTGATCCATAGTGAGGAGGTCCTCCAGGATGTAGAACATGCTACATATCTGTAGCAAGGAATATAAAATTAAGTTATGCTGTTGTAATACAATGCATTGAGTTGAAGAAGAATGATATTCAAAACATTTACTCAATATTTGTGATCACGTCTGTTATTGCATAACACATTAAATTTAAGTACAAATACTGTTATTAAGCAACTGATTGTCCACTCACACAGACATCACAATAACCCTTAACTATCAATCAGGCTATTACAGTGTCACACCATCAGGATCTCTGAGGGTGGCAGTGGAGAGGAACAGAAAACAGTCAACACGGATGCCAACTTTTAACCATCAGTACTTGGCCCTCTTACTTGTGCCATTGCTACAGCCAGGGGTGGATACAGTATTTTTCTGGGGTCAGGGGCACAAGGATTAGAAGCATTGATCGTGACTGGGCCAAATATCTCACGAAATAAGCGTCAAACGAAAAAACTACAAAGAATGAAACTTGTCTAGCTTGAAGGCTTGAAGGGGAAAACCAGATGGAGCTATGGTTGGCCTGCTAGATGGCGCTGCCATAGGTCAAACGGGTATCAACTGCGTTTTTTAAAATAGAAATGCCCATTTTTATTACATATTTGTGTAGTACATAAAGAAATATGAATGTTTTAGTTGGACGACTATTTTCACTTTGTGATAAATGGCACTGTCATAGTCACAAACATATGGCTCACAATTTTAGACGAACAGTTGGTAACAGGTAGGTTTTTTAAATTAAAATACAGAACGTAGGTACGTCTGAACATTTTATTTCGGTTGTTACAATGTGATACATGTACCTTTGTGAACTTATCGTTTCTGAGAACACATGCTGTTACAGCGTGATTACCTGTAAATACCACATTAATGCAATAAATGCTCAAAGTATGGGCCAGGACGGTGGACGTCAGGTGCAAAGAACACCAGAGGCACACCAGACTCGGACAGGAACAAAATCTGCCATAGCGGAGCACTGTCTGGAGCTCGGCTACTCAGTGGACTATAACAACACCAAAATTGTGACACAGACGCCAAGATTTTGGGACAGTGTCATAAAGGACAGCGGTTACCAGCTCAGCTCGGCATGGAGTCCGGCTCTGGAGCTTATCAGGGCTCAACGAAATGAACCAACAAACTCCTCAAGAAGTAGTAACACTGCAGGAGGAGCGCCAGGCGGGTGCGGACCGCGAACGCAACTCCCGACGCAGAACGGGCCCCTGACAGCCGCCACAACTGCAGATGATGGAGGAGCCGAGCACGGACGACCGTCGGAGCACCAGGGAAGTGCCAACACCGCAGGATCAGCGCCAGGCGGGCGCGGACCGCGAATGGAGCGTCCAACAGAGGACAGGCCTCACAGAGCTGCCACAGGTGGAGACCAAGTCGGGTGCGGACGTCCGAGGGAGCACCGGGGAGGAACTACACCTTACAAGCAGCGCCAGGTGGGCCCGGACCGCGAACAGAGCTCTCGACGCGATATGGGCGTCAGACAGCTACCACAACTGCAGATGGTGGACTAGGCGGGCGCGGACGTCCGTCGGATTACCAGGGAAGTGCCAACACCTCGGGATCAGCGCCAAGTGGGCGCGGACCATGAACAGAACGCCACATGCGGGTCCGGCTCCAGACAACTGTCACGACCACAGATGGTGGACGAGCCGGGCGCGGACGTCCGTGGGAACACCAGGGAGGGGTAAAAACCTCAGGAGCAGCACCTGGCGGGCGCGGACCGCGAACGGAACGCCCGACACAGGACAGGCCTCAGAGAGCTGCCACAGATGGAGCCCAAGTCGGGTGCGGACGTCCGAGGGAACACCGGGGAAGAGACCACACATTACAAGCAGCGCCTGGCGGGTGTGGACGACAAAGAGAGCACCCAGCGCCCTCTGGGCATAAATACTAGACAAGGTCCTCCAACAAGGCAGTCTCGGGTAGCACCTGAAGAAGGCAACGAGTTACGTGGCCGAAATATTGTGCCAGAGCAACACAAACATCCGACAGTAGACTCGATTACTCCACATGTCAAGATCTCGCCGGGAAAGCCTGAAGAGTTACTCTACCATAGTTTCGCATCAGTAGCCTGATCACTTACTTACTAATCACATGTCACTTCTGCAGTATAAAGCCAGGTTTCTACAGACATGAATTTCTTACCCATGCATTCCCCCACCACTACACATATGTGCATATTAGCGTTTCCACATGTTGAAGATAGAAAATGATAAGTGAAATTATTCATATGAGAGTTTAGCATACTTTAGCTGAAGAGCTTATAGTAACAGTGATGAACAAAAATCGAACATACTGATGTTGGGTATTGAAATGATCATCTCGTAGTAATCGTATGGGAACATCCAATATGCTACTAATGGAGTTATCTGCTGAGGACAATATCCCATTAGATAATTATTTTTAAATTAATAAAATCAATTTGGAAAGCCGGCTCTGTACAAAAGTCTAACATAGAACATAGGAGATGCAGTGTTAGTTTGCATCATAATTATAAGCAACACTGAAATATCTGGCTACTGGAGTCACTGCAGTATATATGTTGGATTTCGAAGAACACCGTTTCTAAATTTTTATGTTATCTGCAATACACTGAAGATATATCAGAAAGTTGGGTTTTTGTGTCAACAGTTCAGCTTTATTTTAATTTCTAGTGTTAGTCAAGGTTATGATTGGTTACATATATATGTTTTACTGATGCACAACTTAACTTTGTACTGCTGTACAGAACAATCATTACTCAATGATAGTGCCAATAGGAACACTGTTATATTTGCATAGGATTTTAATGATGGTGAAGAATAGTTTTAAATCTCTAAAGCCACCTATAAATTTACATTTCACCACAATATTTACACTCAGTGACTACATTCACACTCAATGACTAAAGCAAAAATTATCATCATTACACTGAAATAAAACATGCCTTCACAGTATTGATTGTCCTTCTGTAAAATGAATGTCAGCAAGGTCACTCTCTCCTTTTCAATACTTTTTAAACCTTTTTATCACTTCAAAGATTGGTGTGTTATTCTGTTGCAAATAAGTGATTATAATGAGTTGCTGAACGCTAGAATGATATTCCTATCGCATTGTTTAAGAACATTTGTCACTTAAGAATATTTTTACTTGTTTAGTTGAAGACTAAGCCCATTATTTTGGCATGACATTAGCCTTCCGCATACATAAATAAATGATTCTAGATATGTACTGCAGAACGACTGCAGAACGAATAAGAGCAGAACAAAAGCTGGTCCACCTCTCAGCAGTTGCTGAAACTCATAGGTGATGGTGGAGTAAGCTATATCACGGAAGATAGTTGCACGCCTTTCAACTTTCGTAACTTGCTCTAAGTTGGCAAGCCAGTTGGCAAGTGTGTAAGCAGGGTGTTTTCACATGCAAGATGACTCTTGCAAGTGGTGGTGGGGGTATGCACATGTAAGAAATTCAGGCCTTTGGAAACCTGGCTCAAGTTGCAAGAGTGGAGGAAGAGGAGGGTTGGTCAGCAGACCACACACAGTGTGTGACACACAGTCCGGAGAACTCTCTGTGTCTGTTTGTGACCAGTGAACATTTTCTCCCATTTCCTTCCGTCACTTGCAATATACTGCCGAAACAGAAACGAGCTCATAATGCTCTGATGCTAAAACAAAAAGCAGAAAATTCTACATATGGTCATCAGTAGACTAAAACACAAGTTGCAGAACACTTTCAGATCCCAAAGTCTACTCTGTCATTAACAGCAAGTCTAAGATAGAAAATAAAGGTAAGTCTGGAAAGTTGTTCATTTAGCGACAATAGCAAGCATATGAGGCCAGCCAAACTTGAAGTGGAGGATTAGTTGTTTTAATGGTGTCAGTACATGAACTCACAGAAAATTCCATTGTCCAGCCCCATTATTCAAGAGGAAGCTCGTGAAATTGTACATAAAAAGTGAATTCGTGTGTTCTGAGGGCTGCCAATGGCATTTTCAGAGGTGCAATAAAATTAGCACTATCTGTACCTGTGAGGAGGCATGTAGAGTAAACAAGGAAGATGCCGATGGATGGGTATGGGAATTTCAATCCAAGCTCTCTCATTTATATTACCTAAGAGATGAGCTTAATATGGATGAAGCCCTCATTTTCTTTATTTGATGCCTAAAAAAAAATACTATATGACAAATGCGAAAATGGTTATAGAGGAAAATGCAGCAAGAAGAGGCTGACGGTGGGCCATCTATTGTAATTCAAATAGTTCTCAGAAGCTCCAATGATTAATATTTGGAAAAGTCCACATTGTTTGAAAAATATCAATGTATTCAATATGCCATGCAACTATGAAAATAACAGTAGAGTGTGGATGGCCATTTGGTCTTCCATAGCTGGCTCTTGAAGATTCAACAATAAATGGCTGTGAGAAAGAGAAGTATTTTGCTAACTTCGGACCACTGCTCAGCACATCAGTTCGATGACCTCAAACTGCCCAACACAGAAGTTGTCTCCTTATCAGGAAACAACATGAGTCATTTACAGCTGTTGGATCAAGGAATAATCGCCTCAACAAAGCGTAATTACAGGCGGCGATTTGTTAAGTCTTTTAGGGTAGATGGTGCAACATGCATACTACCTTTCCTCCTTGCTTAAGTGCATGATCTTAAATGCATGATGGTAAAAAAAACACATCACTAAACTGGGAAGTCCTGACTCATCCAGCATTAAGGTATATTAGTCGAACCACTCATTGTACGTAATGTGGTAGTTCCCACTATGACCAAGAGATGTCAGAAGTAGCATTGCTCTATACAGTCCATCTGTTGCGACTGTAATTTCCGACAGTGTGTACAGCATTGCTGGTTTTCGTCCAATGTGACTGAGTGTGTATTTGTTTCAGTCTTTATGTGATACATTGTTGATTCAGCTTTTTATTACAGGTAAAAAGTGACACACATTCAGAATCACCATAGAATTCACAGTTTTTAGATATATTTTGCAGAAGGCGACTATTTCACAGATGACGCAGAGTTCACAATAGGTAGTGGAAAGTGACCTCCAAGTTCTCATGTGCTACCATGAGGCGATACGCAAATGAACTATTCACTGAACTCTGAATTCTATTATAAATTTCCCCAGTGCAAATCGTAAGTTCTTATTGACATCCGATTATGCTAATCCAGGATTCTGTTGAAGAATCAGACTGCGTGAGGTCGCTTGCCTCATAAAAGATAGTTATGCATGTGAATTATTAACATAAAGTACCCTATCAAAATTAGTGATTTGGTCTTAGTACAGGATTCTTGTGTCAATATATGTAGTCTGAAATACTGGGTAAAATTATCAGATTCATTCTATTCGAAAATTTACATATACTAACAAATCGAGTTAACGAGATATGCTTCTGAGTGTGGACAGATTAATATCTTAACAAAGGGAAAGGAGTATAACATAAATCTACAACTGTAAAACCTAGCAATGCAGATTGGCACATCCCCTTAAGGATACAGGGTACTTTTCTGGCTCAATATTATGTGAAAATCAACACTTTTTTTTCAGGCACTGTTTATATGTTTTACAGATTATTTGTCGATATCAGGTAATGCAGCATACTTTATAAACAAATTAGAAGTATTTTGAATATTTTTGAACCTGCTTATGGTTATTTATAAAATTACAAACAAATTGATGCAATTTTTTTCACAGAATGCTTCCTCAAATTGAACTACCATTTAATCCAATGTTATACATTTGAAGGAGACCAAATTTTTACCAGATATGCATAATATGATAGCTGAGTTATTAGACCTATTTAATTCCACCTAATATGTATATTACAAGAATTTAAAAAATCACATCTAACATTTTAATTTTTATAAATTCTTCCTAATAAAAATGTTATTTTTTCTATAATTTAGTTGATATTGCAATAAAACTTAGGTCTACTACATAAGTAAGGACTATTGCAAGTTACATAAAAAAATTAGAGCAATGGTTTATAAACTTTATGAAATATTTGTACCTGAATTCTGAAAAATACAACTTGTGGGAAATAGCGAATGAAGATATGAGTCAAATTAAACTGTGCCTCAGAACATTCCTGAAGCATAGTCTTCGTCCTGCACCATTTATTATTCATCTTCAAGCTTCCTCTTGGCATTCCTTTTAGCACTTCTTGTTTCTTTGGAAACTTGAAGAGCGAATCTTTCAGCTTCATGCACAACCCATTGTCTGTCACATGCAAGCAATTGATCATCCATATTAGGTAAACTGTTGTGCAATGGGATCCTGTTGTCAGAACATGCATTTCAGTTGTGGTCACATGCTCAATGGCTTTGATCCTTTGACCAACTGATCCAAATTTATTTGCATTTTCTTCCTGCAAAGTGGTTAATTCTTCAGAAACTACAATAATGATCAAAACAGACAAAATTAATTACAATTTGTGCTGTAGCCAGTCTTCTTGCTTGCTAGGCAGAAATGCTAACCATTACACCACCTCAGTACAATGGTCAACATAGCTGCGCAAACTACCCGAGTGCCCTCCTGCCCTCCCCAACACAAACTTCACTGTTTCTAACTTTTCATTTATTTTCAGTAGACAGATGGCGTCTTGGTCAAATATTGTTTACCAGCGGTAAACCCGTTTTAATGGCCTGCGATGCTTTTGTGGCAGTGCTTATTTTATTGCTGCGACTGATGTTTTCTTAGCTACTGCAGCATCCGATCTTGCCAAACCGGCGTCTCTCTTGGCAGATATAGCCATTTGTTTGACTTCAGAGACGTCTGCATGCAGTGAATGTATCTTCATAGTTACCGCCACATGGTTGTCATCATCTTGTCGACGTAATTTCTCGTAAGTATTTCTCAATACAGCTCCAAGTTTTTCGTCGGCTACTTTACTTTCGGCTAATTCCGCTTCCTGTTGCTGTTCTCGTCCTTCCTCTAACTGCTTCATAAATCCCATGAAGTCATACCACTCTGTATGGTGTCGCCCATTGAGCAAGGATGGCGAGTTGACCCTCGACTCTGGTGCACTCTAAGCATGACACCTGCTTTGGAGATGGAGTGGGGCAAGATCTTGTGTTATGATCCATGACTTTATTTCCAGTTCATGACTGTCATGTTGTTGAATGTATTCAGCTAAGATTGCCGAGTCTCATGATCGTGAACGACCTTCACAAGAAACTGTGCTCTCATTGGTCTGAGTCACATAGCTGTCTGACTGTTCCGAGAGAGGATTTATAGTTGGCAGTCTGGACAACTCATCATCCACAAATTTAATATCATCGCTAACGAATTCTTCGTTCCCTCTGTCAAGTCGATCCACACTGTCTGTCACATTTATTTGATTTCCTAGAGAAAGCATCTTGTCACGGTCCGTGCAGCTCCCCCCCCGTCGGAGGTTCGAGTCCTTCCTCAGGCATGGGTGTGTGGGTGTGTCGTCCTTAGGGTAAGTTAAATAGTGTGTAAGCTTAGGGACTATAGCCTTGCCATGGTGGATACACCAGTTCCCATCAGATCACCAAAGTTAAGCGCTGTTGGGCGTGGCTGGCATGTGGATGGGTGACCATCCGGGACGCCATGCACTGTTGCCATTTTTTGGGGTGTACTCAGCCTTGTGATGCCAATTGAGGAGCTACTCGACCGAATAGTAGCAGCTCTGGTCACAGAAAACCATCATAACGACCAGGAGAGCGGTGTGCTGACCACTCGCCCCCCACCCCCCTATTTGCTTCCTCAGCTGAGTATGACACAGCAGTCAGATGGTCCTGATGGGAAACTTGTGGCCTGGAGATGGAGTGCGGAAGCTTAGGGACTGATGACCTCAGCCGTTTGGTCCCGTAAGACCTTAACACAAAGTTCCAAAAAAATTTCGTAGCCAAGGAGTCTAGCATACCTCCGCATCAGCAGTCTCTAGCTGGCATTACAAGATACGAGCAGTACAAGGTTGCCATCTTGCATTATCACCATGCATCAAATTCCTCCATTATGTCGGATACTGCGTAGAACACTGAATGGAAGTTCAAAAAAATTTCGTAGCCAAGGAGTCTAGCAAAGTTCCGCATCAGCAGTCAGAACTAGCTGGCATTACAAGATACAAGCAGCACAAGGTTGCCATCTTGCAGTATCACCATGCATCAAATTCCTCCATTATGTCGGATACTGCGTAGAACACTGAATGATGTTCGACATTTGGTGCATTTTTGTGGTGTAAAATTGCATGAGATAGTAAATTAACCTCATATATTTAATTCGAGAAATTTTAAATTTCAGCTTGCAAATGAATCGCTGTAGGGAAGTACTGAAAGGTGACATAATGGCAATACTCCATTTTGAAATGCTTCCAGGTTAGTGTTCATCAAACGAAAATGCAGACTGAAGTGATGACGATCTGGATTACTTGCCAGCTGCATAGCAAAGCAGGGTAAGGAGAGTTACCATAATTTGCACAAGTTACAACCATTTCTATTTATGGTGGGTTACAATTTCGGTAGTCGCCATCATCCAGGCGGATGTTTTGCGTATCAGGTACCTTTCTGCTTAGGAAAAGAGAAGGCTTGTTTCCAAGACCACCATTATGCTAGAAATGTTACACTTGCAAGTTCGTCTGTTTCTTCAAGAATAAATCTTGCTTCCAATACTGCCACATAACTTGAAGAGTGGTTGTACACATAATTTAGCACCACTGTACTCACTAAACTGTTTTGAAAAAGCATAATAATGTCTGTTCATATTCTTATTCTAATGTAATCATACAATGTTTCACCAATTTTTTATAAAATTGTTCAACAAAAAGTCTTGTGCAGTAATGTGGGAACCACCAGTGCAGTTCAACTATAACAAACAGTTCCTCACTGAAATGTACTGCAAGCCATCCACAACATATCTGCTGCTTAGGATGACGTTACAACAGACATCATAGCTAACTATTTAAGAAGGCCTAGACAATAACTAATAACGAATCTGAAACTTAAGAGGAAACTGATCATCCAACATCTGACTTATAATGCTGGTACACTTTTGTATTCTGATGCTGCTCTTCTACAGGCCTACACTCGGTTGGTGCCCTCTTGTACCGCCAATATGGAGGAATGCACGCACACACGACATCTGTGCCGCTGAAAAACCGGTCATCAGCTCTCCGAAAGATGCAGAGGAAAATGATAATGCTTTACCATGAGGAGGTACGTGAATTTATGACACCAGTTGCAGCTGCAATAGCTGTTCTCGAGAGATTTGCTGCCACTTCTGGTGTCTCCATGGCATTTCAGGCTGCTCTGGATGTAGTATCTTCAGAGAGTGCTATAGTATTATGACCAACAAACAAAAAAAAAAAAAAAAAATAATTACTAGAGTGAAATTTTCACTCTACAGAGGAGTGTGCGCTGATATGAAACTTCCTGGCAGATTAAAACTGTGTGCCGGACCGAGACTCGAACTCGAGACAAAGAGCACTTGCGCGCGAGAGGCAAAGGTCCCGAGTTCGAGTCTCGGTCCGGCACATAGTTTTAATGTGCCAGGAAGTTTAAAAAAATTATTTTTTTTTAAATGAATGAACAGAAGTAAATACACTATGTGATCAAAAGTATCTGGACACCTGGCTGAAAATGACTTATAAGTTCGTGGTGCTCTCCATCAGTAATGCTGGAATTCAATATGGTGATGGCCCACCATTAGCCTTGATGGCAGCTTCCAATCTCGCAGGCATACGTTCAATCAGGTGCTGGAAGGTTTTTTGGGGAAAGGCAGCCTATTCTTCACGGAATGCTGCACTGAGGAGAGGTATCAATGTCGGTCGGTGAGGCCTGACACGAAGCCGGCGTTTCAAAACATCCCAAAAGTGTTCTATAGGATTCAGGTCACGGCTCTGTGCAGGCCAGTCCATTACAGGGACGTTACTGTCGTATAACCACACCGCCAAAGGCCATGCATTATGAACAGATGCGCGATCGTGCTGAAACATGCAATAGCCATCCCCAAATTGCTCTTCAATAGTGGAAGCAAGAAGGTACTTAAAACATCAATGTAGGCCTGTGCTGTGATAGTGCCCTCAAAACAACAAAGGATGCAAGTCTCCTCCATGAAAAACACGACCACACCATAACACCACCACCTCAGATTTTTTACTGTTGGCACTACACACCCTGGCAGATGACGTTCACCAGGCATTCGCCGTACCTACACCCTGCCATCGGATCGCCACATTGTGTACCATGATTCGTCACTCCACACGTTTTTCCACTATTCAATCATACAGTGTTTACACTTCTTACACCAAGAGAGGCGTCATTTGGCATTTACTGGCGTGAAGTGTGGATTATGAGCAGCCGCTTGACCATGAAATCCAAGTTTTCTCACCTCCCGCCTAACTGTCATAGTACTTGCAGTGGATCCCGATGCAGTTTGGAATTCCTTTGTGGTTCAAATGGCTCTGAGCACTATGGGACTTAACTTCTGAGGTCATCAGTCCCTTAGAACTACTTAAACCTAACTAACCTAAGGACATCACACACATCCATGCCCGAGGCAGGATTCGAACCTGCAACCGTAGCGGTTCCAGACTGTAGCACCTAGAACCGCTCGGCCACTCGGGCCGGCTAGGAATTCCTTTGTGATGGTCTGGATAGATGTCTGCCTATTACACATTATGACCTTCAACTGTCGGCAGTCTGTCAGTCAACAGACAAGGTCGGTCTGTATGCTTTTGTGCTGTACGTGTCCCTTCTCGTTTCCACTTCACTATTACATAAAAAACAGTGGAACTAGGGATGTTTAGGAGTACGTAAATCTCGTGTACAGACATACGACACGAGTGACACCCAATCACTTGACCACGTTCGAAGTCCATGAGTTTCGCCGAGTGCCCCATTCTGTTCTCTCACGATGTCTAATGACTACTGATGTCACTGATATGGAGTACCTGGCAGTAGGTGGCAGCACAATGCACCTAATATGAAAAACTTAAGTTTTTTGGGGGTGTCCAGATACTTTTGATCACATAATGTATGTAACCGACAAGAATCACTCTAAATAGAACAGTACATATTGTTTCTTAATATTATAGCTTGTTGTATTACATGATGCATTAATTCAAAAGGTACAATATAGTTCCAAAATATGTATGTAATTGTATTGTTTAAAAAAAATGATTACGAGCATCTGACGATATGTATAAGAGCCATTCAAATGAAATCTTGTCACTAGTGTAAAGTAACGGGAAGATTTTATTAACTCAAAAATGTAATTATACACAGTTCACATACTCAATAATAGTCACCAAAACTGTTGGAACGTTTATCCCATTGCGCCACTAGCCGGTCGATTCCATTCTTGAAGATAGTAGGCTGTTGTCGTATCCAGGCCTGGACCCAGTCACACACTTCGTCGTCCATTGCGAATCAATGTCCGTGAATAGCTTGTTTTAGATGTCCAAACACATGAAAGTCACACGGTGAAAGGTCGGGAATGTACGTTGGATGTTCCAGCCTTTCCCACAGAAACTGCTGCAATGTCGTCTTCACTGCATTGGCCGTGTATGGGAGGGCATTATCATGCAGGAGGATAATGCCAGTAGTAGATGTATCTCGTCCACGGTGATCCTGCTGTTGTCCAAGCGCAAAGCATTCACTTCTACAACTATTTCCAGTGTGATGACACGATGAGCCTGGCCAGGACGACCACCATCTTCCAGTGACTCGTGCTCCTCAAGGAATCGTTTGCGTCATTCCACAACACTAGAACGACACAGGCTGTACTCACCGTGTACAGCCTTCATCCGTCGATACATTTCATGGCCTCCAACTCCCTCCACCGCCAAAAATCGAATCACTCCTCTTTGTTCCTGCTTACTCGCCTGCATGTTCGGCAGTGGACGATAACTTGTGACTACCTGCTCTTCGGTGTGAAACCACACTGGCGCTATGCAACATCAAACGTGCACATGTCAGTCTCTCTACCAATAGATGGCGCCATCATACCCGCAGTTATGTGGTGCCACCTTACAAGTAATTCAAAGGTAGACACACTGATCAGGTTTCATTTGAAGGAACCTCATATATATACTTTCATCGATCAAACAAATGCCAGAAATACTACTGTACATATAAAGTATAGCTATTCTTACTTTCTTCATATAGGTCATGGAGACAGAGAACTCTAATTCGTTGCTACCAAAAACAAGATGAGTGAATTCAACAGTCGTTTATTTTTACGGAAAAAACTCCATAATTCAATCTTTGTTAAACCGATTTGGCTATTTTTGGTCTCTTGAAATTCGGCTAAACAATGGTCTACTGCACTTTTCTTACTGCAAACTTTTTCATAATGTGTCCAGTGGTTTACTTACCTGCTAAGTACCGCAATAACTGCTTAGTGGATAACGAGCATGAGTCCCAAAGCAAATGGTTTTCAACTTTTAGCATTCCAAAACATCAGAATGATCGATGAAGTGGTATAGTGTTCTTACCAAGACCCAATTTTGATTTCGCAAGGTAAAGAGAGCTTTTGATGACATAGGTATTTTGACAACTGACATTCAATAGACATTTCTTTCACTTTTTGACAGTATGTTAAACTGAAGTATTGGAAAGAAAATTGTTCCAGCTGGACTAAACGTTATACTCATCTTTGGGAGTATATATTTACTGTTAGAAATAAGAATATATGTTAAGTACAATGGATATGCCATTGGGCCTCGGACAGTCTAACAATGGTCACCCTCAGGGAGCCATACTGAAATAACTACCTGTCACACCGACGCCTAGGAATCAATGAATGGCTATCTCTGTACAGGGTCATTTTTAAACTGCCCAAAAATGGCGTGCGGGTGGCACAGGGGGTGCTGCCTGGCTGGGGGGCTGGGGGTCTCAGAGCGACCCTTCGCCTTTTTATTCGTGCATGTATCAATGTCACAACATCCTCTCCCCCCACCCCCAACCCCCCTCCATCATCGCGTCACAGGAGGACTGAAAAATCAAACACTGCTTGCTGCTCTGGATTAGGTTAAAATTTTGTCGAATAGTTCAGAACAGTCCCTGATGGTTTGAGCCTGTACATTAGACAAAAATTGTGATTGCACTATCTCCAGAGGGTTGTGATTGCATTCAGTGGGGTTTCAGTCCCACAGTGCCCTTAAGGAAAGTGTCAGAGTTGTCAAGAACTTCGTTCTGATGCTCCTCGCTTTGCGAACTGTCATTTTCGACCACGAAATCTTTGAGAATCAATGCCCCAAGGGAAGGAATGGTTTCTTCGACGCCATTTGCGTCTTGAGACCTTTCTGTGTCGATTCTGAGTGGTGGTGTGTCTGAAATGCTTTCTTTCGCTTCCCATAAGTAAACCGCATGACTACAACACTCGGTGTCGTGGTTCTGACCTTCATTGCAGAGGCAACTGAAGGGATAAAATGTGGGTAAGAGGCGCTGTGACGGCGTTCACATTGTGTTACACGTCCACAGTAGCACTGGACAGAACTGTGGTGAAAGTTGGAACCAATGTGATATCATTAACCCACCTTACACTTCACGTGAACTTCTGAGCTCTGAGCTCTCTTCTTTTTTTCCTATTGTGTTGACAACTTGCTTCTCAAAGCGTCACTGAGCCTGAGGGTGACGATACAGAGTGCCATGCTTTTGCACCTTTATAGGAGGAGGTTGTAGGTACCTTTGAGCCAAATTTCAAATATCTGTGTCGCAATGGGTGACAATTATGTAGTTTCGAAAAAGCAATCATTTGTGTTACACAGTGTAACCACCTTTCTTCGGTGTCTCACCAATATGTCATCAGCAAATTGATTAAATGATGTCTTTTCAGTGAGATTCTCTTCAAACGGAATTTATTTTCAAGTTTTCCCCTTCCGATAATCAGTGGTTGTTCCTATGCCTCAACAAAGAGAGCATTCATTTGTGTGGATAGGTTGCCTGCATTGCATATTTCAATGCACCGACACAGAAGTCTGTCCAGTTTGGGTATCGAATTTCTTGCACCATCATGGTAAAATATGATTCCACTTTACAACATTGGTCTCACGAGAGTTCTACACAAATTAGCAGAGTTCTCTCTCTCTCTCTCTCTCTCTCTCTCTCTCTCTCTCTCTCTCTCTCTCTCTCTCGTTTTTTCTCTGTTTCAACTGAAAAAGCTATCAAAAACAGGCTTAGATCATCTGCGAACTGTAAGGTACATATTCTCAGTGAAAAAGTGTTTTTCAGGGTCTCACATATACCATTTCAAAAACTTAACCGAGGGGTGTTACGTCGATGAACTAGCACTGCATATGGCAAACACTCACTAGTGCTGCAGCATAATGTCCCTTACATGAGGGTGTCAAAGATGCTGCCTCTACCACATGTGTCTAGGAATCAGTGAATGGTTGTCTCTGTACAGGTACATTTTTAAAGTGCCCAAAAAAGGTGCACGGGTCACACCAAGGGTGTTGCCAAACTGGCTGGACTTAGGGGGACCCTTTGCCATTTTATTCATCCATGTGTCAGTGTTGGATCCCCCTGCGCACACGTCACAGAAGGGTTGAAAAGGCATAAGCACCCTTTACCACTCATGGATCACATTCAGATTTCGTTGAATGATTTTGAACGGTCCCTTTGATTCCACCCTAGACACCAGAGCAAAAACTACAGTCGCCCTACACACAAAAGGGGTGCATCATGTTCAGTATCCTTGGAGGATGGCTAAATCGTCCGGAGGGGCGTTAGCATTCTCAAATGTTCGCGAGAACATCGTCTTCAGGCAGGGGGAGGTGGGGGGGGGGGCGTTAGGGTCCTGGAAGCCCATGCCCCCCCCCCCCCCCCCCCCATACACACACCATATATACCGAAATGATTGGGCTTATATTAGATTCAGTGGAGATTTTTCAGTACAACAATGCTTTTTTAATGCTGTTCATTCTTGATTATGATTAAAAGTCAAGTGAAAGGAGTTTCAGGCGTAAAGAAGTTGATGAAAAACAGCACAGGAAGATTTACGAAACTATGTGAGGCTTCAACTTTTGTAAAGCAAATTAGATGGTGAACAGTTTCATAACATTCTGTATTTGCGTAAAGATTTCAAGGACAGGTTTGAGCTAATTAGCTTCATTTGTCTCCAGCGTTAAGTGCCACGCTCAGCCATACAGGGAAACATTTAGGTGCAACGTGGCTGCGTGTGGGCTATTTCAGAGAAGAACGGCATAGACAAAAAGTTAGTATCTTTGTTCGAAAACTTGTGTTAAGTAAATAGATGCCTTTCATATAGGAAAAAAACAACAGGGAATGATTTTGGCAGGAAGGCTCATGTGAAATTGACCAATCAAAGCCAGAGTGATCTTCACAACCATGTCCACTCGTATCGTGAAGACAGTAGTTTGGAGTCACTGAACTAGGGATTTTTAGTCAATCAATTTATTGGGCAGCTTTCGACCCAGTTAGCTACTGGAAGTAAATTTTCAGCTTATTCAGTAGAACATTTGTGTGTTTCTAACGAAGAAAGGCAGTTTAGTAGGCCAGAGCATTTTATTTTGCATCCTTACAATGAAAGAATAGATGCTGAATGGACTGACACACCTGTCCATCAACCAACATATTAATGTGAACCCCGACTTTATAACTGTTATTTTCGCTTGATCCCCTTGACAACTTTATTTTGTAACCTTCTGTTCGTTTCTCTTGAATTTTTTTCGAGCTAGTTGTTTTTCTACTGTGTTCTATGTAAGACTGATACTTCAATAACACTGATATAAATTAAATAGATATTTATCTAGTATTTTTGAGGAAATTTGAGCTATTAACACGTATACAGAGCTTTTAAGGTGAATGAAAACAGCAGATCAACTCTTGTCGACTTGTCTGATCTATTTGCCGAATCTGTATTTATAGTAAAAAAAGTCATACTAGATAAAATTGGCGTTCCAATATCCCCCCCGCACGAAAATTAATCCTGTGTGCAAGCCTGGTCGTGTTCACACTGCACTGCTGACTATCGTTTTGGAGAGCGAAATGCGTGAAAATGGGCGCCCAGAGGGATGATGTGGTTTCACTGACGCCGCCTGTGGACTTTTTGAGTCAATTCCGAGCAGAGGTGTCGGAAATGGTTTTCTCGACCACGCATAACAAAACCAACTGATATCAACGGTCCGGTCATGACCTTCACTATACAGATGTCAAAAGAAGGGATGAGGGGGTGAGACATGGGTAAGCAGGCAGGGGCGGGGCGGGGTGGGGCGGGGTGGGGCGGGGCGGGGCGGGGGAGGGATCGGTGTGACTGCCTTCCCATGGTGTGGCACATTCCCAGTAGCTTTGACTAGGAGTGTGGTGAAATTTGTTGGCAAGTTGATATAATTAACCTAACTTACATGTCTCATGAACTTCTGACCTTTTCTAGGCATGTTAACACTTTGCTGTTTTAAGCGTTGCCGAGGCCAACTGTGACATCGTAGGATACAAAAAATTTTGCACCATTACGGAGGAAGATTTTAGGCACTTTGAAACCAAATTTTAAACTTTTGCCTCTGAATGCTTGAAACTGGGTGGATTAAAAACATAAATAAATTGGCCCTGTGATTTCTTTGTGCAGTGCAGTAGGGCAATTACAACTGTGCACTTTAATTTCTGGAACATTCCCAGATTGACTTCCTCTTAGTTGATATCGATATGCATTACAAGTATTGTGTTCAGTTTAAAGACTTGAGTTACTGGCCATTTCCAAAAAACATACAAACATGTCATACTCAGTGTAGTGCTGTGTCATGACATCAGAAGTGCGCTTATATTCCTGAGAATCTCATGTGCTATGTCTTATGAGAAATGAAACCTCATTTCCCATCTTTGTATTACAGTGTAAACTGCACTTTATTTCCTGGGACACCTGCAAAATATTTCAAGGCTAATGCTATACTATCGTTGACCATCAATATGCACCTAGAAGCACTGTATTCAATAAAAATAAATAAATGCCATGTGGCTCTCATCATGAGACTGGATGCATCTTATTCCAGGAGTTCCCATGACCTAAAATGCAATGCTAGGGAATCAGCACTGTGACTCCCCACTGCTAACAAATACTTTACACTGGTACTCACAGGATTTGTTACAGGGCTTCTGTACTGCCAACACTGGTATGAGTGATCAAGCTCAAAGGAAATCATTGACTTTTGCTATTAGAGTGTGTGGTGTTGAAGGCCATGTCAGCTTGTTCATAGACAATTCATTGCGAATAGAAGGGCGGACATTGATTGTGACAGAAATCTACTGCTAGATTACACAATAAGTCTTAGTGTGCCACCTATGTAATCACAACATTAGAAACATGTTTATCTACTCGAGATTCTTGATGGTGCATACTTTATGAGAAAAGCCTTGAGAAGGTCATGAGTTTGAGACTAGGTGCCTTCGTGATCTTCCCTATGTCATGTGTGAGCGAAAGTTTTCTATCAATTACATATAGCAATACATAGTACAGGGTGGATAGCACCGTTACAAATTAGAATTCATGGTTTTTCCCACGGTTTCAAGGTTTAATTTTACTTTTTCCAGCTGTCTTATTCTTGTTGTTGTACACAAATGATAATGCCTTCCAATCTAGTTATAATCGGAATATGTTAATAAACAATCAAATATTCTAAAGTAAAAGGTGTCTGTCTGTCAATATCATATATCAAAACTGAAAATAATAAAGAGAAAAGTAATGCACTGTACTAACCAAGGGTCTATAGCTTAACATTTCTTGCTATACTGTACACACAAAATTTTCATGTAAAGTACTTAATAGTGGTTTTATTTTGTTAAGCTAACTCTTTGCCTCTGTATATGTCTGCTTGTGTCTGTATATGGGTGGATGGATATGTGTGTGTGTGCGCGAGTGTATACCCGTCCTTTTTTCCCCCCTAAGGTAAGTCTTTCTGCTCCCGGGATTGGAATGACTCCTTACCCTCTCCCTTAAAACCCAAATCCTTTCGTCTTTCCCTCTCCTTCCCTCTTTCCTGACAAGGCAACCGTTGGTTGCGAAAGCTAGAATTTTGTGTGTATGTATGTGTTTGTTTGTGTTTCTATCGGCCTCCCAGCGCTTTCATATGGTAAGTCACATCATCTTTGTTTTTAAATATATTTTTCCCGCGTGGAATGTTTCCCTCTATTATATATACTCAGAAAACAGTTTGCCAAATGATTTCAGGACACAAAAAACATCAAGTTCACTCACTTAACAAGATTGTGTTCATCCTGCAAGGCTTTAAAAAAAGTAAGAGAAAGAAATGTTTCTATTATGAAGTGTGATGAAACACACTTTGCAACTGGTTCTTCTATTTCAGCAGCATCCGCTAAACATCTCATTTTCTGAATTTCCAGTTCTTTGATTTGACTTCTTTTGTATTTTTGATGAAATTTCTTCTCTATTCTCTTTTCTTTATTGCTCCATCATTTCACCAAATATTCCTTATACTTAGAATGTGCGTTAAGCATTGAATGTATGAAACTTTTGTTGATTGCTATACTTTTCACACCTCCTGCATATTGGATTGAATCATAAATTCACCGTAGTTCCACGGATTCCTTAGCATTGATTTTCCAGTAAACACTCTTTTGAGTTCACAGAGAAGCCACACTCGATGTTTGCACTGCTATAGGATAAGATAAGAATCTTTTTAACAAAATCCTTAAAATTTTCACAAGGTTTTTTGGAATTGCATAATAAATTCATCCAAAATTTATCAAGAAGAGTTTCAGACCTGTTGAAGTTTCTAAGGACATCCGATACGTGCAGTTGACTACGAAGATCCATATATTCTTGTTTTACACGGTCAGCTTTAATGCCAGAGAGTGTAGCATTAGAAACCAGAATTCCTAAACATAAGATAACCGTTTTTCAGCTGAATAAAAACTGACAGCAATTGATGAGTCTAAACAGGAAATCCCCTGTCTAAGCTTATTCTTTAAAGGTAAATGTTGTCTTATTTTGACCAATATTTCTAAAATTCATGTTTGTATTTCTTGTTTTAGATGAAAATATCCTTCTCTGATGGACTATTCACTTTCTTTAATACTTCCTTTGTACTAAAGTCAAAATCAAACTTTATTGCTGTAACCAAATTGTTTTCATCAATAAGATCTATTTTCCAAACAGAAGGAGTAGATTCTAAAAGATCAGGGCTGATTATATGCCACACCAGAGAAATCTCTAAGGATCGCAAGTCACTGTACAGGAATGGAGTCTTGGGATTAGTCATCTGGTACTCTCACAGAAAAGGCTCAACTAATGATGCTGTTGCACCAAAAAAAAGCAAGTTTTGGTCCAAGCATTTTATCGTTGAGAGCAGCAGATATAGTTTTGAAGCTCTGTGAAGTTGGCACAGATTGGTTTTTTATTGATTCAGGATTATTTTTTTTTTTTTTTAATTAGGGAAAGTTTCCAATGCTCTCTGAGCAACATCAATATTCTCTGTCCACCTGAGAGAACAAAATTTTTAGGGAAGACTGTACATTTAGAATATCCTATATATTTTGCCCTTCTAGCAGGAGAACCTTAAATAAAAAAATAAATCGCCCGTAGAATGGCAATAATTTTACAATTAGTTTTTGTTTACCAACCCTGAATGCTCTATGTACCACACTAAGCTCTCAACTACCTATATCAGGAAGATGCATCCCATTAAAAGATTCCTTAATCTCTGCATTTAAATCTTCGAGCACTTAAGTTTACGTTAGAGCCATCCACGGATAATCATAAAATTTCTATTCAAATTACGCATTGAAACAGAAGATTTTAGGCCTTTCAACAAATCAACAGCAGAAGTGCATTGCATAAAAACAGAATCAAAGAATCATTCTGATATTTGAGATGATTCTGGATTCCAAAACCTTTCACCGATGTCCATCTGTGCTTACTGTGCAACAGTGTTTAAACTTTCATCGAATCTTACAACTATATCCTCACAACAGTTAAGTAATGTGAGCAATTATTTGGTAAAATGGGCAACAATACCATGGGCTATACTATATGCCAGTTTCGCTCTGTGTAACTGCATCCTTCTTGCTATTTTTGAATCACAAAACATCAATGGAAATATGGATGCACATTCTGAAGAACTATGTAGTGAGATACAGTTCACGACCATTCAAAGACAGCAGAGTATTTCTGACTTGGTAACATCATCTGATAACATGAATGACTTCGGTGATGTTGATGTTTCATCTTTCAATGACTTTACATCGATTGTAGAACTTGCAGACGTTGAAGTATTTTCAGGGCAACATGCAACTGTAGTGCTTCCTGAAACAAAAGCTCTACATCAGGCTTATCGCACATACTTCATGTAATAATTTTTGCATTTTAACATTTATAAAGATAGTAGCAGTGAGTGGTCAAAGATTATCCTGCAGACACTTATTTAAAGAGATTCCATAGTGGAAGTTATGCAACCAGGGAGAAAAATTTAGATTTCTTGCAATAAAAATTGTCTGCACTTTCTTAAACAATAGTGACACGCCTTGCAAGGTGATCTTCACACCTTGCTTAAAATGCATTGTGTTTCTTTTGTTACATATACTGGCAACATTGAATTTGCTTATTCTATTGTTACTCGTTTGTTTTTATAGTACATTACCTATTCGGTAAATTTTCATGAATTCGAACAAATCGTACCCCGCATTAGATAGAGAAATGCTGAATGAAATATATTTGGCTGTCAAGAGGCCAATGCGTGAAGTGACTACAGTAGCTAAGAATTGTCAAATAATCTTTCACAAAACACAAAGAAATTCTGGTAGTATGTAAAGGCTGTTAGCGGCACCAAACGTAGTGTCCAGTCACTTGTGAATGAGACAGAAACTGAAACTGGGGGTAGCAAAGCAAAAGCTGAAATGCTTAAGCCTGTTTTCAAATGTTATTTCAGAAAGGAAAACCCAAGAGACTTGCCCCAATTTAATCCTCGTACCATGGAAAAGATTAGTGAAATAAGTGTTGGTATCATTGGTATTAAGAAACAGCTGTAGTTGTTGAAACTGAACAAAGCGAAAGAGCCCCATGGAATCCCTGTCAGATTCTATACTGAATTTGCAGCTGAATTAGCCTCTTTTCTAACTATAATCATATCTAACTATAATCTATCATGGATCCCTCAACCAAAAAACTATGCTCAGTAGTTGGAAGAAAGCACTGGTCACACCCGTTCACAAGAAGGGTAGTAGAAGTGATCCACAAAACTGGCATCCAGTATCCTTGACATCAAGTTGTTGTAGAATCTTATAACATATTATGAGCTCAAACATAATGAGGTGCTGCATCTCGAACAGAACGATCTACTCTATGCCAACTGGCATGGATTCCGAAAATGTCGATCACACAAAACTCAACTTTCTCTTTTCTCACATGACATACTAAAAGCTTTGGATCAAGACCATCACATAGATTCAGTATTTCTCGATTTAGGAAATGCATTTGACTTAGTACCACATCTACATTTACATGTATTGTCAAAAGTACAATTGTGTGGGGTATCAAGAGCAATTTGTAACTCGTTTGAGGATTTTTTGGTACAGAGGACACAGCATGTCATCTTGAATGGAGAGTCATCATCAGATGTAGTAGTAACTTGGGCTGTGCCTCAAGCAAGAGTACTGGGGACCTTGTGATTCATGTTGTATATTTAAAAAAAAAAACCATAGTATCCTATGACCGTAAAACAATGAGTCAGTGTTAGAAACAGCCAACTCATAGAAATACCTGGGTGTAACACTTTATAGAAATATGAAATGGAATGTTCACACAGGCTCAGTCATGGGTAAAGTACATGGTAGACTTTGACTTATTGGTAGTGTGCTGGGGAAGTCTGACATGTCTACAAAGGAGACTGCTTACAAATCACTTGTGCAACCTGTTCTACATTATTGCTCAAATGTGTGGGACCCATACCACAGAGGACTAAAAGGGGAAACGAGGATACTGAATATGCACAGAGAAGGGCAGCACGAATGGTCACAGATTTGTTTGATTCGTGGGGAGAGGAGCAGGGTGTCACAGAGATGCTTAAGAAACTGAACTGGCAAACTTGAATTTAGACATAAAGTCTACTTGTTCTAACTAAGAACACTGTCTTGGCACTTGGCAAACATGTGATCATATTCTTCGTTAGTGAGGAATGGAAAATGTTAGCTGATGGACTAGTCTGGCTAAACAGTTGCTACACTGTTTCAATAAGCAGTCTACAGAGTGAATTCAGAGATCAAGGATGGGGCACAATTGATATGCAGCACACTGACCATGACAAGCCAAATTTCTCGACATACACACTTTATCCTAATGAAGTCTCACAAAGGACAGTGTTGCTGGGGGAGTACCACAGTGGCTTATTCAATACATTCAACACACTTCACGATTCACTGGGTGACGGTAGATCCATCAATCCAAATCAGGTAACAACACAAATTTATCGCTAAATCATGACAACATTACTTCAGCCAGCATTATACTACAGACAACACACCTACAAGCACCTTCGCCATGGCATTGTTAGAAATGTATTTAGCCATCATGACCCCCACCCCCGCCCCCCCCAAAATTAAGAACAATCTACAAATAGAAGATAAACCACTATCTATGTTTGGGTTGTGTTTGCATTGCATAAGTTGAGGGCCAACATTTCAGTAATTGGCAGCATCCAGAATTAGCTGACTCTCTGTGAGATGTAAATCTAGCGGCAGCTGACAAGAGCTACAAAGAATGGTACAAACCCTGTGACCTATAAGGTGTAATGTTAATTTGGATAAGAGTCTGGGGACGAAAAACAAAGAAGCATGGAGGAAAATTGATGAAGCCAAGATTCATCATGAGTTGTAGTGCTACAGAAGAAGAAGAAGAAGAAGAAGAAGAAGAAGGTGGTGGTGGTGGTGGTGGAGGAGGAGGTGGTTTATTTGCATAGTCCTCTGCTGCTTTACAAACACATACACTTATGAGCCAAAACATTATGACCACTATCCACAACAAGATAAAATGCCACATAATGGCATCGTGGACATGTGACATGGTTAGAAACACATGGAATCCAAACAGCAATTAATGGGGAATCACTATAGTGACAATATGGGCAGCAAACAGGGAAATTGTCTGATGTAAGCAACACTGACAAATACAGATTGTTATGGCCTGAGGTGGTTTTTCTTTTTCTGGACAGACTTTTAAGTGATCGATATATTGTGAGATGCCAAGTTTTCACTCGTTCATATATAATAACAGTTACCTTCTTTACCAAATTTCCCGGTCGACAACTTGTTCTCTCTTGATATTGTGATCCTGCTATGTGGTGCCATGTATTTAACTGTGGACTTCGTTTCCAATTGCAGTGGCCAGGGCTATAAGAGAGCTCCTATATTTAAATAATTCACAACGAAATCACAAAACACTGTTTCCATAATTCTTCTACATTCCAATAAGTTATCAACTCACAAGAACTTAAACATTCACTTTTCTTTAGTCCTTGACCATTTTCATCAGGTCCCTTTCTTCTTTGAAGTCCACAGCACACCCAAAGCACAACCACAAAGTGCAAATGACCCCTCACGGCCAGTCCAAATTACACATCCCTTGTCACTTTCAACACTATGCCTATGTTTTTCTTTCTCATATCTCCACATAAATTCCAGCAAACCCGGGCACAGTAGATGCTCTGTACTCTACTTCTAATTAAAGTCATTTTTTCACACACACATCTTTCATCGGTCCAGTAAAAGGAAAGTGAGATCGGTTGCTATGCTTTATAGCAAAATGTACCACAAGAGGCCTGGCACCTGGGCACAAGAATCTTGCAAGAAGTAAAGCTGCCCATGTGCTACAGTCATGAGCACCTATGGAAAGTTGAAGCATAATGAAACCATGAATATTTGAATTTTTGACAAGATGTTGCACATCCACATTTCATCGCACTGAATGTGGAAATCAGAGTTTGCCTACTTTGAAAACCAGGATGAGTAATGACCTGTGGCAGGTGTGACAACAGAGTACAATAATGATGCAGGCATAAGTGTTTCAGAGCACAACATTCAGAGCACACTGTTTACTAGAGGTGTCTGCAGCAGACAAACCTTCTAAGTCATCCAACGACATCACCAATTACATTTGCTGTGCGCACACTATCATTTAGATCAGATGGTCAAACAACAGAAGTGTGCTGCTTGGTCAGATAAGTACATTCCTTGATTTATCACACCAATGGTCATATAGGCAAATGACTGTTCAAAAAATGCATTGTGCCCATGGATGCAGGTGGGGGGGGGGGGGGTGTAGTATTATGCTGTGGGGGAGAAGGAGATTCACATGGACTCCCATGGGAATCTGTGATAGTAATGTAAGGCACCATGACAATAGTGGACTATGCAAACATTAGTGCAGATCACCTGCACCCCTTCACGCTTCATGTCTTCCCACATGGCAATGGTGTCTTCCAGGAGAATAACTATCCATGTCATAAGGCTAAAATCATGCTACAGTGGTTTGAGGAGCTTGCTCTCACTGCTGTCTTGGCCACTAAATATACCAGATATGAACCTAATGGAACACAATCTGGGATGATATCAGCCATCATCTCCACGCTCTCAAACCATCAGCTCATAATTCGTGGGAATTGCATGACCTGTGTATAAATGTCTGGTGCCACATACCTCCAGAAACTTACAGAGGATTTGTCAAATCCATGCCATGCAGAATCACTGCTTTACTGCATTTGAATGGTGCAACAAAACACAATTAAGCAGGTGCTCAATATTTTGACCCATCAGTGTAATTAAGTGGCAGCTCATCCTTGACATGAAGCAATCTAGTGGTAGCATCCACCAGCATTTTGCAACGACGACATCACACCATACTCAAAAGGAATAAATAAAATTAGATTCAGGACCACTCGAGAGCTTTGAAGACTGAGCATAAGCTCAGACTTGACAATGACGAAAAGGAACAGCTGCTTTGACCTCATTAAAGGAACCAGTATTAATCTAAAATTTAGAGGAACCACAAAAACTTAACTGAAATGGCTGAAAAGGAGCCTGGATACCACTCCTTCCAAATACGACTTTCATTCATTTATTTACTTGCTCATCATGATCCATAAATCCCATCAAAAAGAACCCTCAGAGATGTAGAATTAGTCTTGGTATACTCCCAAGAAGGAGAAGCAGATCACAGTAACTTATTAATCTGCACACTGTGTTGACAATATATTATCACTATACTTCTTAATACTGTTTACACATACACCAGCTAAATTTGATGTACCAAATTAAACAGAAAGTTGTTACTTTGAAAAAAAGAGTAGCTTAATATTTATTCGATTGCACCGGTATTTTTCAAAGAAAATAGTTACCTAGATCTGCAAATACAGAAGCCCATTTCCACTACTAACTTTCAAGGGACTCTTTAATAAACATTTCATGTTGCTGTTTCACTACGATGATACAATACTTTGTAAAAGAGTGGCTAAGACACGTATTTTTAACTTTCTTTTAAACTGTCAGAGATTCCAGTTTTCTTGCTGTATTTTACATGGGAGCTTATTGATTATCTTCATACCAGAGTACATGACGACACTATGAATCCTGAACAAGTAGGCAAAACTAGTCAGTTTTGATGTCACATCACTTTTCACCTAGGTGCCACTGGAAGATTCCTTAGCTCTACTTGAAGAATGCTTCGAAGAGGGCACAGCAAACTTTTTAGATATTGTGATGTATTAACCAAATGGGATGGGAAATTCTACATGCAAATTGACAGGGCTTTCCCCCCACCCCTCCCCCAGCCTTCCCCTTAGTTCCGTGTATGTTGGAGCACATCAGAGATGTAGCACTAAATACTGCCTGCCTAAAACAGGAGGCATTTTGCACATGCATAGATGATACATTTGTGGTGTGCCCACATAGCAGAGAGAAAGCTACAGGAGTTCCTACATCATATCAATGGTATTCAAGATGGAGACAAGAGAATGGAAGCCTACCGTTCTTGGACATTTTGATTAAGAGAAAACTGGATGGCACATTGGGCCACAATCTTCACAGGAAGAAGACACACATGGACCTTTAACTAAATGCTTAGAGTTGCTACCACCCAGCAAAAATGCAACTCAGTACTAACCAATTTAATATGTAGAGACAGATTCATCTGGGACAAGAAGAGCATACCAAAAAGAGTTGTGACAACTGCAGAACACTTTCTGCAAAAACAATTATGATAACACACAAATAAGTCATACATTAAAGTAAGATAAGAGTAGTGAGGACAAACCAGGAGAAGAAGAAGCCAAATGTGTGGCATTCCTGCCATGTGCACGGCCACCGACAGCCGAGAAAGTGAGAATAATGGAAAAATATTAAAAGACTGTTTTCCATGCAACATGGAAAATTAAGACCATGTCTGGTTTGATCAAAGACCAACTAGCACTGCAAACAACAGGTGTTTAGAATATAGAGTGCAAATGTGGGATGCAGTACATCGGACAGGCACAAAAATGCATCTCACAGCACCATTTGGAACACATCGGAAACATTCAACTACAGCAGACAGCCAAGTCCACAATGGCACAGCATAGCATCAACAAGGAACACACCTTCGATTTTGAAGGGTTCTGGGACTTGATTGTAACAGAGGTGGTAGAAATACATCTGCACAACAACTAATAAACTGGGATAGCGGGTTTCAACTCAGCACAGCATGGGATTCTGCAATTACTGACCTACATCAGGTGTTGTCGTCCATAGACAGAATGAACAGACACATGGACAAAATGACCGGCACCAGCACCATGCACAGTTCCTCCCCAGTCACCATGAATGCTGCTTACAAAGGCACATGACTGGCTCATCCACGGAAGAGGCCAGTGGTCCAGCCGCTATATAGATATGCAGAACATGACATCCTGACACTCCGCCTGAAGATGAGGGGTATGAAACTGAAACATTGTGACAAGATGACGCCACCACTGGGCTGATCACCCGAGAATATTTTAGCATTAGAATATGTCGATAAATCCTGCGATCCCATGTATTTTAAATTCTAAGCAAAATAATCAGAGCTCTAACATATACATACTTCCAGGAACATATAAGCTCCTCTACCAGCAACATAAGAACTGGAGAGAAAGAAAAAGAGGAAATTTCTTTCAGCCTAAATAATTTACTGCTCTTAAAACGTACTTTTATCATTAGATTTCAATATTTTCTCAGTAAATAGCTTACTGTTTCTACGAAAAGTGTTCCAAAACAAATTTGATAAAATTCAAGAACATCATTTACACACAAAAAAGTTTTCAGTATCACCAACTCTCTCAAAAATAAATGTTCAAATGATCATAATGAAATCAGCATTAAACAATTAGAAGTTGCTTGACTGATCTATGTAATATATTATATTACTTACGTAATGAATCTTTTTCTAGTGCTGTTTCCCCATATGGGCTTTAATATGTAGATGCAATGACACTTACTAAAACGTGAGCTAAAACAATGGAAAGAATTATCAACCAATCTCATTACTGCCAAATTTTCAAAAACTTTCAAGATCATGTACAACAGCATCCAGAAACATTCAGTACAGAAAAACATTTTCAGTAGTTAACAGCTTCAAAAAGGACTGCCAACTGTATAGGCTGTATTTACCCTGATAGGTGAAATATCACAATCAATAAATTAGAAATATCTTTTGGTTGTGTGAACCTTTATGTCCTCATGAAATAGTTAAAAAAATTACGGAATAGTACCGTATTTACTCGAATCTAAGCCGCACTCGAATCTAAGCCGCACCTGAAAAATGAGACTCGAAATAAAGGGAAAAAAATTTTCCCGAATTTAAGCCGCACGTGAAATTTGCGACTCGAAATTCAAGGGGAGAGAAAAGTTTTAGGCCGCACCTCCAAATCGAAACAAAGTTGGTCCATTGTAATAAGAGACACAATTTAGGTCGAATGAATGACGATATAGCTACATTAGTTTGGTTCGAGTCGTAAGCTTAGCAGTTAAGCTTTACCAGGTAGCCATTGCTATGCGTCAGGCGCTCCGTCCGTATTTATACAGGTACCCTTTCTTTTTCACGTGCTTCGTCTGGTTTGAATCGATTGCTTATTTTGCTTTGATCTTATAAGGTCTGTTTTCTTTGTTATAGGTGTTTACGTCACTCTAAGCTGAAAATGCATTACTGTACTGTGTCATGCATTGCTTGTCGCATTCTGGTAGTGCGTGTTTACAGCCTGTCACCGCTCGCGGCATGGCTTGCTTTTGTGCGCGCTACCGCCGCTTACAATAAAAAAAAAGAAGAGAGGAATAGTCTCATTAGCGAAACAATGGCAAGAGACTGCTATTTGTTGTTACTTACACTGCTGCTTTCTTTGATAATTATCAACAAGAACAAAATAATAGACTGCGTATGATAGAACATGTTCTGAACGAGAGTTAAGCGAAAATTTTTCTCCGTTTGAAAATCTTTGCGGCGGCTTCTTTAGAACATCAAATTCTGCACAGAAATTAGAGTCATCTTAGATTTAAAAATCTAGTCAGTTGCCGCGCTTCATTTCTGACTGTATCACTATTAGGCATAAGAATAATACGAATATAAACATGACACGATATGTATATTCTTCCGTGTTTGCTGTTGTCTCACTCTAGTTTCGCAGTTTATTAGGCAGACAGGATTTAAATGAGATAGCAGCAAACAAGAAAGAATACATGGCATAATGTTTATATTTGTATCATTCTTATGGTGAAGAGAATACCGCAAGTGATTCACATTTCATCAGGTTCTTATTAGCAAACATCTCTTCTCACAGGTAGGAAAAAATTCAGAACATAGAGTTGGCCATATTGACAAACATCCCAAACAGAATGAAATATTCACTCTGCAGCGGAGTGTGCGCTGATATGAAACTTCCTGGCAGATTAAAACTGTGTGCCTGACCGAGACTTGAACTTGGAACCTTTGCCTTTCGCGGGCAAGTGCTCTACCATCTGAGCTACCGAAGCACGACTCACACCCGGTCTCACAGCCTTACTTCTGCCAGTATCTCGTCTCCTACCTTCCAAACTTTACAGAAGCTCTCCTGCGAACCTTGCAGAACTAGCACTCCTGAAAGACAGGATACTGCGGAGACATGGCTTAGCCACAGCCTGGGGGATGTTTCCAGTTTGGAAAGTAGGAGACGAGATACTGGCAGAAGTAAGGCTGTGAGACCGGGCGTGAGTCGTGCTTCAGTAGCTCAGATGGTAGAGCACTTGCCCGCGAAAGGCAAAGGTCCCGAGTTCGAGTCTCGGTCGGGCACACAGTTTTAATCTGCCAGGAAGTTTCATCCCAAACAGTCTTGCCAGTTGGATTTTCGTAGTACATTGAAATTCTGCTACATTCGAAGATGAACAATACGGAATTTGTATTTACTTCGTTGGATAATGTATGAAAATGCAGTGGTCGAAACTCGGGGCGGAGAAAAAAAAAGCTCGTCTTCTACCTTTTTTTAAAATTTATTTACTGATGCAGAGGTTTTGGCGCAAGTATTTATTTTTGTGCCCACAAAGCATGCCTGTGTAGCGCTACATATATTAGATGGCAGAAGTTAGTTGTGGCGGCACCTACCAACATTTTTCAGAACTTCCGCTTGCTTTGCACTTGATTCTAAGCCGCAGGCGGTTTTTTGGATTACAAAAACCGGTAAAAAAGTGCGGCTTAGATTCGAGTAAATACGGTAAACATAGGAAGTTCACGGTTTTTATTTCAACTGCACGACAGAAAGTAGTGAGCATCTGTTTCACATTTGTTATGTTGCAAAATGGTTCAAATGGCTCTGAGTACTATGGGACTTAACATCTATGGTCATCAGTCCCCTAGAACTTAGAACTACTCAAACCTAACTAACCTAAGGACAGCACACAACACCCAGTCATCACAAGGCAGAGAAAATCCCTGACCCCGTCAGGAATCGAACCCGGGAACCCGGGCGTGGGAAGCGAGAACACTACCGCACGACCACGAGCTGCGGACTGTTATGTTGCATCTGTCATAACTTTTCCTATGGAGACACAGACAGGCGGAAGATACCTTTTCCTCACCTTGTTACATATGGACTGTTTCTTTGTCCTTCCTGAACATAAGTATAAAATGAATAAAGACGCCAAAGAATAATGTAGTCCACACCAATGTATTTTGAGACTCATCATTTATTTCAGCAAACCTGTCACAAAAATGTCAGCGCACATTTCTCTTCGAGTCTGCTCAGCTTCGCAACTTCCAGCATAGGACAAACAGCATATACCTCTTACTCTTTTGATTTATTTCAAGACAAATGAAAATGAGATGGCGGCAGAAATAAAACTGCAGCTAATCAATGATAAAGAGCACTTGATGAGAAAAATAAAGATGAAAACGTTACATAAAATAACAAAACTGTCATAGACAGGGGAGGTGTGATATGTCACATGCACCAGACACTCGGATTTGAAATAATCAGATTTGGCTTACCAGGATTCTATGCCAAGTTATGTGAACTGGTGTTCTATTTTGGGTCTTCTTCTGTTTGCAGATGATACAAGCACAGGAGTGAAAGTAATAACATTATTCTTCCTGAGAAGATAGCCAATGAAATATTTCAGATCATTCAAGCCAATCATAAAATTTTGATAAGACTCAGTACACACAATTCAGAAATTCTCATAAAACTCCGCAAGGTATAAAACTAGTCTACTATTACAATAAAATACCAGAGGTAGATAGTGTTAAGCTTTTGGGACTAGGCACTGATCACAATCTTAATTGGAAAATCCATGATCTAGATTTAATGAAGCACCTCAGTTCACCTACATTTTCAGTATGCACGATTACTACTACAGGTGATTTAACAATTGGAGAAATGGGTTTATTCTGCATATTTTCATTTAACTTTTTTAAAGCTCACCTTACAGGAAAAATATTCTCAGAACAAACAAGCGTGTTACACACATTACATAAAATGTTGCTTCTAGAACATCCAGCAGAGAAAACTTGGTATATCAATAACTGTTTCATAATATACATATTCATTAATGTCCTTTCTCAGCAGCAAAATTTCTGTTTTCCCAATAGATAGGGAAAGCACAAATATGTTTCTAAGGTCAAACACAACCTTAATAAAGGCTTCATTGGTGCATAAAGGTATCAGATAGATAAATACACGTTTTCAACAATCTAACAAAACATTAAATGTCGTTGGTAACATAGTCGTGTTTAAGACTATATTAAAGAACTTTTCGCAGACAAACACCAACTCCACTGAACGTTTCTTCACCGAAACTCAAATTCCCATGTTGGGTAATATAGCGCCCCTACAACAACATTGACACAATTCAAAACGGCAATATCTATGAAAAACTGACTTAAAGAATTCTGTATCACTTATATTGCAATAATAAAAGCTTTGTTTTAATTTTAAGTAGGTATTTTATGCAGTAAATTACACTGTGTCCTATAAAACAGTAATACAGGCATTTATTCCTGCTCTCGTAGCCGTATCCTCATGTATTGCATTTTTGAGTTTTTGTCACTGTTCTTGCCATGGTACAATATGATAATATAATCAATGTTAGCATTATAATACTTCAATTGTTCATTTCATTAAATGGCACTTAAATAAAATATACAGCCTTGACTTCTTTCCTCATCCCAAAAACTATTCTTCACAGGATCCACTAAAAATGGTCGATGTAGTGAAATGACTTAAGACATAAAGAGGACAATTTCCATGTTAGTGGACTAGGTTGTAGTTTATTAAGCTCCAACATGGTCACTTGCAACAATGCTTTGCAACTGTGTGCAATACATTCATTGAGTTTATTAACGAGTGTGTGACACTTATCCATCCTTCAAGATCAACGAACTTCACCTCTGAAAAAGTTGTGGTACAACACATCTTACAACTGAATATCACACACATTCAATACAATTTGTGTTTGGGAAGTAAGCACTGATCCTGAAATGGGAAGAAACAACAATGACACCAGTTCACAGCAGCAGAGAATGTAGCTTACATCCAAGATATTAAAGAACTATTTTGGATGACATCTCAAGTCTGGAACTAAATCATGATTCCTCAGAGAGTAAAATGGATTTGATCTCACTCCCTGTATTCCTCCAGACATATCTTTGGACACTAACATGTTACACTGTTAATGGGACAAACACTGTCATGTGATTACATGGAGAGGTACAGAAGGGACTTCTTGGTATACCTCCACTTCGACAGCTGCCACCCATTCCATACCAAGTAGTCCGTTCTTTACAGCCTAGTCACCTGTAGTCATCACATCTGCAGTGACAAGCAGTCCCTCTCAGAATATACCGAGGGTCTCACTGAAGCCTTCACTGACCTTAATTATCCTCTCAACCTTGTACAAAAACAAATCTGCCATGCCTTATCTTTCCAGTCTCCCACCACCTCCCGAAGTCCCACACACTGCCCACAGAAGAGCATTCCCCTCGTAACTCAGTACCATCCAGGACTAGAGCAACTGAATTACACTCTCCGCCAGGGTTTCGATTACCTCTCGTCATGCCCTGAAATGAGAAATGTCCTGCCCACTATCCTTCGCACCCCTCCTACAGTGCTATTCCACTGTCCACCAAACCTACACAATTTACTCGTCCATCCTTACACAACCCTTGCTCCCAATCCCTTACCTCATGGCTCACACCACTGCAATAGACCTAGATGCAATACCTGTCCCATAAATCCTCCTGTCACCACCTACTACAGTCCGGTCACTAAAATCATCTATCCCATCAAAGGCAGAGCTACCTGTGAAACTAGTCGTGTGATTTACAAGGTATGCTGCAATCAATGTGCTGCATTCTATGTACGTATGACAAGCAACAAGCTGGCTGTGCACATGAATGGCCACTGACAAACTGTGGCCAAGAAACAAGTGGACCACCCAGTTGCTGAACACGCTGCCAAACATGATATCCCTCATTTCAATGACTGCTTTACAGCCTGTGTCATATGGATCCTTCCTACCAACACCAGCTTTTCTGAACTGCGCAGGTGGGAACATTCCCTGCAATATATCCTACGTCCTGTAACCCTCCTGGCCTCATCCATCCAGCCCCCTCCCTATTCTCATTCCAGCACTACACAGTTGTCATTTCATCGCCACGCCCAGTCTTTTAATTTCTTTTTATTTCTCTTTCTTTCTGCTACTTGCCTCCCCCCCCCCCCCCTTTTCTCTCCTGCCCTCCGTCTAAACTGCAGCACTTCACTTCACTGCCTGCCACCCCCACCATACTATCCCTCCCCCTCCCCACCCCAGCCTCCTCCTTACCCCCACACCCAGTTGCCACTCCCACCATGCACTGGTGCTGTTGCTTGCAGTGTGGTTCAGTTGCCTGAGACTGCAGACGTGTGTGCGAGTTGTGTTTGTGTTTGTGTGTGTGTGTGTGTGTGTGTGTGTGTGTGTGTGTGTGTGTGTGTGTGTGTCTACTGTTGACAGAGGCCTTAATGGCCAAAAGCTTTACTTCTGTGAATCTTTTTTCTTGTGCCTATCACGACTCAGCATCTCCACTATATGGTGAGCAGCAACTTCCCTTCTCTAATATTGTAACATAATAATTTGTCAGCCTAATCTCAGCGGTACAGCCTTTTTTCTTCTCAGTGAGAAGTTACATGTCCAACAGTTCCAGACAACTTTCTCCAAAAGTGTTATCACGGATTTTTAACACGTACAATAATTTTAACTAATGTATGACTAATTGCCTGTAGGCAAAGGTAGAACACAGGTAGTAGATGTCTCAAGGGTGATATGGCACAAAGGCTGGAAGGAGATGCAGTGCACTGGAACTAGAATTGCTCACGTGTAAATCCACATGGTCGAGAAATGCATATGGTGAGGGAGTAATGAACAGAAAGTTTTACAAAAACAAAATATGTCAGGAAACACATAGTAATAAGGACATCAGGATAGGATGAAGGCTATGTGGAGTGATAAAGCAGACAATGAGAGGTTAGGAAAATGGGCGGAGGTGTTAAGAAAGGTTTCACATAGTTTCGAACAATGATGCATATCTAAATTTTTCACTGCACTCTGTGGCGCATGTACAGCTACACTGTTCTAAAAATGGTGGTTGTACTAAATTTTTAAATGTTGATTCATGTAAAAAAAATTGTAATACTCAAGCGTATGCACTAATTTAAAACTTGTTGGTATACGAATTCCTTATGGTAGATAATGGCAACTTTTCAAAGTACTGAATAAAGTGGAATGTGGGTCATTTTGTAATGAGGGTGCATTGTGGTTGAAACTTAATCTGATGAGTAGGTTTCAAATGAGTGGCAAAGCAGGTGTCTGCTAATGTGGTGACAATTGTATGCTGCTGGATTTCAATAGGCACAAAATAATTATTTACAAATAAAACTACAACAAGCAGGTTCCAAGCAATTGTAGATTGCAGTAAACCAGTTTTCAGGCTGAAGACTAACATCGAGGGAAAAGGGGGGGAGGGTGAGAGAGAGGGAGAGAGAGAGAGAAGAAAAAATTTTGCTTCACTATGAGTCCAGACCACAAAACATTTGTCACTGAACGAGGTTAACTTAAAGTATGGATATGACGTGAGTTCTCAGTATAGAATGAGAATGATGCTGACCAGTGTTTTGCCCAGCTTGTGCCTCTTATACCCTTACCTAAGCTTCCATTTTTCTACTGTTCTTGATATTTGATTTTACTTACAGCTGACTGTCACTCTTCAAGATATTTTCGAACTACTTCATCAGAATTATTTATTTTGACTTTGTTTAATTTTTATGTTTTTAATATTTATTCATTTACCAATCATTTATATCAGAGAAATGTATTAAAATTTTGATATTATGCTCTTCCATACTTCTCTCATACTCAATAACAGCTCTCCTTCCCCCAGTAAAAAACACAAATCACGAAACAAGACTCAACTAATACATTGCAACCACATCACCATTAAATTTCATTTGCTTACTGAAATTTCATATACTGCATCCCAGACAATTTGGTGATGTATGGATGTTCCTCTGCCCAAATTATCATAAAAAACTACAGACTTGAGGACTTAAAAAGGTAAAAACTTATTATAAAATGCAAATTAATGGTCTCAATAAATGAATAATTTTTATTCTACCTTCTTTCTGACTTATTAGATGAACCAATACTGACAGTCTTTTAATCAATGGTATATAAAAACAAATCATTGGGACGTGCAACAATCAAAACAAATGCACAACAAATTAATGAGGTATATTCATATGATGCACAGTAACTGATCCGATTTTAAACACAGCACAAAACAAAACAAATTAACTTTTAATCAATGAGGTGGCGAATCATTTATGAAATAGTAATTACTGTTGTATAGAATCCATGCAACTGTTTCACATTAAATAATTCTCAATGATATGCAACAAGAGACATTATCTGTCTAATTCCAAAAGTTCTTCAATGAGAGTGTCAATTTTGTGCAATACCGAACTGTGCCACTTAATACTAAAATAACTGAATAAATGAGATATTGTTTAGTTCCCTATTATAATAGACAAGACATACAAGTCACTTCATTCTTTTATTTCACTTAGTAATGTCCCTGCTCATTTCCATACATTTAGTATTTAGAATGCACAATATCATATATTTTATTTGATAAACCAGAACATTTAAGTACACTAAAATGAAACTGATGCCTACAACGATTTACAGTGAGGTAACTAATGAGTGAAATATTAATACTGAAAGTCTTCTGTACTCCAAGTCCAAGTGAAGTCTCGGATCAGTACATGTGACAAGTGGCACATACACACACAACAATAAATTTTGCAAACTATTTTCCTTTATTCTATAACAACCACACAGAAAGATAGCTTATTTGTGCTTTTAAGAATTTGAAGAAAGAAAACTTAAGTTATCACTTAGGATATGTAACACAGCAAAATATCACTTAGGATTATTCTGCTCAGCTGCATGCTGAGGCAAGCAGCAGCTGCAGGGACTCTGCCTACACATACCCACATAATTAAAATTTTCTGACCTCTGATATAAAAGATGCAATATCCAGATCTTTTTTTTAGAAGCGGCTGCACTTTTGAGCAGTATTTCAGTACTACACAACTTTTATCCACCAGCGTGATGACTAGACTCGAGAAGGTTGCTTACTGCAATTAGTCACACAGTAAAAACACATTAACTGGATGTCCACCAGTTGCATCGTCATTTCAACATTCTCAACTGTTAAACTATGTTTAATTTTCAATGGTAGACTTTCCTGGGACATCAATGTTCTATATGAAAGTTCATGTAAATGCACAGTTAGAAACAAACATCCACATACCCAAACTTTTTTTGGATGTCTACAATAGAACCTCAAACAAAAAGATGAAAAACACATTTTTCAATAACTGTAGTGGTGTGGCAGTTTGCAAATGAACAATGAAGAAAAATATTGTTATTTAGTATTTAACTGAGGAAAATTTGTGTACAACATCCACCATCAATGTTTTTCACACCTTCAATTCGCTGATAAATTTTAACCGATTAATTCCAACCTGCTCCTACTGCATCATAATGCACTGAAATGCAACAGTCATTTCCCAGATATTAATCTGGCTTGTGGATTTTGTCAAGCCCAGAAGTGTCTATAAACCTCAGTCTAATTTTCTCACTGTTTCCTCAGGCAAGTAGAATTAAAGGGCATAATGTTCCACCAGGATCTAAAAAATGAAAAAACAAAATAAGGCAAAATAAATATAACATTCTTATTAATAACATCAAGCTCAAAGGTTTAACCTAACATTAGTTTTTTGCAACATTTCTTCAATATCTTCTGGCTAGCTATGGCTCACAGGGTAGTGATTACCAAAGACATCACAAAAAGATAGAGAAGATGTGAGGGTGGATGCATAGGAGCTCAACTGAAATTTATCTGTCTGTAATTTGTAAAAAATATAACAGAAAAGTAAGTAAGGGTTATATATAAACTACCAGTGAACGAATGCCTTAAACACAAATAACAAAAATAAGTTACAGTAAAACAGACTGGCTATAAAAGAAGTGTCCTTGTTATTCCTGCTGTAATTTAGGTAATGTTAATAATTCAGATCTGTAGGTGTGAACAATTTATAAAACTTTAGGCACTGAGCTGCTTAAATTACAGAGAGACAATAATGTTTTTCATGAAAATTAATATGGCATTTTCACACTGTGAATCACTGTTTGGGTGTGGTTGCAAAAATTGGGGATCTTATTAACTGTCATAATGTTAGTAACAAATAGAGCTCCTACAACAAATTTAATGATGTATGAGATGCATGCAAGATAAGGACCAAAATATTAGCCACTGTTACGGGCCACATTACAAGGCCAACAGAAGGAATCCAGTTGTATGGAGGGTCCACAACACTGACTAGCTTTAAGCAAAATATTTTGTTTAGAAAGCACTGAAAATAAGAGATGAAAACACCCACATAATGGTAGTATAATCCTTGGAGAACAAATGAGTAAGAATTGTGGCATAAGAGTGTACAATGATTAAATAGACATATAACAAGAAAAAATTGAAAAAAAGTAGTTAATAATGGACTATTTGGCAGACTGAAGGATCAACTCCTCACTGAATGGCGATTCTGACCGAATCATAATCGAGAACACAAGATTAAATGGTTCAGCACAGAACCAATAATTCCCCTGTGAGTGTCACAGTAACGGCACTTTGCACGCAAAGACTTTTTCTCTCCAATCTTAATGTTCCATGCCTACAACATTTTCTGATACCTCTCCCACACTTAGATAAAGTTCACAACTGAAGTTACATTTTTGATCTTACTGCTGTTCCTTTATAGGTAAGACTATAATTCAGTTCTTTTTCTCCTTTCCATAACCTCCACTTTCATCAAACCTATCATAACCTCTCTTTTGAAAACCTCACTATTTAAACTGCAATTAATTCAGGACCACTGCTGAACAGCAAGAGTTTGGACATAAAGTTAGCTTTAAAAAATAATAAATCAATCAGACCCATGACTTGTTTCAAATGGTTTATCAAACATTAATCTACCTGATACAATAACCTGAAAACGAATGTGTGTTTTTTTAATAATATAGGACCAAGAAAACAAAAATTAGATTGGTTTTGTTATTTTTTTTTAAATCTACTGTAATCCACTGTTAATTTTGTTTCCCCTCACTTTAATCTCACAAAATGCCAAGTCAACCACTCATACTCTCTAAATTTGGCTCTCTTCACAACCTTCCTGTTATCTTCTCCCTTTTGCTTTTCGTTATTTATGCGTAATGAGGAACATTTGAAATCACATACTAACATTCAGTACCTGCTGCTGCCATAAACATCACAATGGCAGACTGGGGCAGCAGCTGTAATATTACGAAGAAAAATTTTTGAAGGAAGATTTAATAATGCTAATCATCCCTGATCAGCATATTTTCAAATGACAGAGCAAAACAAGGGGACAAAAACAATATTCCTGAGTTTGAATTTTCAGTGATAATAGCATAAAATGCCTTCAAGAGGGAACAACTATGGATTTATAGTGTTTTAAAGTGTATTTATTATTTATGGTAAGTAATGCATTGCAAGGAACACTGATGAAGTTTCACAACAGCTTTCGTATCTAAACATGCGTCTATATTCTCCCTTCGAAAATAAAAAATGCAACAGCCATAATGCAAAAAATAAAAAATAAAGTTTCAAGGAACAATTTGACATTTTGCACACAACACTACTCGTCTGTAAATGGAATATTACTGAATTGCGAATTTAGTATAATTTTTTTCCAAGAATCAATACAAAGAAACTAACAGAAAAAAAATAAAAATAAAATTTTTTTTACTAACTGTGACTGTTAATTCCAGTTGTACAAACTGTATCCTCCACCCATACCAATGGGATTATATCGGTTATATGTTTTATCTTGTCTCATGACGCCTGGTTGTCCTCCAGCACTTAATACGCCTGCTCCACGAGCAGCAACCCCCGTTCGTGTTATTAAACCTCCCCGTGCACCACCACGAGCAGTAGTTCCGCCGCCTGCAAGATCACACTTTCAACTTCCCTGACCTTTACATGGTGGAATGAGGTTCAAACACAGAAGCAATTATTGTGGCACTGAGGATGAAATACATCTTATTCTAAAAGAAAAAATAACAAACATTATTTTTTTCCTTTGGAAAGCAATTGTTTTATTTGAAATAATCATGTACTTAGCACCAAACACAACCAATTTATATCTGATGGCAATGCTATCGCCATCTGTCAGAGAAAATACAATATAATACATTTTATTTACTTTTAGAGATAAATCACAGCAACTTCCTTAACCTGAAACTAAAAATAATATGATGAAGTCTAAGGTAATAAATTATACCAAGTTTTTCACTTGCAGAAAGAAGTACACAATGCAAAGATATGTGAAATGGCTCTTCTTTAATTACTATAAGGTAAATTTTCCCATATTTCAAGGACAAAATTCTGTAAAACGAAATAATTATAAACACAAATGCTTTTAAGAAAGTTACAAGGCCTATATTGATCAATATCTGTGCATCTATTTTATGATGCAAAATGTTACAGAGAGAAGAGATTTCATTTTTAAGGCCATTTGAGAGAGAGAGAGAGAGAGAGAGAGAGAGAGAGAGAGAGAGAGAGAGAGAGAGAGAGAGAGGGGGGGGGGGGGGGGGGGGGGGGGGATTTAATTTTTCCCCACCAACTTACAGTCAAAAAGTTCAACAAAGCTCATAACTATAGTTTAGTGGAAATAAAATGCCACAAAGGAAAGTAATGGTCTTCTGAACCCACTAAATGTTGTAATAAGTGCATCTTTATGGCCCGTAAGATGCAATGGAAAACAGCAACAGTTAACAACATAACTGCTATGCAAACTCATAGTGTAATCATAATCTACTTCAATAACAATTACTCTTAAGTTACAGGTTTGGATTCATATACATATATATTTTACATACACACAAAAGAAGTTTCTACTATTCACTGATGGGCATATTAGACCTAACACTGATAAAACAAACAGAAAAGACACAAAAACTGTTCTGGTAATAGTTGCAATGAATTCTTTTCAAAGCAACTTGTATTGTTCATACATTTGTATGTTCTGTGAATTACACAGATTGTTATATAGGGTAAGATTGCTGCATATTTTGACAATGGGATGCTTTAAATAATATATGGAACAATGTACAAATATAATGACAAGCAAGAGGTTGCTTACAAAACTAGCTGTAATATGCTACAACTTTTCAAAATGGTTGCATTATTGAACTGAAATACTATTTGTTTCTGGACATAAGTTACCTCAAGATTTAAGTCTGAAAATGGTATTTAGGCATTGATATTCTCATCTTTATGTCCAAAGTATACTTGGGGACCATAGAATGTGTAACTTTCAATAACTTCTCTGTTACTGAAAACTAAAGATTTGTAACTGCATCTGGAAAATTCTAGTCTACTAGTTTGCTTTGTGTCCATTATCAGGAAAATGTGAATTTATCAATTTAGGGAGTTAATGTTAGTCCTCTGCCGTCATTCAGTGAGTTTGGCAGAGTACTGCTAAGGACTGCTAAAACACAGTTTTCCAATGGCTCAAAAGCAAAAGAAAGAACAATAAATAGAGAAGACATCCATTTTCAAGTCATTCTGGAGCAAGGAAGGAATAAATAAAGCAAGAGGGAGAGGAAGAAAGATGGTCTTACTAACATAGGAAGGAATTAAACCAAAGGATTGTTAAGACTTCAACAACCCAAATGAGCAAAGAGCACATGTTTATTTAATAATCTTTCATAGTTCATTTCAAAGTTAAAATTGTATTTATTAACGTGACAGTCTTGCACTTTAACTGCTACAGTTATTACTAAAGGATTCACAACTGTTTTCTAAGTTAAGAAGATTCCTAAAATGAAATTTCACCCACATACATTGTTAGAAAGAAAACTTTCTTTAAAATGCTGGGTAGCAGTTCCACTGCAAGAGCATCATTCACACACATGAACACAGTTTTATTTTTGAAATAAACCACCAAAGATTATTGACTACAATCTTTTACCAACCATGGAATCACTCCACATTTTGATTATTAAAGTCTCAACAGTCTTTAAATTTTATTATCTTGTGTTTGCAACACATTTCTCTTCATAAATATTCCTAACCCCCTTGTTCGGATGTTTGTTTGTTTGTTTCTTTCTTTCTTTCTTTCTGTCTATCATTTCTTTCTTTCTCTCTAGCTATCTATCTGTCTGTCAATCCACCTATCTTTTCTTTCTTTCTTTCCTCAATTCCTTCAGAACTATTTGCAAACTGTTTTTTCTCTGTACGCTTATGAGCATGGAATAGTGATTGTATATTGTAAAGGAAGGTACTCAAAATTAAAAAGCACAGACCACCTTTTTCTGAACCTAAGGTTCATAAACTTTGCTTCTACATGCATAAATGCAAATTCTCACATGTAAGTGCAACCAACACTAAGGGATAATCAAAGATTGAGACCAATTGCAGAAATTCAACCTTTATGACGCCTGGAACCCAATTATTAACAAAAAGGCTTCCAAAACATTCGGTTCACAAGAATAAATACAAGTACATACTTACGAATTTCCAAAACACGAACAATGGAGCACAGCAGGCTAACATAAACAATCTCAGAATAAAAATACTGTCTAAATGAAAATCATGCAAACCCCCATTTAAAAAAAAACTCATGACACTCCACCGCAGCTACTGAATTTCTCTGGCAATAATGAAGCTTGGCGCTCATTTGATATTTAATGGATATTGTTGGAAAAGAGGAAAAGCTGTATATGTCAGTCACAAAGAAAAGGAATCAAATAAATGATCAGTCTAGAAATAACGTTGTGTGAAATATGTCTATAGATTACTTCCAAGCAGCTTTACATATCTCCAAACTGTATACCCCCCCCCACCCCCCCCACCCCCCAAAAAAAAAAAAATAAAATAAAATAAATTAAATAAAAATAAAATAAAAAAATCAAATAAAGCAATACATCAAATTTGAAAATACATGAGATGCTAATTTGCTTCAGTAATAAGAATTTGCATACCCACACTGTATCATGCAGTTCTCATTTCTGGCAGCAAATGTAATAACATCATGATATGGACAGGGGCTTTATAATATAGTACAATTCATTTACAAGATACATTTAATAAGAGCTATATTTTACCATTCAGGTACATATTAACTTTCTTAAAGTAAGTGAAATAACAGTGCAGATGACCATAACTCCCTTGTGCAAAAAAGGTATGTTCTACAGTTCACATAGTCTATTATGGGAACTCTCTGCAGAGATTAAAAAGTTTCAAATTCTTCCACATATGATGGGCATGCTAAAAAGATTGCAATTATTCTTCTTGTTCATTTATATTAACATACGAAATGAAGATACCACATTGAGCACACATGGTCAAGTGTTTTCTCTGTATCATAAATAATACATAAATAATTTCATGCTTTTCCACAATTCAAACCTAGGTTAATGTCATATTAACATGTTTCAATGTAGCATGTGCAGTTATTACTTTATGTGCTTAACTTTACTTCTAACATGAACTGGATCTTCCTTGAAGTAGATTGGGAAGGTGAGATACCAAAGAAAATTTTAGCAATGGAACAACACTCAGTAAAGATGAAACAAACTGAAACTAAATGCCAGATGTGTCTGGTATAACTTGTATTCAATCAGTAACAGATACTAATGTTATTAGGTAACTAACAAATGCAATAACAAGGCATTTCATCATAGAAGTTACAACATATATCTTAAAATGAAAAAGTCAAACACACTGAAAGCCTGCAATAGGAAGTGACGAAACAGGTAAAACAAATCAGACTCTCAAAGCAATAGATATCACATAAACAGGATTACATTCTTATGACAGTAAGACTAACTGAGAACCAAGCTAAAGTTCAAATCATCCTGATTAATTTTTTGGGGAGATATGGGAGTTATAATCTACAAGTGAATAGTAATGTAAGAAATAACAGACAAGTGAACCACAGCCACAAAATAATTAATCTGAGAAATCAAACACAAACAATATGAAATATGAGAAGAATAATGCTCAAGAATTTGCTGTTGAAGGGCAAGTGACCGTGTAACAAATGACAATTTGAAAGCAGTCAGCAAGGCAGTGAGATGACAAGAATGAGTGAGAACCAAACACATTCAAAAACTGATAAGTGCATGAAATGTACTCCAGATAAATTATTCAAGGACGCAATGCAAGCCAAAGAGAAGGGATTATTTCTAACACATGAAGCACTGGTACAAAACTTCCAGTTATTCAGTCAATTTTTCTAGTTTGTCACTTAATACTTAAATTATTAGTGGCTTCCAATGCCCCAAAACTGATTTGTGTGTGACTTTCCTTTTGTGTGCTGTGACTGTGTAATTATTCTGGTCTTTTCAAAATGAGCGAGAATACGGGTGAGAAAACAGAAAATAGAATTAAGTGAAATGCTCATGCACCTATGTTAGTTCTCATCAATAACAGGTCCTTTAATGATAATGATCAAAACTCTATTTTATAAATTAACAATATCAGGCAAAACGAGAGTGTTTAGGAGGAGATCAGTTCATTATAGCCATTAATAATATAACCGCTACAACACTATCAGCATAGTTAAATATGTATCTAGCACTTGTATAACAAAAACAGACAGAACAGAAGATCTGATATATAATATAGCCTTTGCAGTATATTAAATCCTTTTAAACAGAATATGAAATCATCACTGCTCGAGCAATGTATCTTGTGCTCAAGTTAAAAACTAATACAAAAATAAATGTCACTGCTCAATTTCATTATCATACAATGCCTCCCACATCTTCCTCAAGGATGCTGTATCCTCTTACTCCACCCTCAAGATTTTTGGGGAGTCTCTTGCATTTCTGTACTATGACAATGCTGTTCTGTGTTGCATAAAATCACAAGCGTACATGTTCCAGACTAATGTTGTGATAATGGCTTTGGTACGGCCAAATCTCATAAAAAATGACTATATGATTATTTGAAATATACTGTGGATTCTGCAATATTTAAAATAAATGCCCAATACATGACAGCACTTGTCAGAGATGGTTTCAATAACATAATGCACATACCTCTATAACTATTGGTAAATTGTTACGCAAAATCATTCAACGGATTCTATCAGAAGGGAAAAAGTGGCCCTAGCGTACGACTAACCACTACTTTACAAAATGTATTTCTAACGAATTGCCTATTAATGTAATTGCATTAACATGAGTTATTACAAAATTTATTTTGAATAATCCATTCATTAACAACTGCTTAAAAATTAATATTTATCTCGTACTACAAATGTCAATGTTCTGCAAAAACATCTTTTGAGGACAAAAAGAAATAGGAAGGACAAGAACAAGAATGAAAATTAATGCTCTTCCAGTTATTAAATAAAGTGGATAAATAAAAATTTTTGTCTTTCAAAACAGCTGCAAATCTTTTAAATATGCTTCTTACAGATTACTTAAACCAAAATATTGAAATAAATAAAGAAAAAGTTTTCCTTGTGATATATTACAAAAATACTGTACAGCAAAAACATATGTTTTAAAATTCTCATCACATGTTATGTCACTAAATGTCTCTCTCAGTTCAGTACATAACTGAATACAATGCAAAACCAAATTTTGGTATCTTACTTGCTACAATTCTAATACTTCTGAGTACAAGAATTTCTTTGCACATGATGAAATAAACTCACAATAACATGTAATGAAACATTTTCCTAACAGTTAACAGCAACAAATTAACAGTGCCAGGTGTGCTGTTTTCACATTCACATGAGAGATACCAGATCACATCTTGACAACATATATGTTGTTGCTGACACAAACAGAGAAGCTTTCATTGAAAGTTACCCTAAATCAGAAATTACTGTTTGTTTATCTGTTTCTTTTCAAACTTTGTAGCTGAAGCCAATTACTGAAAGCAGCTGAGCATTGACAAGCTGTAAGAACATTGAATGGAGACTGCAAAATCAATCAATACTCATATTATTTATAATTATGTATTTAGAATGTGTCTAATACTGATAAATTCCTTTTTTTGTTATACAAACCATCAGCTCCTTTAAAAAGGCATATAGGGAAAGGAAAGAAAAAAACATAACACATGTAAGTATTTAACACATGTGAAAATAGTTTACTAGATTACACTGTAAATATAATACTAAGAGTTGAAAGTATGTGAATTACTGAAGGACTAAGAGTAATAAATCAAAGATATATTTATACATATCATACATTTTTAAAATAAGGCTATATAAAGTAAACACAATATTGCCAGAACCTTAAAAAGCAGACATGTACTTCTAGCTGCAAGACAACATGAAACTATATTACTGATGTTCATGTTTATTTTGCAAAACTGATCATATTTTGACTGGACTCTCATCTCCCTGTAGCAACCAGAAGAAAGCCTTTGACAATCTCTCTTAAAGTAAAAATGATCCAAAAATAGTTAACAAGCCTTTGACAATCTCTTTTAAAATAAAAATGAGCATAAAATGTTAACAAAAATGTCAATCTGCATGAAGATAACGAAATAATTCTTGTTCTGTGCCTATGTGCACATATGTTACACATATCGAAACAAAAGATAAAGTTATAGTTCAGTATTTCGGAGGGAATATGCAGTACAAGAGACACAATTGGTATATGTTCAAAAAGAGCGTAACTCTTTGGAGTGCAGGCATCATCGTAACCTACCACACATGCAGATGCTTTGAAAAGATGATTGTCACTGTGGCTAACCATATATTTTTCTCAGTTTACCGTTCAGAGGTTCTCTCAACTAACCAACCAATTATTGACTGAAGTTTCACCAGATGACAGGAGAAACACAGTCAGTACTTTTGCCATGTATTTACAACACGAGCTAATATTTCATGGATTGTTGTTCTTGTTGTTCATGGAAGTGTTTAGTGTCTCTCTGTAGCTCTTATTTATATGGCTGTTTATGGTAGGTAGTTGTTTATACAGAGTGGGGCAAATAAAAGTGGCTTGGACAAGAGTATAGGATTGTGTATGAATTTCTGGCAGCATTAACAGAGTAGGAAAAGGCCTACAGTTACTTCCAACAGGATGGAGCACCTGCCAATGCAACCGGCTGAACCTTGGAGTATGTTTACACAATCTTCACGTCTGACGAAGTTGTTAGCAGAGGTCAGTCTGGTCGCAGTCCTTGCTGGCACTCAGATCAACTGATCAGTCAGTGTGTGACTACTTTGTATGGGGGAGCCCTCAGGTCTAAGGTGCATCACAACCACCCTCATAATCTTCAAGAACTGCAGGAGAACATTTCGAATGAGAATGCAGCAATTCCAGCAGTTCAGCTTCGATCTGTCTTCAGCAACTTGCTGAACAGGATCCAACAGTGCCAAGAGATGAATGGTGGTCACTTCCAACATCTGCTATAGTTAGATTACTAACCTATTTCCTTTCCTCTGCTGTGGCTTCATGTACCCTGGAGCTCTGCTCTCTGGATCACTTTTATTTGCCCCTCTCTGTATATATGTATGTAGCAGTTTCAGCAACTGAGGTCAACTGGCTGTTGTACGCATCAACAACTTCAGCTGATGATACTGTCTGAAGATGGCCTAAGTATAGGCCGAAATTGGTCATTTTAATAAAGTACCACCGCAATCTAGTCTGTTTTTTCACTGCTTTTACCTGTATTTACGTGTTGACCTTCGATAAATCTACAAGTGGTATTACTTTTTATCCAAATACAATTTTCTCTGCTTCACATATGTATTTTTGTGTGGTTAGTGCTGCTAACTACCACCCTTCTTCTCCATACAGTATGTCTCACCAAAAAAGAAAAACAGAGGAAGAACGTTACCAAATATTTTTGAGGAAATTCCTTCAAATGACAACAGTGGTGACAGTGATGGAAGTGATGACAATGACTCAACGTTCACCACAGGCTGTGCAAGTTCTAGTCTTGTTTACAATCGTGTCTCGAACAGTAGTGATTCTGAGGATAACAGTGAAAGTGATGAGATAAGCGAAAACAATGTGGTGCCCCTCTATTCCATCAACAGTCACAATAAACTGTAACCAAGAAACAAGAGTTAACCAAGTGTCATTATTTATTTTTATTGGACAGGGTGGTGTGGCTGCAAAAATAAAGAACAAGCTGAACCTAAAGCCATTTGATTTACGTTGCAAGATTTTTGATGGAACACATATAAACCACATAATGTTTCAAACTTATTTGTATGTATGCAACACAGGCACTCAAATCTTTCATCCCCACCAACGAACATGAAATAAAAACTTTTATCGAAATAAATCTTTACTTGGGACTCACTAACTAAAAGACCTAGCTACAGAGATTACTGGAGCATAATCTGAACCTAGGGGATAGTTTTATTTCTATGTTAATACCAGCACAAAGTTAATGAGTAACTTACACCTCAATGATAGTTCGGTGACTCCCGACAGAAACAGTCAGAATTATGACACACTACACAAAGTATGTCCGTTGCTACATCATTTGAACAGGAAATTCCAAGACTGCTACACAACCACACCAGACTTGATGATGCAATGGTTAAATTCAAGGGAAATCACCTCTCAAACAGCACATGAGGGACAAACCTATCAAGAGAGGATACAAAGTGTGGATGTTATGTGAAGAATCATCATACAACTTAAACCTTGATATTTATACAGGAAATGTTTCACAGTCTCTAGTAGCAGGGTTATGATTGAAAGTGGTTCTAAATTTAACCAGTGATCTTCATGGAAAGAATCATATTATTTTTATGGACAATTATTTTACATCATAAGATCTGTTCAAGAACCTAAAATCTAACAGACTGTGCACTTGTGGAACAATAAATCCCAGAAGGAAAACATGCCAAAACTCAAAGAGGAAAACGAATTTGAGAAAGTGGAATTCAATTACAGAATGAGTAATGATGGAATAGTTATCTACAGGTGGAAGGATAACAGGGCAGTCAACATGATTGCTACATATCATGCACCATCGAATGTGTCCACAGTATCCACACAGATAGAAGATGGAACAATAACCAATATCACTTGACCTCTTATGTTGAAAGATTACAATTCCAGTAGGAACTAAGCGGATAATTTTGATAGACTGAAGTCAGACTATGCTACAGACAGAAAAAGCAAGAAATGGTAGATGATACTGTTCTTTCCCTTTGTAGACTGCTTTGCAACAAACAATGCATTCATCATGCCATTATGCACAAGGAGAATGAAATGGAGCAGTTCTCCAATAAAGACTTTCGTTGAGTGGCATGCAAAAGTTTGTTGGCTCCAAAAGTAGTTTCAGTGGCTGCTTCTTCTACCTCTGTATACAAAAATAATTTATCATCTCAGATCAAGGTACACAAGCCATACACAGATGAAAGTATTTGCCACAAAAGCACTAAACATTACCCCATTCACTTGTCTAAAAGAAGCGCAATTTCCAGATAAAGAAAAAACCCCAGTCTGAACTCTGTGGATGTGTTCAGTGTGCAAAGTATCTTTGTGCCTGAGAGCCGGCAAGAACCGAAGTTGGACCACTAACTATCAAACCTGTATACCGTAATGGGATGATGGTTATCTGCGGTGCCCACATTTAATGCTAACATTTTTTATTGTTAAGGTGAATTTTTACAAACGTACTATAGAAAACATATTACAATAATACAACTTAAGTGTTGCTAGTGGCTCAAATTTGAAACATGTAAATTATTGTTCATGCCCTCTGCGATAAATATTTATGGCATTTACTTGCCTCTCAAAGCGTTAAAATACAATCTCAATAATATGACTGAATATATACAGATCAAGTTTAACGGATAAGGATATAAACAGAGGGATTATAATGATTAGATAAGTATATCACAAGAATAACATTAATAAACATTTTTACAAGTTCAAAAAATCATTTAGTGTGTAATCACCTTGTAGGCTAGATTGTACATCATTCATTATGTATAACTGAAGTAGCCTACATTAGAGTACTTCATATACTTGTTAAGAGCTTTCCTTTTTTTTCTTTTTTTTTTTTTAACTTTTGGTAACAGTTATACAGAAAATAACATCCGGATTTACATAACTAATAATGCTGCCATAGAATACTGAATGTCAGTGACATGAACCCCATGAATGAAAGATCCTGTCACAGTGGGGTAGCTTGCATGCCACGAGACAGATAGGTGCATTGCAAGTACAACTACACTGAAGAGGTGTCTGTATAGAGACCATACTAACACATGGTTATTGAAGAGGGAAAACACCCTTTTCAGCAGCTGCAGGGGCAACAGTCTTGATGATTGAATGATATACCTTTTAACATTAATCAACATATATACATTGTGGGAATTAGTTCAGGGAAGCAACACAAAATCAGACAGCAGTAATACAGGAGAAGGTCCAAAATGAATAATAAAATAGGAATGTGGGTGAGCTACTATGAACAACATAGTGAATGCATTATCATAGCCAAGATAATGGTAGAACATGGACTGCAAAGGGGAAGATACCTAGAAGAATTTTCACAACAGTTTATTCATTTGTAACACTTGGATTAAGAATAATAAAAGACTTTTTTTATCCATGGAAGAGACCTGGAGACGTCACACGGTTTCAGGCAGATTATATAATTTTACAATGAACAATACCAGATAAACTGTTGACAGGCTAATTAGTAATGTTTCTTCTTTACTAAAGCCAAAAAGAAAACATTATACAATGATAATGTATATTTTCTGAAACCAGATTTTAAACTTTAAAAAATTTCCAGAGGCAGATGTGCATTCCAATCATAATGTATTATTGGTTATGAACTACTGATTACAATTGAGTGAACTGCAGAAAGACATGGAATTAAAAAGATGCGACTTGGAAAAGTTGAAAGAACCAGACGTTTCTGAGAGTTTCATAGAAAACATTAGGCAACTATTCATTGAAACAGGGGATAGGAACATAATAGAGGACCAATTGGTGGCTTTGAGAGATGGTAAAGTGAAGATGGCAGACAAACAACTAGGCAAAGACACAAGGCCTAGTATAAACCCTTGGATAACACATGATGCTGAATTTAACTGACAAAAGGAGAAAAATATACAAATTCACCAAGTTAAACAGGCAAGAGGGAATATAAACAAACAAAAAATTAAACTGACAGGATTGTTAAACGGCAAACAAGAAATGACTAGAGGTGAAATGCAAAGACAAAACATGTGTCACTATCGGAAAGACAGAAGCCACCTATAGGAAATATGAATAAACCTTTGGAGAAAAGAGATGCAGAATACCAAGATCTTGAACGGCAGGCCAGTACTAAGCGAACAAGTGAAGACCGAAAAGTGCAAGAACCATATAGAATGGTGATACAAAGAAATTGAACTTGTGGACAATAATGTGGCTAGTGAGGAGAAAGTAAATGGAGATAATACAGTGACAATAATTTCACAGAGCACAGGAAGACAAATTTAACAAGGCTCTTTAAGACAACATTCTCCCAGAATTACATAGGTCCCTGGGAGAACACAGCAGATGGCATGAATACACAGGAGGCACCTGACTTACCCTCAGACTATAATAATTCAAATTCCAAAGTAGACAGGTGTGAGTATTACAGAACCATCAGTTTAATAAGCCATGGTTGCCAAATACTGACACACAATATTTACAGAAGGAAGGAAAGACTGGTAGAGGTTGACCTTGCAGAAGACCTGTTTAATTCTTGAGAAATGTGGGAATATGTGCAACAAAACTGACCTAGATTGGAGAAAGACAAAACCTATGACTGTAGAATTTGCAGATTTTAAGAAAGCACTGGAGAATTTTGGCTGGAGCACACTCTTTGAAATTCTGAAGATACCAGGGATAAAATGCAGAGATCATAAGGTTATATCTAACTTGTGAAGAAACCAGACTGCAGTAATTAGAGTCAGAAGTAATGAAAGGAAAAGTGTAGTTGAGAAGGGAATGAGACAAGCTTGTATCCTATCTCCAAAGTTACTCAGTCTGTGTATGGAGCAAGTAATATTGGAAACAAAGGAGAAATTTGGAGAACGAATTAAAGTTTGGGGAAAAGAAATAAAAACCTTTGGGGTTTGTCAATGACACTGTAATAATGTCACAGAAAGCAAAGGATCTGGAAGATTAGTTGAATGGAATGGTCAGTGTCTTTAAAAATTGTTTCAAGATGAACATGAGCAAGAGTAAAATAAGAGTAACGGAATGTACTTTGATTAGATCGGGTGAGGCTGAGGGGAGTAAATTAGGAAATGGGACAGTAAAACAGTTGATAACTTTTGGTTTATGAGGTGTAAAATAACTGATGATTACTGACAGGGAGAAAACATGCTCGAAACACAGTTCAACACGTTAAATTAAACATTAAACAAATAAAAATGACTGGTGGCATAAAGTACAAATAAATAATTATTCCACATGGCCATGGTTCCAAATGTAACCAGTATGGCCACGATTAATTTAATATTAATAAATTATGTTAATTTCCATGGAAATCTGAGTGTTATGTTTTTGTCATTCTTCCTCTTTTGACTTTGAACTGTACTCCTGTTGTTGTTGTTGTTGTTGTTGCTTGTTGGTGGTGGTGGTGGTGGACATAACTGGCAGAAGTTAGTAGGAGCCAGATGCAGGCGGTGTATGAAATGTTAGCTGTGTGCATATTCTAGTCCAATGTTCAGGTCTTGGAATCTTTCTGGAAGTGTTTTGATTGCTTAGGGTTATTGATTTTAGAGTAGTGAGGAGTTTAATCCTATCTCATGGATAAAAGCGAAGCTGGACACCCTTCTTTGAGCCAACTGGGTAGTGTGGCTGTTCTCAGACGTAATCTCAGGCTGCCAATAAACACTTCTGATTAAATCTGTGGAGCAATCTGTTTTGTAATTAGTCTTGCATGCTGTGCACCACTATGGGAGCACGACTTCTGGCTGTAGCACCAACTGAGACTTGGTGTGACACTAGAGAGGCTCCAAAAAACAAATGAAAGAAATGTTTCATACTTTTTACCCAGAAGAGAACTAAGAATTTTACACATGGGCAATGAAACAAAGGAAAGATGTTACAGCAATGACAATAAACATGGAAAAAACTTTCTTTCTTTACCATTAAGTGAAGCATCTACTCAAAAGAATCATAGTGGTAGAATTACAAAAAAAGCAGTAGAATGAATAATTCCCATTAGTTTCCAAATCCTCAGTACATCTGACTAATTTGTGGTATAAGAAAGAGTTTTCTTTGAGCTGAGATTACTGTCCATTGTACAGAAATCATTAAGATTATGTAACCAATATGCAAATACTTAAAAACAATTTACTGTATGAATTAAGTTTCTTTTACACATTTCCATAAATTTTTATACTGTTTAATTTCATATCCATACTTATTTCATTTTCTTTAAAATTGTGGACATATTTGATAAAACAATGCTTTAGCATTGTATGGTTACACTGTTTAACAACTGTTTCAATTCTATGCTCGAGACCTGCTTCTTTAAGCCCTACTGAAACGGCACCTTTACTGCCTTTACTGTGTTTACCTCTGCTGAATATATATGAGTGAAGACAGAAATGTTTGTTTTCACACTCTGAATGCACATAACACCAATGCCTCATTTGAGAGGAGTATTGACTATGTGAATTAATTGGTGCCTCCAGGATAAGTGAGCAGAGGATTAGCAGCATAGGAAATGGGGGCTGGGACAATTTTATGTCAAAGAGGGTGCATCCTGTCAATCAGGTAGATCAGCTAATCCCACCAAGTGTACAGTGGCGCGCATAACAGAATTGAGCAGCCATTAAAAGAAGTCCCAGAAATTTAATGACAATCACAGCTCCCAGAAAAGCCATGCTGCATGCATAATTTGGGACTTGATGTGCAGGGAAAGATTGCACTTAATTGGAAACCATCCAAATCTCAGGAAACAAGTTCAGTGGTTGGCACTAATGTGCGCCAGTACTAGTGTGCCAAGAGGATATGGAGTAAGGGAGGAGTTTTAGTACCGATATTGAAGCAGCCAGTCAGGAGTAGTTTTTATATGGAAAATATTGGCCAAGTTAGCTGCTATCAGTTAAGATGAATCATTAACATGGAAAGTTGGTGGACAAGGGAAAGTAAGCATGAACAACACTCATGAATTAGGTCTGAGGCCTGCTCTGGTTGGCCAACTGCTGCTTCCAAGGCTGTACACGGAGCAGTCTACGATTGTGGGACATGTAATCAGCATGTTGCCAATCTCTCCAGCTGTTATTGCCAGTAGATGAATGCCAGTGATACTGCTGCTTCTTTAGTCAAGAAGCTCCTGACTTGTCTCACATGTTGTGTGGTCCTAGTACTAGGGTTCCCTAACTCAGAAAAAAATCTTCTGAGTAGGCACCAGTCCTTCCACACCAAAGGCAATGGTACTAACCATTTGGCTATGGAGGAGGCCAAAGGAGAAAGTAAAAATTCCAATACTTTTGTAAGAACTTTAAAATTTGGTGAGCATTGGCAAAAAGTAAGATGTTAGGAGGCTGACCTGAGGAAATAGTAGCTCACTGCTACAAAACAAAGGTGTGCAGTAGCAAGAATATCATGTACATGATCTGAAGAACAGTCTTAAATAGTAAATGAGATGAGAGCTCCAATTCAACATGTAAGGGAGAGAAGCAAGGAACAAGAGGTATTACAAGATAGCATCCATGTTGTTGTTGTTGTTGTTGTTGTTGTTGTGGTCTTCAGTCCTGAGAGTGGTTTGATGCAGCTCTCCATGCTACTCTATCCTGTACACACTTCTTCATCTCCCAGTACCTCTTGGTCTCCATCTACGATTTTTACCCTCCACGCTGCCCTCTAGTACTAAATTGGTGATCCCTTGATGCCTCATAACATGTCCTACCAACCGATCCCTTATTCTAGTCAAGTTGTGCCACAAACTCCTCTTCTCCCCAATTCTATTCAATACCTCCTCATTAGTTATGTGATCTATCCATCTAATCTTCAGCATTCTTCTGTAGCACCACATTTCGAAAGCTTCTATTCTCTTCTTGTCTAAATTATTTATCGTCCATGTTTCACTTCCATACATGGCTACACTCCATACAAATACTTTCAGAAATGACTTCGTGACACTTAAATCAATACTCGATGTTAACAAATTTCTCTTCTTCAGAAACGCTTTCCTTGCCATTGCCAGTCTACATTTTATATCCTCTCTACTTCGACCATCATCAAGTTATTTTGCTCCCCAAATAGCAAAACTCCTTTACTACTTTAAGTGTCTCATTTCCTAATCTAATTCCCTCAGCATCACCCAACTTAATTCGACTACATTCCATTATCCTTGTTTTGCTTTTGTTTATGTTCATCTTATACCCTCCTTTCAAGACACTGTCCATTCCGTTCAACTGCTCTTCCAAGTCCTTTGTTGTCTCTGACAGAATTACAATGTCATCAGCGAACCTCAAAGTTTTTATTTCTTCTCCATATCTACTCCGAACTTTTCTTTTGTTTCCTTCATGGCTTGCTCAATATACAGATTGAATAGCATTGGGGAGAGGCTACAACCCTGCCTCACTCCCTTCCCAACCACTGCTTCCCTTTCATACCCCTCGACTCTTATAACTGCCATCTGGTTTCTGTACAAATTGTAAATAGCCTTTCGCTCCCTGTAATTTACCCCTGCCACCTTCAGAATTTGAAAGAGAGTATTCCAGTCAACATTGTCAAGAGCTTTCTCTAAGTCTATGAATGCTAGAAACGTAGGTTTGCCTCTCCTTAATCTTTCTTCTAAAATAAGTTGTAGGGTCAGTATTGCCTCACGTGTTCCAACATTTCTACGGAATCCAAACTGATCTTCCCCGAAGTCGGCTTCTACCAGTTTTTCCATTTGTCTCTAAAGAATTCGCGTTAGTATTTTGCAGCTGTGACTTATTAAACTGATAGTTCGGTAGTTTTCACATCTGTCAACACCTGCTTTCTTTGGGATTAGAATTATTATATTCTTCTTGAAGTCTGAGGGAATTTCGCCTGTCTCATACATCTTGCTCACCAGATGGTAGAGTTTTGTCAGGACTGGCTCTCCCAAGGCTATCAGTAGTTATAATGGAATGTTGTCTACTCCGGGGGCCTTGTTTCAACTTAGATCTTTCAGTGCTCTGTCAAACTCTTCACGCAGTATCGTATCTCCCATTTCATCTTCATCGACATCCTCTTCCATTTCCATAATACTGTCCTCAAGAACATCGCCCCTGTATAGACCTTCTATATACTCCTTCCATCTTTCTGCTTTCCCTTCTTTGGTTAGAACTGGGTTTCCATCTGAGCTCTTGATATTCATGCAAGTGGTTCTCTTTTCTCCAAAGGTCTCTTTAATTTTCCTGTAGGCAGTATCTATCCTACCCCTCGTGAGATAAGCCTCTACATTCTTACATTTGTCCTCTAGCCATCCCTGCTTAGCCATTTTGCAATTCCTGTCGATCTCATTTCTGAGACTTTGTATTCCTTTTTGCCTGCTTCATTTACTGCATTTTTATATTTTCTCCTTTTATCAATTAAATTCAATATTTCTTCTGTTACCCATGGATTTCTACTAGCCCTTGTCTTTTTACCTACTTGATCCTCTGCTGCCTTCACTACTTCATCCCTCAGAGCTACCCATTCTTCTTCTACTGTATTTCTTTCCCCCATTCCTGTCAATTGTTCCCTTATGCTCTCCCTGAAACTCTGTACAACCTCTGGTTCTTTCAGTTTATCCAGGTCCCACCTCCTTAAATCCCCACCGTTTTGCAGTTTCTTCAGTTTTAACCCACAGTTCATAACCAATAGATTGTGGTCAGAGTCCACATCTGCCCCTGGAAGTGTCTTACAATTTAAAACCTGTTTCCTAAATCTCTGTCTTACCATTATATAATCTATCTGAAACCTTCTAGTATCTCCAGGGTTCTTCCATGTATACAACCTTCATTCATTCATGATTCTTGAACCAAGTGTCAGCTATGAGTAAGTTATGCTCTGTGCAAAATTCTACCAGGCGGTTTCCTCTTTCATTTCTTAGCCCCAATCCATATTCACCTCCTACGTTTCCTTCTCTTCCTTTTCCTACTGTCGAATTCCAGTCACCCATGACTATTAAATTTTCGTCCCCCTTCACTACCTGAATAATTTCTTTTATCTCATCATACATTTTATCAATTTCTTCATCATCTGCAGAGCCAGTTGGCATATAAACTTTTACTACTGCAGTAGGCGTGGGCTTCGTGTCTATCTTCGCCACAATAATGCGTTCACTGTGCTGTTTGTAGTAGCTTACCCCCACTCCTATTTTCCTATTCATTATTAAACCTACTCCTGCATTACCCCTATTTGATTTTGTATTTATAACCCTGTATTCACCTGACCAAAAGTCTTGTTCCTCCTGCCACCTAACTTCACTAATTCCCACTATATCTAACTTTAACCTATCCGTTTCCCTTTTTAAATTTTCTAACCTACCTGCCCGATTAAGGGATCTGACATTCCGTGTTCTGATCCGTAGAACACCAGTTTTCTTTCTCCTGTCCTGTTGAGTAGTCCCCGCATGGAGATGCGAATGGGGGACTATTTTACCTCCAGAATACTTTACCTAAGAGGACGCCATCATCATTTAATGATACAGTAAAGCTGCATGCCCTCAGGAAAAATGACGGCTAAAGTTTCCCCTTGCTTTCAGCCATTCGCAGTACTACAACAGCAAGGCCGTTTTCATTAGTGTTACAAGGCCAGATCAGTCAATCATCCACACTGTTGCCCCTGGAACTACTGAAAAGACTTCTGCCCCTCTTCAGGAACCACACGTTTGTCTGGCCTCTCAACAGATACCGCTCCGTTGTGGTTGCACCTACGGTCCGGCTATCTGTATCGTTGAGGCACGCAAGCCCCCCCACCAACGGCAAGGTCCATGGTTCATGGGGGGATAGCATCCATATACAAATTAAAATGCAAAGATGGACTGCAGAAAGCAGGAAAGGATTGTACATGAGGAACATACTTTTAGAGAAATTGGAGGTAAGGGAAGAAAGAGAGAGAACAAATGGATGAAGAGAAAATGAGAGAGCAGCAAACAAAAAAAGAGAGAGAGGGAACATAATGACCCAAAAGGACAGAACACACAGAAGTTAGAGAAGCAAGCAAATTGAGAACAAGAAGAGACTATTAGACAGGGGGAAAGGGAGAATAAAAAGCAGAGAAAGAGAGGGAATGAATGGAAAGTGGAAAGGTGCAAACTATGTTTACAAGAGCTATAACTGAAAACCTGAAGCTGAGGAAAGAGAAATTTAATAGCTTATAATTTTAAATATTTGAGCTTCATTTCCCCTCACCATCATAAAATATGGGGACCTCTCATCCAAGGGTTTTAGTGACTTGTTGCTTCTTTCTTATCTATACATCTTTCCTCCCTGAGGAAGGAACTAACTACTCCAAAAGCTACAATAATGTATTGTACTTTGTTTTGGCAACAGCACTAACATTTCCAGTTTCTGTAAAAGTGTTCTGCCTGCATCTTTGTCACACAATGTGTGCTTGAGAATGATGGCAGCATTGTGCAGTGGTTTGGAAGAGCGGGAGCTAACTGGGTGCTGAGCACAAATTAAAAGTGGAGTGAATATGACTGTTTTCCACAGAGAAGAAATACAAATACATAAATGAAAAAAAATTTTACTGATCACAAAAACCTGTTCTAAAAAATACATCAAAATATAAAAACCGACGAACTATCCAATTCTTGTTGCTTTGCACCTTGTTCTCTTATTGTTGTTACTTCTGAAAACAACAGACAGTACCAGCCACGTGGTTACTCCAGTTCAAAAATGTGTCACTGATGCTCTACGCAAACTCTTTGAGCATAATGTACAAATAAATGTGTGTACATATTACTTGGCAAGGTGAACTGGTTACCTGGTCGTAGTGGTAAATAACTTGGTCATATCACAAATTACAGTTAGATTCCAATTCAAAAGTAGTGCTTGTTACCTAACAATGTAAATGTGAAAAATGATCAAGGAAAATATCTTTGTGGGAGGCCACAACAACTTGCAATTAATGTCACCTATGTAGCACAGGAATTAAACATTGGCAGTAAATACTTCATTGATGATATACACAAATGTGTTACTAGACATATTTGTGCAGCATTATAAACACCACAAGGAAATACCATATTTGCAAAAACTTCACTGCTGTTGTCAGATGACTCTGGACTTCTTTAGCAAAGAAACTGAGGAAAACTGATCCATCTATGGGATCTGATTTCAAAAAGTGCCATGATGAATGGGCCGTGTGAATGAGAGAATACATTTGCAGAAAGAGCATACTACCTTAGATTTTTTTATGAAAAAATGAAGCACCAGGATTAAACACGCCAGTAATTTACCTAGATGAACTTTGGAATCTCACACATTGCACTGTGAATAACTGAGATAGTGTGAAGATTATTGGTAAACAACTGTGCCAGGCAACATTTAGTGACATAAACCGTATATGAACTGTCAACGTAAATGTGGCTATCAATACATGCTATTTTTCTTGTAATGATTAATTACAGTGAGGGCCGTTATACTCACTTTTTTATTATGTAATTTCATAAATTTCATATGTTATGCTACTTTTATTCTTTATATGTTGTTTACAATGCTACTCTTTTTTAAGAACAAAAACAAAGACAGTCTTACCACTGCTGGCTGCAATTTGCATCTATTTAAAACTGAGCATTGACTTTTACTTTTAGTAATCGACACACTTGCTTGGGAAGCAAGTGTGACAGCCATATGCCAGGGGAGAGGGGCTACCTACATATTTTAAGGTTGTACTTCATATCACAAGTTTCCTATTACAGGTAAAAAATTTGTAAATGTTTCTCACACTAGTATTTTAACTACGTGCTGCGGGTTTTTGATTATAGGATGGCCTGAGGATGGTACTATACTGAAACTGGTAGCCAGTAGGTAAATAAAACATTGCAACTACAGACTAAAACAAATATATTTTCCGCACTGGTCACTGATTCAACCGCCCGTATTTCGAAAATATGTAATGTTCATTGTTGTGAATAAACAGTTTTGTTTCATGTCATTTTTCCTCTATGACTATAACAGAAAAACTTTGAACTACTTAAGAACAAGGACAGCCAAGGGTTTTCTCCTCTTCATTCTTGTGACAAAATTTCACAAGAAAATGGCTGCCCTCTTACTGCCACCACACCATCCAGACCTAAATCTTATAGTACTGATCTGGAATCTTACAAAGATTAAGATCCATAGCCTTAATATGGAAAGCATCTCAATCTTTAAGTGGAAAACTAACATTGACACTGCTATTAAATAAATGTCATGTTACACCCAACCTTATGGAAGCATTTCAATGCAATACTATTTTGGCAAATTATTTGTCAATTTCAGTTCTTTTATATTGAAGCAGCTTTTCAGTTAACCTAACGAGACCGACTGGACTTACTTCCACATTTTTCATTCAGGGAAAAATGTGAGGTGATGACCCAGAATCAAATTTGGGACCCTGGCATTACTACTGAAAAGCACTAACCGTTAGACCATGTGGTCAGTTTGCTTATGCTGCTGTGGCATTGATGTTTAATATTGTGGCATTAGAAGACTAGAAAGGCCATGCACTACACAAGAAATGTGTTATAACTACTGGAGGAGAGTTACTTTGGAGCTTTGAAGCATGAAGGAAGTGAAAATACAAAAAATTCAGTCAGCACAGATTTGAACAAAAAGTTGACGTTATCATCCATGAATGAAACAGCAGATGACAAATCAGCTGATGCAGCTGCAGAATATACCAATATCACCAGGAAAGATAGTTAAAAGACTGCTGTTGTAACTTATACTACTGTCTAGTGTGGTGTAAAACTCTATCTGAAGTTGAAACAATAAGAGCAGAATTAAAAGGCAGTGAAGCAATTCATTGAAGAGACAGCACAAAAGCATGGGGAAACTCAGCCGAGTAAAGTAATTTCAGCACCTGTAAGCACTATGTAACATGTGTCCAAGTAGACAAATGTCACCTGCAACTGTTCATTAATATAAGATGATGATATGAGTTATGTTTGTAATTAAGGCCATTTCAAAACTCCCTATTTTTCATGAAACGTGGTTTCATCTTAAGTCAAATATGGAAGTAAAGAGCAAAAAAGACAAAAATCTATTAAAGTAAGAAAGAGAAAAATTGGTATGTATTGTACAACCAGAAAGAGCATACAAATACCTGGGCTTGATTGCTCCTGATAATTTATAGTACTCTGCAAAAGTGTATTTTTTGAGGGTGGATCGAATACAATAGTCCAGTGAAACTCAGAAAAAAAGCCTGTAGCTTGCAAAAGGTGGGGTAGAAGATTTTATTTTTGTAACTCGTTCATATTGTTGGAAAGGTTACAAAACCAAGTATTGCCAACAAAATTTCTCTTGGGAAAACTTTCTGCAGTCAAAAAACTTCGAAAATTTTGGACTTTTTTCAGTTATTTCAAAATATCTGTTTCATTTGCTCCTATCACTTTAACGTCTATTTTCTTTTTTAAAGAGCACAAAATTCTCTACAAATTTGATTCTTACCATTTTTTTCTACTCCCAGTATCTAAGGCGCTACAGCATGTCAAAAAATACCAATTTTTCAAATTTCGAGCAAAGTGGCAAATTATCTAATTTTTGAACACTGTTATTTCAGTTTCTATTTGTGTAGTATAAACATATTACTCATCATGTTATTCATTGGAATTTACCATCTCACTCTGCTGCAGGGCCAGGACAAACAGCATCATATTCAGTAACTACGAACAAATTCACGTCGGATTGCGTGAAGTTTATTTATGTTACAATATGTAATACGATTGCATGCAGGTGCCATACATTTTCTACAGTTAATTGACGTTAATGATCAGTTATAAGAAAAAGTATGTAGGAATAGTTCTTTAGCGGACAAAAGCGTATTTATTCTTTGGCGGGCGGAAGGCGATTATCTCTGGTGATTGTTCACAGCACGCTAACAGCTATTAGCACACAACAATAAGGGTCCTACAGTTTGGAGTCGCTTCCATTCAGTATATGTTGTGGTGCTGAAAATGAGTATGTCTGACATGAATTTGTGTTTCATTTGCGAAAAAACTGTGGTGAGTGGTGGACGTAATATGAAAAAGCAGCCGGCCGGTGTGGCCGTGCGGTTCTAGGAGCTTCAGTCTGGAACCGCTACAGTCGCAGGTTCGAATCCTGCCTCGGGCATGGATGTGTGTGATGTCCTTAGGTTAGTTAGGTTTAAGTAGTTCTAAGTTCTAGGGGACTGATGACCATAGATGTTAAGTCCCATAGTGCTCAGAGCCATTTGAACCATTTGTGAAAAAGAAAGGACTGAGCACACTTATCGATTGTAGTGCTAAATGCAGGGAGTCTGCCCATCCGTTTTTTGAAAATGCTCAGTGAAGTGATGTTGCATGAAGCATGCTACAAGAAGTACATTAATGAGAGAATGATAGCAGCTGGCCTTCGACATCCTCAGGAACCAACAGGCGTGCTATGTCGGTCGCAGGAAAAAGATCAGTTCAATTTCAAAGAGAAATGCTTCTTATTTGCAAAAGGGAATTCTGATGACATTTTAACCAAGCAGTTAAGATTGCCATATGCCAAACGAAATTTTGTTTACAAAGTAATGAAATTGGAAGTGCAATCGACAGTATTAGAACAGGCTAAACGACGTGGTGATGAATTTGGTCAACAAGTGATAGAGTGGATTCAAAATGTAAATGATTTGGTTGTTGCAGATGGATGATACCACAGATTTTGCTACGGAAAGTTCTTTCACCGTGTTTCAGCTACTGGACAGAATCGAGGTTACCGACCTGCAACACAAGTAGATGAAGGTATGGAGGCTATATTTGCCTACCTGGAAACCAATACGGAAGAACGTCAATTTTCTATGGAAGATCTGTTAGAGCAAATACCCACATCACCTCGTCCTGATATTCGAACTGTCAAAGTTCGCCTTTTCTGGAAATATGGTGACGATGTGGTGATAGCTGAAACACCTTCAAAGCCAGGCACAAGAAGATGCTGACGTTATGATTGTAACATCTGCCATTTCAAGAACCAAAGATTTTGGAGGTGTTGTCATTGTAGGAGAAGATGTTGACCTGCTTTTGCTCATGACCGGTTTGGGGCAAGGCATTGAAAACTTATTTTTCTTAAAGCCAGGAAGAGGAAATGCAGAAGACAAGTGGTTTTCCACTGCATCTTACAAGTTTGACAGTGAATATATTCTGTTCATTCACGCCTTTAGCGGATGTGATTCAACATCCACTTTTTTTGGTCAAGGAAAAATTAAGTGCTTCAATATTGTTGCGAAAAATGAACACCTAACCTCAGCGCTTTGCACGTTCAATAAACCACATGCTACCCATGAAGAAATAATAACAGCAGGAGAACAGGTTACTATCGCATTGTATAGTGGAGGTGTCAGCAGTTCCCACACATTAGACCATTTGCGGTACCAGCTATTCGCCAAGTCTGCCACAAAAACAAACTGAATCTTGCATGGTTGCCACCTACACAAGATGCTGCACAACATCATTCGTTGCGGGCTTACCAACAAGTCCAAAGTTGGATGGGAAACTGGAAACCTCCTGAGAAATGGGGCTGGAATCACAGTGACCACAGTCCAATATTCGTTATAATGAGCTAAGATTCAGCACCTGAAGCATTTCTTCACATTGTTTCATGCTCATGCAAGCTGAACTGTGGCGGAGCGTGCTCCTGTAGAAAAGCGCGTTTGAAATGTTCTTCAATTTGCGAGAAATGTATTGGGGTCAACTGTGAAAATGTGCCAAAATTTTTATATGAAGACAGTGAAGAAGATGTTATGGAGGATGTTGAGGAAACGGCTGACGAAATCAACGAACTTGCTGAGGCTGACTCACTGTTTAAAGAAGAGGTCAATCTGGGATCAACTCTATGTACAGACCCTGAATCCGTAACTCAAGGTATTTCCGCTGACACTGAGGAACCTGGCCCATCAAAACGTTGGAAGTGATGCTCATACCTGTCTCAAGTGCGCTAAAGTGCGATATTACAAGTATTACACACCCAGAACTGTCAACATTTTTTAGTAACTGACAATGCATTTTAATTGTAATAAAGCTACTTGTTTTTAATGTCAACTGTGTGGCCTTTATACACAAGAATAATTACCTACCTAATTAGGTTGCCTATTGCACTAATAGTAGTTCAGTTTCCTGAGACAATTTATTGTGTGTGTGTGTGTGTGTGTGTGTGTGTGTGTGTGTGTGTGTGTGTCTTAATGATGTATTTTTATATTTATAGTTTTACAAGTACCAGGGCTGAGGTGGCCCATAGTGAACTTCAGGTAATGATGTAAGAATCACAATAGTTGGGTGCCCAGCAATCCTCATGTTGCATGCAGAGAAACTGAATACCTGAAAGTGAGGTGGTATATTCCAACATATAGCATGATGTATAATGTTTTTATACTACACAAACAGAAACTGAAAAAATAGTGTTCAAAAATAAGGTATCTTGCCACTATGCTCAAAATTTGAAAAATTGGTATTTTTTGACGCGCTGTAGCGCCTTAGATACTGGGAGTAGAAAAAATGGTAAGAATCAAATTTGTAGAGAATTTTGTGCTCTTTAAAAAAGAAAATAGACATTAAAGCAATAGGAGCAAATTAAACTGAAATATTTTGAAAAAACTGAAAAAAGTCCGAAATTTTCGAAGTTTTTTGACTGCAGAAAGTTTTCCCAAGAGAAATTTTGTTGGCAAAACTTGGTTTTGTAACCTTTCCAACAATATGAACGAGTTAAAAAAATAAAATCTTCTACCCCACCTTTTGCAAGGTATACCTGCAATTTGACTGGACTATAAATGAGACTTTGTTCTGAGTGTACAAGTTGAAGAGAAAGGTTTGCCTTCACAGACTCATCCATTAGTACTGCTCTCAATCTCTGAGCAACTCAGGTGCATTGTACAACTGCACAACACATCATCATGATCAACACATTTTTTACTCATGAAGGTGTGAAACCCACAGAAATTTTGCAGAGATTGAGAGCACAGGTCAGTGATGAAACACTTGCCAATCTTATGAGTTCACTTGGAATGAGTTCAAAAAAGCCATAAACAGGTTGAAAATGACAACCACAACTATCGACCAACAGCATGCCTTACCAATTAATACTATTTGTGATCTATTAAGACAGTATTTAAAATTGCTTCTCCCATCTAATTAAATTATGGCAGCAGTCAAGCTATCATTACAAATGAACTAGGACACCATAGACTACACATCTGGTGGTTCTCTTAACTTTTGCCTGAATAAAAGAAGTAAAATATGTGAAGTTTACAGAAACATTATCGCCAATGTTTGAACCTGAAGGGTCAACATTTTTAAGACGTAATGTGACCAGTGATAAAACACGGGTTCACCACTACATACCCAAGTCAAAACAGGACAATAAAAAGTGTCGAAGGAAGGGTGAGGCAATGCCAGTGAAAGCCAGCACTATAATGTAACTGGCAAGATACTATGTATTTCTGACCAGTGTGGTGTTATGCATATTAACCTTTGATTTTTTTGTACAAGCACCATATTATCAGCATGACACATACTGTGACCTTTGGAATGAAATTAAACTTCCTTAATTCAACGAATGACATGATCAATTGATACAACATTCCTCTACACTGTTGTATCTTTGCCAAGCAGTGACAAGGTTATTCCACTGATGGGCAGTGACATGGAGGTGGAATCAATTTGTCGCCTTAGTAGGGGGTGGACAATACACACTGAGCCATGTACATGTAGAAGCTGCCAGAGGGCTCAATTCAGATGGGCAAACCTTATTTTTCTTGGCTGCTTTAAAATAAGCATACAACACAGTCGAAAAGCTGTTCACATACTAACACGAAGCACCTGAGTATGTGCCATTATAACAAATTTTGTGATATTTTGTCATATGAAAGTTGGCAGCTGTGGTTTTTCCATGTTTGTTAGCTGCAATACTTCCATTAGTAGCCTAATAGCTTTTGTGTGGTGAGCATTGTAGTTTGATGTTTATTTTCATCATGGAGCAGGTGACAACTGAGCAATGTATCCAAGTAACAAAAACTTATTACAAAAACAGTGGAAGTCCCACAGCAACTGTTCGTGAATTGTGTGTGACACTCGTACGTAATGCTGCTCCAACCATATCATTAGTTTGGAAGTTGACCCGGAAGTTAGAAACCATGTGTTCTGCTTCAAATGTTAAGAAAACACGACGGCCACATTCTATTGGAACACAAGAAAACACTGCTGTGAGTGTAAGCTCCAGAAAATCGGTTCACCGAAAAGCTCAACAATTGAATTTATCACCAAGTTCACTGCATGAAATCCTTTCAAAAGATCTGAAAATGCATGTGTACAAGATTCAACTTACACAGGAGTTGAACCCTGCAGATTATGGAAAGCGACATCAGTTCGCTCAATGGGTCTTGGCTTGACAATCAGAGAACAAAAACTTCACAAAAGGAATAATCTTCTCAGATGAGATGCACTTCCACCTCAGTAGGTTCACCAATAAGTAGAACTGCATAATTTGAGGTAATGAAAATCTGCAAGTGACTGTGGAAGATGAGATGTCTCCACAATGCACGACCGTGTGGTGTGGGTTCTGGGCAGGGGGCGTGATCGGCTTGTACTTTTTTGAAAACGATGAGGGAGTTGCCATCAATGTTAATGGCGAACGTTACCAAAACATGCTCTCTGATTGGTTTTTCCTCTTATTGATGAAAATGGCAATTTTTTGGTTTCAACAAGACGGTGCAATATGTCACTCATCCCTTGAAACAACTGCTCTCCCTCAAAAATTTTTTCCATAGTAACCGGGAATGGCCTGCCAGATCATGCGCTCTTACACCTTGTCACTTTTTTTGTGGGGATACGTGACATCAAAAGCTATACGTGAAAAAACCACCAACAATACACCAACTGTAGAATGAAATTAAAAGGATTATTAATGGCATACCACCAGATTTTTGTGAATGCGTCATCGAGGACTTTAATGAACGCATTACTCATTGCTGCGCAGCCTTGGGTGATCACAAGGAGAATATATTTTCAAACATATATGGAAGTAGTTACTTAATGTGTAAAAAAAAAAAAACACTATTCGTCCCTGCTTTCAGGACACCCTCTAGTAATGTGCTGATTATCTTGCTGTGGGTTCTGATTTCAATTTGTTTAACACAGGGACTAATTCCTCATTGTTTACAACTTGGCATCCATCCTGGAATTAGTTGGCATGCAAACTTCCTATGTGGTGTCGCACATTCCTGTCTCCCAACTTGTACCATTTGCGAATGAGTTCTGCATCAGTCTGAACTTTACTGTAAGCACCTCATTTGTGTTCGTAGCCAGTGGGATACACAACGCCTGTCACCACACTGCAGCTCTCACTCACCAGAAATTGTCAGAGAGAAAATGAATGCTCTTCAACCAACCCCCTTACATCCCAGACCTATGGCTCTGAGATTTTTCATATCTTTGGATCATTTGAGGAAGCACTACTAGGAAAAGTATAGGACAATGACACTGCCATGGAAGACTTCAAGCAGAACTGGCTGGACATGGCCCCAGTCCTTTAACGATAATACCATCACGAACATGCAACGAGGTAAGCTAAGTGCATTTTAAAAACAGGAGGTTATACACAAAAGTGATGTATACTTGATTATGTCACAACACCAAATGAAAAAATAAAACCATTAAAAACAAAAATTTCATTTACATTTGATCCATCCTAGTAAAACAAGGATTTCTTGTTGATGCAAAAAGTTACGCACATCATATACTTAATTGAAGAGGAACAGCCGTAGTGCTAACTAAATCAGAAATCATTACACCAGATTTTTAACATCACTTGCATTAAACAAATGATAATTGAAAAACTGATATCTGATCGGACTAGCAACATCAATTTAAGGCTTAATATGTCAACCAGTAGGCAAAAATTAGTTTCTGGCATGTGATTTTCATCTTCTGGAATTCGTGTTGCATGTAAATGTAGCATAAGAAACCCTTATTTCATTCATGTCAGACTGAATTTCAAAACTACGTATTAAGGCAGAACAGGGAGCGCGGGGAGGATCACTATTTCATCCACGAAGGAACTCAGTACACTCACTCGGTGACTATCATTTGCCAACAGATTATTGAATGAAACAACAAATAACAACTGGCTTATTGAGGTCTTCTCCAACAATATTTAAAAAAAGGAAGACAAAGCACTTTTGCTGAATGAACACTGTATTTATTTGCAATTAGTGTCAGGTCCCAGCAGATGGCATATTTCTTGCGGAGATTTACAGGTTTGTCACGAGGAAGTTTGAGCAGAAACCCATATTTTGTGTGCAACTTTGAGACATTTCTGATGAAGTGTGCTATGTTACACAAGACATATATGCTAGGGACTGGAGGATGTGGTTCAACTCATAACTAGTTCTGGATAAATAAATCATTCAGACGAAAAGCTCTAATCCTGCTCTCTCTTAAGAAAAAAGCTCCGCAGCAGTCTCATGTAACAGCATGTATTACATCATGCCCCATATTTTTTTATACTCCAATAAACTAAATTAAACCTCACAGTCCCTCTCAGATAAGGTTATTCAGTATGTATCACAAATAAACTGCCAGTCTCTTTTATTGTTTCCTATGTGTTCTGTGTTGCATAATATCCATATGCCAATACAATAAGCTCTAAAATTATTAGGCCATTAACTAAACACTACTTTAAATAACAAAACCAAATTGTGTGTGATGATTTCTAGAATTATTTACAATAAAATGCTTTACAACACCCAAAACTGGAGCACTAAATGTGACAACTACTTCACAAACAGGCAGCAATGACATATGAACAGCTGGAAAACATGAGCAAATGGTAAATCAAAATAATGATTATGATTTACTTGTTATATTCTGCAAAAATGCATTTTAACATCTGTTTATAACTAATGGATCAGGGAGTTTCTCACCTCTGCTTTGATTGAAGCCTGCCTGCCATCCTGCATAATAAGCTGCCTTCTGCTTACCATGCTCTTCAGCAACTTTCACCGTAAGAGGTTCAGTACCATCCTCAGGAATAACACCATTAAGGTTGTTTATTGCCAGCTGAGCCTCTTCACGGCGGTCATACCTGAAACAATAGTCGGTTACTTGTGACATCATTTCTCTTCAGTTTATTTCAGTATGGTCAGAACAATTGTCCTCTGTCCTAGCAGTCTCGGCATGTTACGCTACACAATAAATTGACTTTACAGCTCTGATGGAAAGATGGTATGCATCATCCCCATGTTACCAAATGTGAGGCTAATCACACAACACCACAACTATCAAACATGACCACAAAAGGCCAGCTATGTATTCCTTTTACACATGGATTCAATGTACATACAGTTTCAATTGTCTGTCAATCTTACTGAATGAAGGAGGAGGAGGAGATTCATGTTTAACGGCGCATCGAGAACAAGGTCATTAGAAAGGGGCACAAGCTCGGCCTTGGGAAGGATGGAGAAGGAAGAAGGTAAGACGTCATGGCCTTTCAAAGGAACCATCCCAGCATTTGCCTTAAGTGATTTTGGGAAATCACAGAAAAAGTAATCAGAATGGCAAGAAGCGGGTTTGAACCACTGTCCTCCCAAATGGGAATCAGGTACACTTACTCTGTACTACCCCAAAATGTCAATAGTAGATGATGTTTTCTGTAGATGAACACTTTCTGTTCTGTTAAGAAGTTTACAAAAGAACAGAAAATACAGAGTTGCGTTTATAGGAGAAACAAGGGGTGGATGGGACATGCGTTACCCACATTTAGGGAAACTCTTACGGGAATGAAACTAATTTACAGTAAAAAGTAATGAGCCACGTAATTTTTTGAGAGGGGAGTGAGTAGAAGGCGTACAGGATGTTGATGATGTCATTAGAGACAATGCATCACTACAGTCTTGTTGACAGAACCATACAAATACTTCCCAGGGCTTTAGGAAAGCACTGAGACTCTTAGAAGCCCCTTTAAGCAACACTTTAAACACAATTTTTTTGCTCCCGATTCATTGGTATGAATATTTACCACCCTATAACTCATGGTAGTCTTAGAAATACATAATGAATTCAGCACTTTTATTCATTACTATTCTCAAAGTGTACATACTGAACGGAATTCATTGTTACGATGTATCTGTGTGTGTGTGTGTGTGTGTGTGTGTGTGTGAGAGAGAGAGAGAGAGAGAGAGAGAGAGAGAGAGGGGGGGGGGGGGGGGGGGGGGAGTGTGTGTGTTTTCAAAATGTGGTGTACTAATATGTGCACCGCACACGCACCACTTACCTACGGGCTCTCTCATTAAAGCAATACATAAACCTGTGCTGGAACAACTGTAAATGGCCAATCTGGCAGAATTTATTAACCCTTTACCTACCATCAGGCATCAGAGGGACGTCCATTATGTTTAATATTTTCTCTATTAGTAACTACACATTTTATTTTTATGAAATTTTATGACTTTTCCTAATTTGTCTAGAGAGTCATAATTTTGGGAAAAAATTATAAAAATTTACCTATGGCTTTTTGTTAAATTGTTGGAGCACATTTCTTTTCGTACAGGCCTCGCAGGCCCACGTAGCTAGAAGTAATTTTTCGACAACCACACCAGACTAGAAGATACAATGCTACAGTGTGGAGAAGAAAACAAGATGCTGGCTATTGGTGGTTTTCTTCAATGTGATCGATGTGTAATGAATGCATCCATAATTAGGATAAAGCTGGCTACCAATAAAAAAAAAAAAAGATACATCTGACTTCCATCATCAATTTGGGAAAGAAAGTAGCAGTGGTAAACAAGTCAATTAATTCATTAGTAGCACTGGACCCAGGAAGGGCACTGAAACACCAGCTAAAGAAAGGAGAAGATGTGCATATTCTGTAGGGGGGAAAAAAAAAAAAGTCAAATTACACGTTGTAGGTGCAACCAACCTGTATACTCAGAACATTCTGCTACACAAATTCACTATAAGAATAAAAGTTTCATTATAAGAATAAAACACACCAGTAAATGTGCATTTCTTTTTTAATGCAAATTTTAAAAAAATAAAATTATTTTAAATAATATTTATACCTCAAAAATCATTCACACTGTAAGTAGTCAAAGTAGTGTCAATTTAAAAAACCAGGCCTGACTGGTAGGCAATGCTATACAGGTTTTCTGGTAAGCAGAGGGTTAAGAATGAATGAAGTGTGCTTAGTCTGAATTGTCAATTTCACTGGCTACCTTGTTCCTCACTTCCTGCTACTTTCGTGTCCACACAAACAACAGCCTCTAGATTACCCATTACACAACGTACTGTTAATGGATGTCGTAAACTTAAAGCAGCATATTCCTGACAGGCTACTTTAGTTACTACATCAGGCAGCTCATAGCCCTATAACCACATGTGGAAGTACCCAGCATAATACTACATACTTTCTGTTTGGACCACATTAACTCCATAACTCCATAACTTATCCAGGTAAGTTTAAAGCAATTTGTGTACTGATGAGATTTATAGTGATGAACATCCATAAACCCAATTAAGGGCTAATATATTAACCTATTAGCGCCATTTGTAACACTTTTTTAAAATCGTTGATTCCACGACATCAACGAAGCAAGAGTGTTGGCAGCACTGAATTCCGTTCCGCAAGACTGTAAAGATCACTACAATGCAACAGTTTTAACAATACATTTAAATTCTGCAGCGTAAGCACTGTCGGAAGTCGTCGTTTGCTGAATGACGAAGAAAAATGGAGTGCAAGTTCGAGTAAGTATGTTTTACACAGTAACTTACGATATATAATTTGGTTTTTTAGTATGGTTGTGCTTTAAATACTTACATATATATTCGTTGGAAGCTACTGCTTGCTGTGAAATAAATTACGTTCATTTAGGCCGTTTGCACATCGGTGTTGCCATATGGCAACACTAGGTGCTTGTACTCAGTAAAAGGACAAATTTTCTCTTTTTTGTTTTAGAAGAGCTTTCTCGCTTTCTGAGGTGCTGGAGATTCTTTATAGTGACGATATTGAAGGTGATGTGTTTGTTGAGCCACAAAATTATTTTCCAAGAAAGATCGGCGATATTTTGAGACAGCAATAGAGAAGAATGATGGATTATCATATGTGCAGTGGCTGGACAACTCAGTTGTCACAATGATCTCTTCTTCATGTGGTGCACAAGAAGTTGGCCAAGTCAAGAGATTCTCGCAACTAAAAAAAGTGAAATATAATGATTCCCAGACCAAAACTGGTAGCCAAATATAATACATATATGGGAGGTACTGATCAGATGGATCAGAATCTAGCATGCTATCGCATTGCAGTAAGAAGCAAGAAATGGTACTGGTGTCTCTTTACATGGATGTTAGATGTCACCATACAAAACAGTTGGATTTTGTATAATGAAGCAAGAAACCAAACTATTTCTCAGCTTGATTTCAAGAGAGAAGTAGCAACAGTGTACTTGCAAAGACACCAAGCTTTACAAAAAGGAGCCGGGAGACCATCTGCATCAAGTGCATGTTCCGACAGCCGCATATCAGATTCAATTAGATTTGCTAAGACTGGCCACCTCGTCCAGCACAGAGAAGGAAAGAAGAAGAAAAGGTGTGAGAACAATGTGTTCAAAGTGTAATGTGGAATTGTGTATTGACTGTTTTATTCCATTCCATGTAGAATAATGCAGAGTTCAAGATTTGATTTTTGATTATTAATTGTACTGTGTTATAAAGTATCAATTGTATGATGAAGACCGAATAATAAATTTGCACATAACTTGTATATGTAATAAGAAATTTCAATAACCTGCTTATTTTAGTTGAAGTTGTAATCCATATAAATTTAGGTAGTGATAGCGCCTAGCGTTGCCATATGGCAACATCAAATATCTCGCTAATAGCGGTAATGACTTTCATCAAAACAACTCTGTTGTGTAATTTATGCCTTTTACGGACATAATAACACAATTTTTTTTAAATCACGAAATAATTAATTCCGGCACTAATGGGTTAAGGAAAATGATCAATTTTTGAAAATGCAATGTAAATGGATACATAAAAGTCTACTCACCAAGCGACACATATACAAAGGTCACGGAAATTCGCTAGCTTTCAGACCCAGTGGCTCCTCCTCCTCCTTGTCTTTTCTTCGTATCCTGTCTGCAAGTCTCCCCTGTCCTGGGGTTCTCGGCGAGTTTCCCAATCTCTCCCCATTTCTTAAACCTTGCCAATCCTTTTTCTTCATCCTTCTTCCTTTCCCTTAAACACTTCTGTCAGAAGAAGAAGCCATTGGCCCAGAAGCTTGGAAATTTCCTTAAAGGGCGCGTGTGCACGTATGCTCCTGCTCGCACTTGGTGAGTAGGTTCTTTATCTATCTGGCTAAGACAGTTTTGGAGGAAAGACAGCCTTCTACGCCAGGAGATTTATAATAGTAAAACAGAAATGACTAAAAATGCCATTCCATCAGTTGGACCGACAGTAATAAAATAAGGTGAAATAAATAATGAGATCAGTAGATAGGTGGGGCCACACAAGTGTCCCCCGGGCTCTGCAAGCATTAAAGGTGGAAGCAGCACCCACTATCTTGGAGCAAGAAAAAATCCAGTTTAGCCATTATTTCATTATCATCTATCATAAAGGATAAAGAATCCTTAAGGTCATGCCTTCATCATAGCGCTACCACTAAAAAAAAAAAAGTAGGGTGTGTCAGACACAAGGACGAACTGAATCTAAAAGCAATTAACAGAGTAAAAGAACGGTGACCAAGGCAGCTGGCACAGGAGGTAGGGTCGAGGGTCACAAAATATATACTACTGGCCATTAAAATTGCTACACCAAGAAGAAATGCATATGATAAAGGGGTATTCATTGGACAAATATATTATACTAGAACTGATATGTGATTACATTTTCACGCATTTGGGTGCTTAGATCCTGAGAAATCAGTACCCAGAACAACCACCTCTGGCTGTAATAACAGCCTTGATACGCCTGGGCATTGACTCAAACAGAGCTTGGATGGCGTGTACAGGTACAGCTGCCTATGCAGCTTCAACACAATACCACAGTTCATCAAGAGTAGTGACTGGCGTATTGTGACGAGCCAGCTGCTCTGCCACCATTGTCCGGACATTTTCAATTGGTGAGAGATCTGGAGAAAGTGCTGGCCAGGGCAGCAGTCGAACATTTTCTGTATTCAGAAAGGCCCGTAAAGGACCTGCAACATGCGGTCGCGCATTATCCTGCTGAAATGTAGGGTTTTGCAGGGATCGAATGAAGGGTAGAGCCACGGGTTGTAACACATCTGAAATGTAACGTCCATTGTTCAAAGTGCCGTCAATGCGAACAAGAGGTGACTGAGACGTGTAACCAATGGCACCCCATACCATCACGCTGAGTGATACGCCAGTATGGCGATGACGAATACACGCTTCCAATGTGCGTTCACCGCGATGTCGCCAAACACGGATGTAACCATCATGATGCTGTAAATAGAACCTGGATTCATCCGAAAAAAATGACATTTTGCCATTCGTGCACCCAGGTTCGCTGTTGAGTACACCATCGCAGGCGCTCCTGTCTGGGATGCAGTGTCAAGGGTAACCCCAGCCATGGTCTCCGAGCTGATAGTCCATGCTGCTGCAAATGTCGTCGAACTGTTTGTGCAGATGGTTGTTGTCCTGCAAACGTCCTCATCTGTTGACTCAGGGATCAAGAGGTGGCTGCATGATCCATTACAGCCATGCGGATAAGATGCCTGCATCTCGACTGCTAGTGATACGAGGCTGTTGGGATCCAGCACGGCGTTCCGTATTACCTTCCTGAACCCACCGATTCCATATTCTGCTAACAGTCATTGGATCTAGACCAATGCGAGCAGCAATGTCGCGATACGATAAACCGCAATCGCTATAGGCTAAAATCCGACCTTTATCAAAGTCGGAAATGTGATGGTACGTATTTCTGCTCCTTACACGAGGAATGACAACAACGTTTCACCAGGCAACACCGGTCAACTGCTGTTTGTGTATGAGAAATCAGTTGGAAACTTTCCTCATGTCAGCACGTTGTAGGTGTCGCCACCGGTGCCAACCTTGTGTGATTGCTCTGAAAAGCTAATCATTTGCATATCACAGTATCTTCTTCCTGTAGGTTAAATTTCGTGTCTGTAGCATGTCATCTACGTGGTGTAACAATTTTAATGTCCAGTAGTGTAAGAGGCAATTGGAGACCTTCAGTTCTTGTAGTTTGCACACCTTCATTAGAGTAATACACTTCGAGGATTGGGGAGGGAGTTTCTACAGCATATCTATTGATTTCTGTCCCATTCAGATAATTCCTTCATGGTGCGTCGTTCTTTATTTTGTCTTAGATGTTTACCCGAAGCACTGATGTTTACAGCACTGCATGGTGTGGGGCAGGGGCCAAAGGAAGGGGCAATTCAGCTGCACATTGCAGTGGTAAACCATGATTTTGACCTCCTCTGGAAACGAATTCCTGACAAAAGTGAGGATGACTGCTCGAGTGACACCCTTGTAGTTTGGCAGTCCTCGATGTGTGAATCTGATTCCTCACTTCTCCAAATGTTCACACAGTTCTTTGTGTATTTGCAGTGTTACATCTTGGTGAAAAGTTAAACTCTGTCCCATGATTAGGCTCTTATGAGGTGCAATTGTAATAAGTACATCACTAAGTTGTTTACAAGAGAGTAATGCCTAGGACTGGGAAGGATTTGCTGTCATAATTAATATGGAACCACTTTGTACTTTACTAAGGGAAGAAAGTTCACCAAATATGTTTTCAGTATTCTCCACAAAGGGCATTTGCTTAGTACACAGAAAGGGCCCCACTTGTTTCGGATGCAAACCAGAAACTGAGGGGAGTGAGTGCAAGTCATTTGATTTTGCTTCCCTGCCACGGAGTGGTCAAAGAGAAAAGGTTACTGGGGTCACAACAATCTGCACAGTCTGTCAATAGAGATTAACGAAGCCTTGCAGCCACAAGCAGATAATTTCTGTCTTCTTACGATGTCTGCCATGATACTGCCTATTCTGAATGAAGGCACACAGTCAAAGCAAAGGCCACCTGGCTCAATGGTCGGTGTCCAGAGACATGATGTCCCCAGACAAACAGACAGACACTGTGCCCCCAGACAGATAAGACTCCTTGGCATGCCCAGGAAAGTGAAAGATCGGGCAACAGTAGTGTGATCCCTGCGTGATCATGACACTGTGTCCATGTGAACTGCCTACCATGCTGAGTATTGGGCAACATTCACTGTACGGCCAGGACTTCTATAAAAAATTTTTAGAAAAACTGGAGGCCAAACCCAGATGTGGAGACTGAATATAAATTAACAGATATACATGGGGTAAATAAATGAAGAAAGTGGAAAAAGTCATAATCTACATCCTACAAGCGAGCCAGGTTGTCATTAGGGAGTAGTCTGAAATAGACCCATTCAGAGAGGAAAACTGATGCACAGGAAAAGAAGTTTAGAAATGAATTGGTATCCCACATGTCAGCCACACACACAGAATTTTGAGCCCTACCAACATGTAATGTACTTGTAAGAACATCATTTGGTACTTTAAATATTTCATACACATGTCAGGCTTTTTTGGCCCCAACTGTTCATATAACAAGACTCAACTCTACAGTTGCAAGGGGATATTGCAGGCTGCCACTTTTAAAGATTCTCCAGGTATGGAATTATGTACTTAAAAGTTACAATATGGTTAACATGTAACAGATCAAACTATAGAAAATATAACAAGAGAAATATTAAGAATTACAGAGAATTTTGAACTTATCAGGGAGCTTAGCTGTGATTTTAGTTTTGAATGCTAACTATTTACTCACCTACTTGTGCCATAGTGCCTGAGGCTAGGTACAGGAACAAACTTATGTTGTGTAGCAACTCAACTTTACAGCTCATTAGTGTCGTTTTGCAGTTTACCATACTGTAAACTTACCTTATTACTTTATTAATAGAAATGCTCCCAGATAATCCATCTCTCCGAGACACCTGCCTTACGTCAAAACGCTAAAATGAATTTAGGCCAGAAAAAGGGATTGTTAAGCCCACAAGCACAAACAGAACCACATGATGCTGCCTCTAAATGACTGACTCTGGACCCAAAGCTCAATGAGCCTTCATGCAAAACCATAAACTCAGAATATGTCCCCTGCACATTCAACACGAAGCTAATACTACCTTCATCTTCATCTTCACAGAGAATGTGAGCTTAAACTTACTTGTATCAATAACACTCTTAAGTCACTTTCTCTGTCATGCGGGTCTTGAAATAAATTGACTGGAACCCTATCTCTACTACTAGGTTTCACGGCACACACCCTGGCAGCAATAAGAATGTTACGCATTAATTGACCGCACTACACTGCAACCACTGGGTCATCTGTGATTAAAAATACTGATACAGAGAAACTAAACAATGCAAGGTGAAACATACAACGTAAGCATACGTACTTTATCAGGAGGGATCCAAGAGTCTTCAATGCACAGTTCCTTTCCCAAGCATATAATTTGCAGACTCAAAAAATATCTGAAAGACAATGAAGCACATGGACTGAATCAGAAAGCTAACAGCTATTTGATCTGCTACTTTCGCAATTGCAGGACAAACACACTACAAGGCTATTGCTTAATCTGTGTGATCCCTTGGATAACTTCAAGACATTGGTCTCCACCCAATTGCCACTACTGAGTGTCCTCTCGATGTGACACTCAGGGATCCACATGCTATATCTTTCATACTTCATCATTATCATGTCTGATACCACTTCAAGCGTTTCTAAAATATTTCACAGACATCAGCCTTAATTAAGCTATTGTCACAAGGTGTATTCCGATTTTAACAATTGAAAAAAATAACCAGTTTCTACCTCACTCTTTTGCCTTCTACCATCACCCAAGTCGGATAGACAAGTTCATTTACTTACTTGATGCATGTGTTCGCAAATTTACCTATGGAGTTAGCATGCAGATCCACAGAACAAGAATTTTGTCACCAATAGTGATCAAAAAGTAAGGGAATTTTTTTAATTTCATGGGCTTTGTGCTTCCAGTATAAAATTATTATTATTATTATCTTTATCACCCTGTTGGTACACTTGTTCCTGATGTATATTAGCATTTAGATTTGCATTCAATTTTGCTTCAATAATGAAATGAAGTGCAGCACCATATTCGAAATATAGACTTTGGCCTTTGGTGAATATACTATGAGTAAGACAAGAGTTTACGAGTGGTATAAATATTTCAAAGAGGGTAGAGAGGGCACTGAAGACAACGACCACCCTGGATGCCATAATGTATCAATTACTGACAACAATGTGGAATAAGTGAAGAAAATGGTTCTCGAATATTGTCGAATCACCTTATCAGAGCGGTTGCTGATGATGTCAGCATATCCTATGGCTCATCCCAAGTATACATTATATGAATGTGTCAGACATGTCTGAAAAAACAAGACATCACACAGTATCTGCAGTTGTGAAACATTATATGTGAATTGAAGGGGGATCACTGCTGTCAGCTGCAGCATGAGATTAAGTGGAATCAGCAGTGATGAGTGAAAATGTGTACGAGGCCAGGATTCGACTCCGGGATCTCCTGCTTACTAGGTAGGTGCGGTAACCACGGCACATCTGGGACACAGCATTATCTAACTGCACAGATTATCCCGGCACACTTCAAGGCCTATCCACACTCCCACCAAGCGCCATCTATCCGCAGTCCCTGTCCACTATACTCCTGTTCACTACCCAGAGATTCCCACAAGACGTCTGATGTATTTGTACATTTACAATTAAAAAGTTGGATCCATTGCCCAGCTAGGCTTATCAATCATATGAATGCATGGTGTCTGTCCTTTCCAACATGTCCAAAATAACGGATACCACACATACACATAACATATAAATGTCTCAGATGGCGCAATGATTACCACATCGGCCTGGTACGCTGGAGATACCATGTTAGAATCCAGATCCTGCACACATTTTCACTCGTCATCACTGTTTCCGCTTAATGTCCTGCTGCAGCTTACAGCAGTTATCCCACTCAATTTACATATCATGCCAAGCAGTTTCTTTGGATGTTTTGGGCATGAAACATGTAGCAGCAAAGTTTGTTACAAAATGGTTGAATTTTGATGAAAAACGACGTCACACAGACACTGCTCACAAATTGCTGAATGAAGTCGACAACAATCCAGAACTTCTAAAGAAGCGATGAAACATGAGATATGGGTATGACATTGAAACCAAGGCCCAATCCTCCCATTTTATTCAATGGTAATGGGACAATTCATAACGAGTTCCTGCCTTATGATCGCATGGCCAATAAGGAATACTACCTGGAAATTGTGTGCCGTTTGCATCAAGCAATCCGAAGAAAATGACCAGAATTGTGACAAAATAATTCATGGAAATGGCATCACGATAATGCTCCCACTCACACTTCGATGCTTGTTCATGATTTTTTGGCAAAAAACCAAACTGTTATGTTGCCTCAGCCACTGCATTCGTCCTGTACGGGGGACTGAAACTTCTTTCTACTCCTGAGGCTGAAGAAAACTGTGAAAGGACATTTTGAAATCTCCATTATATTGGAGCAGGTAACCATGCCCTTACTCAAGTTAAGGGTGTTACGCAAATCAGCCTCAACTGGGCCTTACATCCCAGAAGCTTAGATATTTGATTGGAATTAGCAGTTTCAACTAAAAGTGTTCCATTACAAAGTCGTTTGAGATTTTTCGGAGACCCAGCAATACCTTGCAATGTCTTGTGAATATAGAAAGGTGAGATCTTCTCAAAGGTTTCCCCTGTTCGCTTGATTACAATGAAAGTGTTATGACACACTAATGCCCTGTTACTATGATTCTGAGATTCCTTTTCGGGAGGACTAACCAACCAAGCTCTCTCTGAGGAGTGGGTGTAGGTACTGCCTGATGGTACACCCATCCCGTTAGCAGTAGTTGTTTGATGAGACCATTCTACAGGGATCCCTTGAGATGCTAGGGAAACAAACCATCAACGAAGGCATAGCCCTACATGCCTGAGCAAGCCTTATACAACTGGGGAGAGGCAGGTGCCCCAGAGGTTGCTCGCTAGAGACCTCAACAGCCATTCATCTAATAAGCACATAGCACACGTTGAGGTTGAGGGTGTTTTTATGGACGTGTGTACCTTCCTCATGATCCAGGCAGTGAAGCCAAGATCCCCCCCCCCCCTCCCCCAAAACACAACATTCCACCACTGCGCCGTATGATGGTCACTGAAGCATGCCCAGAGTTTACAGTGACAGAGCGCTGGCGGCCCTTACCAGTCCCAAGTTAAGGAGCCCCAGGGTTATCAAGCCCGTACTCAGTAAATGAATGCTGAGCCCCCTGAGGGGGGTCAAGAAACTGAGCACAACTCGAAGACACATTCCACAGGTGACTGACAAGAGGACTGGGCTTACTCGTTACACTGATTTAGTTAAAATTTATTATATAAGCTGGGTTTGGCCTGAAACAAAAGTAACAGAAATTGGAGCTCAAGGTGGCCTAACATTAAAAAAATATATCTATTTTGGGGTGAATCAGGTGAAGTGCGAGTCATGTATGTTAGTATAGTTTCCAGTCAGCGATTGGCGCAATGGAAAGAGAACAGAACGGTAATCCAAGAGTCTTGGGACTGAATCACTATGTGGAAACTTTCCTTTATTTTCAATTTTTATGTTACTTATACTGCAAATAAACATAAATAATAATCAGTATATTGTATTTATTGATATTTTCATGAAAGTCGTGAAAAAAAAAAACAACACCTGGGACTGCAAATAAATTTCCAGAAAGAAATTATAGGCTGTACACGATGACTTTGTACATAAAGTTAGATATGTTTATTACTTTACAGCTGCTAATTTACATGTGCTGGAATGATATTCAATGTAATTTATTTGCATACCCAAATTTTCTTTTGGTTTTCCTTTTCATGCCTTTCACAAGAATATTAATAAATACAACATACTGAGCATTATTTCGGTTTATTTGCAGTGTGAATAATGTAAAAACTGAAAATATAAAAGAAAAAAATTCAGTATAGGGACTCAAGCCGAAGACCCTCAGATTACCATCGTTATTCTTTCCGACGCGCCAACCGCTGCATTTAGACTACACGAACATGAGGTCTCGTGCCTTACACAACCTGTACAAAAACTGCTATTTCTTCTAAACACTAGGCCATCTGGAGCCACCACTACTCTCATTTTCATTTCTGGCCAAGTCCTGTACATACCATAAATTTGGACAAAATCGGTGATGAAGAGCAGGCACAATCACCTTGTGAGTACAGAATTAATATGGAGCCCCGGTTTTCATAGTCTTAATTGCAGTTTCATCATATCGATGGAACTCTTCACTCTATAGCATTCAATACTTGATTTAATTTCACCTTTGTTCATTTCCTCTAACTACATGTGATAAAATAGTCCTGGAAGACCAGCTTTTAAGAGTTATGCATTTTTAACTGTACAAATAAAATTTTGATTAAACCTGTCCAGAACTGACAGAAAACAATTATTAAATATTTTACACAATTCTGATGGATCACTAACTGTTTCATTCTCAGAGCTTACCGTATTTACTTGAATCTAAGCCGCACTTTTTTTCCGGTTTTTGTAATCCAAAAAAAACCGCCTGCGGCTTAGAATCAAGTGCAAAGCAAACGGAAGTTCTTAAAAATGTTGGTAGGTGCCGCCACAACTAACTTCTGCCACCAAATACACTCCTGGAAATGGAAAAAAGAACACATTGACACCGGTGTGTCACACCCACCATACTTGCTCCGGACACTGCGAGAGGGCTGTACAAGCAATGATCACACGCACGGCACAGCGGACACACCAGGGACCGCGGTGTTGGCCGTCGAATGGCGCTAGCTGCGCAGCATTTGTGCACCGCCGCCGTCAGTGTCAGCCAGTTTGCCGTGGCATACGGAGCTCCATCGCAGTCTTTAACACTGGTAGCATGCCGCGACAGCGTGGACGTGAACCGTATGTGCAGTTGACGGACTTTGAGCGAGGGCGTATAGTGGGCATGCGGGAGGCCGGGTGGACGTACCGCCGAATTGCTCAACACGTGGGGCGTGAGGTCTCCACAGTACATCGATGTTGTCGCCAGTGGTCGGCGGAAGGTGCACGTGCCCGTCGACCTGGGACCGGACCGCAGCGACGCACGGATGCACGCCAAGACCGTAGGATCCTACGCAGTGCCGTAGGGGACCGCACCGCCACTTCCCAGCAAATTAGGGACACTGTTGCTCCTGGGGTATCGTCTCCATGAAGCTGGGCTACGGTCCCGCACACCGTTAGGCCGTCTTCCGCTCACGCCCCAACATCGTGCAGCCCGCCTCCAGTGGTGTCGCAACAGGCGTGAATGAAGGGACGAATGGAGACGTGTCGTCTTCAGCGATGAGAGTCGCTTCTGCCTTGGTGCCAGTGATGGTCGTATGCGTGTCTGGCGCCGTGCAGGTGAGCGCCACAATCAGGACTGCATACGACCGAGGCACACAGGGCCAACACCCGGCATCATGGTGTAGGGAGCGATCTCCTACACTGGCCGTACACCACTGGTAATCGTCGAGGGGACACTGAATAGTGCACGGTACATCCAAACCGTCATCGAACCCATCGTTCTACCATTCCTAGACCGGCAAGGGAACTTGCTGTTCCAACAGGACAATGCACGTCCGCATGTATCCCGTGCCACCCAGCGTGCTCTAGAAGGTGTAAGTCAACTACCCTGGCCAGCAAGATCTCCGGATCTGTCCCCCATTGAGCATGTTTGGGACTGGATGAAGCGTCGTCTCACGCGGTCTGCACGTCCAGCACGAACGCTGGTCCAACTGAGGCGCCAGGTGGAAATGGCATGGCAAGCTGTTCCACAGGACTACATCCAGCATCTCTACGATCGTCTCCATGGGAGAGTAGCAGCCTGCATTGCTGCGAAAGGTGGATATACACTGTACTAGTGCCGACATTGTGCATGCTCTGTTGCCTGTGTCTATGTGCCTGTGGTTCTGTCAGTGTGATCATGTGATGTATCTGACCCCAGGAATGTGTCAATAAAGTTTCCCCTTCCTGGGACAATGAATTCACGGTGTTCTTATTTCAATTTCCAGGAGTGTATATGTAGTGCTACACAGGCATGCTTTGTAGGCACAAAGATACCGTATTTACTCGAATCTAAGCCGCACTTTTTTTCCGGTTTTTGTAATCCAAAAAACCGCCTGCGGCTTAGAGTCGAGTGCAAAGCAAGCGGAAGTTCTGAAAAATGTTGGTAGGTGCCGCCACAACTAACTTCTGCCGTCAAATATATGTAGCGCTACACAGGCATGCTTTGTGGGCACAAAAATAAATACTTGCGCCAAAACCTCTGCATCAGCAAATAAATTTAAAACAAAAGGTAGAAGACGAGCTTTTTTTTTCTCCGCCCCGAGTTTCGACCACTGCATTTTCATACATTATCCAACGAAGTAAATACAAATTCCGTATTGTTCATCTTCGAATGTAGCAGAACTTCAATGTATTAGGAAAATCCGACTGGCAAGACTGTTAGGGATGTTTGTCAATATGGCCAACTCTACGTTCCGAGTTTTTTCCTACCTGTGAGAAGAGATGGTTGCTAATAGGAACCTGATGAAATGTGAATCACATGCAGTATTCTCTTCACCATAAGAATAATATGAATATAAACATTTTGCTATGTATTCTTTCGTATTTGCTGCTATCTCATTTAAATCCTGTCTGCCTAATAAACTACGAAACTAGAGTGAGACAACAGCAAACGCGGAAGAATATATGTATCGTGTCTTGTTTATATTCGTATTATTCTTATGCCGAATAGTGATACAGTCAGAAATGAAGCACGGCAACTGACTAGATTTTTAAATCTAAGATGACTAATTTCTGTGCAGAATTTGATGTACTAAAGAAGCGTCAGCAAAGATTTTCAAATGGAGAAAAATTTTCGCTTAACTCTCATTCAGAACATGTTCTATCATACGCAGTCTATTATTTGGTTCTTGTTGATCATTAACAAAGAAAGCAGCAGTGTAAGTAACAACAAATAGCAGTCTCTTGCCATTGTTTCGCTAATGGGACGATCTCTCTCTCTCTCTCTCTCTCTCTCTCTCTCTCTCTCTCTCTCTCTCTTTTTATTTATTTATTATGACCGGCGGTAGCGCGCACAAAAGCAAGCCATGCCGCAATCGGCGACAGGCCGTAAACACGCACTATCAGAATGTGACAAACAATGCATGACACAGTACAGTAATGCATTTTCAGCTTAGAGTGACGTAAACACCTATAACAAAGAAAACAGACCTTATAAGATCAAAGCAAAATAAGCAATCGATTCAAACCAGACGAAGCACGTGAAAAAGGAAGGGTACCCGTATAAATATGGACTGAGCACCTGACACATAGCAATGGCTACCTGGTAAAGCTTAACTCCTAAGCTTACGACTCGAACCAAACTACTGTAGCTGTATCGTCATTCATTCGACCTAAATTGTGTCTCGTATTACAATGGACCAACTTTGTTTCGATTTGCAGGTGCGGCCTAAAACTTTTCTCTCCCCTTGAATTTCGAGTCTCAAATTTCAGGTGCGGGTTAGATTCGGGAATTTTTTTTTTCCTTCATTTCGAGCCTCATTTTTCCAAGTGAGGCTTAGATTCGAGTGCGGCTTAGATTCGAGTAAATACGGTATTATGTTACGAGTACTCTCTTTCACAGATGACTAAATAGTTTCAATTTTTTCAGAGAAATATCTATTCTCTTAGAGTAATACTGTGCATTGTTCTAGCTTGCCTGATGACATTCTTCTACATTCTGAAGTGAAGTTCCATAATTTGTCTATGAATGGCTTTCATACTGATACAGCTCCAGTCCCTTTCTATATGATGTTCTAACATAATTTGTTATCCAAACTGGTTGCTCATTAGCACAGAATATCTGCCTGTATTTTTCTTTTTTTATTGAAAAAGAGCTGTCGAAGAAAGTGATAAAGGTTTGTACAGATGTATTACATTTACTGTGCAAGCTGTCTGTATTGCAGACTAGCGAAACTATCAATTTCCGCAGCTGCAAAATATTTGTGGGAACTGGAAATATTCCCTAATATCCTTCTGCCTCCCTCTCTGTCTATCACCTCCTCCCCCTCCCTCTCTATGTCCATTTCCTACACTTCCACCCCCCCCCCCCCCCCAAATACCTCTGGCCATTCTGGCCGAAAGCTCAATGTGTAACAGTCTTCCACCATATCCATCTGCAACTCACCATGACATTTCTACAGTGAGTAGTAATCTATCCTTTTCATAATATTATTGATATTCCAACCTGGTCTTTCTATAATAGTGTATAAATAGATACACATTTCTTACAAAGTTCACCTTTTGAGATTGGCTCCAAATATCTATGCTGCACATGGATTCATGTATCTAAGTTTTTTGTTTGCTACTTTGGAACACAACTTTGTCTTGATTCCTTTCAGTATTTCTACCTGTGTATCATGATCGGAGAGGCTGCTGTGCCCACCAATTAGAGAACAGTCTATGAAGACAATGTCTTTGAGGATGAAAACTGTATCCAAGAACTCTAGTTGTAAAATAAACTTTCTGTGCCGGGTTGGTAAGATTCAAGTAAATCCACGAAGATTCTTTTCTCTGGGGTATCAGTTTATATTTTGTGTTAAAATCCCCACACATAAAATTACTTTCATGTCTTTCTTAAGGAATGAGTGTCACACAGCACAACATCTGGAAGTAAAACACTATACTCTAAACAGGCTGATCTGTGGTAGTCAAAAATTAAAAGTTTTATCCTTAAAAAATTAAAATCTCCGGCTCGACCTTCAAATATTTCCTCTATACTCTGTTTCAGTATGCCAACTCTTTTGAACTGTCATGTGCAAATGCAATACTGAAAGTCAAATTAAGAAAGTAGAAAACAAAAAATTGCAATGATATAGTCTTATCATGCACACATAGGACCAACTCAAACAACAACATACAATGAACAAAGCATAGATACCTACTGTTTTGCCCTTTAAACAATGCAAGTGTATTTAAATGCTTCTGCAAGCTTGCAACATGATACTTGTTACAGTACTTCACTTACCTCACAAACGCAACACCTCTTGGAAGTCCTGTTATTTTGTCTTTAAGTAAGTTCTTCTGCACAATTGTACCATATTTCCCAAATAATTTATCCAAGTACTCCTCAGTAATGTTTCTGAAATGAGGAAGAACACTACTGCTGAACAACTGAATGAAGAATCATCAAAAAAGAAACAGAAAATGAGTGCAAAGAAATATAGCTCTATGTTCGCCATACACACACTCCTACATAATACCCTTTTATTACCTCTTACTGATCAAACAGTAATTTAAGCATCTACCGTAAACCTATGAGTAAAAGCATCACTGGTTTCATTAAAAATTAAACAATAGATACAGGCCTTTCAAATCAAGGTAACACTTCCTTGACATTAGTGGCATCAAATTAGATCAGTCAATGAAACACATTACACTTTATGAAATACTAAAAATGTATACTTTTAGTACATCTGGGATTGTAATAAACATAAGGCTAGGGATAGTAAGAAATTATGAACACAGATTTATCATCAATTACAACCTTGTGGACAGGTAGCAACCACTTGTGCTACTTGTATCTCCTAACTACATTGTTAGCCATCAAACAATAATACTTCACACCATGATATTTGAATGTAAGGGTTCTGGGATCTGAGACTTAACAGTTATATAAGGAGCAGTCACACGAAAATAAGTCAGATGGAAAAAAGTAAGGAAACTGTTTATTGTTTCAAAAGTAATTGCTTTAACTGTCTACATTTGTCCCACTGTGACACAAAACGGTCAGTGCCTTAATGGAAAAATGTTTGTGGTTGCCTAAGGAACCATGATTGTACCCTGGTATGCACCTCTTCATCCAAATCAAATGGACAGCCACAAATGTCTTTCTTCATGTCTCAAAAATATGAAAACCACATGGGGAGAGAACAGGAGTCTATGGAGGATGGATATGGGCTTCCCAGCAAAACATCTGCAACATTGCTGAAACAACAGGCATAATGACCATTTTCTTTTTGTTGGAAAGCCGTTATACACCTTCCATACAGTCCTGATCTCTCTGCATGCAATTTCCATATTTTTGGAACCCGGAAGAAAGACATTTGTGGCTGTTCATTTGCTTTGGATGAAGAGGTGCAAGCCTCGGTACAATCATGGTCTATAGGCAACAGCAAACATTTTTCCATGAAGGCATTGACCATCTTGTCTCACAGTGGAATAAATGTATTAACACTTATGATAATTACTTTTGAAATAATAAACAGTTTACTTAGTTTTTTCCATATGAATAGTGTTCATTTGACTGCCCCTTACATAAATGCATTGCTGCTAACAATAAAACCATCATGCCAAACTAGTGTTAGGCACATGCCCCATCAGCAGCAGCGTATGCATTACAGAAGACAAAATTTCTTTCAAAATACATTTATCGCTGGTTTATAGTGATTTGTATTGCTTAATGTGACTGCTACTTCTTCATATAATTTAGCTTTCCTCATACACTAGTTTCTTATCACGTACCAAAGGCATTAGGTAATAACAGTCATATTATTACTGAATTATATGACAGTTTTAATTTTGGATGTCAGTGGCAATGCACCTAACATCTAAGAGATAAGAGAGAGGGAAGAACGAAAGAAGGAAACAACAGAGGGATAAATGAACATAGGAAAATGACGGGAGCAGATATAATAAGGAGAATAGGTAAATGAAGATGAGAATATGGAAGAGAACAAGTGTTAGGGCTGGAGAAACGACAGGATATCTAAACCCTCACAGCTATTGCTTCTAGTACAGTAAGCATTTTAATGCTCGAATAAAAGATAGTGATTTCCAGAGAATCATGTTCCTTGTAAGACAATGCAGCATCTTTTGCCACCTGTTGGTATGATACAGTAGCAGTTCGAACTGACAAGGAACTTTCTCCTCTACAGCCTTGAAGACTACTTCATACTCGATCTCAACATTAGAAATGTTTTCTCGGAAGTCATCAGAGGTCACAAGAGAAACATGGTTCTGTAGGATTGGAGCTGTTCTTTTACGTTTGCTGCTGTTATTCATCAGATTTTTAAGTCTCGGTGATGGTGCTGAAGCTTCATTTTGGGCTACAATGCCCTGTCCTCTGCCTGAGAATGAATAACTCTTTAACCATTTGAGCACCACAGGCTTCTGCCACAAACCACCATTTTTATTCATTTTATTTCGAAGTAGCAGTGCCTTTAGTATGAAACCACCAATGTTACTAAAGTCCTAAATCAGGCTTTAGTAGGATCAGTGGTCTCATATTAAAGACACTGGTACATTCAAAACAAAATGAATAAAAAATGGCTCCAAGCACTATGGGACTTAACATTTGAGGTCATCAGTCCCCTAGACTTAGAACTACTTAAACCTAATTAACCTAAGGACATCACATACATCCACGCCCGAGGCAGGATTCGAACCTGCGACCATAGCAGCAGCGTGGTTCCAAACTGAAGTGCCTAGAACCGCTCAGCCTCAGCAGCCAGTCAAAATGAATAAAATGTTGGTTTGCAGCAGAAACCATTGTGGCTCAAAGGATTATCAGTCTGCAGTTCCCTGGCCATTAGCCACTCAGCAATCCTCTGATCTGAATTTTTGTCAACTAGAGTATTCTGGCAATTACATTTGCAGATACAGGTGCTTCCAGCAACAGTACTTATCATGGACTGTAAATATACAGACATTAGGAGTGGTCAATTTTATTGCTGAGTCAAATGATTCTATAAAGTAGATGGCTTCATTAGGCCTACTTGAAATGCTTTCTTTGTATAACCTGGAAATAACCTTTAGCACATTCTTAGCTATACCAACTCATTTTCCTTAATGTTTACATCTAGTGGAGGGGCACTTTACGGCCACCACCAAAAATTTAAAAAACACAAATTCCTTTAATTTTTGTTGATTTTTATTCACAACACACCTTTTACAGTTATACATATGTGTAAGAAGAGTCCTGAACCTGAAAATACGAACACAATATTTATTGCAAAAAGTTGCATTCACTACTAAGGCTTCAACTTTTGAGTAAAGTTTTACTGGAATATTTAAAACAGTTACAGGATCTGATATAAGCAATCATTAAAAATAATAAATATTTTTTTCAAAATTTTAAGATATAAAATACCAGACTAGATTACAGTAATTTCAACATATGGGCACAAAGTCTCCGCGCCCCCCCCCCCCCCTCTCCGTACATACTAAAACGCATAATTAAGCTTAAAGTGCACATTTCTAAGTCTAGATTCGGTTGTAAATTTTCTTGGAGTACCAGTACTGTATTGTCTCATTTTTGGTTTTTTTTATTATGGCATAATACCATACATGCTATAAGTTGAAAACATGCTCTTTTGAGCCGACCGTGGTGGCCAAGCAGTTCTAGGCGCTACAGTCTGGAACCGCGCGACTGCTACGGTCGCAGGTTCGGATCCTGCCTTGGGCATGGATGTGTGTGATGTCCTTAGGTTAGTTAGGTTTAAGTAGTTCTAAGTTCTAGGGGACTGATGACCTCAGAAGTTAAGTCCCATAGCACTCAGAGCCATTTGAACCACGCTCTTTTGAAATACAGCAAACAGTTGAAACTAGCCAATAGAGTGGAATTAAACACTTGGTTTCAAATAAATTGACTGCCTCAGTGGAAAAGATTAATAAAGCCATATTTCTTTAGCAAAACCGACAAAAATAACTTCATTGTTCTGCATGGCGATTAACGCTTGACTGAAATTGCCTCCCGAGGCAGATACCCCAGTTTGCTCCCAGTGAATATGGCAGCTTGCGCGCGCCAGTATAATTTTTCCGGGAAGCATCTTGCTGCTTGCTTATACAGCTAACAGCCATACTTTTGTAGTCAGAAGTGCATGCATGCGCTTGGGCTCGCTCGCAACTGCTCACACGAATCTAATGTAAATAGTTTTGACGTCATGCTCATCGGAGGCAATTCGTTGTTATGAACCATTGCATAGTCTTCCTAAAGCCTTTGACACATTTTTCTACTGGCAGACGCTTGTAGGAGTACTGTGTTATGTTGTGTACATGGCACATTTCCTTTGCAACTTAAGTTTTATTTTATTTTTTTCCCTCATTCATGTTTTATTGCTGCAGTATTATTCTGCAGTAGCGGGATGTAGTTATATCCTTTGTTAGAGTATTATTTCTTACCAGTCAAAATTTTAAAAAAAATTAACTGAAAACTAAAACAAAACAAAAAGATCCCAGAATTCTAAAAATTCCCGGGTGTTTCCCGGTTTTCTCCCAGATGAAAAAATTCCCGGGTTTTTCCCGGATCTCCCGGGTCGTATACACCCTGTCTTAGCTTCATCCCAATATAGTTCCAACTTCATGACAGAGCTAAAAGCCATAGAAGATACAAATAATTTATTGTCAACCATTTTGGCTATGGCTACCCCTCCGACCACCCCAACCCCCCCCCCCCTACCCCCTCTTAATTCCTGACATTTACAGATAATGGTGTGCATTCGTGTATCACAACTGAAGAAAACAGGCAGTAGTAAAGGAAGCTGCAAATACTGAGGCTGCAGTACCTTAAAACCTTCCTTTTCTCTAAGCATAATATTCATTTTGAAATATTCAGCTTCTGAAGAACCTTCTCCTTACCAGACATTCAAAACGTCATACACTTTGGTGAGAATACCAATTGTTATATTAAGTTTGTGAATGTCTTCTCATTATAAGAAAATATCAAATAAACAAAAGCTGACACTGAAAACAGAGCATGGTATCTGGAATACAAGGACAGACTTCCAAGATAGATGTAGTACCCCTCACTTGCGTACTGAGGCAGCAGTGGAAATGAGAACAGAAAACTTAAGTTTCTCATTATTACTATTATTATTAGTCATTCCTTGCTGAAAAACATCATAGCTCACAATTCAAAAGTTAGTGTCTGTCCAGTAATCAAATCACTTCAGTTGAACAAAAATTTTAACAGCACACTAATTTTAAAACTTTCAGTAGATAAATATGAAAAAAATTTCAAAGGAGCATTCATCCAAGTTGGTACAAACTTCGCTCTGCATCCAGGTTATAGTCAATGGTGTCATGTACAAAACATCTGCAAGTTATAAATACATAGGTAGAAGAGTGACAAATACACAGCTAGAATAAACAGCAAAATAAGTGAGCACTGTAACAAGGTAGGAGCAGTGTTCACAATTCCAAATAAGTAACTAAGTGAAAAGAGTTTTGCCCAAAATGGGCTGTACTTAAACAAGTTCAGATCTTTAGCAAAATATTTGCTAATATTAGTAAAATTACAATTATTGGGGGAACTAATATATAGTAAAGGGGATAACAAAATCTGGGTGGGGGAAAAAAGACCAAAATGTTACATGAAAAATAGTGTCCAGGGAACCACAAACATGAATGACCTTAAATGCATCTAAATGAAAATGGGATGACTGTAACTGAAAAGACAAAGGAAAATTGACGAACTTAAAAAAAGAAAGAAAGAGGACAAACTTCATCTATATCTATACTCTGCAAGATACCTTATGTGTACTGCAGAGGGTACTTTGGATACTACTATCTTTTCCACCCTTCCCTTTTCCATTTGTGAGTGGTGTGCTGGAAAAATGATTGTTGGTAAACTTCCATATTAGTTCAAATTTCTCTGATTTTCTCACTATGGTCATTTCACGAAGTGTATGCCTGACTTTTCCCTGAATGCACTCTCTCAGAATACAGTAAACCTCTCCGTGCTGCACAACACATCTCTTCTAGTGTCTGCCACTGGAGTTTGTCCAGCATTTCTTTCTACACCAACTTAATTATCTAATGACAAAATGAGTTGCTCTTCACTGAATCTTCGTTATCTCTTCTATCAATCCAAGGTCACGGACTGATGATCAATACTTGTGAATCGGCTGAACAAGTGTTTTGTGGCTCAACAACATTTCCTTCAAATTATGCTCTTGAATCTAAGCCTGGCATCTGTTTTTTTTCCCTACAGTTTGTTTTATATGGTCATTCCACTTTACATCACTTCAATTGGTTACTCCTAGAAATTTTACAGTAGGTAATGTTTAGGATGGTTTATTGCCAATAGAATAATCAAACTGTCATGGATTTCTTTGGATATTTATACATAATATATTTATTTATATTCAGTCAACTGCCATGCCAGTATGACTCTTCAGTCTTCTGCAGGTCTTTCTGCAATAGGCATCTTCTGGCATTGCTACCTTCTTATACACAACCACATCATCAGCAAATAGCTCAAGGAACTTTCAATGTTATCCACAAGATCATTTAACTATACTGTAGACAGTAATAAAGCTATCCACTTCTTTGTGTACTCCTAAAATTGCTTTTACATCTATCACCTTAGCTTGACTAAGGGTGATGAGCTCTAATAGCAAGAAAGTCCTGAATCAAGGAAGCCCTCAATCCAGTCACAAATTTGGTCTGATACTCTGTAAGCTCACATTTTGTTCACTAAACGGCAGCATGCAACTGTACAAAATTCCTTCTTTATATAAAAAAACATGGCATCAACCTGAGTGCCAATGTCTACAATATTCTGGATATTGCAGTGGAACAAAGGGAGCAGAGTTTCGCAAACCCTCTGTTTGCGGAAGTCATGCTGACTATTATAAAGATTTTTTGTCCTCTGAAAACATCATAATACGTGGGAATACAGCATATACCATAACTCAACAAAAGAATGAATTATGTACAACTGTACTATACCCTTCTTGAAAATGGAAAGGGCTTGAACTTTTTTCCAGTTGCTAGGACCCATCGCTGCTCCAGTAACCTATAATATACTACTGCTAGAAGTGGAGCAAATTCTGTTGCATTACTGCTGTACAATCTCACACATAACAAGTCCAGGTGGCCCACCACGATCGAGCTCTTTTAGTTGATATTTTTCCATTTTGGCACTCTTGAGAGGTTGGAAAGAAGGAACTGTATGGCGATCTCCACGGCGAAACAGTTCTGGAAGAATGACTTCAATATTTCAGCTTTCTCTCCATCACCTTCCGTTTTGGTGCCAGTATGGTCACTGAATTGCTGAATGAATGTTTTCAATCCACTTACTGACTTTATATAACACAAGTTATTTGGCAAAATTTCACTCTCAAATTCACTGAATGCTTCTTGCATTGCTCTCTATGTAGTTATTTTTGGTTCATTCAGCTTTTATTTGTAAACTAAACTTTGACTTTGCTTAAGTCTGTGATGAAGCTCTCCTTGATTTTGCAGCAACTTTCTAACATGCATTTTCCATGCCCTTAAAACTTTGCTCAGCACATAGTGATATAAAACAGCTAAGCACATACTGTTATAAAGCATATTGAACAACAATTTTGAATCTTATCCATTTGTGCATCACAGCTTCATCACCTGACATGATTACTTGATGTTTACTACAGGTATTCATGTACTCTGCCATTTGTACCCTGTCACTCTTGTTAAGTAAAAATATTACCTTTCTCAACAAGCTTTGTAAGACCCATCCTCATTGAGGCTATTGCAACCTTGTAAGCACTGATGCCCTACTACATGTTAACCGATTCAAAACACTGGGGTCTGTTTGTTGTTACGAGGTCTAAAACACTGCTCTTATGAAGCATTTCTCTAACTGCTTGAAGTAATTTGCATACAATACATTCAGAATAATCTCACACAAATCCCTGTCTCTGACACCAGGTTTAATCGCATGACTCTCCGATACAATAGATGGCAAATTGAAGTCTTGCCTTATCACAAAAACGTTAACATGAAACTTACTCGCAACATTCTGCAGGTTTTCCCTGATGCGCTCTGCTACTAAGGCTCCTGATATAGGCGGCCTATAAATGCATCTAATTACCATGTTTGTACCTCCTTTCATGTTTAACTTTATCTAAATTATTTCACAGTAGCTGATAGTGTCCAAGTATTTATTTACTTCGCATTCGTGGAATTTATCTTTGACTTATAAAGCTTCTTTGTATGCTATTTTTGAAGAATTATGAGAGCGGACACAAACGAACAGTTTGTTTGCTTCACCGACAAGAGAGAGAGCCACGTAGAACTGGCAACCAACTAACACTAAGGTCCATGTCCACAACACAACGTTTCTGGCCTTGTGCTTTGTTTATGGTCACGATAAAAACTCTCTTGCTTGTGCCACTAACCATCAAAATTTCTGCTTCCGTAATGTTACGTTGGAGAGGAGTACCTACTGGCTGCTTATAAATAAAGTGCAGCTATTCATGGAGGTACAGTGTGAGCTGTAATTATCATATGGCAGTGAAACTTGGTAGACATCCTAATGCATTAATATAGAATCTATTTCCATTGGAAAAAAATTACTTTCAATTTTGGCCATCAGGTGCAAATTTGGCACTATACAGCATCTCACTGACATCTCTAATGTTCATACTGAATGAAGTGTGTAAGTGGCACTTAAAAATAAAATCAACATTATGCCTTTCTCACTTGTTTGACCTTTTCTGCTCAGGTCTCCTTCCTAATCCATCACCTACAGAAACATTTATATATGCCTCTCCCGCATTCACAGAGCCAGATTTGCATCTGGTGGCCAAATATTTGAACTAATTTTTTTCCAGTGTAAATCAGTTCCTTATTAATGCATTAGAATGTCTACCAAGTTTCACTGCCATATAATAAGTGTAGCCCACACTGGACCTCTGTGCGTAGTAGCACTTTAATTATAACCTCCCAGTATTAGCCTCTGTCAGTGAAGAACTCTGAGAAGTGAGATGATGCATGATGCTCTCAATCAGTGTTACATCATATCTCACTCTTGGAAAGATATACCAAAGAGCAAGTTAAAGCCTGATGTTCTCAAGCCAGAGCAAGTCTTTCCGCATGTCACTGGATTCTCGAGACCATATATTCATAGTGTTTTAGCTGTTCTGTTGCATTCAGAATGACTCTACTGTTTTCTAAGCATATTTACTTATACACAGAACCAAATCAAAATGTTATGAGTAGGCCCACAAACCACAAAGAAAACTTAACAAATTTGTTAACCCTAGCAAAGAATGTAAATGAAACACATCAAAAGGAATAAACCAATGTCATTTTTAATACACAAAGCAAAACCAGTGACTCCGTGTATCGCAGCCAAGCGAATTCGCACTTAGTTTCACAGTCGTAAAGACAAGACTGCATAAACTTCTGAAAATACATCTGTCACTGAGTTGAAAAAACTAACAGCACCACCTATAGGTTCTTTGGTGTACTGCACTGTGAGCAGATTTTTTAGATAAAGACTGTAAACGATGATACTTTTTAATTCATGTTCTGATTTTCATGAAATAAAGTCGTGGGCCAAGCTATACTTAAGTTACCTGTGAAATCCCATTTTTTGAGATAGTGTGTTCGTGTGTTCAAACAGATAGACAGACATAGCAGTTTTGTTATTAGTCTACATTTGGAATCTGTAATAATGTCACTAAACACCATCAAACCTTTCACGGCAATAAATGGGCTGTGACCATGGGCATTTAACCTGTTCTTGCAATACAAATTCATTGGTACTTAACCTATTCTTGCAATACATATTCCAATCTCAACTCAGGATTTTGCTACCATCATAACATTGTTACTAAGCAGGTCATATTACCTATAATAAGCAGTACTAATATCACACTAGTATTTTCTCTTTATGATTTGCAATGACAAACATTGTCTGAGAGTAATGTGGATGATCTATCAAGCAATTCATCATCGGTGATCCTAAGGAGAGCTTCCTCTTAACATAAAAAAATAAAATAAATAAAAAAAAATTAAAAACAGCCCACATACTCAGCTATCTGCTGACATTGTGCTGTGCTCAACAGACCTATTTGCGTGTATGTGTGTGTGTGTGTGTGTGTGTGTGGGGGGGGGGGGGGGGGGGGGGGGATGCTCCATAACTCTCTGGTTGATAACAGGTGTCAAGAAATTCACACATGAATTATCACAAAACTGCCTGAGCCACTGGTTGAGACCCCCCCAATCAGCACAAAATCAGAGAATCTTCTCTGGTATGATGCTGCAAACTATGAACCTTGTTTGCACCCCATATACAATGCTAGTCCAGCCAACCACTTGAAGGAACAAAGGATAGCCTCAGAACTCTAGCAGGAAGCATCATTCATGCAGGTATGAGCTATGATTTGCAGCTGGTAACATCCTGTGTGTTCAACAGACATCTTCACATCTCACTTGAGACGTCCTGTAAACGTAAAGGGTGCACACTGGCTTCTTTTGCCAACTTGCCTGCTTTTTCCCTGAGGAGCTTCATTACCCATTTAACGCTGGAACTCCTGATAATCAACATACACACTGCCCGTGCCTGTCTCGACATGGCTGGAAAACTGGCAACTTGCTCAACATAAAGTAATCCTCTGCTGGCTCAGCTATGTTATCAATGCAGGGCAGCACCTCATACCAGTTGTGAAGGCATAACGGGGCAGCTGTGTAGCCGGTTCCAGAGATACATGAACCTGTCACTCTGGCACTCACCCTTTAAGTGAGGATAAACCATGAACTGGTCAGATGTGGTGCATCGGAAGACACAACAACACTGGGATTCCCAAAAGCACCGAAAGGCACTCCAATATCATTGTAGCTCAGAAAAGTGGCCTGAAGCCTATAACCCAGTGATAGTTGACCTGGTCCCTACCACCCACTGGTGGGCATTCCAGCTTGCATGGTGGGCAACAGACAAGAGGGATTTGAAAAACATTTACATCTGGTCTTCATAAAATTTTGACAAAGTATTTGGTAAGTAATTATTATTATATGCTTTAACTTGCTGTAAATCTGCTTTATAAATTTTATATAGTACAGTTACTTCCTCACTTTATAAATCACCATTACAGTGGAACTGATGGGCAGTTAGAAAACTTTACTACAAACAGAGATACAGAAGTGGGCACTTTACTACAAACAGAGATACAGAAGTGGGCAAGTAGGTAAAAAAGGTTGACTACCCCAGCAATAAACCATAGCCAACATCGCTTCTTAAGCCAAGTCTCCTTGTGTTCATACATAACAAGTGCAGTCACTATCCATCTCAAATTACTTTTCAGACATAAGAAATTTTAAAGTGATCTGCATAAATGAACACTGGCATATGAAATACTGCATGGTAACTTTAAATAAACTAAGAAATTTCCTTGTTGCCTATTGCTTTTGTAGATGCAACAAAATCCATGGATTTACCTGCTTCTCATGAAAAGCCTCACCGAACTAGAAAGTTGCAAATAAATTTCATTTGCTAAACAACAAATCTGTATTTGAAATTTATTGTGTGGAATTATAAACAGACTCTATTACAATTATGTCCTTATATAGGACTCAAGGAAGGGAATTAAAAAGATTTTTACCTAAACCTCAAAAGGCAATCACAAAAACTAAAAAAAGACAATAAAAAGAAATTTTGACAGCTGCCGATCTTAACATGGATGCGACAAGCATAGTTCCTCAGAAAAGTAAGAACATGATATGCCAAGCATATTATATACCAGTTCTGTTGTGTGCTGCAGAAATCTGAGCCCTAAAATAAAGCGGGGACAAAAAAAAGTGTGATCAATTGAAATGAAGCTTTTGAGAAGTTGGATAGGTGTAATGAAAATGGGAAAGATGAGAAATGACAGTGTTATGTAGGTGCGGAACCTCTACAACAGAAAGAAGGAAGTAATGGTTCCAAAAGTGAGGACAGGAGCATCACTTTTATGTATCGGCAATACTAAACATTTCTCTTCCTGAAAGTTAGTACTTGCCAACATTCCTGTCTCATAAGTCATTAAATCAAACAATTTCATCTGTATAGAACGTGACAACAAAATTTTGACTCTGGTGCAATGACTGTCAGAACAGTTGTATTTTCATACAATCCATTTACTCTTTTACATTTTCTCTCTTAACTTCAGTCAGTCGAATAGTTTTCTCAACTCTATTTTCCATTCCAGATGGTCCTAGCATGTAAAACTATGCCCTTTCTCTGTGATGGATTTCTATCATAACGGAGTACTAAGCAATTTTGGTGGTTTGTAGTACCCTGGCTATCTTACGACCTCTGCTTACAATAAGAGTGTTCCATTCAATCAGTGCGTGATAAATTTCAGATGTTCACATTCTATGGCTTTCTGTACATGTTCCTTAACAGAAAGCATTAGATGCATGAACATTAACCTCCACCTTGTGAATAAATAGTGACTTGGCATACTGAATTTCTATTTGCAGTCTTTTTCACCGTTATGAATATCTATACTCTGCAAACCACCAGAGGTAGATGGCAGAGGATTAGTCCCATTGTACCAGTTGTTATGGTTTCTTCCCACTCTATTCTGTTCATTCCATTCAAGCACAGATTTAGATCTTCCTGTGGCAATATGCATTTCCAAAAAAAACTCATTATAAATTTAATAACAGAAAATGTAAAATGTTGCAGATGAACATGAGAAGTCATCTTGACACTATAACTCATCAAAAAAATGTCGTAACAGTTTACAAACCAAACAGCTACTTTGCATCACAATCTGAATGGATCTATTTCATGAATATCTGTGACAATTGCTTCTTGCTGTCACACTTTACTGAAATATCATTTACATCAATTTACATTAATACCAGTACATTTTCCTTTGCAGCAGTCATCCATCCAACACTATGTTCACATAGATGAAGGACCAAATACAGTTTCCTTTCAATCAAGAGATGTCATTACAAGCACTTCATAAGAGGACACTATATCAGGTCTGGTTTGAGCACTTCATGGTATAACATTTGAAAAATGTTTTAACAAAGTTTCAGAATAGATTGAGCATTAAGATCAAATCCTGGGATGAATCAGATGATGATTGGCAGCACATATAATCAGTTTCGGGGTAAAAATTTCAAACACTTTCTGAAAGCAATTCATGAAACTACTTAGAAAATCAATTCACAACACATTTCATTTCAATATATCACCTAAGATATATTTTCTGCAGCACTGTACGGCTCAGTACAAGAAGCATTAGTAAATATTTGTGGAGCCACAAAGGTGATTAAACATCTTAATATAAAAAAGTCTTTACGGCATTTTAGATTCTGTGACGCTTTATCAGCTCTATTCAATTTTCTTTTCCATTACATTTACAAGTACAAAAATTTATGGACCAGAAGGTACTTAGGTATTCTTGCATACATGTGCAAACTTTAACACAATGAAGTGTAGTCTAGGCTACTGTGATTGTTGCCTCTACAAAACTTTTGTACCAACAAAAGAAACAGATACTAGATCGTGCCAGTTAGGATACACTATTACATTGCCCCAAATCCCATAAATGGTCTAATCAAATTGCAAACCAAGGCATAAGCTACTATTAATTTACACTTGCAAATGTCGACCTATTTTGTGAACTTGGACTATGATACCATGGTTTTTCAGTTTCTGTTGGGCATCCTAGTGATGCCACTGGAGACAGCTCTGTATTTTCAATTCAAACAAATGTACATTAAAGTGAAGTCAGGAATTATTAAAGTATTTATAGAAAGTAGTAGTAAAGATTTTCCCGCATGCCAGAAAGAAAGACAATAAAGAAAATTAAAATAAAAGCTTACCGTGGCAAGTTTGTTACATAGAGATTCGTATCTTTAATATCATAACCAGATGGTCGTGCAAAAGAAACTTTCAATCTTTTATTCTGCACCTGGAATCCATTTAGTGTTGCGATGGCACGAATAGCATCCTCAGGTTTTTGGTAATTCACAAAACCAAAACCATAGCTGTATCCAGTCTGCAACACAAACATCCATTACATAAAATAAAAATATATTATCATACATAAAATCCTCATCATGTTATTACAATTAGAAAAGAATATGAACAAACTAGACTGTTCATACAAGCCATTTCTCTATTCTCTATGAGATAAACCAATCACTTTTTCCTTGTGCCACAATTGAATGAAACAGGGTCTGCAGAGTAGCATCTGCTAATGAAATAGTCTCCTTTGCCACATTTTTCAGAAGCCGGAAAGTACGAGTGGGTGAATATGTTAACTAACGTATTTCCTATTTTACTATGAAGTGGAAATCATTACTCAAAATTTAGCATAATTTACCTATTTTAAGTATGATATTTACTCGATTATAAGATGATGCTTCTTCCCAAATTCGTCATTGGTAAAATACAGTCATCTTATACTCATAGATAAAACTACTGCTGCTTAGGTCAACATTTATCTATTGTTTAATACATTAATTCAGGAGTTGTCTTTCATTTAAATATGAAACTTTGGCTGGTCAGGTCATGTGCAGATTTATTATGAAGAATTCAGAAGAGTGGGCCTGGGCATGCAATACTCCGTTCAAACAGGCTCAAGATTTTCCGATATACCAAAGCACTCCATACGGTATCAACCTTGCCTGAACAATCATGTGACATTTGAGTTGCATGGCATACTGCAAGGGAGCCTATGGACTAGTCACTACAATACTCTATCGCGCTGCTTAAAATCTGACAATTCTGTGAAAGACAGGAGGAAATAGCATTACATTCTGCCATATTACAAACTACTGTTCTATTTGAACACGTTTGCAGTTCTTATATATTTATGGATACGGAATGCAAACTTTTGTGCTGCTTTTTAAGTACAGCTTACATTCAAAGTCAAGAATGTAGTCGTTAAAAAAAACATTAATTGATTCTGAACCCAAGTCAATATTTAGTTTGGTTGTGCAAGAGTTTAACAATTTACCAAATGGTTTGCACATGAGAAATTCGGATGTTGTTCACATATTAGAATTATTATGTAGTATTCTGCCTAGTGGCAGGTGCATGTCTTTGTATGAATTTCTGACAATAATGTTTTCTGTCTACAGCTTGCGCCTTCAGTCTGCAGTATACTTCCATATTTAATGTCATCCAGATGTTCAAACCTTCTTCCTTGGACTGTAGTTGTTCTGATCTTCCTATTGATGACATTGTGTGTGAGCCCATCATGCCTAAGTATGCATCTGATCCAGATGACTTTCCTCTACAGCAGTGGTTGCTAGCCTTTCTGACAACAGCATTACCCCCGAGTGCAATATGATATTAGCTATTTATTCCCATCCACACTGTCACCAACATTAGCACCTACATAAATTTTAGAGTGAAAAAAAACTTCCGTTGATCACTCATTTTAAAATCACGAAAGATAAGCAACGTTTAGTTTTTGCGAAACACCTGTGGTCTTATTAAACCATGAACTATTGAGTCAATGAGACTATTGATACTGTACATTTCCAACAACATTTTTTAATAGAATGATGACGCATTTGTCAAGCACAACATGAGTGCTACCTGCAACTCCTCCTCAGAAAAGAAAGCTAATTGTCAAGGGCTGGACACTCGATACAAAACATGCTTCCCCTGTACTACTATTCTCACTAGTGACAATTGCTCACTCAACCCCATTTGAAATCAACCGAATCAAAATATGTGCACTAAACTTAGGCCCCTGTTTGTTTGTCACTTGATTGCTGGCCTCGTTACTTCTAAACTGGCAGAAATTTAAAGACTTCAGGCTGCCAGTACTTCATGTCAGACCACTGTCACTAAATAATAATAATAATAATAATAATAATAATAATACAGTATAAGCCCTGCAACAGGTACTGGTCATTACGAAGGGAATAATGAAGCAATTTCCAGTTTATCCTGGCAACTACCTACAATCCTGCAACAGGTATTTTCATGAGATATTTAAGCAAAAGTGAAGTACAGGTCGCCGTCACAGGTGCATGGTACTATGTACAGAATGCATGTGTAGTGGTAGGGCAATGTGAGGAAGAGGAAGAAGAAGAAGAAGAAGAAGAAGAAGAAGAAGAAGATGATGATGATGATGATGATAATGATGATGATGATACATTCATTTCACAAGTTGTAACCTCCATCATATTGCGTCACACATTAATGCTAGTATTTGAAGAAAATGTAATTGTTGATAACTTATGTAATCAGTATTATAGCCTTGCATGAAACAGAGATTAAATTATTTTTGAAAGTCCATTACCATAAAACTCCTTTGTTTTCATCATTCAGAAAATTACATTTTACCCGTAAGGGGATAATTTACCCCAGGCTGTGAACCACTGCTCTAAAGAACTGTATTCAGAATAATTTTCTTCTCTCCTCCTCTTCTCAGTACATAGTAATGTGTCACCAGATCTGTTCACTTGATCTTCTCTATTCTTCCCCGGCACCACATTTCTAAACTTTCCAGGTTATTTTTTCTTCATTCTTCTCATGGTACATGTCTCTGCTCTGTACAGGCCAATGTTCCACCAGTTTCTTCCTTAATTCCAAGCCCAAGTTGCCGGTCAGCAGAGTCCTATCCTTGTTTCATGGGGACTTGGCCATAGCAATTCTTGCTCAAATTTCATTTGTGTAGTGGGCATTCTTTGTCAGCAAGCTTTCCAAGTACTTGCACTGTATCACATTCTCCAGTTCAGCAGTTATCTTCCTCGAAGGTTCCTCCTGTTTTGATATCCACATAACCTTCGATTTCTCAATGTTGAATTCCATGCCATATTTCGTTTCAGTTCCCACCAACCATCATGTATGTGTTACAGCTGTCTTTGATTTTTGGTGACCACTGTTAGGTCACCTGCATACTTGATGGTGCTGATGAGTCGTCGTCCTATCCTGAAGTTTCCACATCCTTTCAAAGCTTCTCTCACCAACCATTCTCCATACAGTTTGAAGAGACTCAGTGACAGACAACATCCTTGCCTGACTCCTCTTCCTATTTCCACAGTGTTTATTTCTCCGCAATTTAGTTGCACCTTTACCCTTTGTCCCAAGTACAAGTTGAAAATACCACATAAAAACATTATCAGCTTTCAATCAACTTTAGAGCAAGATGGCGACATTCAGGAGAAACCAGAATGAGCACTTATTGGGAATTAATTGTTTAACAATGAAATAAATCATATTAAACTAACTGTAATTGTTATCATGAGGCTTAAGAACAGTGGCAAGACCTTTTGTGGAAATACACTCCAATCAAAATTACTTTGAGACTGATGTTTCAACAAGTCGAGTGGTAGGGGTCAGCCACTAGCCAACCATAGTTCCTTCTCGAGCAACACACATTCACTGTGTTGCTAGCTTTGTGGGTACCCACTGCCATTGCAATCTGCCATCCGCAAAGTACTCTTAATTGAAATACAGCACCAACAGACATCACTAGATTGTGGGGTGAGCGAAAGTTTGAGAACAGAACTGAATCATGACTGCAATCTTTTATTTACATATTAGTTACTGTTACTGCAAATGAAACACACACCAGAAGACATTTCAGACCATGTTTCACAGTTACTCAAGTACAGCATTACAGAAAGGTTTCAAGGAGAACAGTCATGCCAGCTTGGCTGAGAACTAGGGTGAATGTGGGGAGGGAGTGGTGATCAGGCAACAGACTTCATCATAGTGTCAACCATGGGAATTTTTGTCGTATAATTTGACTTTTTATGAACAGCTACAATGTTTACACTGTAGTTTGCTGGAATCCATTTGTAGTTGGAATGAACTGACTTTAAAATAGGACAGATACTCAAGAATACTATACATTTCTGCACGAGACAGTAGAAGTCTAGACAGGTGCCAGTGGCTACTTAGGTGATGCGTGCATGTTGTTGATTCTCACCATAAGGCATGATGAGAGCAAAAGAAGTGTGTCAACTACTGGTTCCACGCAGCCCATAAGAGAGCAAAGGGCAGACTATATCCTTGGAAGCAAGACACAATTTGACACTCTCAGCTCAGTATAGAAGAGAAATTTGCTATGGTGTCACAAAAAAGGGCTGTGTTCTCAGTCCCACTGTAACCACAACCTCACCTATTGCAACATATTTGGAAGAAACAACCAAATATTTGGTTCAATGAAGATTTAAATTTCACTGTGTGCTACTTGGATGAGAATGATTGGTTATTACTGTCATTATTATTAAAAATAGTGATAGCATAGACAACAGGCCCTGTAAGCAAAAGATGTAGTGAGGATAAAAATTAATGTAAATCATTTCTTTTTGTTTATTTTACTTCCCTGTCTTATGAAAATGTAAACAAGCAATAAATAGCATAAATTTAGAATTGGTAAATGTTATATAAGAGTCGAGGGACATGAAAGGGAAGCAGTGGTTGGGAAGGGAGTGAGACAGGGTTGTAGCCTCTACCCGATGTTATTCAATCTGCATATTGAGCAAGCAGTGGAGGAAACAAAAGAAAAATTCAGAGTAGGAATTAAAAGTCCATGGGGAAGGAATAAAAACTTTGAGGTTCGCCGATGACATTGTAATTCTGTCAGAGACAACAAAGGACTTGGAAGAGCAGTTGAACAGAATGGATAGTGTCTTGAAGGGAGGATATAAGATGAACATCAACAAAAGCAAAACGAGGATAATGGAATGTAGTCGAATTAAGTTGGGTGATGCTGAGGAAATTAGATTAGGAAATGAGACACTTAAAGTAGAAAGGAGTTTTGCTATTTGGGGAGCAAAATAACTGATGATGGTCGAAGTAGAGAGGATATAAAATGTAGACTGGCAATGGGAAGGAAAGCGTTTCTGAAGAAGAGAAATTTGTTAACATCGAGTATTGATTTAAGTGTCAGGAAGTCGTTTCTGAAAATATTTGTATGGAGTGTAGCCATGTATGGAAGTGAAACATGGACGATAAATAGTTTAGGCAAGAAGAGAATAGAAGCTTTCGAAATGTGGTGCTACAGAAGAATGCTGAAGATTAGATGGATAGATCACATAACTAATGAGGAGGTATTGAATAGAATTAGGGAGAAGAGAAGTTTGTGGCACAACTTGACTAGAAGAAGGGATCGGTTGGTAGGACATGTTCTGAGGCATCAAGGGATCACCAATTTAGTATTGGAGGGCAGCATGGAGGGTAAAAATTGTAGAGGGAGACCAAGAGATGAATACACCAAGCACATTCAGAAGGATGTAGGTTGCAGCAGGTACTGGGAGATGAAGAAGCTCGCACAGGATAGAGTAGCATGGAGAGCTGCATCAAACCAGTCTCTCAGGACTGAAGACCACAACAACAACAAATGTTATGTATTCCTGACAGTGTTCACCTGGGGACGAGCTGCAATGTATGATAACTGCAGAAAACTTCAAAAGCCGAAACCACTCAAAGGCATTTTATTGGATGGCCGGATTCGAGAGAGCTGTGCTCTCATCATCGGCTCTTGTAGTTTAAAATGTTTTACAACATGTTATCCACCACTGTTGCAAATCGCTTCACACTAAATCAGTGGTTCCCAACTTGTGGTTAATTACCCCCTGAGAGGTAAAACGAAATTTTCTGAGGGGTGAAAACCAAATGATTCTATTTTGTTTCAGTCATAAAACTAAATTATTTTCTAACGATCATTACTATTACCACAGTTCTGTAAGACTAATACTGATGATATAAGTTATCAATAATTACTTTTCCTCAATTAGTAGCATTAACGTGGTGGAGGTTACACATTCCTCACAGTGTCAAGCCACTACACGCATATGTTGTGCTTTGTGCCATACATTGCTGGTGGTAAAAGTGAGGCATATACGTAAGAAATGCTAAATATCTGAAGAAAATGTCTTCTCCAAGTTGTAGATAGGCCTGAGTTATACTAGCTACTTTAAGATCCTAGAAAATCACAGCAAACCATTTAATTGGCTCAGTTTTGGCCTTACTTCAGTTTTTGTGCAATTCAACTACAGTAAAACTTGCTCAAATTGGCACGTGTAGAATTCGAAAATCTGCCACATCGTACAAGTATTTCAGTCCCGACGCATTCAGTGCACTTTTACAGGCTGATTTTTTGCATAAAGCAGAACATGCCTAACCAGAAATGGAAAGCAAATCTTAGAACATATTTAATAATTCATTTATAATGTGGAAAAGAGCCTATACAGTACTATTGTACTACAGTACATTAGTTATTCACGACTCTAAAAGGACGTTACTTTTAACACCTCTCTTAAGTATCGCAAAACGAAGAAGAGGTGCAGCACAGTGCAGTGCTGCTGATGTGAACCTAAAATCACACCACTCTGTGCAACAACGAATGAGTTACACTCAGTGTCGGTACAGTACATCAAACAAAACAGTTCATTCGTCAACGTTCTGTTTGTCGGCTTTCTCGTTTTCCTCATTATTGACACATGCTGGTGCATACAGGAACATTGTTGCGCATCTATCAACACACTGCTGCAATGTGTCCAGTGAAAGAGGTGGGTATTGTTCTATTAAACAACGGTTTTACCCGGCATGATCATAATTTTCTGCCAGTTTCAGTTGACTAGTAGCGCTTTAAGAGAGAGAATAACATGACGTCAAACAAATGGTGTATACTATTACCAATTAATGAAACAATTAATGTAACTGAGGCAAGTGAAAAAGACACTCTCTCTGTGCACGAAATTATGTTGCGTTTCAAATGTGGTAAAACAAATTTATGACACTTTAAGAAATAAGGATAAGTTTTGAGACAAATGGATGAAAGGGAATGGGCAAATGAAAAGAAAGGCAAAGAAGACCGGAAATGAAGAAATTAACGAAATAGTGTGGGAATGGTTTGTAAGTGCGCAGGCAAAAAAACTTACCTTTATCTGGACCCACATTGCGGAGTGAGTCTCTGAAAGTCACTAAAGGGCTTGGAATTACGAAGTTTAAGGCATCCAGAGGATGGCTGGAGAGCTTCAAAGCTAGGCACAACATCATGTGGAATGAAGTATGTGGGGAAGCTAAGGATGAGCTAGAAAGTGTAGTAACAGAATGGAAGACAATACTCTCCAACTTAATTATGAATTACAACCCAAAAAACATGTTCAGTGACAACAAAATGTGACTGTTTTATTGTGCACTGCCTTTAAAATCGCTAGCAATTCAAGGTGCAAAGTGCACCTCCAGAAAAATGTCCAAGGAAAGACTCACAGTACTGCTGTGTGGAAACATGTTACATGAAATGGAGAAGCCACTGGTGATTGGAAGGTGGCAAAACCACATTGTTACACAAACATAGATGTCAATAAGCTTCCAGTCACATGGCGAAGCAATAAAAAGGCATGGGTGCCATCAAACGTAAAATGGCTTCGTACCCTCCAGGTTCAACTCGCCTCACACAATCCAAGGACGGGGGGGGGGGGGGGGGGGGGGGGGGGGGGGGGGGGGGGGGGGGGGGGGGGGGGGGGGGGGGGGGTATTTACACTTTCAAGTGTCATTATAGGCGATTATTGATGCAATCTCTTATTCTTAGTGTTGAAGAAGCCAAAAGTGAATTTGCTCTTGCACCATCAGTTTCTGTTCTGGATGCACTAAGTTGGACTGGCTTGGCAGTAAAGGAAATAAAACCCGAAACTGTCACCAAGTGCTTCAACAAAGTGGGGTTTGAGGGCCAAGAACAAGATACTTCAATGGCCATTGAAGATCAAGAAAATGCAGCAGCAATTGCTGAATTAATGAAAATGCAGAACATTTCATGTAATGCAGATGATTACATAAGAAGTGATGACTTTCTGTCAACTCACTCTGCTTCCACTTCAGCAACAGATTTAATAGGAATCCGCAACACAGAGGATGATGAAGAAGTAACAAAGGAGGAAGAAGAGGAGCAAAATGATGCCCCTAGAAAAATTAATATGCCTGAAGAAGCCATAGCATACATAAACGATGTTATGCAATTTGCAGCACACACAAATTCTCCCAGCTTGTGGGAACTACTGTATCATGCAAAAAATTGCCTAGAAAAAACAATTTTGAACAGCAAATCAAAACACGTTTCCCCTTTTCATATGTGGCAAAAAAAGTGAAATGTAAAGCAAATAAACATGGGAATAACATGTATGTACATACAACAATAAACGAATTTAAAGTTCAAGTAAAAATATAGAAATGCTGTGTTATTTATCAATTAGTATAATAGTCCAGTGTTCTGTTTTCCAGTGTACAGTAAATGAACTCTAACGTGCTGGAGTGAAGGTACGTAAATACAGTATATGCATAATTAAAAATTTTACTGTACTTTTGTGCATGATACCTGACAGGGTTTAAGTATCCCAGTAGTTTAGCGTAATCTGGAAACTTGTCCAATTTGGAAAACTATTTTAGTCCCAGGCAATTCTGATTTTAGCAAGTTTTACTGTATTTGTTTTGTGAACCTAGTTGGTGCCATTCTTTTACTGTGCCCATAAAATTTAAGTCATTGTTTTCTAATGTCACTTTGTATGTCTGTGTATTCTTCTATTTCCTTATTACTTCTCAGCCTATAAGTTTCACCATCAGTAATTTTGGGGCCTAATACTTTCCTAACAATCTTTCTTTCTCTTGGATTTCTTCAATAGCCCTCTCTCTATTTAAAATTAAAGTTTATGCTCCACAAAGATATTTAAGTTTTATTACAGTGCCTATGTTTACTAAATTTAGAAAGTGATTTTTTTATAATAAAAATTTGTGTTGAGCTGAATGCAGCTGCCATCTTTTGACACCGAACTTCATTTGCAGCTTTTCCAGACTGTTTTCTTGTGTGATTCTCCCAAGTACTTAAATTGTGTAACCCTTTTCATTTTTTGTGTTAAAAAACTTCAGTGCTTGTTTGTTGCATGTCATGTATGCCGTTTTTTCCAAATGATATTTGTAGTCCTAGTTTTTCTGCAACTTCTTTAAGAATTTCAATTTGTTTTTGAGCTGTGGTAATATCCCTACTTAAAATTTCCAGATCAACTTCCAAGGTGAGACAATCTACTCAATATTACTTCTACCTCACTTGATTGATTGACATGACTTTTGCTCTCACCATTCTGTAATTACCTTTTCCAAAACACAGTTAAACAGTAATGGAGAGAGTCCATCTCCCTATCTAACACCAGTCTTTGATATCAAATGAGAAATTTCTCTCATGAATTTAACTTTAGAGCTAGTGTCAGTTATCATTTCCTTAATCGTGCTAGAGTTTTACTGTCTAGCCCTTGTTCCTCTAAAATTTGGAAAAGAGATTCACAATCAACTGAGTCATAGTCCTTTTTAAAACTCCACAAATGTACATAAAATATTGTTACTAAAAATCCTTTGGTGCCAGTTTTAAATTAAGAATTTGTTGCGAACAAGATTTGTTTGGTCTAAAGCCTGCTCGGTACTCACCAATTTTACGTTCTAACTGTTCTCGGGCTCAATCAAGTAAACGTTGCGAAAGAATTTTGTATGTGACCGGGAGAAGGGAGATTTCTTTGTAATTATTAACATTGGTTCTAGTTCCTTTTTTTATGCATTGGATGAATTAGGGCCGTTTTACAGTCCTTATGTATTTTCTCAGTTTGCCAGGTATGTGCTATTAGCTGAGCAATCTCTTTTATAGTGTTCAGGCCAGCTGATTTTAGTAGTTCTGCAATTATACCATCTTCTCCAGATGCTTTATTGTTTTTAAGTCTTAATTTGTTTAGTTATTTTGGTTTTGTCAGGTTCTTTAGAGCCATGGTTGGTGTTATTAGTTTGCTGTAGTTTGAAAGTATTCTCCAGTTCTGCACAGCTGAATAGTTTTTCAAAATAATTAGCAATTTTCCTGATTTTAAGAGCCAAACTGTCATTTTCATTTTTGAAGCAAAGACTTTGATGTTGGTAACTGGTTAGCTTTGTTTTGAATATTTTATAAAAGTTTCTTACATTGTTATTTTGGAAGACTTTTTTGATTTCTAAAATTATTATTACTATTACTATTAGTGGCTGTGGTTAGACACAAAGCATTAACAGCCTGAAGTCTTCCAATTTCTGCCAGTTCAGATGCAAGGAATGCAGCAATGAACTGGTTTATGAACCGTAAGTATAGTGTGCATATTTTAACTTGATTAATTTTAAATGGGGTGCAGTGTGCAGGTCAGTCAAGTACCACAATGGAGAGGATTAAAGCAGATGAAATATGTTTTGTAACAAGTGTCTACCTCCATTTTGGGTAGTTAGCTTCCTTATCTGTGGAGGAGTTGTGGGTAGTACTTGCAACGCACCACAAATCCCATTTCCATAACATGCCTTATAGAATCAAAGATTGTGACATAAGTGACTTTTCAGTTTTACACTATATATAATAATACTAAAAACAGACAATAAACTAATAATACTTATGGTTTAACATCTTTAAAGAGGTATTTTAATTACAATTATAGTGCACTGTTGCCATTCAAGTAATCTTCTACACTATAGTAATATTTATCTTTCAGACATTTTTCCAGGTCTCTTTTGGTACCTTTTACATTTGGGCCATCCATACCTTTCCATATTTTATTTACAAATTTCATGCCCATATAGTACGGGTTTTTTTCCATATGATTTTAATCGGTGGGTGGGTAACATGTAGCTCGTTCTACATCTAGTATCATATTGATGCAAGAAGCAGTTACCCTCAAAAAATTGTGGGTTTCTTTTCATGAAAGTGAGAGTTTCATACATGTATATGCTAGGAATGCTCATTAGATCTAGTTTTACAAACAAAGGTTTATAATGTTGCTTTGGTTTTGCTCCCACCATTGCTCAGATGATTCCTTTTTTAAGTCTAAAAGCTGTAAGTAAATTTGTTTTTCAGACCACCAGAATATTATACGATACCTAATGACTGAAACAAAATATGCATTATATATAGTTTTTCTTACAGCTAAATCACTAATACTATACAAGATATTTATAATACATACAAGGCTATTCAGTTGACCCAGTATGTTGTCCACATGGTGATTCCATAACAGGTTTTTATTGACTAATACGCCAAGGAATTTGACACAGTCTGCAGTCTCTAATTTTTTTGTCCATATACCTTATTTCACTTACAGACTGTGCAGATTGTTTTGTGGTGAAATGAACACTTTATGATTTTGTAAAATTTAATGTCAAGTTATTGTTTTTGATACATGCCTCCACTTCCCCAAGTGTTTGTTCAATATGAGGAATTAGGCCTACCTCATTTTTGCAACAGACTACAGCTGTTGAGTCATCTGCATAGAGGATAGTATCAGACTGGACCTGCCATGGCATATCATTAATACAATACAGAAAAAGTAGTGGCCCTAATATTGAACTTTGTGCGACACCTAATTCAGTGTGCTTCCAGCCAGAGAGAAATTTCTTGCCACTGATGTTAATAAGTACTCTTTGTTTTCTGTTTGCCAAATATGATGACATCCAGCTAAGGGATTTGCCTTGAAAACCATAGTGTGCCAATTTTTGGAGAAGCAGGTCATGATTAACTGTGTCAAAGGTTTTGGACAGGTCACAAAAGATGCCTGACACACACATTCTACCATCAAGACATCTGCTGACTTTTGTGGCTAATTCATTTATTGCATGGACTGTGCTGCGGCCTTTTCTGAAACCATATTGATTGCATAAGATAATGCTGTTAGATGAATTGTGATTTTCGATCTGATCACATGCTGCTCTTTCAAATATTTCTGAGAAAATTGGTAACAGTGAGATTGGCCTATAGTTGCCCAATTCATTTTGTTTGCCTTTTTTATGTACTGGCCGAACTTCTGCATATTTTAATCGATCTGGAAAACATCCCACATCAAAAGATTGGTTGATTGTGAAAGAGAGTGGATATGCAATACTGTGACGGACTATTTTTATTATTTCAGTGGAAACCTCATCCCACCCCACAGATTTTGAATTTTAGAGGGACATTATGATTTTGATGACATCTGCGATGGAAACATGAGAAAACTTAAAACATGGGCAATTACTGTCTGTCGTATTGGGCTTTGTTTTTGGTGGTGAACAGTCAGCAAATTTGTTACAGTTTATGAAAAGTTCATTGAATGATTCACAAATGGCACTGGGTTCTCTAACAGCTCTACCATTTATCACTATTTTAGAAGGGCATTTTCTCTCTGCCTCACTGCCAGCTTCGCTTCTTATAACAAACCAAACAGCTTTTGATTTGTTTTTTGCATTTGAAATGAAGTTATTATTCGCAGTACATTTCGCTAGTTTAACTAGTTTGTCAAATGTTTTTTTGTATGTGCTTACATACTTAAGAAATTCAGGGCTTCGATTTACTTTTGCCTCCATATGCAGTTTCCTCTTAGTAGCACCAGACACTCTAATTCCTTTTGTTACCCATGATCTACTTTTATGGGACCTGGTCCTCACTGTTACAAAAGGGAAGCATTCATTGAATATACCCAAGAATTCAGCTAAAAAGTTATTGTAATTGTCACTTGTGGAAGTGTGTTTGCTGGCTGTCCACTTGGTTTGGCTTTCATCATTCATCCAAACACACACACACACACACACCGCACGCACGCGCACGCACACGCACGCACACACACACACACACACACACACACACACACACACACACACACACTTCAAATATCATTCATCTATCATCACTTTAAAAATAAAAGTGTTCCAAGAAAAATGTTTCATCCTAAAGATTATTTAGGTGCTGAAGTTGACGATAATGTGGGGGAGGGGAAGTGCAGGGTACTAGCTGATATCTGATTGCATTCAGAAGTAATGGTCTAAAAAAGGTTGGGAACCATTGCACTAAATCTTTGGCAGTAGCCATTAGAGGTGCCAAGCTTGCCAACAGCTTAAACATCCACGACCACATCACTGCTTTTCAGACACTATTTAGCTCAGCAATGCCACATGTCCAGAAGCAGGCCGCACATCAGAAAATGCTAATAGAAAAGGCAGTTTGTGATCTGAGGGCCAAGGACTGTATGTTGCATCATTGTCAAAACTGCCCTGGTGATGATGCAGTTAAACATTACTTAGAAGAAATATTCCAGGACAGGGATGCAGAGGAATCAATTTAATTCAAACAGTGGGTTCACAGCGACTGTGAAACAGTAGAAAATAATGTCTGAACAGTGGAGAAATTTATTGAAAAACTCTCAAGCAGGATTTGGAAGCTGACAGGCCATCATTTCACTGTAAAACATCAAATGGAATACTTGAAGTCATTGAAGACTGACTTGAAAGCAACAGGATAGTTCTGATGGACGTTGCCGAAAACTACTCATTTGCAGCCCAGGATGCTGCCCAGGACTTTCATTAGGATAATTCACACGCAACAGTACATCCAATTGTTGCTTATTATGTCGATAACATGTGCTCCTTGCAAGATTTAACTGCTGCATAATTTTCAATGAATTGCAACACAATACAGTGTCAATACGCATTTTTCGAATTTTTGGTGACGTGAACAAACGTTAGAAGCCATGGGAAATTTCCCTATGATGGAGTTGGTGGCATGACTAAACAGTTGATGCACAGGCAAGCCTCCTAAGACCTTCACCTGACAAATATCGACGCCAAAGGATCTCTTCGACTTTTGTAATCAAAATATACATGGAATTAAATGTATTTTTGTCACAAAAGCTGAAACTGAAGAAAGCAGGAAGTTTCATGTACAAACATGGCAAGAAAGCAGCACAATATCTGGTATCAGATAGCATCACCAATTTGTACCAGTTGACTCAAACGCAATTTGTGTCCGCCAAGTTGCCAATGACACGATATATTTTGTTGCTGGAAATTTCTGACAACACTATTGCATATTTGAAATTGCCTGAGCTGTCCCCTGGTTGATACATTGCCTGTATTTATGAAAACAACTGATGCATTGGAAATGTTGTTGAAGTTTCAGTTGAAGAAAACTGATGCGCTGATAAAATTTATGCATCCATCATCAGGTCCTGCTCATTCATTTTATTGAGCCACAAAGGCAAGTGATATGTTGGATTCTGGAGCAACACCTGATTTGCATGGTCCCTGCACCTTCAGTTACATCATCTTGCCTATATCATCATTTTCCAGAAACTGTGCTGAAGGAAGTGGCTTGTAAATGTAACAGAATGTGGAGACAGATTACTATCAATTAAAATCGAACTGTGAACATCAGTTTCAGAACCGTATAAGGCATCTAGTTTAGGCTTGAGAACCTATGATAAGATGCTCCATCATTGGCATGCTCAATCATTGGCTTGACAACCAGGCAGACACCCATTGGAGGCTTCAGAACCTCAGCTAAGAAACAAAATTACAGGCTTGGGAATCTAGACTAAGAAACCCACCCTAGTATTCCACAGCTGCTGTGCGTGACCCTACGGGGAGTAGAGTTGCCAGTTCAGGTTCTTGAACTGGTAGTGACAGAGTCACCATGGACCAGTGCAACAGAATACTGATAATTTCTGAATAAAAAAGGCATTAAAAGAAGTTTGGAAAAAAAAGGAAAACAGAATTTGAATATTAAAATAAAAATCCTTATTTTGACCCTTCTCTTAGGGAACTGTATGCCAATGTTAGTCAGTCAAATCCACTTTTCTAGGATGTTCAAAACATGCTCTTTCTCATGAGAGTGGTTTTAAAATGTTACTAAACAAGACTTTTGTGTGCAACGTGGGACTGAAAATACCCTAATTTAATGTTTTTGCAAAAATTGTCAACTTAACACAAAATTTGTAAAGTCACAGAAAGAGTTCGCAACTTAAATAAATTTCAAAAGAACAACTTGCAGACGCACTATGCATCACATTTGGCATCTATTACTTAATTATTTATGGAGCTACATAAAACTTTGAACTTTTAATCTTTTCAGAGTGTCAATTTTTTAGGCCAACTATAATATAATTATCTACTTATGGTGCATACAGAAATAACAGTTGCCATTAAACACAGTGGAAAAACTGTAAAAGCTAGCTAAGTTTCATGTTTTAAAACAAATACTAAGAGAGGTATTAGGTCTCAAAGTTGGTGAAATCTTACAAAGTAATGAAAAGATGAGCTGCTACTCACCATATAGCGGAGATGCTGAGTCGCAGATCGGCACAACAAAAGGACTGTCACAATATAAGCTTTCGGCTGCCAAGGCTTTTGTTGAAAACAGACACCTCCCCCCCCCCTCCCCCACACACACACAAATGCAACTCACACATTATTATCATTTATTTTCGACGAAGGCCTTGTTGGCTAAAAGCTTATATTGTGCCAGTCTTTTTGTTATGTCTATACGCAACTCAGCATCTCCGCTATATGGTGAGTAGCAACTTTCCTTTTCATTATACTGTTACATTCCATCGTGGATTTTCCATTGTTTGGTGAAATCTTAGTGTTGGCCTGTACATGGTCAGTGTATGGGGTCAAACAAATGGCTGTATCTCAACACGTAATCCACTGGAGAATCTAAAACTTAGCCACAGTTCGTTTGAGACATGTTGTACTCTACATACAAAATTTCAGCAAAATCCAAGATTGTTGAATGGGGAGCCCTAGACCACTTGACAGGGATGACACAACAGAAACAACTGTTGATATGGTCAACGGATTAGTTATGTTTTTCAAAAACATTCATTTGCCTTAAAGGAACCAGGAAACGAAAAACTGTTGAAATAATTTTTGTTGTTGTGTTCAGTCATAGCCCTTTTCTTCCTGGACAAGAATATGTATGGTTTTTATATGTCTATTGCATACTGATTGGAAAGAGAGAACATTGTTTAATCAGTTTGTCATTTATTCAGTTGTGTTTAACCCAGCAGCAAAGACATTATTTGTCTTTATTCCAATCATTCTTTGACCACTGCTTTTCAAGCTGCTCACCCTTGTGCTGAGTGAGTGTAGGTAACAGCTGAACATCAATTCAGCATTCTGTTTAAGCTTTAGTCATAGTGATTTGAAGGAGACTTTTGGGAAAGTTACGGATTTCAAATGCTTGTCCAAGTACTATATACAAACACAGAGAAAGGAGCACCACATGCAAGAGAAATTTTTGGTGGATACTGTGGAAGAATGGAAGTTACTGGTGCAGGCAACATGTCCAATCTTTCACAGGCGAAGCTCAGTGTACAGAATGTTAAGTATTTGGGTGATGGTGATAGCAAGACTTTTCAACATGTGCTACAACATACGCCATACCAAGGACAGCACATCGTAAAACTTTAATGTGTTGGCCATGTCCAAAAGAATTTATGTTCAAGACAAAGGGAAGTCCTTTAGGACCTGAAGGGGACAGAAAACTTCCTGACGCTAAGCAAACATCAAGGGATGGGAGCCTAACAGATTCTAAAGTAGGTCTGCTCAAACATATTATGGACAAACAATGTGGAAAAATTGGCTACTAATAATTTAGAAGAAATATGAAATACTGTGCGAGTTACCTTCTTTCACAAGATTGCTACGGATGGCAATTCCTATCATTCCCACTCCCCAAAGGGCTCACACTCAAGGTGTAAATATGACAGCTAGTGTAACTGGTGATGAACATAGACATGACCACCCCTAACAATGTCAGTAGTATACGCCATAAAACCTATCTATAGAAACTTAAGTTAGCAAAAACTTGCTTCCAAGGGCCTGACCAGATAGAAGGTGGACGGGTGGCATTCCCACTGTGACTCAGTACCACCCAGAACTCTAGCAACTGAATCACATTCTCCGTCAGGGACATGGAGAAAATACACCAAAGAGAAACAGAGGTCAAGAACTAAAATTTAAATGGCCTTCACCATATTGCTATGATAAAAAGTAAAAAACAGTTGACAGCCTGTGCATAGTTTGCTAAAACAGATGATAACTCAGATGGAAAATGCAAGCAGAAATGTAAACGGTTGAAAAATGGGCATTCAGTCAGAAAATGGTAGACAGTTAAAACTTGGGAACAATGTGCACAGAGTGGTGAGGGAGCCCCACTTAGCAAATGATTATGGCTAAAAAGGCAGTGCCCAATACGCAACTTACAAGGGCTGACTGAAAAGTAATGCCTCCACCTTTGTAACTCAACAGTTGGCAGCATTGGTATGCGGGAGGTACTGGCTTGTTCCGTAGCCTCTTCTCTACAACTCCAGTTGGCGGGAAGCCTTAGCACTGAACGGTTGTGTTGTTACAGTGTAAAGTATGGAACCCTGTGCAGACAGTCGGCCAATGCGATTCAAGCAACATGCAGTCACTGAATTCATGAGAGCAGAAGGTGTCACTTCAAAGGAGATTCATCAGAGAATGGAAGTGGTTTACGGTGATTGTGTTGATATGAGTACTGTGTGTAATTGGAAGAGTCAGTTTAAAGATGTTGAGGTGGGAAGATCTGACCTGCGTGACAAACAAAGAGTTCAGCGTCATGTGACAGCAATCACTGAGTTTCACAAGCAAAATGTTGACAGACTGATTCAGGATGATTGTCGTATCACTCAGAGAGAAACTGCAAGCACAATCGGCATTGCACAAGAATGTATGGGTCACATTATTGCTTTGCTTGGCTATCTGAAGATCTGTCCACGATGGGTACCCCCAGATGATGACTCCTGAAATGAAAGTGCACAGACTTGAAATTTGCCAGTAACTCCTTTCCTCCATACAGTCCAGATTTAGCACCGTCTGACTTCCATCTGTTTCCAATAATGGAAGATGATCTGTGGGGACATCATTATGCTTCTGATGAAGACGTTGAGAGAACTGTGACATTGTGGTTGCGGAAACAGTGTGTCGACTTCTAAGTGACGGCTTCAGAAAACTTGTTGGTGATTATGTGGAAAAGTGAATATTGGTAATCAAAGATCACATTCTAAGGGTTATTTCTGTGTTTTATTTATTAAAATATTCCCATCCAAACCCAGCTAAGGAAGGGGGAGGCATTACTTTTCATTTGACCCTCGTAGTTGAAATGACCTCCTCGCGGTGGGAGGGCTGAGAGGATGTCGTCCAAGCTGCTAGGAGTGGCTTATCCGAAGCATATTCCCATGAAGGGAGAACCAATGGCGATGCCAAAGTGACACCACCTCCTGACAGACAGCAACACAGAGATCATCGGAGGGAGTACTAGAACTAGTGGGCTGAGGCACGAGGATTGCAGCCTTGGCAGTAGTGTCAGCAAACTCATTTCCTGTCACACCGACGTGACCAGCATGAACGGCACAGTGGCTCCATCAAGAGTGAGCAAGTGACAGTCTTCCTGGACCCACAGCACAAAGGGATGGGCAGTGTACAGCGCACAGAGGCTTTGACAGGCACTGAGAGAGTCTGAGCAGATGACACAATTGAAAGGCCTGTGTCACCAGATGTACCCGTAACCTGATACAGGGCAAAGAGCTCTGCTGTAAATACTGAGCAGTGAGCCGGAAGCTGATACCGAAAAATGTCAGTGGCAATGACTAAAGCACACCCAACAAGACAGTCAGTCCAACAGCCATCCGTGTACACAAAGGTACAGTCGCGAAGTTCCATGCAAAGGTCATGAAACTGAAGGCAGTAGAGTGGGACTGGAGTAGTGGCCAGGAAGTGAATGAAGGCCAAGGTTAACAAGGACCAATGCACGAAGTCTAGTTGGTGAAGGGTTCACACCCACCAGGAAAGTTGCACAGAGTGAGAAGTTAAGCTGTCAGAGCAATAGCCGAAAGCTCTCCAGGAGGTAACAGAGAAGAGGAATGTGCCCTGTACTGGCGATCAAAGGAGTCATTGAAAAAGGAGGCATGGGATGGATCGCCACGCAATGCAAACGGCACATATACCCACTAAAGAGAAAGTCACGGTGGTAGGACAGCAGTAATTCAGAAGCTTCTGCATACAGGTTCTCAACTGGGCTAGTGTAAAAGGCACCAGTGGCCAAACAGATGCCACGTGGTGGACAGTATTGAGACAACATAGGAGAGATGAACATGCAGATGCATAAACAAAGCACCCAGTCTAGTTTTGAATGGATAAGGGACCGGTATAAACAGAGGAAGGTAGTTCGATCTGCACCACCCCAGGAAGTATCATTGAGGACACGTAGGACACTGAGGGGCCACGTACAACGGACTGCCAGGTAAGACACGTGGGAATACCAAGAGTTTCCTATTGAGAGCATGAGCCATAGGAAGGGAGCCGGAGATGCCTGGCAGGTGACTAACCATTAAGGGCTAATGACAATAGCAAATAGGATGACACTTAGGACAGAACCCTGAGGCACACCGTTTTTCTCGATAAAGGTGCCCAACTGGGCAGAACTCACACGGACCTGGAAAACTCAGTCTGTTAAAATTCTCAAGGAAGACGAGCAGGCGGCCACATTAAGTCCCTCATGCAGAGAGTACGGAGCATACCAGTTCTCCAGCAGGTGTAAGGGGCTTTCTCCAAATTGAAAAACATGGCCACAGTCTGGGATTTCCGTAGAAAACCAGTCATGACATGGATAGACAAAGTGACGAGATGGCCAACTGCAGAATGGCACGCCCGAAATCCACACTGTGCAGTGGTTAGTAAATTGCGAGACTCAAGCCACAATACTAGCCAGGCATGAATCATACATTCCACCACCTTGCAAACACAGATGGTGAAAGAAATGGGGCAGTAGCTAGGGGTAGTTTGCCCTTACTGGACCTAGGTATGGGTATGACAGTGGCTTCACACCAGCGTCTGGGAAATTCGCCCTCTGCCCAGATGCGATTGTACACATGAAGTACAAAATACTAAACCGCTAAAGAAAGGGGCTGCAACATCAGAGTGTGAAAGCGTCTGGCCCTGAGGAGGTGGGTCAGGATGAAGTGAGAGTATGATCTCGCTCCTTCATAGTAAAGGTGGCATTGTAGCACTCACAGTACTGAGAAGAGGAGGATATTGCTCAAGCCTCCTCCACTCGTTTCTGATGGAGAAAGGCAGGGCGATAGCGGGAAGAGCTCGAAATTTCCGCAAAATGGCAGCCCAAGGTGTTTGAGATAGCAATAGGGTCCACAATGACATCGTCTGCTACTGTCAGGCAGGAAACTGGGGAATGGATCTTGGTCCCAGAGAACTGTTGGAGGTTGGTCCACATGACAGAGGAGGAAGTGGAACTGCTAAAAGAACGAGTGAATGAAATCTAGCTAGCTTTTTTGATATCCCGAATAACACACCACACTTTGAACGCGTTTGTTTACAATGAATGGAGTTTGCCATCGTAGGATGACAATTAAAAAACACACACCTGGCCATCACAACTGGGGAAATTGTGTTCATCGAAGGGTAATCATGGAGGAGTAAAACCGCCAGTCGGCCTTAGTAAACTGCCATTTGGGTGTGCACGCAGGTGGGGTAGGAGTCAGCAAATGGACAGCACAGGGGAAATGGTTGCTCAAGTAGGTGTCAGAAAGAACGGACCACTCAAAACGATGGGCAAGGTGAGCAGTGCAGAAGGATAGGTCCAAATGGGACTAGGTGTGCGAGGAGTTGGAAAGGAATGTTGATGCTCCTGTGTTAAGGCAGAAGTGATCAAGAAGGTCAGCCAAGAGAGCACCTCTTTGACAGGTTCTGGGAGAATCCCAAAGAGGATTGTGTGCATTAAAATCACTGAGCAGCAGAAATGGGTAAGGTAGCTGCCCGATAAGCTGGAGGAAGTCTGCCCTGGTGACATCAAATGATGGAGGGGTATAAATAGTATAAAGGGAGAACGTCAGGTGAGGAAGGAAAAAGTGAACTGCAACAGCTTGAAGATGGGTAGTCAGGGAGATGGGTTGACTATGAACGTCATCCTGTATGAGCAACATGACTGCCATGAGATGAAATGCTAACCTCAGGGGAAAGTCAAAACTGACCAGGAAGAAATGCCAAAGCTCAAAACGGTCATGAGGACGCAATTTTGTTTCCTGAAGGCATAGTACAAGGGCATGCTGCGATTCTAAAAGCAGCCGTAAATCCTCTTTGTTGCATCGAAGGTCTCAAACATTCCATTGGAGGAAAATCATGAGGAGGAAAAAATGAAGGGTAGTCACCTCAGCGGTAGCCGGGTGCCAGCCTGCAACGACTCGCTGCTACAGGGCATAGAGGCAAGAGGACCCTGCTCCATGAGGACCACAGAAGCATCGGCTTTCTTGTGCTGTTGGTGTGTGGAGTCCAAAGTAGTAAAACGGTTGGTGGTGCGCACCGACGACACGGAGCTCAGCCAGACGACTGTATCACATGGCAATACTGTCAAAGAGGATCTTCGAGTGAGCAAAGGAGAAGACCGTTCGCTTTTATTGGACTTCTTCGAGCCTTTCTGGTTAGCAGAGGAAGACTACGTGTTGGTTGGCTGGAGGGATGTAGGAAGCCTTCACAGGAGTACTCCTCCTGTCCTTTCCAGCCTGCTGGTTGTGTGGCTGGCGACTTCACACCTTGAAGCGAGAGTTTGATGGTTTTATGCACAGCTAGACAAGGGAACGGTGATGCTACCTTGACACTGGGCGAATTCACAATCCCAGAGCTGAATTTGAGGTACCATGTTTGTGTGGCTATGTCCTTCATGGAGCGAGATGGAGCAAGAACAGTACTATACATGCCAGACAGTAAACGGAGGGTTTACAACCAGCCTACAACTTGCGAGTAACTGGATAAGGAACTTTTTGTTTTACCCTTATCTACTGGACAGCTCGATCATCAAGAAACATGGAACAACCTCAAGAGAAGGCAGCATGGTTGCCGTTGTAGTTGATACAGCAGGGAGAAGGAGGCGGACAAGCGCTCTCGTGTGCATCCCTACCACAGGTTACACATTTGGCCGGGTGTCGACAAGATGTGGTTGAAACGATGATACTGGTGGCAGCACATTGGGTTTGGTATGTACAGTCAGACTGTGATAACTTTATAGCCTGCTTCGATCTTGGACAGAAGCACCACTTTATCAAAGGTGAGAAAAATAGTGTGTGCGGGCACTAAGGAGGAATCTACCTTTTTAATCACCCGATGGACGGCAATGACATCCTGATTAGAGAGGTACGTTTGGATTTCAGCATCAGTCAGCCTAGTGTAAATAACACCACGGGAAGAAGTCACAGTTCTATGGGCCTCAAGACAAACAGGATAGCTGTGGAGAAGCAAACCAACAAGCAGCAGTTGCGCTTGGGAATCAGAAGTGGTCTCCAAAAGCATTGCATAAACGGGAGGAGCATTTCACAGGGCCAGCAATTGCATCAACACCTTTCTGAAACGGATTTACCATTGCATAGGACTGACTGCCTGCAGTATGTGAAATCATGAGTAACCATGGTGCAGCTGGAAGCGTCTTTCAATTGTTTGCATCATACCGTTTACATTTCGTAGACACTGATTGTGAAGGTGATTGACTCACAGCAAGAAAATCCCCCATGACTGCCAGGGTCTCCGACGGCACGCTCCTTCCAACTGGGGGTGCCCTCCACAAGGTGGCGCACCCACCTTAGGTGATTATTCACACCTCAGGTTACACCTCCTGAACACCTGACAGATGGAGCAATCGGCAATTTGGGAAAGTAGCAGCTCAGGCAATCACCCCTCCCTGGGATTGGCCTGTAGCAGGGGGTACGTGAAAATCCTACCTGTCAACATGTTGCTGGGAATCACATGTTACACAGTCACCTGCGATAAGTCAGACGCATGGGCTGTCCTTCAGGAGCGCACACGAAGAAAGAAGAAAAAGAGGAACCCCAAATGCCGAAGCAGAGGTAAACAAAGAAAGGAAAAGAGAGCAAAAACAGTGGTGAGACTGTTCTTATGTCAGCAATGGACAATGCAGAACATTCCCAATAACATACCAGACGTATTCCCCAAGGGAGGGGAAAAAATAGCAAGAGGATAGACACAGAAGGGAAAAGATGCTGCAAAGGCTGGGGCCCCATGGTAGCCAAGCACAAACCCTGCAAAGTGTGATGAGCCCCTTGGAGAGGCGGAGGAGGAGGAGGAGGGGGAGGGCGGTAGGGGGGGGGGGGAGGGGGGGGGCAGTGTTTGCACGAGTGTGTGTATATGTTGTCTATTTCCAACTAAGGCCTTTTTGGCCAAAAGCTCACTTTCTAACAGTCTTTTTGTTGTGCCTATCTGTGACTCAGTACCTCTCTTGTGTGGTGTATTTTATGCTCATCACACAAAAAATTTCAAAGAAAGCAAATTTTGTTGACTGTTCCAACATACTTTTTAAGTAGATACTAATGCGTAAGTAGGGTCCAGAACCTGAAAATATCTTTTAGCACAATCTTAGCAATACCAACACATTTTCCAAGAGTACACAGAGGGAAGGGATGCTTTAAGAAAGCAACAAAAATTTTTAAAAAATACAAATACAAAATAAGACTTAAATTTGTGGGTTAAGTATTACTGAAAAATTTAAAACAATTATGTAATTTTGCATAAGAAATCATTAAAAACAATATTTTTTGTTAATAGTGCACAGCAACTACGGTTGAAGTTAAGAACAGTAGCAGTGGTAGCCACACTCATTACTGTCCCAAGAAATGGAACCTCCTCACATTATCCATGTACCTCCTATATCAAGTATCTGGCTAACATTGAGAATGAAATATACAAAGGAGAAGGTCACATACAGTACTGCATACAGCAGATCATACATATGTGGAAAATTAACACCTTAAAGCAACAGCCCCACACGAATGACATTTTGTTGCCATATTGAACAGATCACACACTATATGGGATCACGATCTCAGGACAATCGTCATGAATAAGGATTACAGCTACACGCATAATCCCCTCTAATTACAGCGTAGTTCTAGAACTGTGCAAGTGATAACAGAGCTGATGGATGTTACCTTGGAGGATAATTTTCAACAAATATTATACCTTTTGTCACTATTGGTGTAGGGAGATTGCTGCTAAAAGCAATGAAACAGGACAGATCGCAACACACCTCAAAGGCAGCATTGGATGGCAGACAGGCAATTTGAAATAAATTTAAAAGCAGACTAAGCTATCTGACAGAGTGGCTCAAATGGAATTGATCCTAAATGGTTATGCTGTGTACAATAGATGTACATGTAATATAGGACATATCAAAAACCGAAAGCATTCATTATCATTTACTTCTCAGTAGCTACAATTTTGATTACACTCTCCAACATTACTGATAGCAAACAACAACATACACAAATTTAATTTAGTAGATACTTTTTAACACTGTAAAATTCCTTTTCCATCAGACAGTATTTGGGTTTCTTTGAATAGTTAAGTGTCACATATACTATAAAGCAGATGTTTTGGTAGACTTCTTGGTAGCTTAATACCAGAGTACTGTCACACTCTTTCAAGCATTGCCATTCAAAGGAGGTATGCTTCACATATTGTTTTTACTCCATGTGTTTTAGGTATGTGCACTAACATTTATAATAACTCTGAAATATCTCATCACGTATATTACTGTTTTATATGTGTGCAAAGATGTAAAAGCTAAAACGCCTAGCTTTTTAAGCTGTTTCTGCACATTTCAGAAGTCCTCCTTAAAATGATCCTAATTGCTTTTCTTCATAATGTGAACACACTTTTTATTTCCTGGATATTTTCAAGATTTTCCACACCACTATTCCATACTGCACATACAGTTCAAAGTGTCCATGCTATACCATACACAGAAGCTTCTCATCTGCATATTTTGACGGCTGCTTCATTATGAATATGACAGAATTAATATGCTGTTTGCATTTCAGCTCACTGTGCGCAATAATACCTAAGAATCTAGTGGATTCTACTTCTTCCAACTTTGTATCATCCACATCTACGTCCATATGCACAGACTTCTCTTTGTTTCTGAATCCTGCATACAGTTCATTTTCCACGAGCCACTGAGCTGAGATGTTTGCGGAAATATAAGTTCTTCCACCAAGCTGCTCCACATTTTGATCAATGTTCGGTATTGTCATGTCATCTGCATAGAATATTGTCTTCTCTTTCTTTCAAACACCTGTATCATTCACAATAGTTTAAACAGCAATGGCCCCATTATCAATCCCTGCGGCACTCCATTTTTATGGCTTTTGTTTCTGGCTGGTATGAGTTCCCTATTGAGACATTCTGTTTCCTGATCCATAGGTATCATTGCAACTGATGTCAGATGAAGGAGATATAAATACAACAAAATCTTGCATACTTCCCTAACTTTATAAATATAACAAAATCTTGCATACTTTCCTTACTTTCATTCTATTATGTCATATGGGATCATATTTTGTGGTAACTCATCAAACTGACCAAAAGTTTTTATAGCGCAAAAGCATGTACTAAGACTCATTTGTGGTATAAATTCAAGAACATCATGTAGAAACCTGTTCAAGGAACTGAGTATTTTAAGCTTTGGTTCTCAGTATATTTATTCTGTCTATTTCCAGACAGTAACTAAATAAATAGTATCAAAACTAGGAATAAGAACGATGTACATAAAGACCTAAAATCACTTATCTAAGTACAAAATGGGGTTCAATATTCAGGAACACGCATTTTCAATAAATTACCAGCAACTATTAAAAAACTGATAAAGCAGAAACATTTTTTGGTAGGCAACTCCTTCTACTATATGGATGAGTATCTTAACAGGGACTGTTAGACCAACTTAAGTAAAATCTGTGTTACATTTCACTTTTGACAACAATTGGTCACAACAGTCAAGATTAGGTATTCTGAGTATGATAAATTTATTAAAATGCTTAACTATGTTTCATCCTGACAGTGCGTTAATTCTGTAAATATTAGCAGTTCCCGTTTACTGTAATGTAACATATCCTGACAATCTCCTGACAAATAATTACAGAAGTGAATATTATATTCAAATGTTCTATTTTTTATGTTATAATTTCTGGCATGTCCCACACCCACGAGAATCATCTCATTTTTGGGTATATGTAACGAAAACTGAATCTAATCTCATCTATTCACTCTCCTACTTGCCCTAAAAAACCATAGATTTCCAATTTTTGTGTCAGTATCTTATGTGCGATGGTGGTCAATGCTTCAGACAGAGCCAGAAACATTGCAGATATAACCCTTACTTTGTCTAAGACTTGTATAATGCATTCTGTCAGAGCCCATCCTCAGCACTGAACACACGACCCCCCCCCCCCCCTCCAAAACCCCCTACCCACAAATTAGCAACTTGCACAAAAGTAACCACTGTCGTTTCCAGGCACTGAGGCTTGAACACCGTGAGTAGAGATCTCGGCTAGGGTGTGCAAGAGGGTACACAAGAGACATGGTGGAGGAAGGGGGAAGGATAGTTGAGTGGGGTCGGATAAAGACAACCTATCCACATTCATCCAGACCAAGCACAAATGAGACCCCCTTTGTGACTAAGTATCATTCAGGACTGGAGCAACTGAATTGCATTTATTATTTTATTTACACTCAAGTTCCATAGGACCAAATTGAGGAGCAAAACTCCAAGGTCATTGAATATGTCAGTATGTAAAATTATAACATAAAAAAAACAACAGATGAAAATAAAATGTTTATGAACTCGAAAAGAGTCAATCCATAAATAAAAGCAATCAACTATACAACAAGAATCAGCTTAAGAAGGAGTGACCCATGAGGAAACGCTTCAGTTTCAATTTGAAAGCGTGTGGATTGCTGCTAAGATTTTTGAATTCGAGCAGTAGCTTTTTGAAAATGGATGCAGCAGTATACTGCACACTTTCTGCACGAGAGTTAAGGAAGTCCGATCCAAATGCAGGTTTGATTTCTGCCAGGTACCAACTGAGTGAAAGCTGCTTATTCTTGGGAATAAGCTAATATTGTTAACAAGAAATGACAGTAAGGAATATATGTACTGAGAGGCCAATGTCAAAATACACAGACTCGTGAACAGGGGTCAACAAGAGGTTCATGAACTTGCCCCACTTATTGACAGAACTGCCTGTTTCCGAGACAAAAATATCCTTTAAAATGGGAAGAGTTACCCTAAAATAAAATTCCATATGACATAAGCAAATGAAAATATGCAAAGTAGACTAATTTTCATGTTGAACAATCAGTCACTTCAGATACCGTTCGAATAGAAAAAAATGGCAGCATTAAGTCTTTGAACAAGATCCTGAATGTGGGCTTTCAGAAATTTTAACTGTTTGGTTTTGCTAATCATATGCCCATTCTGTGAAATTAAATTCAGCTCTTGTTGAATTGCGTGTTAGAAACTGTAAAAATTGAGTCTTACTGTGATTTAGTGTTAGGGTGAAGTGGGATAAGTGTAACCACGTTCTGGCATAGTTCAACTTTGACACCAAATTGCCAACTTGTTATTGAAGAAAAAAATTATATGGTCAAATAACTGTTTTCAAAATTTTGTGTTGTGAGGTTACACTTGCCCCATGGTACGGGGCAAGTGTAACCCCGCATTGTTGTACCCATACAGAGCATTGTGAAAGAGACTTGGGGTAAGTGACCTGATTACCCAATTTTTACTGAACTTGAGGGTTTTTAAATTATTAAAATATCTTAAATTTTACTCAAGATATAAACTTTTTTGCACACGCTTTTTTTTATATTATGAAATACACAGAAAATTTTAGCTAAACTAAAAAATAGGTGTTAGCCTAAACCATAAAACACTGACACAGAATGCATCATAGATGATTTATTTTTGTTTTAGACCAGTAATTTATTGGTTTAAATTCTACAAAAGTAATATTTTTTCTTTAGTAGGCAATTTAACAAAAATAATAAAATATCTAGTCTCAAGAGAAAAGAAAAATTCACTTTATAAGTTCACTTGCTATTATTTTTCATGGTAATTGAACTAAAGTTGTTGGCAATTTGTGTTTAATGCTAAACTGCCCTAATTGAACTTATTATATTCACACTTAGGCCCTAACTATTATTTAGTCACTGAATGTTGTATGAATCAAATGTAACACCAAATGTCAGGTCTCCCTTGTGACCCAAAGTAGGCTCAGGCAGCACTGAAATGACATCAGATGATGGAACTTCCGTCTCATCTCTTCTATCAGGCCAGTAGAATGTGGTGCCATGCTTTGTCTTATTTTTGCATCTGAGGAAAATCACTTCTGGATCTCCTAAATCACTAATTTTGGTAACTTGGCCAATACAATGAACTTCCATACATTTTGTTGCAAAAGCTACCAGAACAGTTTCCATCTGTAATTTTATCTTTGGCTTCAAAAAAGTTTGCCTCTTCTTCTTCTTCACTGTTTATCATTTCTTTCCTGAGATCATCCAGTGTTGTTATGGTCCCATTTTCTTCATCACTACTTATTAAAGATAGGCCTCCTTCAGTTTCACTTTCTTCACTTGTTGATTCAATTTAGTCTTTTTTTCTTGTTACCCATATGAGCAATCAGGGATTTTTTTTCTACAACATTCTGAGATGCCATTTCGGATCAAGTAACAGCACTTTGTTTGGAAGATTTACTTTTCATTACCAAGCCCTTTTTTATGCCGATAATGCTTTTTTGTTTTGCTTTCTCCTTATTATTCTTGTTTCCTTTAAAATCTTCTTCTTTATAAATGGCATCTTGAGAAGTGATAACTTCAGCTCCTGGTGCAATCCTTTTCTTCATTTTACCAGTGGGACTACACTCTCGGATTGTTTCCAATAATAAGCTTTCAAATGACAAATCAAAAGTTCCAGAACATAATGAAACATTGGTTAGCTCGGGAATGGTTGAGAAAGAACTCCGATACTGGGAGAACTGCAGGGCTCAGTAGATGCAGGCCTATAAAATTCTGGAGGTTGTTCAGCTGGAAGCTTCCCAAAAATCTGAGTACTTTCTGTTAGAGACATAGCTTCCACACAGTCTATGGCTGCATTATCATTTTATCAATTACTTCTCTACTGTAAGGGAATATTCCTGCTTTTTGAAAACCACTTTTCAACAATTCAGGTGGTGTTTCATTCCATACAGCAGTGAGGAGATTGGAAAAGTCACGTTTGCTAATTTTTACCCCTTGATGATGTCTCTGCTGACGAGTTAACTTTTGGTCCCAAGTAGATTTTTCACACTCTTTAACACTGCTACATCCATTGGCTGCAGGACTAACTATCATGCTCAACATACTGTACTGTAATTGAAATGGTGGCAATCTTTACAGTTCTGTGTCATATTTCATAAAAGGAAATGTGGTTTAAAAATAAAGTAGACTTAAATAAAAAATAAAATATATCTCTCACAAACTCAGTAGACCTAGAAATCCAGCACATCAGGTATTCTGGTATCCATATGTACAGGAAGGCCAGTTTAGTGGATCTAGTGTGATGGCAAAAACAAGGTTACGGCTTAAATAAATAAATATGTTCCGGTGAGTTTGTTTGGGGCAAGTGTATGCAAACAGTATGAGAAAGTCACACTGACAACAATTCTTTTGCTTCTGTATTGGTTTTTGGAATACAGATTGTGGTGACAGAAAGACAGACACGTCATGCAGCCCGAGGTCCCAGTTAGGTTGTAAGGTGAGAACCTGGTTGCAAGTTGGCGAAGCGTGATCTAATCCATTAATTGTATCACCAGTCAAATTTGACGGGTTGTGTCACATTCTTCACTATTTCTAGCAAGATGGCTTTTCGTAACCAGGACAGCTGGATTTTGGATTGCATTTTGGTAATGTGAGTAGTGTTGTGCACAGACACGATTTTATGTTAGAATACATAGCCCCCACACTAGAAGAAAGGCAATAAGGAGCTGGACTACTGGATGCATGCTGTACCCATTAATGTTCCACAACAGGTATCACCACTGTATGGACATCATCGGCTACAGCTCCTAGCACCATAACATCTTACGTTGGTGCTGCAATGGGATAGCCGCCCAAAGTGGCCGTGCGGTTAAAGGCGCTGCAGTCTGGAACTGCAAGACCGCTACGGTCGCAGGTTCGAATCCTGCCTCGGGCATGGATGTTTGTGATGTCCTTAGGTTAGTTAGGTTTAACTAGTTCTAAGTTCTAGGGGACTAATGACCTCAGCAGTTGAGTCCCATAGTGCTCAGAGCCATTTGAACCATTTTTTTGCAATGGGATAAACTTTACAAAGCGCAGTCCACACATTGCACTTATTGCAGGGGTTGTCAATGTATCTCTGTATTAAGTTGGAGGCACACCACGGTACCTGCTGAATAATGTAACTAAGTCAGTCTTCATTTGCTAACACACAAATTAATTGTATTTTGTGGATAGCCTTTCCTTCACATTCCATTTTTGACTAATACTGACGTTTCTGTTACTGATACTGTACATATTTATGTTGAGATGTGTTAATGTTTTTGTCTGAAATATTGCACCAACCTTGATTCAGGTTGCAATATGATTGTAATTACTCGCATTATGTAGATGGACCTTTCTTCTTTCTGCTTCTGCCAAATACATGTGTTTCTTTAACTGACATGTACAGCACTTTTGCACTGTCTGTGTTGAAATAAAATTAATGATTCCATCTCAAAGGCAGAATCTATATTGCAGTGACAGACATATGTCGTGTAGCCTCAAATTCTAAATTAGGCTGGAAGGTAATGGCTGTGAGTTGGCAAAGTGAACAAATGTGAATATTGAAATATAGACTGTTCAAGTCGCAGACTCATCTGTAGAACAGCCTACCTAAGGTACAGGTTAGGTATATGGGTGAAAATTTGGTTCTGTGTTGGTGGCAAACGAATGTGAATGTGAAATCTAGGTAACAATGACAAACTGATCTGAGCTTAGGCCAGGGTTCTGGTTATGATGGAAGATGACAAGCTAGCTCCGAGTTGATTGAACCAATGAAAGGAAAGCAAAATCTTCCTTGAGCTGATAAGTTTCATTGCCCATTATTTTCTGTTTACTTGTGCCCAGAGTCCTAAACTGCTGCTCTAACAGTGACTTTGTCAACTGATTGTCTTCACACTAACCAAAGCAGATTCTGTCCTTATAAATCAACATAACTTGGGCCATTTATCCCACCAGCTGCATCTTTTAGTACATGATCAGAGGTATACTTCATTGTGAGATGTGAGCATATGGGGCAGAATACTCAACTCATAGCTGCCCCTTCTCCATCAAATGGTTCTTGGCAATCGTAGCTGATAATGGCTAAAATACTGGTTGTAATTTATGTTCTTGTTCATCTGCTTGCACATTTGATGTACAAGTGCAGGAGCAAATCTGTACACCACTACTATATGGAAGCAGAACAACTTGGGTTACTCCCCTTGAACCACAAGCATGCATCTGATACCCACATCCAACATGTTGGACATGTTTTCGGCATAACCAATCAGTCTCCTGGAGAATCACAATACAACATCAGTGAAATTCAATTATTTGCCTGAATGCTCAATGACATTGCCCTGAAGGTCTTCAGTTTTTTTATTACACCAAAATAATGATGTAAGCCCTACTCCAACCTAAGTTTGTTGTTCCGAATGCTTTTTACTGCTATCATTACTCCACAAAAGTATGATATTTCTAAATGTCTTTTAGATGTGTTTTATTCTTTGTTTTCCACTATTGCATTTGATGAAGAAAGATGTCAAATTCATGGGGCACTCTTAATGTGACAAGACTGTGCATTTCAGTCATGTACACTTATTCACAGGCAATATCCAAACAGACTCTGAAGTATGGCCAGACACAACAGCAGGCAAATGCTTAAACTACCAAAGAAGTTTATATAATGATTCTACTCTTTTCAATATGTCTTACTTATTAATTCTCATTCATGAAAAGCCAGTTATTGCCTCTATCATGTAGGAAACTGAAAGGCTTACAGAAAAATACTTGTATAAAATCAATCATACCTTGTAATGCTTCATTACTCGACAGCTCTCAACTGGGCCGATTGTTACAAACATGTTGTACAGCTCTTTTTCTGTCAGAGTCTGTGGTAAGTAATTGATGATAAGGTTTGTTTTCGAATCATCTCTCTTTCCTTGTTGATCAGCCATTGATTTGATGTTGAGTTGACCGTTTCTGGATGAAGTTTTGGAGGAGCCTTGGTCCGTCCAACTATGAGAGTGATAAAAAAAAATAAAAACAAACTGATGTCTCTATGTGGCATAAGTGACACAAAAAAATAATAAATAAAGCACGTTTCCATGTCTTCCCTAAAGAAAATAAAGAGCGTAAGTGAGATACCTATTAGTATATCCAATATACTGCTACTCTAACTCAACAAGAAAACTTTAAAGCTTTGATGCTACTGATAACTACATTCCCGGATGAAGTCTTGAGTGATCCTATTAGGACACTGATAAAAAAATTAAAACGTGTTTTCGAATCATGAGAAATGCTTGGAGTTTGGAATAGCCTACATTGTAGCAATTATAAAATTTGCAACAATACTTGCAAGCTTACTCCAAAACTCCGTATAACCGATTACCCATCGTTATCAATTTACGTAATTTCTGAAGCATTCTAATAGCAGAAAATCAGCAATCGTCAAAACATTCAAACACGCCATAGGATGCCGGTGTCATAATTGTCACAATAAAATGCGTAGTGCAGTTAAATTTACTGATTTTTTGCTAAATATCACACAAGAGTGCAGCTCCAATGCTTATCAGAGATGCAGCATCATAATAAAAACGATATTTCGGAAATTCTTACCTTATAATACACTACAAATAAGGAGACTGAAAATGCTACATTAAACAAATCAAAATAGTTATTTTGTCATTTTCTTATCGCAGAATGTATCGGACGTGTAACTTTCGAACTGATATCCTCGATGTAACCAACAACTGTTGTTTAACAGCTTCTAGAAGTGTATATATTTGCAGATATTGCTCTTTTCAACTACCGTACCTCGTATCTTGGTTAACGTAGTGAAGTGTCCTCGGATAGGCATCCATTTTCAATATACGTAGTTCGACACTGCAGTACGACGTTGCATTGTTTTTCCGTTGTTATTTTGTTATTAATGAATCAGGTGCGTGTTTGAACAGTTTTTGCAGCGGACGAAGGAAATTCTGTGAATATATCCAACTGTGTGAATATTTGCGACGATGAGGCTACCAAAAGCTCTGTTTTTCATTGCGGTGCCTCGACATTATCCCAACATTTCTTCAAAAGAATACTGTTGATTTTAGTGTTTAAACAATAGAAACAGCAATTAAATATGCATATTAAAGGAGACTTCATTATGTCACTCCATTTTCAGGACGTTCTCGAGCGGCCGATATATCGTTCCGATTCGTTCCTTGTTACTATTTTCTGGTTTTTCATTACGTTGCTACTTGATTGCAGTACTGTGCTGTTTGCGTGTTAACTGAATTATTTATTTGTCATGTGCTTGATAGTGTTTGACTCTTAAACTTCTTATCCATTTTTTTAATAATTTCATAGAACAGCATACTAGAAATTCTTTACCATAGACAGCTACATTACACCCTGTAGAATTAGGTTACTATTTACTAATGCTTAGTATTTTGCATCAAAATGTTTCAATTTGGGTTTCGAAATAGCTTTACATTTCGTTGACCGATGGCGTATTTAATTTCGATAATATGTTTTTATTAAAATTTGCAATAAACTGCCTCAGTATTAGGTACACAGATTTTCTTTCTAATCTCCACATTTTTCTTTTTGTGTTAGGAGATATACTGTGTTCTTGCACATAATGTTACGGTACAACCAAATTTTAGGAAGACCACCTCATGGTTCTGTTATGAAAATCAATGATACACAGTCTTCATGGTCCAAGTTCAAATATGTACATACATGCCTATTTCACATTCTATGGATTCCAACATGAAGGAGAACAATTGGGGGATATGTGCCCCAACAGACAGAAATTACTGTAGTACTGTCACACCACCTGTGATTGTACAGTGATGTAGATAAAAATGACAGTTGAAAGAGATAGTGGCCTATTAGTTGAGAATGTTATGCCTTTGTAACTAGAGTAGTAACAGTCAAGGATATTTAGAGTTGCCTAGCACTGGATTATTTTCCACGGTAAAATTACTTGCAAAGATTAAAGGACATAGGCCAAGTACAACACTCATTAACATTTGGTTTTTTGACACATCAGTATTAAGTGATTTTGATGTAAAAGCAAAGATTTAGCTGATAATGATGGTCAAATGCTCACAATAAATAATGCTGACTAGGTGGGTTTAGATCATAACATATACATCACAGAATTCTAAAGAAGAATCAATCACAGAATTTAGAGGAAATTGTGGGAAGAGATTTATGAGCAAGAATACCCAGGCCCTGAGCTACACAAAGAGGGGGGGGAGGGGGGGGGGGAGTAGGGATGAAGGCCAGATTATTTCAGTTTTGTGGTGAATGACAAAATAGTTTAGAGATTTGATGACAAATGGTTCTGTGTGCGCATGCCTCTAGTTAATGTATTAATACATGTTCTGGCTTCAAACAAATTCTGACTTGATATGAATGTTCGGCAGGGAGAGCTCCGGCTATTTCAGAGGATAAAAAAAATTATTACCTAAATGAAGCTGAAACTAGAAAATAGCTGTGGCAGATTGGTGACAATTTCCAAACTTTTGGCCTTCAAACTGAATGATTATTTCCTCACAATGACAGCTAACTTTGCACCCACTCATAAATAACTAAATTAACTTACATATTTACTTCAGTAGGCTTTGCATTTCATCAGGTCACCAAAAAAAAAATGATAGTTCAACAGGCTGTGAGTTTGTTTCGAGAAAAGTAGTACATCCTGTGCTGACATGGTAGAACAGACTTTAAGCTATCTTTGTAATCAAACAATGACTCTGGGCGTATTTTCTGACAGATGTAGGTATTTTGTATTAACATTCATATCTAAACTAGAGCAAACCATTTCAAAAGCTTTTATGAAACTGGCGTATGATTCAATACTGGATTCTCTAAAGAAAAGGCCGTACAACATGTAGCGAGTCAAGTACTAGCAGAGCTAAGCAAGAAAAATTATCTCATTGGTATAGTCCATGATCATGCCAAAAGCCTTTGATTGCATGGACCACAGAATTCTACTTGACAAATCAAAATCTTATGCCATTAATGGCATCCCTCGCACATAGATAAAATATTTCATAACAGAAATCCTGATAGACTGTACCTCTGGCATGAAACTAGCCTCAGAATGGGGATATGTAACTTGTTGCGTACCACAGGGATTGGTACCAGGTCCCACTCTTGTTATTAAGCTGCACAAATTATGTCGTAATTACTAAAGGACAGTTCAAAAACCATAAATGACACAGGCATACTGATGTAAAGTCAAGTGCAATATTACCAGAAACAGCTCAAATGACAGCTTAATAGTCCTGCAACTGGTTCACAGCAATCAGTTGAAATCTTAATTTCACAAAGACTTATATTACGCAGTTTAAAACTAGCAATAAAGACTAGCAAACACTAGAAATAATAATTGCCATAAACTAGATAGAACACTGTGGAAAATTTATAGTGTACTAACTGCATAATGAAGTTGCAGTGGAGTCAACACACTCATAAACTAATCAAGAAACTCAGTTAAGCTTATTTTGGCCTAAGGAGTTTCTCTTATGAGAAAAGTTAGGCATGTCAAGCAACAAATTAGGAAATTTTTTAAATTACTCTGAGAAAGATAGTTGGTACGAAACTATGTAAGCACAAGACACAAGTGAGACATATGATGCATTTCTTAATACAATAATGCACCATTCTCATTTATACTTCCCCAAAATGACCAAGGCCACCATAAGGAATGAATTATGAAAAAAATAATCGAACTACGGACTAAACTAAAAGATCTCAGACAAGCAGGGAATCTGGAAAATATTAACAGTGTCATAAGAGGTACAGCCAATTAATAAGAGAAGCTAAGGCAAGTTTGATGAACAGAACCACAACAAATTTCAAAAACTAAAAGTAAAAAAGCATGAGGCATAACTAACACTGAAAGGTAACAGTAAGGAGAAAGCATGCAACAAAAATATTTCCACGTTAAAGAAAACTGAGGACACCATAGCTACAGAAGGAGTAAATATTGCTAATGTACTAAACAACAATTTAATGGACGCTGTAAGAAAATTTAGTGTGTAAAAGGAATCACAAGAGACATAAGCACCCTAGAACACTTGGACAATCATCCAACTCAGTGTTCCTAGAAACAGTGACAAAATGGGAATGCATGAAATAAAGGAGATGGTGAAATATTAAATCAACTTCTAAAGCATGTTAGTGGGAAAATAACTGAGCTATCACTGCATATAGCAAACTGCTTGTTTGGTGGAGAACTTACACGAAAATAAAAAATAGGTGTAGTAGTACCTATGTACAGGAAAGGTGACAAGGACGATTCAAATGACTAAAGACTAGTATCTTTTTAATATCTAGTTTCTCAAAATACGATAAATGCTTGTACACAATAGATTGATGAAATTTGTTGAGAAATACCGTAGTCTGATTAAAGTGCTTCACCACTTCCGAAAAGGGGGAGCTACACAAAAGCTGTCTCTAGACTAACAGAATCTGTTAAGAGAAGCTCAGCATCCATTATGTTTCAAAATGCTGGCAACTAAAAGCAGTATTTGACAACAGCCGAGTGGTATAGAAGGACGAGCAGTAGTTTCTTTCAAAGGAGCTGTTTTTCTTGTAACATACGTATGTAAAGTAATCTAAAAGTGAACACTATAATTATCGATTTGAATAACTAGTGCTTGTCATAATTCGTTGTTAGCATTCTTTACAGGAGTAATCAGCAGCGGTTGCTTCTGCCATGAAGGCTATACTTCATGATGGGATTTGATTTACAAAATACGATGTGTGAATGAATGAAAAAGATACTGGATGCAGATTTGAAATCAAAAATATGATGTATGGTGTGCTTCAGGGGTCTGTACTTGATTCATTATCATTCAGTAGCTTCTTAAACACTATTGAAGCAGCGAGAAGGAACTAAAAAATAGTGTATGCTGATGAAGTAATATTAGAATACCTAGAAAAAAATCTGGAAACTCTTGAAAGAAGTGCATTTATTTCAGCAGATAACGCAGCACAATAGCTTATACAAATGACTTACTTGTTCATAGATAAAAAAGCTTAAGATAACATGGATATATTTATACTGCAAAAAATACTGACCAAACAGGCCATGAATGCCCAATGGTATTGACTGTCGGCCGTTTCATCCTTAGCCCACAGCACCACTGGATGCGGATATGAAGGGACATGTCAGAACACCACTCTCCCGGCCGTATGTCAGTTTACACTGCTGGAAAAAAATGCAAGACCCTCAAGGACAAGGTCATTTCATTGACAAGCATTGTGGAATGTAGTTCATCAGTAGGAGTGTATGATAACAAATTAAGCTGAAATGAAACACGTCACATTAAAGCATGTCCATATAATCCCATCAATGCATGTTGTACCCCCCATCAGACAGCAACTCAGGTGTGTATCTCACGTGCGAGTGATCATAAAGATGCCAAATGGCATCCTGCGATAGATTGTTCCAAGCATCCTGTACATTTGTTGCAATTCAACAGTTGTTCGTATAGGCTTTGGAGAGCAAGCAAGTGCCCACTTCATCATGTCCAATATTTGTTCGGATGGAGAGGGCAGTTGTATACCACAAGGAGCGTGTTGCATCACAGCAACCAGATATGCTTTGCCCTTCTGAGAAACCACATAACCTACCAGTCAATTACTTTACCATGCAGAAACACCAAATTTGACCACGAGTTGTAGCTGATGGTTCCCTACCCTATAAAGCCTGGTATGGGACCTGTGTGTAGTGGTTGAATGCACCCTGAAATATGTCACTCAGTAGATCTATGCCTTAACATGTATGTCCATAATTCTCATAGAGACAGAACCTTCTCTCATCACTGAAGAGAATAGAGCATCATGCCACACTCTAGTCAACTCTTTCACGACACGAGAGTAGCCACATTTGGCGGTGTTGTGGTGTCAGTGATAGGTTGGCCAGAGGCATGCATGATCATAGTCGTGCTGCAAGCAGACAGTTCCCAGTGGTCCTTGGTGACAGTACAGGTGCAACATGTACCCGAATTTCTTCCCTGGATGATGTTAATTCAGGCAATGCTGCTTCTGCATTGTATCAAACTTGACACGCATCCGTAGCACCCAAACATCAAGAACCTGGTTCTGCAGACAATAGCTGAAAGCAGCAGAATTCCACAGATTCATTGTGCCGAACATGTGTAGCAATCTATCAATACACCCATCCAATGTCCAGCAGGCCCACTATCTGACTCTGTTCAAATGGCTTGAATTGTCCAGTAGGAGCATGTACTCATCAGTGGAGCGTTGTTGTACCCTTGAATGAAAGTTGCAAATACTGTTCAGCTCCAAACTGAATACTGTTTCAGCCTGCAGAGTTAAAATAGAGGATGCACAAGCAGGCCTTGTTAGCGGTACCTGGTTGCCGATTATCATGACAAATAAATTATCGATTCTTTGTGTCGACCTAAAAACAAGAATATTACCTTATTTTGCATATTTTCACTCCTTATTCTTTGATGGTATAACCGTCTGGAACAGTGTACCTGAAGTAAATACAGTGACCTCTAAGAATATTGTGTGATTAACCATACATCATGCAGAAGCATCTTCTATAATTTGTTTGTACGTTCAAATTTGCTCATCAATAGTGTTTCTTCTTGACGATAAAAATAACTTTCAGGTGAACTGTGAGTCATGCCATTATACTGCCAGCAACAAAAATAATGTCCATGCACACTATGTCTACTCATCTATGGTTCAAAATGTACTCTGATGCAAAGATATTCTTCAAGCTCCCATATAACCTTAAAGCAAACAGTTTGGAATCCCAACCAGTTAAAAAGAAAATTAAGAATAGCCAATATTTTTTTACAAATTTCACTGATACATGGAAACATATTTGAATTTTGAATAAATTTAATTATTGTTTGAGAGATCAACACTGTCTTCTAAAAGGGACCAGAGAAGGACAAATAAGTATGTGATTTACCCATGTCAGTCCATGAAACTAGTAACCGGCCAAATAAGGGTTATTATTTACAGGCATGTTTATTTGTGTGTGTGTGTGTGTGTGTGTGTGTGTGTTATTTATTTATTTATTTCATTCTTTCATTTATGTGCTTATTATGGGATCATAAGTTGAGTCAGGATGTGCAGCCATCTGTGAGAGCATATATATGCTGCTTGTTAATACAGTGGAGAAATCTACTCACCAAACAGCTACGGACGGAAACGATTTTAACAGTATTTCAAATTTTTTCCCTCTTTTGCCTTTTCGTAAATAAATTTCTCTCTATTCATATTATAAATAGTTCAATGCACTGTTTATATGGAAGCTTTCCTTAGCAACTAGTTAACTGTACTAGCAAAACAAATAACTGATCAATTTATGTTGACATGCAAACAAACAATTTTGTGTTTTCAAGCACTGGTACATGTGTGCAGTATCTCCAAAATACTGTAATAAAATCTATCAGAGTTGACATTAAACTCAGGAAAGAAAGAATAAAAAAAAAGATTAATTTGAAGGATCCAACCTGATATTTCTTTGTATTGAACAAAAAATAATAAATAAATAACCATAAAAAATTGCCACTTGCTTTCAAATTACCAACAAGAGATTTCAGTCTTTAGAAGAATGTTTAAATAATAAAATAATAAAAATAAAAATCTCTGCACTGCCAGCCAGATTTATTAAACAATGAACTTTTTAGTATTATACATTACTTCTAAGCCAAATATGATTCCGGAACTGGAATTCCAGTCATGTCTGTTCATGTAATTATACCATCAGTAGTTTTCTGCTTTATCTAATAAGTGGCACTGGGCATTGATTATTTGCTAAAACCAGGAACTAATAGCAGTCAGATCTTTGGGGTATGAAAGATTGCTCACATTTTGTCATTCCATTTGTTTTTTCTTCTTCAGTATATTCTTAGTGGACACTAGTGCCACTTAGTAGTTATCATAAAGGAGAACTTATTCACAGGGCAATGTATGTTGGTGGTGATGGCTGTAGATTTAAAGAGACTAAATAACTTAGTTATCAGGCTCAAGAACTTGAGATGTAGGTACAAGTTAGGACTGACCAGGGGTTTTGGGTGACTTTTCTAAACTCTGCCTCTTTTCCTAAACCTCCCCAGCCCCTTTCCTTCACCCTTCTTCGTCGACTCCTCACCAACCTTTCTGCCAGAAGAATAAGTCACTGACACAGAAAGCTGGCAAACTTTAATACTACTTATATGAATGAATGTTCTCTTGCCATCACTTGGTGAGTAGATATTTTATCTAAAAATTATCATCTCAGACTTTTTTGTTTATATGGTGTAAACATACCAAAAGCTAATTGCACATTGAATTTTCCATGTATTGATGCCAATAATGTAAATAATAATTGTGACTGTATGAATGAAAGGAAACACATTTTAGCCATGATCCAAAAACACATTATTAGTGTGCAACCTAGGTAGATTGTTACTCATCATAAAGACGACACGTTGAGTTGCAGATAGCCACAACAAAAAGACTTACAAATTGAACTTTAAGCCAAATTCTTCCTTAGAAAGGAAAAGGAGCACCAATAAATTCTTACAAACAAGCACCTCTCATGCATACACGACCACTATCTCTGGGCAGCTCATTTTGTAACAGTCTTTTTGTTGTGCCTGTCTGCGACTCAACGTTTCAGCTTTACAGTGAGTACCAATGTATCCTTTTCCTAATATTGTTGATAATGCAACATGGATTTACCATTGTTTAATTTTTGTCATTATCTACTCATGAATTAAGACACCAAGGTTCTTATCCTATGTGGATTTTGCAACCTTGTCTAAAGGTCATGAACAATTGAATTACATTTTCTCTTTCAATAATTTCTGTATCCCTTTACTAGTGCATGTGAGTTTGAGAGCACAGGGCCTGGACAGCTGAACTTCACAGCCTTAACAGTAAATGTCAGTTCATCACTGATGCCCATAATGACTCTTATGCAGACTGTGGTGCACAACACAGTTATCTGTTAGCTCTAGACAAGGAAATGCACCAGAAGGCTTTACTCCATGAAACCCTCCCTTTCGCAGAAGTTTTTCAAACAGTATAACATTTTGAAATTTCTTGGGCAGCGGGTGACCAAATTGAAGCATGGTGTGATGTCACAGTAATGTCACAAGACATGCCCCCTAGGACGACAGATAGTTTGCATAAGGAAGTGGCAGTGGCAGTGGTAAACATGCGGGCCCAGTGCTGAACAGACCAAGGCCGGGCCAAACAGTTGTGACTGCCACAGTGCCAGTGTCAGCATTCTCTGTTTCCATCTTGCCCTTTCTGTTTTGTCCAGCACAGATATTTGGTGTGATCTATGTGCTGAGCTACATGTAATGTATGCTAAAAGACAGGGTACATCACCTCCATGTATAGTTTGCTGAAAGTTGTTCAGGTTATGGACTGGGATGTAAACTGTGTGACTCCAATGCTTGTGACTTCTCCCGTGTTGTTTATCAATTTAAATGTTTTTCACCAAGTGATCCAACTACAGGTCAACACAGGTGTCCAATGAATTAGTTGAATTCTCAAACCTGTGAGCATTTAGGCACTTTGCTGTTGACACCAGTCATGCAGAAGCTGGTTAATTATAATAAGAAAAACATTGCACATTTGGTTCAATTTATGGTATCCACCTCTTACAAGTCAGTGATTTGTTCCTTTACATTTTGGTGGTTGCCTATGTCGGTGTTAAGAACTTGTTCGGGATGGACACATTTCAGACCTTTGGATTTTCTGTCAGTGACACGGTCCACAGCTCGGCCTACTTTTCGACATGTGCATCCTATTTGTGTTACCCTAAAAGATCAATTGAAAGCCGTATTGGACAGATCTCAATCTCTAGCGGTGATGCAATCTGTTGGCTACTGAATGGTCATCTTCACTGGTTGTAGTTTGGAAACTGTCGGGGCCACTTCACGTGTGCTGACTTCAGTACTACTGTCAGCACACAGTTGATCATAGATACATAATCTTTCCCATGCCAGGAGAAACTGTTGGTGAAAATATCAGATGGGCAGTGCTTTTCTAAAATTGGTTTGTCTGAAGCCTATCTGCATGTTCCTGTGGTGAAGAGTTTCTGCTAATTCTGGTTTTGAATACTCCCTTTGGTCTCTATCAATATTTGCACCTTCTAATAAGTCTGACTAGTGTGTCTGCTATTTTCCAATGAGTTTTAGAGCAATATATTATGCCTGTCTTGTGTTACAGTAATTATCTGGATGATCATGTTTCCATGGGCTCCTCCGCAACCAATTTCCCAAAAAATTAGCACACTTTGTTTTCTGTTTTACAGTCTGTAGGCTTACAGTGTGGCCTCATGAACCCTCACTTTTTCAACCTTCTATTGTTTATTTGGGGTTCAAGGTCTTGTGGGATAGTGTTCACTCTCTGCCAGACGACATCTCCGCTGTCTATGTCTCGCCCCTCATCCATGAAGGAGCTTCGGGCCTTCCTAGGGAAGACAGTTGACTACCATAAATTCCTGCTGGGGGCAGCCACATTGGCCCACCTATTCCATGCTTTGTTATGCAAGAATGTACCTTTTGCTGGAGCCTGTATTACGAACATTCTTCCTCTGGACCAGCAAACAGTTTTGGCAGCAGATGCCTCACAGTATGGCCTTGGCATGGTCCTAGCACACCAATATGCCAGCGGCTCTGAATGACCTGTTGCTTTCACCTCTAAATCCCTTGCTCTGGTCCAGCAACATTACACTTAGGTGGAAAAAGAGGCTCTTGCTGTAGTCTACGCTCTCAAGAAATTTCATGTTTTTTGTATGGTTCCAAGTTTCACCTTATCACTTACCATAAATGCTGGGTTTCCTTGTTTAACCCTCACACTCCCTTGCCTGACAAGGCAGCACACCGTCTACAACACTGCGTGCTGTTCTTGTTTCGTTACAATTACGAAATCCATTTTTGACCTATATACAAACATGCCAAGGCAGATGCCTTGTCCCAGCTTCCTTGGGATCCTGTTCCTGACTTTGACTGTAAAGAATTGCTTTGCTTCCATCTTGATACTGAAACACAGGCCATGGTTGAGGGTTTCCCAATTACGAACTCGCGCACAGCAGCTGCCGTTGCTGCTGACCCATTTTTCCGCCAGGTGGTTCTGTTTCTTCAACAGGGCTTGCCATATAAACTGCCAGGTCAGTCTTTAGAAGCCCCTCCACAACTATTTTTTTTTTTTGTTGCATTACAGCACAAGCTTCTCAACAAGGGCCACATTTTGGAGTTATGTGCACTAAACTGTTAGCTAGGAGACCCATTTTTTGGCCAGGAATTGATGGCAAAATTGTCCGTTTTGTTGCGGCTTGTGAGCAGATTGCTCAACAATGGACGCCTCCCAGGACATCTCTGTCCCCCTGGGCCGCTCCCAGCCAGCCGAGGGCACACATTCATGTAGACTTTGTGGGTCCCTTCTTGAATTCCTATTGGCTCTTGGTTGTGGGTGACTTTTTCTGGTTTCCTTACATTCTTTGGTGTGTGTTGACTTTCGTACACTTTTGAAGAGATTTTCTATTGTGGGCTTGCCTTGTGCCTTAGTTTCTTATAATGAGCCCCAGTTTGTTTCTCACATCTTTCAGTTGTTTTGTTGCCGTCATGACATTCGTCTTGTTACAGCTCTGCCATTCCGCCCTCAATCAAATGGCAAGATGCAATAACTAGTGCATACGTTCAAGTCCCAAATGAAAAATTTTGTTGTGGATTCTTTGCCGGATGATGCCCTTCTCTATTTTCTGAGCACCAACTGCTTCACACCTATGGCTGAGATACTTCACTGCCAACAGCCACACTTGCTACTCCACCTTCTGTGGCCTGCTCTTCACCTGCTGCAGTCAGGTTCATCCGGCTGCTTCGCACTGGGATTGCCCGTATGGACATGAGGGTTTTTCTCCAGCCCAAGTTGATACCAGCCAGTGTTGTCCACCACTAGGGTTGTCGTCTTTGTGATGACCATACAGCTGACAGCTTGATGGCATGTCATTTTGGCTGAAGGCTGGTGGCGTGTCATTTTGATCATTTGCACCTCAGCTCGCTGTAGCAAGCTTCCAGTTCACGAGTGTAGCTCCCGTCATCGTAGCCTGCTCTGTCGCCAACTGCCTTGCGCCTGCCATCAAGATTCTTCCATCCTATTGGTTGCCTCCTTCACATGCGGCGCCCTGGTGTTCCAGGTTCCAAGCGTCGGGTGCTGCTCCATCTTTGGCATTGAGTCCATTGCCGCACCCTGCTGTTCCATCTGGACTGCCTCCAATGGCCCCCTCGTCATCATCGCCTTGGCCCTTGTTGCCAGTGGGTCCAGCCCTGTCTTCTCCACACTGGGGCCTGCTTGCTGATGACAACACAAAGATGATGTTGGCACCCTCCTCTTTGGTGCTGTCACCGGCCACCGTGCAGGCCCATCGCCCTCGGATGTGCCAGTATCCCTGCACGGTGCAGCCCTATACTTCAGTGCCCGCCTGGCACATTGTCCTATTCCCTTCATTGGCATCAGCTCCGATGGGTGTGCATCTAGTCAAGCCACTAGTGTCTCCTCCGTCAACTGGGCACCCACATTGCATGAGGAAGAGTGGTGCTGTATCATGCTACTAGTATGTGTCAGTGCGAGTGTGCTGAGTGTGGGTCGCCTGCCAATGTATTAGCATGGGCTGGGCATTAGAGGCCACCGGTAGGAAGCATACACATGGGCCTATCTTCACTGCACCATCTACTGGCGGCCTGCACCAATATACCGGTATCAGTGGAGCAGCACTGCCTGAATCTCTTGTTGTATTTCTAGGTTTCTTCATGCACACCACTGTTCAGTGTCCTTTGGAGTCAGGAGACTTGGTTCCTACAATAATAAATGTGGGGATACACACATCTGTTTCTTAATTAATATTTTTAATGAAGTAAGTTTTGCACACTTTCCCTTTGTATTTAGCATGTTTACGTCTATTATGTATTTGTGGTGTTTGTTTAAGCCTTGTGTGTCAAAGATTGAATCTGGCTTCTTAAATCTCCAGCTTCTATAGTGCTTTTTGGGCATAATAGAGATTGCCTCTTCATCTGTCCAGTATTGCATGACTGACACTCTTGGCATATGATCTCATACACCCCACTTTTTATGATGGCTGGTTGTCTACCAGTATTTTTTGGACTGAAGAAGCATCTACCTAATGTCTGTGGGACGTAGAAAACAAATAGGATCACCTATATCAGGTTGTCACAATCGATGTAATCGAAAGGGGGAGGTAATGGTGGTCTTTTGTGTGGGTACATTATGTTTTTAAAAAAAAACTGGAGGGTGGACTGTGAAAAGCTGTTTTATGTGTCACAATGCCCTGGAAGTGCAGAATGTTGTATGATCAGGGCTTTTATCATATTGTTCCTTTGAATTGGGTCTAAAGTTTTTGTTATAAAGCTTTTATGTTGCCCTATGGAGCGGTTGTATTGCAGAGTGTGTTCTTGAAGTAACATGCTTTGCTTCTGTATAATAATAAAGTGGTGCACCACCGCAGTTAGTAAGTTTTAAGTAAGGGTGTTTGGCTGCAACTGATGAGCTGAGTACAGTTGCACTGGTTATTTAACATTGTTTTTCACAGCATCTTAGTGTCTGCAAAGTGTGGCCAGTGTTCAACCTGGCTTGCATGGCTATACCCTGTTAAGGTTAAACTATTGCACTGCGGTTGTGGCTCCATGAGCATGTAGTGCATCTGGGTGACAGTAGCTTATTGTTGGAATGTAGTGGTCATTGAGCTTGGCCAGAATTAAGTTTAGTGTAGTAAGTTTTAAAAGACATGTTGCTAAGCTCTGTTGCATATTCTATTTGAATGTAGTAATCATGTGTTTGACTAGTACAAAGTTTTTTTTTAGCATAGTAAGTTTTAAAAGCTTGTTAGCTTAATTATACGTTTGGCCATTATTAAGTTTAAGTTGTAAGAACCATGTTGCTAAAGCTTGACTCTGTTTTGCGTGCCATTTACGTGTTTGATGGTTAAAGCTGTACCGTAGTATTGAACCTGCCTACTGCCCTTTCTTGTTGTGTGTTATTTATACTCATTGTGGGACTAATTAGTTGAGCTTCGGGCTTGGGCTGATAAAAGAAATTTAACTGTTCATTGGAAGCTTACACTGTTAAGCCTACTGCTACGTTTGTGCTTAGTTACTTCTAGGGTGAAGCTAGTGTGTAGCATGTTTGGCCTGGGTTCAAGTATCATCATCCAATCTTGCAGGGGTCTTCCTACGGGAAGGGAGGGGGGGGAGCGAAGATCCCAGAGCTCAATCAGGACCGAGATAGTGTTTGCTTCCTGCCATCATGCAATGGGCGACAGGTGCTGATCATCCAGGAGAGCCTGTTTTTTTTAAATTGTTGAAGCCCATTTAAAGAAATTAAAAATATTGATTCCATTTCAGGCTCAACACCTAATAATCCAGCCCTCCAGTCCTATGATAAATGTTTTGCCAATGTTATACTCTTAAGAAAATCATTCTTCCATGTGACATGAGCATTTTTGCTAGCAAGGAGGGTGAAGGTGAGCCCACTGCCATACCATCTGCTTGCTTATAATATTGAAAGCAGATAAAATTTTTGTTTAAGCAACATCCATTGTACTAATTATGCTCAGCTGTTCTTCTCAATTACTTTTGTGTAAACACAATGATTGTGACACAATTTTATATTCTGGGCAACCTCAGCCGTAGCAAGGCATGATGTCAGGAAGAATTCTGCTCCTGATGGGTTTCACGGCTTTAAGTCACATCATCAGGTGAACAATGTTAAAAGATCATATGCATACCCACACCTGATGATGTGGCTTAAAGCCACGAAACTGACAGTCTTTTAATAAACAACAATTTTACCAGCTGTGAGCAGAATTCCTTCCTGATGTCATACACTCTATACAATATTTCATAGGAACTGGGGATATCAAATTGTGTCCATAAAAGAGGCTAATTTTGCAATTGTTGGAATCTTAACATCTTTTAACTTATTTACTGAATCTAAACTGTTCTTTATGCTGTTTTTTTTTATTTTGATGAAGTTCATTTATTATTGAATGAGGAAACTCATTTCAGTTTTACACCACTTCTAGACAATATTACAAATTTCACATAGGAGAAGAACCTGGGTGCCTCCATTCAGTAGTAGATAATGACAAAGATTCCATTTCCTGTGTGCAGTTCTCCTCTAATCTATGTGTAGACATAGTTGTTGTAAATGCTGCTATAATGAATTTTGTATATCCATATGTAACTGTGTTAAAATTGTCAACAGCGATAACTTTTATACTTTAAGCCAAGAATTGATAAATTAAAAATTTCACCTGTTTATCTTTGCTCGGTTCTCATCTTTGGGACCAGTTGTGTATTATAAAACAGGTTTATAATGTGAAATGTAGGTCTTGCTGTAATAATAAAGTTTGTGGAACAAGGCTAAAAATGTGTTTCCCTTCATTAATACAACATATAATATTCCATGAAAACCCTGCAGTTATATCAGTTAAAATGAAGAGTAATTATTTGATTATTTAAGGAGTAGCGCCAGGCCAGTTCCAGAGGCAGTTTATCTATGATGTTTCTGACACACGCTTGCTATACAAAATACATGATAATGTGGCACAGAAGTTAGTGTTTCATTCCAAAATTTGTGTAAGTCCCACACCAATCAGTGAAGATTGTATTAAGACTGGTCATTCCATTCATTTTTTCTAAAATGGGTGAGAAAATGAAGACTTGCAGGGAGTAGAGGTTATTGGCTTAAACAGTTTAAACTAAAAGAATTTGTATGTTTGTAGTGTATGACAATGTGGGGGCTCAATGCAGCCAAAGACTGCTAAGGTGCTCCTTCCACACCGACCCTGGGAACTGGCACAAAACTGTTAGGTGCATTAAATTTTGTTACAATATCCACTTTTTCTCATGAAACATGTTGAGCAGCTATCCCACTGTCCTCAAATATCAACAGTAAGAAAAGCACTGTCTCAGATTAGCCAGAGGGGACACTTGGTGAAAATGTCGACTACCACAACTGCACAAGGGTGGAGCCTCTTGCCGTAAGAGAAATTTAGAGGACAGTCTGACTGGTTATTGTGAGAGGCTTGAAGAGAGGTATGCCATGCCTAAGTGGACCCATTGATCGCCCTCAAATTTGGTGAATCAGTTGCAGTTGTAAGTTCATTCCTGATGCTGCAAACTAAAATTTTTGTCTTTCCATTGCTTCTTTCGCTAATTTGGTAGCACATTCATTTCCCAGTACTAAAATGTGGCATGGTGTTCAGATGAATGTTATAGTGGTTCCAGTAGTGTGTAGGACCGATAAGAGGTCTCATATCGGATACCAGGATGTTTTGGGGTACACTGATGTATTCCTTGTAGACAGCTCATGAAGTCACTAAAAAACCAGAAAGTTCTTCATTGTGAAAGTTTTTATGTATTCCAAGTCGTGAGCTGTGGCTGCCAACTATCAACTCTGTGGTGAACATGTTGCATGAACTCAGTAGAGAATGCCATTCATGCACTGCTCATGCTGTAGCTTGTATCTATGGTAGAGTAAGATTTGTGTGCTGTATTAGTGTGTGTTGGATCTCTGATATCAAGTAGGGAGGGCTCCAGCTCAAAAATTAATTGCTCTGTTACTTTGTCCCTACTAGATATGTTTTTGCTGCCCCACAGGTGATTGTGGGCAATTTAGGTCCCCCATTAGAAGGAATGATAGGGCTTGTGATATGGCGTGTCTCAGTCAGGGAGAAGGCAAATTTTATGGTATTGTTACCACAATGGACAAGTGCACATCAGCTGCCAAAGCCTCCAATACACTGTTTAGTCGTAAATGTTCTTCAAAGGCAACCAAGCATATGAGCATGGCAGCATTCTTAGACACCCTCTAGATATGAGTATAATTTATGTAGGTGTTATAGGGACAATTGTTTCAAAAATAATGTAGAGCCACACAGAGTAGTTATTAGCTGACTGAGCTTGGACAGTGGGATGGTAGCTGTTACAATTCCATTGAAGGAATGCCAGAGTTTGGTCTGGAAGAGCTGTGAAGTGTATAGTGAGTACAAGTTATTTTATTAGAAGTCAGATTACACATAAGACCATGGTTCCACATCAGTTTTCATAGATTCAGTCTCAGGAAGGATGAAGGCAGAACAGCAAAATCAAGTTTCACTTTTGATGTTTTCTTTTTGTCCCTGTGAGGTTTCAATTTCTGTGAGGATTTTCCTGTTTCTTAGACACCCTCTAGATATGAGTATAATTTATGTAGGTGTTATAGGGACAATTGTTTCAAAAATAATGTAGAGCCACACAGAGTAGTTATTAGCTGACTGAGCTTGGACAGTGGGACAGAAGATGACAGTTCTTTTCTACAACCTGCAGCTCTGTCAGCCACAGGTTGATGTTAAGAGGAAAGTGAGATATCTTCAGCTGTACTTGGGTTGGGGGGGGGGGGGTGCTTACCATTAGTGCTGTGGGTCTGGAGGCTGATGTAGCCCGAGCCTCTCCCGCAGCTAGATAACTGGATTTGAGATGTTGCTAGTGTCGGCAATTTGTGTTTGAGAGCTTGGCATTGCTGTCAGGTGCAGACTTTGTCACTATGTTTACAAAGTTTGATGCCACGTGTATAGCATGAAGTTGTCCACACTTTTTCAAGCATCTTCATATGATAGGCAGGGTAGTGTTTTGAATTCTTTAATCTTCTTCTCCACCTTGAACACTGATCATGTGGTGTTCTGCACAGTTCATGAATGAAGGTAGTTGTTTGCAAGGTCAGTCATCTGTTGCAATGCCCTACCACACACCCCACAGATAAAGACATTAATACAGCAGAAGGACATATGTCCAAACCTCAGGCACCTAAATTATCTCATACACAGGGGAAAATAATAATTGACATCACACATGTAAGCCAAAACCTTTATCTTATCAGGTAAAAGATTTCCATTCAAGGCTAGGATAAGTGTACCAGTGTCCAGCTCCTTGCTGAATGTGGCAAACAAAATGTACTCTCCTTTGCTCTATGTTAGGGTATAGTTCCTTGTGTGTTTGTAATGTTAGGGCCTGGTGAAAGATAAGATGCTGAATCCTACTGAATGTTTTAAGAAGATGAATAGTATTCAGTATATCTCCAAGCTTGTCATAGGCCTGAAGAACCTTTGATTGGTTAGAATTCAAAGTTTTGGTCAACAGAGATCCATTGCTCTCTCTCTCTCTCTTTTTTTTTTTTTTGCAGCTGCTTCTCCAAATTTATCTGAATATTTTTAATGAAAAACAATGACTTAAATGTTGCGAAAGATTCTTCATTGTTACTGGAGCATACCAAGACCCCCATTTCTTCTTCCATTGTTGTCATCCCAATGTGTGACCAAAGAGGTGAATGCTGTGGTTGTAACTTCGGAGTTGTGTCTTTGCTGATGAGATGGCTGTGTTGGCATGGCCACCAGTTTTATCTGTTTCATTGCAGCTTGTTCACCCTGAATGCCACTCACTGTAGGTGCACCTCTTCCCATGTGTGCCATTCCATTGACTCCACCACGGGAAAGGTTACCTGGCACAGTAACTGTTGCATGGAGTCCTGGATTGAGCAGGCACCTATTCCTTGGCATACCTGGGGAGTTTGCAGCTCAACTATCAGCAATTTGATCCCTTCATTGTCAAAGGGATGTAACTATGATGGTACGTAATGACCCAATGAATGACAGAGTGGCAGCTGCACTGGATTATGGGTGTGAAAGTAAATCCATTTGAACAAGAGTTGCATCTGATCTTCATGCTCAGTGCATGGATTATGCACTACATACAGTGTCCTCCTCCAAATGGCCTGCACTTCTGTTTAGAAAATGAGTCAGTCCCTAAAAAGGGATCATACGTAGTTAAGCCAAAAAAGTATGGAGGTTTTATGAGAGGAACTAATATGAAGGTTGTCCTGGTATCAGCTTAGTCATCAACCTGGAAGTTTACCTAGGTACAGGACTTCGTTTATCGCGTCTTGCAGCAGGCATGAGTTATCGTGGGTCTGTTCTAGTCTCAAACCCCTCAGGGAGAAGGTCGGGTTTCATTGTGTTAAGGGGAAGGTGAAAAATATAAATGAAAATAAGGCATATGCATGTTTTAAATACTTAAATGGGAGTAATATGAAAGGCAGCGAGTCCAGGAGCACCAGTATATAAAAAATAGAAAAAAGTAAATACTGCAGTGAGAAAAAATTATTGTCAAACTCTGTGTGTGTGTGTGTGTGTGTGTGTGTGTGTGTGTGTGTGTGTATGGGGGGGGGGGGGTTATTCCACAGAAACGAGCAATCAGAATATTATGCAAAGCTGATAAGTAAACATGAGAAGATTGGCTTGGGAAGTTACCCTTACTTATAAATGTCCCACATACGGCAAAATTTTTTGATGACGGTGGAGGAGGAGGGGGGGGGGTGTTGGTAACATCATCTCAGATGCCTGAAGATAAGTAATGTTTCAGTGTAACCTATGAACTAGTGTGCAATGAGGATGCTAACTAATTCAAGTTAGTTATCTCACAACAAGGATCAGAAACAAAAATTAGTTGCAAACAAGAAGTAAACTACGAACAAGAAGAAAGGAAACAATCACATATGTAGTATGCAGTTTGTTGAGTAGCTGAGTAGAATTGAGCATTCGGGTACTTGGCAATCAGTGCATCTGTGAATAACAAGGTGGGCAGAGCCATTTGTTGCAGATTTCACAGAATGTGATTACCTTTTTCACTCATTGCAAAGCTTCAGACCCTCCGTGAGTTTTCAGAGTTCTTCAAGTAACTCTTGTGGCATCTCTTTCACACTTTTCTATTTATGTTATCTTTTTTCTTGTGAAATTGCTAGGCAGTGACCTTGTTACCGATATTGGACCATGAGATTGTAGTAATTTTTGTGGTGCCTAGAGAATGTTGAGCAAGATGTATCTGATTTTTTGTACACTGGTGCAATCAAGAAATACAAGTTAATACATCATACTGCAAGGAATCTACAGCAAGTAGAACTTTAAGAAGCTATAAGTGTGACCAAGGCTAAACTGATAATACATCACCAACCTAAGAACACATTTCCAGTCCACATTCATCTACAGCATGTTTTACATCAACAAGCTGCAAGTGACTGATTGTATTACCAACATGCCATCTGAAGATCTATTGTACTAAACAGAGTGGAGCTTGTGGCCTTTGGTGGGCAAATGGCATCATGGGTCAGGCTCTGCTGTGGCCTCATGGCAGTTAACATGTTGAACATTTTAATACTTTGGCACCCCTAAAGCCCAAGACTCCTACTCTTCACTACCATGAGTGATATGTACTGCTTCCAATAATTAATAATCCAGTACTCACGATATGAGCTAAAGAGAACAGATGCAGGAATCCTGCATTACCGCCCATGGCCAGGTCCTAGTGGATGTGGCTTGCCATTGCTTTCCGCCAACCCGTTATGAAATGTTAAGTGTGTATCTGTGCCTCGTGGATGACTGATGAATGTTTGCACAGTGTAGTGCTGTGTTAGTGTTGTTATGGATGAAAGGAAGGGAGAGGGTGAAATCCGATGCCAACACACAGCCTAGTCCTCATGAATAGCACTGAGGTGCTGCTGAGCTTAACATCCCCATCCGGGTGAACAGATCACCATCAACAGTGTCACATGCCTTCACTTCATCAGACACTGCAGAGAGTTTTAGTATCTAAACCAGGACATAGGCACAAAGACTGGTGATAAGGAGCTTTACACCACTCTCTCTCCTCACCTCGCCGACCAAATACTGGCAGTTAAAATTTCATCCACCAACTGGATTTGAACCAGCTTACCTCATGAGTCAAGTGGAACTGCACAAATATGCATTAACGACCTGAGCTTTAAAATTGTTTAGTAAGTGTAGTACAACAAGCAAGTGAATAAACTCTTCATGTTTTTGTAAACATTAACCAAAGAATGAACAAAGCGTGTTTTCGTAGTTCTACTGTGGTATTACCTATCTTGCCTGTGAACAGGTTCATGTCATACCTGTTTCAATTGTGTTTATTATAAAAATGCACAGTTCCTCCCATAAGTATATATTAATGAAAATAAAGGACGGTTTCAGGATCAAAATATTGGTGTATGAGTCTGTGTGTTCATTTTTTGAAATTACTTCCCTGTAAAGTTTATTGACATGGACTTACCCCCTTCTTCCTCCACAGTCTTCGATTATTGAAGTTAAAATATGCTATTTATTGCTGCAAAAGAAAAAAAAAACACTAAGCAACTGGCAGTTAAAAATCATTCTGACAGTGGAACAGAAATATTATCTTATGACAGAGGCAATGAATTTTGGTTGATTGGCTTGTTTAATGATTAAACTGGCCAAACTAAGAGGTCATCAGCCTCTCCTATCTGGAACAGGCAACTCAACAAAACTACATACCACAGAAAGGCCTACTGCACAAAACCCAAGGAAAAAACACTCCAAGGTCAGCAAAGCCTAGAGGAAGGAACAAGGAAGAAGAAAATGGGGGCAAAGGAAGAAAGGTAGGTGAGACACCCCATGCAGCAGCAGCCAGCAGCCCCCAAGAGCACAAATTGCCATGGGAGACATACCCCTTCCTATGTACCAGAGGCACCACACCTAACAATACCCATAAAAGATAAATGACATGGACAGAGTGGGAGAAGCACAGAAAAACAGATGAAGATGACCAAGTCAAACAGAACATGTAGAAGGGGAAAGAAGAGCAAAAGAATGGTTATGGCATTGTCTGTGGTGGACTACCAAGCCCACACAGCCGCTGCACATTCGGGGCAGAGGAAGCAACAGGACATCCTGCCAACCCCTCAATGGTCCAACAAGGCTGCAGCGCCCTCCCTTAGAGATAATGGTAAAATCCTCCTCCATGAATAAACTGTAAAACCAAGTCATCCTGTGAGACATCATCCAGTAACACCAGGGGTAGCAAGTTAGGAAGATAAAGTGTTCACAGCAGGGCGGCTAGATGAGGACAGTCCATCAAAATGTGGACCACTGTCGAACAGGCATCACAACAACAGTGGAACAAACCCTCGTAACAGAGTAAATGACCATGAGTCAGCCGAGTATTGATGGAGCTGGCAAAGGACAGTGGAGTCCTTACGAGAGGTGCACGTGGAGGACCTCCATAAATTCGTGGTCTCCTTTATCGTGTGTAGTTCGTTCAGCAAAGTCGGAGTATGCCATTCCTCATTCCAGATCCTCAGAACTTACAGCGTAATTCCAATCAAAGGTCTGATTCCAGAATACCATTTCAAAAGGCGGCGTGTCAGTAGCCAATATGGCCAGCCTGTTAGCAAGTTCATTTCCCCAGATCCCAATGTGACCCGGTGTCCAGGCACAGACCACCGAGCATTCACATTGTTTGAGGGCAAAAATGGAATCCTGTAGAGTCAGACCAAATGGTGGCAAGAGTAACACTGGTCAAGAGCCTGTAAACTGCTCAAAGAGTCACTACAGATGGTGGACGACTCACTGGTCCAGCAATGAATATTCTCAAGAGTACGAGAGATGGCTACCAACACCAAACTGAAAGAATGCAGCCATGCAGCAAGGAGTGGAGTTCATTACATCCTGCATGAACATAAGCAAAGCCTGTGTGACCAGCAACCATCGAGCCATCAGTGTAGACTACTTATGAACCTCGAAATGCACTGCTGGTGGATGGCCTCAGGATACGTTGAGTCTTTCAGACCTTGTGACAGGTCGAGATAGAGCTGTGGACAGGGGATGCAACATGGAGATGTACATGAGCAGGCCTGGAGAAGAGGTGGTAAAGGGGAAAGCCAGAGTTCAGAAAAAAGGGACCAGATGTGGAGAGCAATTATAACCCCAGGTGGAGCTCCATATCTGGAAAGAGGAGATGATAGTTCAGGTGCTCTGGGGAGCAGCAAATGCATAACGCATAAATGATCAACTGTTGTTGGTGCAGAACTTGCAATGATAGAATCTCTGCCTGCGCTAGGGGGTCGATCACAGAGCTAGCCGGAAAAGCACCAGTTGCCAGTCATATCCCCCATCAGTATATCAGGTCTAGCATCAGTAACATCGAAGCTGATGCCGAACCATATGCAAGACTCCCATGATCTAGATGGGACTGGACCAATGCTGTGTGGAGCTGTACCTGCACCCCAGCTAGTGTTCATGAGGCATCGAAGAACATTGAACTGTGACGAACATGTCTGTTTTAGCTGATGAAGATGAGGAAGCCATGTCAATCAAGCATCAAAGACCAGTCCCAAAAAAAGATGAGAATTCACCGCATTGAGGGATTGGCCATCAATGTACAGATCCAGATGGGGTTGGACTGTATGGCGACGACAGAAAGGCATAACACGTCTTGGCAGCCAAAAAATGGAAGCTAGGAATGAGACCCCAAGACTGAACTTGATATATTGCCCCATGCACTCTGCATTCAGCAATACCTATCACAAATGAACAGAAATAAATGCAAAAATCATCAGCCTACAAAGTTGAGGACACCGTAAGCCCCACAGCCACCACCAGACCATTGTTAGCCACTAAAAGGAGAGGGACACTCAAAACTGTGGCATGCTCCTGATTTTTATCCAGAACTTACTTTCATGTTACACTTTTCAGATACAGGCCTCCCATATCACCTTCCATAAGCAGGAGAATGGGGTTCTGCAATGTTCTGTTTCGAGATCCCCTTCATGTAAGGTGGCAAGGATGTGGTGGCGCCATGTGGTATCATAAGTTTCATGCAGACCAAAGAAGACTGCAGCAAGTTGTTGATGCCAGATGAAAGCAGTTTGGGCAGCAGAGTCCAGGTGGCTTAAATTATCTGCAATTGACTGGCCTCAGTGGAAACCATCCTGGGTCAAAGCCAAAATGTCCCGAGATTCCAGGATCCAGTACAGCCTTCAACTTACCATATGTTCATGTAACTTGCAGGGGACATTGGTTAAACTGATCAGATGAGAACCTTCCATACGATGAGGCGATTTACCTGAGTTCAGAACTGGAATAACGATGCTTTCTTGACATTAGGAAGCAAATTCCTTTTCACTCTAGAGATAAGGGCATGTATATGACGTTGACTGTACACCAATAAGTGTTGAAGAATTTGGTTGGGCAAACAGTCTGGTCCAGGATCCATGTCAGAGCAAGGGCAACAGTGAATAGTGGACCCACAGGAATGTGTCATACCTGGGTATTATAAGGCTACAGGTGGTGGGGAAGGAAAGATAAACGGAGTCATTCCAGATGGTGTTTAATATGAATGCGGGCAGATAGCGGGCCGACACTGAGGACAGGGCAAAACAATCAACAATAGAATCCAGACTGGTGAGGATAATGCCATTCAGGGAATTATCCAGGACAGCAGTAGGAGGACGGCAGCCAAAAACGTGCCTGATCATTGCCCATACCTGTGAAGAGGGAGTATGCAGTCCTATAGCACTGACATATAATTCCCAACAAATCCATTTCTGATGTTTACTGGCCCAGGCACACAACTGTTTAAAGGCCACAAGGTGGCTGAGAGATAGACACCATTTGTAGTGTTGGAGGGCACAATGGCATAGCTGCAGCAATTTTGGGCATCCACAAAGGGATACTCTTCTGTCGGGGAGAACCCGAGGAGGAAGAAATCACCAATGCAGCTGCTGAAAGGATGGCAATGATCGAACTCCATATGGACTTATCAGTGCCATAATGTGGTGAAGTGGTTGGGTTGGTAACCAAGGAAAAGGCATCCCAATCAGCAGTGGCAGAGGTCCACCTGGCACGTTGTCCAGGCAAGTGATACTGAAGAAAAGACATGATGATTGGAAAGTGATTGCTGTTGCACAAATGATAACTAACTCCCCACTGAACAGAGGGGAGGAAACCAGAGCTGCAGGTGGAAAGAATAATGGCTGAGAAAGTGCTGCATGCTACACTAATGTGTGTGAGGGCTCCAGTGTTTAGGAGGCAGAGATCATGCTATGCTAGCAGGACTTAAAACAGTCCTGCCTCAGTCAGTAGTCACAGTACCATCCCACAGACGGTTATGGGCATTAAATCCCACAGGAGGAGGACATGGGGAGGGAGATCTCTAAGGAGAGAAAGAAGAACAGGAAGTGAAATTTAGATTACAGTGCTGTAAAAATATTTCTGAATGTGAAAACTAAGGCAGGCAAAATTTGCATACTGGCCAGTGGATAATCATAAGCATTGAAGAGTTATAGCGTTTCTTTGTTTGTTTCTCCATACAGAAATTAAACTGGTTACGAGGTAATAGAAAAATAATGCCTTCTTCAGTGACACAGATTTCTCAAGGAGTACAAGTAAGATCTGATTTCTCCTCATGCGGCAGTCTCCACAACTTATTCTCTAATAATTCAATATTTAAATGTGTCTTAATTATAGTGTTTTGTGTATTGAACCCCAAAATGACGGAGAGACTTCGTCCCACCGTAGCCCTCGGCGGTTCACAATCCCCCAAAATGCCACAGCAGTCGACCCACCCCACCACCGCCCACACCGAACCCAGGGTTATTGTGCGGTTTGGTCCCAAGCCCCCCCCCCCCCCTCCATCCCTCTGGGAATGTCTCATACCAGACGAATGTAACCCCATATGTTTGCGTGATAGAGTAAGTGTGGTGTACACATACGTGGAAACAGTGCTCGCGCAACAATCGCAGACATAGTGTAACTGAGGCCGAATAAGGGGACCCAGCCCACATTCGCTGAGGCAAATGGAAAACCGCCTTAAAAACGATCCACAGGCTGGCCGGCACACTGGACCTACACTACTCCGCCAGACAGATTCATGCTGAGGACCGGCATGCCTTCCCGCTTGGGAAGCAGTGTGTTAGACCGCACGGCTAGCTGAGCGGGCCTTAATTATGGTTTTAATATCCGGATCCATTTAAACATTCATATAGCAACCCCCAGCACAATAGATACAAAGTTACGACATGCAGTCATTTCACAACAGGAATTATGATTCAGTATTGACTAGTGTGTGCCATGAAAAACATAACAAGACAGAACAGGTAGTTGGGCACTAAACTACTGCAGCCAGTGGCATCTCTACAATCTGAAGCTGATGGAAGATTCGGGTTTAATATCCCACAGACTGAAAAGATGATCTGAGACAAAGCACAAGCTTAATTTGGAGAAATGCAGTCCTGACATTCACCTTAATCAATTTAGGAAAAGAACAGAATGGTCATGTGCTTAAGCCCCAATCCTGCTGAATGATATCTGGTGCCTTGATGTCGCCTCATTTGGTGCACTTGGACACTCAATGAGAGTTGCAACAGCTTATCACACCAATTATATAAACTCCTACAATCTTATTATTGACATGTTTAAAACGATTCACTGGTCATTACTGTAACACCAATAAGTTCCAACTCAAGATCTAGTCAACTATCTCCTCACCAGAAATATGTGTGGAACTCTTAGGCAATCACTTGTCAAATTTCAAGGGCTTGTACAATCCATGTCACATCAGATTGAAGCAGTTTATTGCACAAAACAATTATGTATATTGTTTCTGTGTTATGTATGATCAGTTCTTAGACTGAGCGGGTGAGATTTTAACATAAAGATACGTCCTACTGAGATACAATTGCATCCCACACATTTGCAAAGTACATTACAGTGTCTGTACAAGCCAAAAGACAAAAATGTGCCGAAAAGAAATGTCCATACTGTAATGTAGCCCTCGTTACAGCTGGGCATAGACATACTACATTCAGACAAATTATGTGTAAAACTGACGTGTACAAGGCATCCCCCCCCAAGAACAAAGACGTGATTCAGTAAAACATTTTGTACATCTATTAAGTTTAATTTTTCACAAGTTTTGTAGGAACAGATTTCATTGTTTCAAATGAAACACTGCATGTATTTATTGTATTCATAGTTACTAAGTGATGATTTTTTAAAAATATGTTAAAAGTAGTAGTCCAGCTGCCCTAACCAAGGTGACAGAGTCTAATCTCGAATGCGTTCGATGTGAACAAGCATGCAGAATCTCCTTATCAAATGTCTGGACCCATGTGAACATGAAAGCAATACTAGTTATAATACACATGAAGGTGGCAGTAGTAACCTTGTCCCTCCTAAAGCCTCACTGCTTGTCAAGCAATGCAACATATATCACAAAACCAATTTTTCGTATATTTTCAAGGATAGAAATTTAACTACAGCAGCCAAAACTTTCATAGATGCAGCTTTGTTGAAAGTATCCTTTCCAATGATATGCAATTGCATGAATTTGTATTGTACATACAAGATACATTGAAGCGCCAAAGAAACTGGTATAGTCATGCATATTCAAATACAGAGATATGCAAACAGGCAGAATACGGCACTGCGGTCGGCAGTGCCTATACAAGACAAGTGTCTAGTGTAGTTGTTAGATTGGTTACTGCTGCTACAAAGGCAGGTTATCAAGATTTAAGTGAGTTATAGTCGGTGCATGAGCAATGCAACACAGCATCTCAGAGGTAGCAGTGAAGTGAGGATTTTCCCATATGGCCATTTCACGAGTGTACCGTGAATATCAGGAATCCGGTAAAACATCAAATCTCCAACATTGCTACAGCTGGTAATAGATCCAGCAAGAACAGGACTAACAACAACTGAAGAGAATCGTTCAACATGACAGAAGTGCAATCCTTCCATGAGTTGCTGCAGATTTCAATGCTGGGCCATCAACAAGTCCAGCATACGAACCATTCAATGAAATATAATCAATATGGGCTTCCAGAGCTAAAGGCCCACTCGTGTACCCTTTATGACTGCACGATACAAAGCTTTACACTTTGCCTGGGCCTATCATCACTGACATTGGACTGTTGATGACTGGAAACATAGTGCCTGGTCATATGAGTCTCATTTTCAAATTGTATCGAGCAGATGGATGTCTACGGGTATGGAGACAACCTCCTGTATCCATGGACCCTGCATGTCAGCAGGGGACTGTTCAAGCTGGTGGAGGTTCTGTAATGGCGTGGGGCATGTGTAGTTGGAGTGATATGACTCTTGACAGGTGACACATACATAAGCATCTTGTCTGATCACCTGCATCCATTCATGCCCACTGGGCATTCCTACAGACTTGAGCAATTCCATCAGAACAATGCAACACCCCACACACCCAGAATTGCTACAGAGGGGCTCCAGGAGCTCTCTTCAGAGTTCAAACACTTCCGCTGGCCACCAACCTCCACAGACATGAACATTATTGAGCATATCTGGGATGCCTTGTAACATGCTGTTCAGAAGAGATCTCCACCACCTCGTACTGTTATGGATTTATGGACAGCCCTGCAAGATTCGTGGTGTCAATTCCTTCCAGCACTACTTTAAACATTAGTCGAATCCATGCCATATCATGTTGCAGTACTTCTGCATGCTCGAGCGGCCCTACGCAATATTAGGAAGGTGTAGCAGTTTCTTTGGCTCTTCAGTGTAACTTTGCAGCACTTTTTGTGTAGGAATCTGGAAGCATGTGATTGCCAGCAAGCACTGTGGTTGCTGCGAAGGGAATGAAACTGCGGGGCACATAAGCTCCACCTCCTCCAGGGGGGAGAGGAAGCAGCAAACCAAAATCAACATTGCATTTGCATTACCTATTCCAGTGCTGCACTGCTATGGAGTGTTTTATTGTTTCCTAACCAAGGTTGGCAGCAGGTGGAAACAATACATAACAGCACTGAGTAATGAAAGTTCCATAGATTCCTTAACTTCCCATTAGGTACCATGTTACATTGTGCATATAGAGATAGAACTGAAACTTTTTTTCATTGCTTTCTCATATTTCTGATGTATTCCACATTCCCAAAGGTTATACTGAAAATGATGATTCATTTACTTCTGCCTCTCTGCTCCTCTTGTCCTTCACGCATGTGCATTTGTATTTCCTGATGATTATAAGAGCACAGCTTATACAAATTATAGAATAAATAATTGCTTAAAATCTTTCTGAAATTAAATTTATTTATTTATTTATTTATTTATTTTTTTTTTTTTTTTTTTTTAGCAGTGATTGGGAGATATTATCTATTAGTTTTCATAAAAATACTTTATCCCATCACTGGAATATACATAGTCATCTTAGTGACTAATAAACATCTGGTTCATACATGACAAATATATTTCTAAATATTAAAAAATAGTGAGTAATATAGTTTACAGACACACTTTCAAATTCTTCATACATTTGTTCTGCCTATCTCCAATAACTCACAATTTTTTCACATTTTCTGTTGATAATTATAAAATGTACAATGTTTTAAAAGAATATGCATGGCACATTACAATTTAACTGAATATACTGCTATAGCTACATAAAAAAACCAACATCTTATACAAAATATTGTGCATATAATTTGCAAATGCAGTCTGGGAGTATGAAAGTTTATCTAGTGCAAAAACAGCAGAGGCAATAGAAAATAAATAACCACATTAAAGTGACTGTTCTGCAGATGAACATATCAGACACATTAAAAGTTAAATAGTTGTATTTTTTTAGGCACAATGTTTATTAAAAAAGGGATTTCTTCTTGTTTAAATACTTTCTCACATGGTAATTTATTTCTGCTTTATATCAGTACCACAATATTTACACATACTGCTTAGGGAATCAGAACAAAAAATAATAAAATCTTCAGATTTATAAAACTGTTACACTCACACATTTTCTAATTTATAATATTAAAGCAATTACAACTAACTCCTATCACAAAAAAAATGTGAAGTTATCCATGTCAAAACTATTAACAGTCATTAGTCATCAGGAACAAAATATCTAAGTACAAATGTTATGATTGTGAAAAATGAGAAGGAAAACCAGTCTCATTCCACTAACCATTTATTATGCTTCCTCACTAATATGCATTGAAACATAACAAGTAATAATAAGTTCTTTTTGATCATAGACTAGGGGAAAAAAACTGGTCTTATAATGAACATGAAATATGACATTGTTATGTCATATAAATAATGCGAGGACAAAGAATCAGATCATTGGCTGGCCTTAATATCAATTAGCACAAGAGTAATGTAAACATTTCAGCATGAAGAGACAATCAGCTTAGGATAAAGAGTACTTCATCTTATTTGAAAAAGAATTCAGAGGAGGACATATATTTCAAACTACAAAATTCTGATTACAGTATAATGAATAGACATTTAACACACCAGGAAGGAGCTACTAATAAAGTACAGCACATTTTAGATGAGGTAACAAATCTGTATGATTGCTCTGTACAAAAGAATATCCATTATGCTATGGAATGTGCCACTTTATGGTAAAAAAAAAATTATACTGACTGACAGAAGAGCAAGCAGATATACCTCATCTAACTGCCATTATACTGTTTTGTATAACTAATAATAAAATAAATTCCGATAAGGTTGTTTTGAATATAAGAGAAAAATAAAGTATTATTTCAGAGATACAACTGTGCCAGGAATATTTACTAGAATTTTGTTTTAAATTCTAATGCATGCACAGTTAAGTTGTTCTTGTTAATAATAAATTATTTTCTTTCACATTTTGTCTAACTGTTGTGGGTGTTCTCCAACACATATTTGCACTATAAAATGTTTGGAAAAAGTGCCTTTATCAGACATGTAATAATGTTAGTGATTAAACCTTATTATTGTAAGGATCATAGTAACACTCCTGCCAAAACATTTTTGTTCACTGTGTACATTGTAAATTTCTGTTCATTGCCTTTGTGGGAAAGAGTAGAGTAATCAGATGGACTGGTGTGTCTTAAATTCAACAGAAATCATTTGCACAGTCAAGGGAAAGTAATACTGATAGACAATGGAGGCATTTATCCACAATTAGTATGTTTCCTGTATAAGCAATATCAGCATGGAACATAATTTACTAGCAACATTCAAACAGTACATATTCATTCCTAAAATTACAGTTGAATCTGTGACATTCCTAACTGAAGTAAGTACATTCACAGCAAAGGTGTTTCTTTCCTGTACCTACTGAAGGTACTGGCTATGGATGCAGCCACCAATCAAACAAAAAGAATGTTTCCAACAATTTGTATGCAGATGTTCCTACATCAACAATGGTTATCCTTTATATTCTTATGCAACATAATTTCATAATAATTTCGAAAAATTAAATCAATGTAATGAAATTGACTTAATAACTCTTCACATTACTCATTAAATAAAATGAAAAAAAAAAAAAAAAACCACACATGACATTACTAAGGCTGTTGCTGCTGCATTTGTGCTTGCATTTTGGCTAACATCTCTTGCATTCGTCGAAGTTCTGCTTCTTTCTCTTGCAGGATACGATCCTTCTCACCTGCACCAACTTTCTCCTCTGGCAACACCCTACCCAGAAAAAAAGACACACATAGTAATGTAGAATTCAACAATGCGAGTCAATAACCAACTCACTGTATAGTGGAGACATTGGGCAATACACACACAGATAAATGCGAACTGGGCACGAGAGTAATTAAACGCAGATTCTAAATATTCTAAACAGAAAAGACAAATGAAAAGCTCTCTAATTCTAATGTTCCTTTTTTCTTTGGTAAAAGAAGATAATACAATATGCAGAGGGTATACAGGTGTTCTCAAGAGAAGGATAAATCAATAAAAGGTGGTCAGCAATTAAAAGTTCTGAAACATCTCTGGGATATTATGACAAGTTTCACTGCATGTGCAAAATAGTGATTTATTGATGGTCAGTTTTGTGTAGGAGAGGATGTCTATGTGTGATACTTAGAACAAAACAACTTTGAGAGTTCCCTTGTTATGAAATATCAGCTCACTTGTCTCTGCAGTCTTGTGCATGTTGTCACCCACAGAACTCATCCTGAGTGATAGCTCAGTATCATTTCAGCAAGAGATCTTTATAGGGCTGTTTTTAACACTCTCATTTGGATAAATACTGAACAATATGCCTCTTTTGGCAAAACACAGGAAAATGATGTAGCTGTAAAGAGGAATGTCATCCTCATTCTTCCTCTTAACCACTATGGAGCCCAATGTTTTAATAGGTATCCATTTATGTACAAGTAAAACCATAAAAAAAGGTCCCAACAAAGCTTTAAATAACACACACACTTGTGTGCAAAACTTAATGACGTACTGTCACATGGCGAGAGGTGGGAACACACAATGCACCCAATAACACTGTCGAACATAACTGTTCTGGTGGTGCAGGTGCTAAGGTGTGAACAGACATAATTGGGCATGGGTGCATTAACCTCCAAATCTCTGAACACAGTACACTCACTGGTCAATGTTGTAGTGACACTGTACTCCTTCCCCATGTGTGTCATTTCATTTCAGTAGTGCATTTTCATGGATTACATTGTTCGGTCGCATCAAACTGTGCAGGTAGAGGGGCTCTTGGAACAAGAGTATATTGAATGATTGGACTAGCCTGCCCATTCCCCTGAATTAAATCCCACTGAGAAGCTGTGGAATGTGTTGGGGAGACGTATTGCAGCACACAAGTACCAACGACCATCCAGTGCTGGTGAAAGAATGGATGCCATAGACAACCATCATAAATTGCAGTGGCTTCAGTGTAATTACTGTCTTTAAATAAGGGTGTAATTTCTGTTCATCTCATTTCACAATTCTTTCAGTCACCTTCTGTACTACACTGTAGCAGTTTTTTTCTACGTATGGTCCACGTTTCATTGAGCTGCCATACACGGCAGTGACACATTATGCGAAAGTTACTTTCCTCCTTTAGTTTTGTACACAAATGTGCTATTATATTGGTACCGGAAGATTGTATTTTGTTTGTGGATAGTTGAAAATGCAAGTGCTTATTCACCTTACATTTATTAGGTGTAAGCAACAAAATATTTTTGTATTTGCAGTTAAATGTTGTAGCATTAGCATTTATTGTGTCTTTGCATAATAACTGATTCATAAGTCTGCTTAATTTACTTCAGGAGCTATAATTAATTTCTCTACTTTTTTTGTTTATTTATTTATCTTTAAGTTTGTGCAGAGACAAAACTGACCACTAGTGATGGTTGTAGGAACTAATGGAGGTCCATTAGCGGAGGGGTATGATACGAGTTTTTATTTATTGATGCACAAAAATTATGAAGAAACCAGTGAGGCCCTTCTCTTGAAATGCAGAGTGGGTAATCTGAGTAAACTGTTAGGGGAATAAAAGAGAATCAGTATTCTTCACACACATTTAGAAGCAGCAAAACATGAACTTTCCAGGTTGTGGATAGTGGACCATTCAGAGAATGCTTTCTGAGATTATATTCTCATCATTAATATTTAAGCTGGATGTAAAAACAGTGCAATTAACTAATTGCTTTAGGGCTGTGTAAGATTATTTCAATTTTTAAGCAAAGTACATTTAATTGTGGTCTTCTACAGATCTCCCATTTTATACTACAGGGTGTAGACTTGAAAGTGTGCTAAGCTCAGGTCACAAGCAAGATCAGCATTAATATTTGAACTACAATGTTTCCAGTTTTATTTACAGGTTATTTCACGAACAATAATAAATATTTTAGGTGGTGTTACTACAGACCAATTTGAACAAATCGTTCCATACGAAATGTGTCCAGTTTTTATTGTTTATCAAGATACAGATTTTAGACTGTAACCCATACAAATATTCACAAGTGGTGCTACATAAAGGCAAATAATTAACACAGTAATACTTGTTCTGGACTCACAGTGTCCCAGAATTTTTAAATGACTTACCTTGACCGTCCATTTATTAATGATATCGACTATAGCAATTCAGATATTTTGGTCATATTCAAGTGGTTACTGGTGCTCAGAACAATGCAGTAGCCAGTGTTAATAAGAAGTATAAAAATGACAGGAGCTTCTATGGCTTGTGTCAACCTCTGTCACATGGATAATAATAATGTGATGCATAGGATGCTGTGTTTTCCGCACCTGTGCACTTGAAAGATTGAATTTTCAATGGTGGATGTTGTTAATAAATGTACAACCAATGCCCAACATAATCTCATTAAAAAAATAAGAATGATTAAGTTTGAAGCTGTTTTCCATAAATCACACCTCCAACTTCAATGCACTTTCAAACTCTCGAGAGTAGTTTTTCTGAGGTCATCTTGGCATTATTTTATGAGAAATGCATTAGTCATTATTCAAATGATCAATTCCTGTACTTTGCTTACTTTTAATTTGTAGACTTCACCTTTCAAACCATACCCTCAGGCAAAAATCTGAAGAGGTGATGTCCTGAGACCTATGCAGGCAAGAAATATGATGATTTTTGTTGATCCATCTACATGGGGAGATATGGTGCTACCTGATGACTCGAATGTGCAGGAGATCCATCATGCTGGGAGAACATAGCTATCCTTGTAGCCCAACAAACCTCTTCGAATAATTTTGGAAGCTCATTCTCAGGGGGCTAGATAACTGGGCCCTGTAAGACAATGCAGTAACACAACAGGCCAAATCCAGTGACTGTCTATCATACCAGATTGTACATAAACAGAGAAGTGTTACTGAAAATATGTATCCACAAAGGCATGTGGATTTTCATTGGATCATTGATGTGAGTTATGAGCGTTATTCATACCATCACGAGAGAAATGGTGTCAACATTAAATAGTATTAATGGGGGTTACTTGGTAATTTTCTTTTAATTTACATCTGAAAATCTGAAGTTTATCACTCAATGCTCTTCATTTCTAGTTACATGACCAACACTTCAACAGATACGTAAATTATGCCACAAAAGCCTACTCACAAAGTTCGAAGAACCAGCTTTAATTGAGGATCTAGAAATATACTATGGCTACCTATATATTGCTCCAGTGGAGACTGCAAAAACACTTAAGAGATTAGACTAATTACAGTGAACAAAGAAGCATTTATATAGAAAAGACATGTGATACAATGCTTTCTTCCACGCACTTCACTCTGGTTAGCAGACTATAGGCAGACTACAGATGTACACATAGATTGGTTTGGAGAGCAGGCTAGCATTTAATATCAGGTTTAAGCAACACTAGTCCAGAGCAAGACCCTTCTTTGTGCTAATGTCTTCCAAATGTGCAACACACAGTCCTAGAGTGTCAGTAGGAGATAATTGCAAGTCCCATCTTATCAGCTTCCTCACACTGGCTCTTATGTTCTCTATGCTATTCAAGATGAGATCCTTTGCAGGCTAACAGAGGAGTCTGGTTTTACAGCTCCCAGTAAACCTAGCCATTACACATTTACTGGCAATAATGATCTTGGAATCATACCTGTTGGACATCGTACCATCACAAAGGGTAACACTGGAGATTACCTGCTACAAAAGATCCTGAATGGCAGTAAGGGCACAATCAAATCAATGAAGTATTTCAAACCCTCATGACAATCTCCATATCAACCTGAAACAAATGTATACATACTGAATAAAGGTGAAACTAACCCCCTCTAAGTTTGTATGCATACAACTTGTCATGACTTCTTTTTCTATTCAAAACGGGTATTCATCATTGAATATTATGTGTCTCCACTTTTCATTAAAGACAAAAGCATGTGGTGATATTTTGCAGTCCCGTCTTTTGAAGATGCTTTTCAACAGGACAATGTAGCTTCCTTCAGTCATTACGAAATGCTCTTGGAACTCCAGAGAAATAAAATAAGGACACTCCTGTAAGGTTTCAGTCAGCAACACATCTTCCTTCTTTGCTGAAGTGGGTTGCAAACCACCACTTGGAATCATCTCCACTTATTCTATCCCCTCATCCAACTCAGTACTGTTTGAAATGGTGTTCAGTACCGTAGAAATACAGTCCTTGCAAGTCCTATAAAATTGTCTTCAATACTATATCATAATTACCTGCCAAGTGTGTCTAAATGACAAACCTTGAGACTAGCACTGAGCTTCTATTTAGAGGCAAATAAATGCATATTTATGAATGGCCATGCACCCAATTCATTATATTTATTGTTTGCAGCATAACTGATGCGTGTCTGACAGAGCAGTTTCTTTTGTTCCTTCTGAATTACGAAAATTTAATCTTATCACCACCAATGCCCTATAGTATTGTGACTCTACAGAATGCATAAGTATTCCTCATTTTAATGAGTCACTTTGTTTGCTGTGGATTTTACAATCATACTTGATCCTTCCAGGCCTGAAAGTTGTTAACATCTATACTATATATAACTTATGCATCTATTTACACTGATGTGACAAAAGTTATGGGACAGAGATACGCACATATACAGATGGCAGTAGTATCAGGAATACAAGGTGCAAAAGGGCAGCGTTTTGGCGGAGCTGTTGATTTATACTCTGGTGATGCATATGAAAATATTTCCGATGACATTATGGCCACATGAAAGGAATTACCAGACTTTGAATGCAGAATGGCAGTTTGGGCTATATGCATGGGATATTCCATTTCAAAAAACGCTAAAGAATTCAATATTCTGAGATCCAGTGTCAAGAGGACCAAATATCAGGTGTTACGTTTCACCTCAGACAACGCAGTGGCCAACAGACTTCACTTAATGACTGAGAGCAGTGGCATTTTCACTGAGTTGTCAGTGCTAACAGACAAGCAACTGTGTGTGAAATAACTGGAGAAATCAATGTGGGATATATGCCAAACATAACCATCAGGAAAGAGCGGGTAAATTTGGGGCAGCAGATGACTGAAATGAGTGCCTTTGCTAATAGCATGACATCACCTGCAGTGCCTGTCCTGAGCTCATGACCATTCTGACTGGAAAACCATGGCTTAGTCAGATGAGTCCCAATTCCAGTTGGTAAAAACTGATAGTAGGGTCAAAGTGTGGCACAGACCCCACGAAGCCATGGACTCAAACAGTCAAGAAGACACTGTGCAAGCTACTGGTGACTCCACAATGGCATGGGCTATGTTTACTGGGTCCTCTGGTCCAACTGAAGCAATCATTGACTGGAAATTGTTATTTTCGGCTCCTTGGAGACTACTTGCAGCCATTCATAAACTTCTTGTTCCCAAACAATGGTGGAATTTTTATGGATAACAATGTGCCATGTCACTGGGCCACTATTGTTCACAACTGGTCCGAAGAACGTTCTGGACAATTCAAATGAATGATTTGGCCACTTGGCTCACCCGACATAAACCTCATCAAATATTCATGGAACGTAATCGAAAGATCAGTTCATGCACAAAATCCTGCGCCAGCCACACTTTCACAATTATGGCAGCATGGCTCAATATTTATGCAGGAAACTTAATAGAGCTGTTGAGTCCATGCCGCAATAGTTGCTGCACTACACCAGGCAAAAGGAGGTCAGAGACAACATTAAGAGGTCTCCCATGCCTTATCACCGTAGTGTATTGTTCAAATGCAATGTCCATATGTAATTTTATTACTCTGGTTTCAAAGTGTTAATTTTTTGTGCTTCACCAAACTGATTAATAGAAAACACATTTTTGTTTATCCAGACAATTGATGGCCTGCTAACCAGACTCAAAACCAAGAAATTTATTTTTTATCAATAACACTTCTCATGCCTTAGATATCACTTATTGAATACTTCCAGTTTCAACATAACAGAAACTATAAAACACTTACGTTTGCCTTTTTGGCACCGAAGCTCCTTTAGCAAGTCGCTCAGATCTGTAATTTTCGTAGTGTACTTCCTGTGTCACTTCCTGCAAGTCCTGCATGTGGGTTCTGCAAACAAATGAGATTGTTAATATTCCATAAGTAATCCCTCCATTTTTCCTTAAGATCTCTAAACTGCCAATGCCCCCAAAAGCTTTAGAAGCTCAGAACTTACATCAATTATCAGATTTTCTCAGTTGGCAATTTTTAGCACAATACAAATTGAAACCCTGCAAAACTAACTGCAGATGAGACACGAGAGAAAGAGACAGAGAGAGAGAGAGAGAGAGAGAGAGAGAGAGAGAGAGAGAGAGAAGAGAGAATCACCCTGAATAGTGAATAGACTGAATGGTCCTCCTCCTCCTCCTCCTTTGTACTTCAAGTGTAGATGGTTGGTTATTTTATTTTTAATTTTAGCTTTGAATAAGAAAATTTCATTTTCATGAAAGATACACACAACTAACTCCAAAAAATTTGACACCTAACTGTTTACAACCAATTACACGGCACTGGTAAAGCCAAAATTTAAATGACACTCATAAGAACAGAGTCAAAAGGTACCACAGATGCTGATGAACTGGCACCAACAGAAAAACAATAAAAGAGAAATAATGGTGAAAAGGCAAAAAAATAAGATTATATGATGTGGTAAATATAAAGGAAGGAACAATGAAAGAAGAAGGTTCAGATTACATGTCACAGTGGAGCAGCACTTGCTTATGAATGGCTAAAAGATTTTCAAGCTCTGGCCTAAAGTACCAAAAATGCTTCTTTATGTCTGGATAAGTGTTATGTTATCCAACAAACTACTGTAACAAAATTTGTCAGTTTTGTTACACTACACATGTCTACATTTTTCATTCTCTTTTCACATGACCCTCTTCGATGAAAATCTTCCTAATGCACAGGTCCCTCAATTGGTATCAGATATTTTAATCTTGTGGATTAACGAATACTTAAAATGAAGGGAAGCATGCAACTCTGACATCTGCAAGAGTTATGTCAATAATTTTGATGTGACTAGTAAGTGGTTTCTTTGGTTTCTAAAGCCTTGCCTGCTTACACTACTGAAATTCACTAGATTAGCATATTCGAAAAAATATGATGGTCGCAATAAGTTTTTAAATCAGCATTACATATTTGTTCCCTTCAAACAAATCCAAACTAGTATGATACAATGAAAATTAAATGAGATTAAACTTGGAAAGGAAATTCTTTTAGGCCTTGGAAAGGAAATTCTTTTAGGCTTCACAGTATTGCTGTTGGTGGCCATGACAAATCCTGGACTGAGCTGTCTAGCAACACTTTACCTCCCAACTGTGTTGGTTGGTTGGTTTGTTTGTTTAAAAGAGGGGGTGAGGGACCAAACTGCTAGGTCATCGGTCCCTCATTCCGATTAAAATAATTCCACAAGGGCAGGAGTAAAATAATCGAGACATACAAAACACAGCTGGAAGAAAGGAGAAAACCACAAGAATGACAGAAGGGCAACAAACATTAAAATGGACAAAATCAGACAAGAAACACACAGAGAGATGCAAGAAACATGTACAAGAGATCAAAGCAAGGGAGCAGATTACCATGTCTGCCTGACCATGAGAATAATGAGGAGAAGCCAGTCACTCTGCAATACATTAAAACCTCCACCCTAAAAGCACTAGGGTGGAGGATACAGATGAACAAAGGATCAAATTATAAAACCCATCCTCATGCATAAAATGTAAGACTAAACCTGCTGTTGAGGCATCGTCGCCCAACACCGAAGGTAGGGTGCTGGGAAAGTTAAAAGTCCACCGCAGAGCGGCTAAAAGTGGGCAGTCCAGCAAGAGGTGGACGACCGTCATTTGTGAGCCACAGCAACACCGAGTTGGGTTTTCGTGACAGAGGAGGTAACCATGCATTAGCCACATATGGTCAATGTGGAGCCAGCAGAGGGCAACTGATTCCCTGCGAGAGGACTGCATGGAAAACTGCCACACATTCGTAGTCTCCTTAATGACATGCAGTTTGATGTACGTTCTGTTATGCCATCCCATCTCCCAAAGCCAAAAAGCCCTGTGGCATGAGACAACGCAGGTCAGTTTCGGAGATGTCCATCTCCAGAAGCAGTTTCCGCATAGCCTGTTTAGTCAGCCTGTTGGAAACTTCATTGCCTGGGATTCCAACGTGTCCTGGGGTCCACAAAAACACCACTGAATGATGGGACCGTTCCAGCGCATGATGGACTTCTGAATGGATGCTACCAAAGGATGGTGAGGGTAGCACTGGTTGATAGCTTGTAGGCTGCTCAAGAAGTCAGTACACAGGAGAAATGAGTCACCAGGGCATGAGCCGATGTGCTCAAGAGTACAACATATGGCCGCCAGCTCTGCAGTGAAAACATTGCAGCCATCTGTCAAAGAGTTCTGTTCAATATGTCCTCCATGAACATACGCAAAGCCTATGCGACCATCAGCCATTGAGCTGTCAGTGTAATCCACTTCATGGCTCTGGTACATGTCGGGAATCGAGAGGAAGTGATAGCGGAGAGCCGCAGGGTTAATGAAGTCCTTAGGGCCATGCGAAAGGTCCAGAAGAATTTGCAGCCTAGGTGTACACCATGGACGTGTACGTGCATGGCTCTCGAGGAGAGGTGGTAAAGGGAAGGACTCCAGTTCAGACAGAAGGGACTGGACGCGAACCGCAACGGTACGCCCTGACCTGGGCTGCGGTTCGGAAAGGAGACAGTAATTCGGATGCACAAGAGAACTACTAATGAGTGCAATGTAACTCGCGAGCAGTTGTGCACGCCTAACCTTCAATGGAAGGACTCTGGCTTCCACCATGATGCTGGTCACCAGACTCATCCTAAAAGCTCCTGAATATGAAGGGAACTAGGGGAGGCACCGGCTTGGACACGTAAAGTACGGAGGAACAGTTCCATTTGGGTGAAAATCGGGAGTGGGCCCCAGAGACCCCACTCATACAATGTGACAGGGATATGATGTCCCCAGGTCATGTCATATGCTTTACGTAAGACAAAAAAGACAGCAACCAGATGTTGGCATCTGGAAAAGGCTGATTGGATGGCAGACTTGAGGGACACAAGATTATCAGTGATAGAGCGATCCTGGTGGAAGCCGACCTGACATGTAGCCAGTAGGCCACGTGACTCCAGGACCCAACCCAACTGATGATACATCATACGTTCCAGCAGATTACAAAGCTACAAGGCTGATGGGCTGGTAGCTGTCCACATTAAGCGGGTTATGACTGGGTCTGAGCACCAGAATGATGGTGCTCTCCCACCATTGCAATAGAAAGATGCCATCGCACAAGATCCTGTTGAAGACCACGAGGAGATGTCGCTTGTAGTCAGACCACACAGGTTGTCATGTGCTCTCCAGTGGATAGATGGGAGGCCAGGACTGCAAACCGAGAGATCAATGGCCAAATATGTGCCATGTGCCACGCTGAAATGTGTGGGGCCACCTGTGTTTGAGAAGCAGAGGTCAAGTTGAGACAGTAAATTTTCAACATCCTCGTTTACGCACGTTAAAATCTGCCAAAAGGTTTAGGGAGTTGCTCAATCAGTGCAACCAATGTGTTCAGGGATACTGCACCATCTGGAGGAAGATATACATTGTAGACAGTTATTTCCTGCGTTGTCCTTGTCCTGACAGCCACAGTTTCAAGAGGGGTTTCAATGGGCACAGGTTCACTGCATACTGAGTTCAGGACATAGATGCAAACTCCACCTGACACTCTATTATAGTCACTACGGTTCCTGTAATATCCCTTATAGCCGCGGAGGGCAGGGGTCCGCATTGCCGGGAACCAGGTTTCCTGGAGGTCAATGCAGAAAGCAGGTATAAAGCTTAACAATTGCCGTAGCTCAGCCAGGTGGTGGAAAAACACCCGCAATTCCACTGGAGGATGACGTTATCGTGAGGCTAGGAAGGCATTAAGCATACAAGAAGGCAGATTATGCCTCAGGTTGAGCCACTGGCAGGTGTCCGCAGTGGCATTAGTGGAGACCTTGGGAAAGAGGGCCCCACGAGACCCCTTCTGCACGAGAGGAGGCTGCTGCTTCTCCAGCAGGGGAGAGGGAACCGATGTCACTTGTGTTTGAGGGGGGGGGGGGGGGCGGCCTTGCACCTGAAGTAGGTGCTTTGGGAGCAGCGGAGGAAAATTTGCCCCCTTCCACCAAGGGGGTGGATGTATTCTGGTGGCCCAGAGGGCCCACTGTTCTTGGCACAGAGTGAGTAGCCACTGGGACTTGGGACGGCGATAGTAATGTAGCTGCAGCATATGTCGACAACAACCGAATAGTGTGTAATCTTTTGAAAGTATGTTTAGCCTCTGTGTAAGTCAACCGGTCCAGGGTCTTTTACTCCATGATTTTCCACTCCTTTTGGAGTACTGGGCAGTCTGGCGAGCAGGGAGAGTGGTGCTCTCCACAGCTGATGCAATTGGGAGGTGGCGCACAGAGTATCTGGGTGCAGTAGACGTCTGCAGTCCTGACATGTGGTGCTGGAAGTGCAGTGGGAAGACGTGGCCGAACTTCCAGCACTTAAAGCACCGCATAGAGGGAGGGACGTATGGTTTAACGTCACAGTGGTAAACCATCACCTTGACCTTTTCAGGCAATGAATCACCCTCAAAGCCCAAGATGAAGGCACTGGTAGCAACCCTGTTGTCTTTGGGTCCCCCGTAAATGTGCCGGATGAAATGAACACCCCACCATTCTAAATTGGCACAGAGCTCGTCGTCAGACTGCAATGATAAATTATTTCCTGGACCGGCCTTTATGGAGAGTGATGGAAACAGGAATATCACCCAGCTTCTCACAGGTGAGTAACACTCAGGATTGGGCTGGGGATGCTGTCTGAATCAAGACTGCACCATTTCGCATCTTGGACAACGCTGTCACTTCTCCAAACTTATCCTCAAGGTGTTCAACAAAAAATGGAGGCTTTGTAGGTAGAAAAGAGTCCCCATCAGTTCTACAGATTAAAAACTGAGGCGAATATGGCTCTCACCATTCTGTAGCCCTACGTTCCTTCCATGGTGTAACAAGGGAGGGAAACGATTTAGGGTCATACCTGTTGGCATTGTAATCTATCTTGCTCTTCTTAGAGATTACTGGTGCCGTACAGTCACCAGCAAGAGATGCCATAGTCTGCTTCATTGCGGGTCATCTGCGCTGATGCCACCCACTCCGATCAGGGGCTCTCCCCACGGGCGCCGCCCAGCCACAGCAAAGGCCAACTGGCATGATGGCTGTTGCCAGGAGTCCCAACACCCCAGGAAGACAGGCATCTCCTTGGCATACATGGGGAGTTTACAGCTCAGGCATCAGCAGTGCGACCCCTGTGTTGTCAGTGGGCTACCACCAAATGGATACATGATGGCCCCACCACAACGGACAATATTGGATTATACTGTGGCATATACTGCACCTTCCAGCGTAGGTATCAGTTGTTTTATGTTATGATCATGTTATTTTTACTTAGTTTTATTTGTGTTACCTCAGTAAAATTGTAACAACATTGCGGAGATGCTGAGTTGCAGGTAGGCACAACAAAAAGAATCTTGGAATTCACTGCAGTAGTGTGTGTGTGAGTTGCGTTTGTGTGAGTGTGTGCGCATGTGTGTATGTCTGTCTATTGTTGACGAAGACCTTAACAGCCAAAAGCTACAATTGAGAGTCTTTTTGTTGTGCCTATCTGCGACCCAGCATCTGCCCCGTATGGTGAGCAGCAACTTTCCTTCTCATAATATTGTTACATTCCATCCTGGACTTTCCTCAGTAAAATTGTTTTTGACAGCTTTGACAACTCCAGAAATGCTATATGTTTACAATGGAAATTACATTTTGTGGAAAGTCAGTAAGTTTATTTTCAGAGATAGATTATTTGGGTTTTACGCAAAAAAATTCTATTGGTTTGTGTCATGATAATTTACTCTCTTTTCTTTTATAGTGCCAATTAAATTTTCCACTTATTCTTTGTGTTTAAAATCTGTTTTTGATTAAGTTTGTCTTCTGGATATTTTGGGGAAATGGAAATTTATGATCATACAGACAAAATTATGAGCAAACAGATTTTAAATATCAAAAATACCAGGAAAATTTTATTAATATCATAAAAAAATGTAAATTAGCACAACGAACACAAATCAATAGAATATTATTTACATAATACCAAGAAATACCTTCTCTGATAATCAAATGTACTCACCAAATTTCCGCAAAACACTATTTCACTGTAAACATATAGCATCACTGGACCTTTTGCGGTCAAAACGCTGTCAAAATTAATTATACTAAAATTATACAAAAGTATATAAAAACAACATCATCAAACATAAAAGAAAGGTAACCGATACTTCTGCTCCAAGATGCAAGATTGATCATGACATACCAGCCAAGATGTAAGCATAATGTACCATACACGGACAAAGAATCTAACACAGACATTAGGAACAATATTATATGTATTGTACCATCTTACAAGTACACCAGATAATATAAAACACCGAAACAAGTTCACCATGGAAATATGTAATACCTAAAAGTAAATAAATCAATAGTGCAGCAGAAACCTGCAACAAAAATAAAATATTTTAGTCAAAGAATTCGTGGAGACCACATGCACTGCTAAAATTCGACCTTACTAATCATCATGTTTTTGGACTGACATAACTCACTTAAAAGACCCCATTCCCATCTTTGTAAAGACCATGTTATCTTTTCTGGAAACTATACATTTCAAAAGTTATCCCGATTAAAACTTTTATCATCATAAGTATTCCAGAGTTTTTCAATTTGACAGGGTAATCCTTTCAAAAATTCATTGTCATAGTATTGTAGCCCAAATTTTGCTGATTCAAGAAACGAGGAAGTCTCTTCAAATAACATGTTAAGTTTATGAAATATTCCAATTAGAGAATTTTGAGTTTCTTGGTAAGCTTTGGTAAATTTTCGTATGCGCCAATACTTCCACACTATAAAATAGCACCACCATTTGTACCATTTTAAGGACATTGAGCCAATGGTTCATTAAAATAATTTCTCTGCCTACAGCATATGTATGTCTTAAGTTACTATCTAGAATGGAAGGACATTGCATTTTATGATAACTATGCTACATGCATCTAAATATGTCTCGCTGCACAAAGCCACATCTGGTTGGTGTCTGTAGTAACCAAAACCAACTGCGGGAACGCCTTGGGCTGCGGATTGGAGCCGCCAGGCGGGGAAGCCGGCAGCGGTGGAGCACGCACCACCGGGTAAACACAGGACGAGTCGCACGACAGACCAACGACAACTGACAACAAATGACCACGACCGACACAACAAGGAAGAGATAAACAACGGAGGCTTGTGGAAATCACAACACCAAACACCAACAGTAAATCCACTCGGAACCAGAGCCAGGCAAATGTCAACATGGAGCAACGACCAGAACACAGTACCGCCGAGATAGAAACGAAATCCAGAGCGAGTACCAGACTGACTGGGCTAGGGCAGAGCGGGTCCCTATACACGAAACCGGAGGGAGCGGCTATTGGCCGCTGTCTGCACGTGGTGTAGCGGTGGTGCCCTCGCTGCGCAAGAGCCGCTGCCCGGAATAGCGGCCGCGGAGGCGGAGCCGTCCATTTGTTCTGGCACGTGTTCCACTACCGCGGCGGAAAGTACTAGAATGTCCAACATTCACATTATCGTAAAAGGAAATCAGTTGGAAGTAATGTAATAATTCAACGAAAATTATTAATTGTTTCTTTCAACAGTCTCACTGTAATTTTATTTGTAAAAACAGGGGGAGTAATACATCACTGATTATAATTGTGATGGAAAACAGTAATGCACATGTGTAAATGTGAAAAATCTATTCCAACAACATTGTCTGCAAAGAGTCTTAAATCAACTTATGGAGTTTTAAGAAGAAGGAGGCTATCGATGAACACGATTGGTAGGTCAGTAAAATTACTATCCCACTTTTACAAATTGTGGAGGCAGGAACACATACAATATGCATTATGGGGCAGAAGAAAATGTGAAACAGTTGTGACAGGTAGCTGTTGCATAGTTGTTTGGTGTGATACTTGGAAAAATAAAATTACTAGACTATATTTCACTGATGGAAGCCTCAGCTGCACACTACTAGAATTGCAGGAACATATTCCACTGCACTGTTGACAAAGTATTCAGTATCAAAATGATGGCTGTCCATCACATCTTACACATCCAACAGTGCTGTCCAGAAAAGAAAGTATCCAAACAAATGGATTTATCAAGCAGAGCTCTTTGACTGAATGATTTCTACTTAAGTACATTGTCTACTGCCATCCCCCAATAACCCAAGAAAATATGTGAGAAAGTATTCTTAAAGTATGTGACATAATCATAATGGAATGTTATGATAAAATGATTTCAAAATTGTATCAAATCAGATAACTTCACTTTGAGCAGCTAATAAAATAAACAAAAAAGTAGCTCACTATTCTTAATTTACACAGTAAAACTCTTTCTGAGCTGAGAAATATCACTTAAGTTGTAAAAAGACTAGAAACTAGTTTCTACATTTAATCACACTTAAAGGTAGTCACATTATACATGTCTGGAATTGGCTGAAATCACCTGCCACTCAGTGAATACGAGGTGTGATCTAAAAGTAATTAGAATTTCTGTTTTTCTTAACGAATCTTTCCTTATTCATCAACATCAAATTTGTCCCCTTCGAAGTAATCCCACTCTTTTTCCAATCTTGAAAGCACTTCTGGAACTTACTTTTCATTACAGTGTTGAGCTTCTTCAGTGATTCTGTTTGTATCCCATCAATGGTGACAAAACTATGTCCTTTTATGGTCCTCTTTAGCCTTGGGAATAGAAAGAAGTCAAAACAGGGATATGCCTGGCAAATATGGTGGTTGAGACAACATAACAGTTTTGATTTCTGCCAAAAAATCGTGACCAAGCATTGAGGTGTGAGCAGGAACATTATCATGATGCAATTTCCACAAGTGGTTTTACCATAATTCTGCTTGTTTTCTTCACTCAAATGGTGTGTATCTTCCAGGTAGAATTCCTTATTGCTCATATGACCATAAGGCAGGAACTTGTGATGCACTACCCCACTGTAACCAAAGGAACCAGTCAGGAGAACTTTCAAGAGATCAAATTTGTCAATTTTTTTTTTTTTTTTTCGGTTTTGGGCCTTCAGGCAGTTTTCATTGGCATGACTAGGCCTTGGTTTTGATGTCATCCCACTACACCCACGTTTCGTTACCTGTTATAACTTTCTTTAGAAGTTCTGGATCATTGTTGACTTTATTCAAATATTCCTGAGCAATATCTATGTGACATCATTTTGGTCGAAATTTAACAATTTTGGAACAAACACTGCTGCTACACGTTTCATGCCCAAAATGTCTGAAAAATTTGCGCAGCATGAGAGAAAGGATACGCCCACATTGTCAGCAACCTTTCTGATGCTGATTCAGTGACTTTCCAGAACAACTCTCACTACTTCTTCCATACAGTAATCAATAATTGATGTGCTAGGGTGTTCAGAGCAGTCATCAAATTCACTGTCTTCTCGATCCTCTTTGAAACATTTACACCACTCAAAACTCTTTTCTTACTCAGTGGATTCTCCAAAAGTCACAGACAATTTTTAGAACACACTGCTGGATTTAATGCAAATTCTTTGATCCATCTTTTTTGAAAGCAAAAATTTGCCGAGCACTTGAAGACACATAAATCTTTTCGAATGTCAATAATGAACTAAATATTCAGAACAGCCAAAATGCAAACATACATCAGGAAAGTGTGAACCAAAAACATAAAAAACTGAAAATCTAATGTATAAGCCCCATGAAATTAAAAAAGTGCCATTACTTTTTAATCACATCTTGTATTTAAAAATGACACTGATCTTTCTTTTTTTAGAATATGTCATTCAAGCAATTTTCATTAGCATGACCAGTTAAGGCTTTTACAGCCAAATAATGTTTATTTGGCCCATTCCTTGTCAAATAAAACTTACCATGGTTTTTGCAGATGCACGAGTTAGGTTGGACATCCTGCAAATGGCATTTATCCACTATCCTGAGAGTTATGCAAAGAATTTTGTGTTGCTACACTCTGATTAAAATTATTTTGTGACTGAAGTTTCAGTGAGTTGAGTGGAAGGTGCCAGCCACCATCCAATTGTAGTTTTTCCTTGAGTGCCATATGCTCACTGTGTTGCCTGTTTTGCATATTACAAGCAGTGCCCTGTGAGGCATGGCTGGCTGCATGCCAGCAACACTGCACCTCTCCACTGCAAACTGTCAGTCACAAAGTTTAATTGGAGTAAATGAACACAACTAATCTCATATATCAACTAACTCTTACAGCAGCACTGAACATTCTATTCCCAAATACACTTGAAACATTACAGTACAAACTTCTTTCTTCCCTTTTCTTCTCTTTTACTACCGCATTTAGCTTTTACCATACAGCTGGCTATCCATCACATTAGTATTTTTTATATATGATCTCTTCTCAGTCCTCATGAACAGCTTTTTTCCTTTTCTTTATAATTTGCTTTCACTTTTTAGTATGTCTCTTCCAGTCTCCTTTTCCAATAAATTCCTAGATATGCAGTGTTTGGGTGCGTTTGTGTTTGTGTGTTTGTGTGTGTGTGTGTGTGTGTTTAAGAGATATCAGTTCTTAGCCTCATTACAGCAAATAGTGTGTCTGTTGTTAATACACACACTAGCCACACAGTTCACATCTCCTTATATTTAATAATGTTACAATCTTCATAAATCACACAATCAAATGAAGTGTGAGACTATAAGAGAAATTAAATAGAAAGACATACATAAGCATTGTGCGCAGCTTGATAAAGTCACAATGGTCTGGATTCTCCACTTCCACCACCCCCCAAGGATAGAGACGGCCTCGCACCTTTCGTCCTCTCACCTCCAGAAGTGTATTTGCACCACATACAGCAAAAGGAACTGCTTCTTTCAACTGCCGGACCTGACAGAAAATAATATATATTAGTTATCATTATAAAATATTTATCAATGTTAGCACTGATCGAGGACAAGTATTCAAATTAAAAAAATTCTAACTGTCAAAAGATGAGTTCTGTAGGTCAGCATACACATGTGACATTTTCATAAACATAATTTAATAACTCTGGCACTGTTTTGCAAATTGCAGCTAGTGAATGAAAAAAAAAAAAATCAAAATTTACAGCAATATCAAAAACAGTGAATAAGTATTACACATGCTTGGCAAGGGCACTAGACTATCTAAGAAGTGGCCCAAGACTTGTATTAACAGTAAGCTTTTCCTGAGAAAGAAATGTGTAAAATCCTGGAATATTGTGGTCAATCCATGTGGTGAGTCTCTGAAGTTAATCTATTAACTCAACTCAATTAGGATGTTCATCAAGAGAAAGTCTGGACCAACTGCACTTTTGAAAAGACACATGTGGTTGCAGTAACCCATACCTGTACTTATTATCATTAACAATACTCCTCCAGTTACTAATTGCTATATGGTATCCACCACAATGTCTTTTCTTTACAAATTCATGTGTGACTAGAATCCTACAACAACCAGAACCAGAATTCATCAGTAAAAAGCACTATGCATTCTAGATGACATAATAAACAGGTGGTTTGTGTCTGCACCACCATCCCCCCCCCCTCCCCCCCCCCCCCCCACACACACACACACACTGAACAGGCGTGTGTCTGCACCATCATCTCACCCTCCTTCCCAACACATGGGTGGAGGGGGAGAGGGAGAGTGAGGGGGAAAGGGAGGGGGAGAGTGAGGGGAAGAGGGAGAGATGTCTGACATACAAACCAACTGATCTTGGCGTCAAACACTTAATTTGTCAGAAACTGTGACTGAAAACTTTGAACACAGAAGTCTTCAATCATCAATGTATTCTGCCATGCATTTACAACCAGTTACTGTCCTTTATAGTGACGACTTTACACTAGTAGTCAGAAAACTGTGGCTCATAAACCACATATGCGTCTTTCTCCAGTTGAGAGTGGTTGCTACAAAATATCAAATGCTAGAAACCACACTCAGTGATAAAGCTCTTAATGACTGCAAAATTACAGAACTTTTTTTGTTGAAATGGAGAGTGAGCACACAAGAACAGAAATTAAAGCATTTCTTCTTGAGAAGGATGATCACTATTCAGAACTACTGAACCATCAGTGCATCCAAAAATTTTATTTCGTGGTAGATATAATGTCTTATTTAAACTAGCAGGGAAAAGATGATAATTTGTTGATGTTAGATGAAGTTGTTTCATTGAGAACTAATTATATCATTTTGGTCTTTATTCTGAAGAAAAATTTTGATTCACTTTCAAAGCCTGTTTAAATACCATTACAAAAATATTCTAATACCAACATTTGCCATTCCAAAACAACACTTTTAAATATGACAATCTTTTCCCAACAGATTCCAGGAATTCAGAAATGGCAAAGTGACATCAGAAATTGCAAAAATTATTGCAATAACAAGTCAATGCATACAGTAATGGGATTTATAAATAATAATTGTTAAACAAAAAAAATATACATCAACCTCTTACTGCTACTAATACTACTACTGGAACATAATTAAATTATTCTCTCTCTAACATTGACACTGCAACTCCGAAAAGCAACAGCTAGATTCAAAAAGCAGAGAATTGTGGAGCATGGAATTTGAATGCCTTCTTGTGATATAGAAATACTGAAGAGAAACAAATGTGAACTTAGTTCAGAGCACAAGGGGACTGCTTTGAAAGACCTGGAGTAGTAGGAAATTCTGATTCTTCACACCTGGGATAGTATTCTTAATTCATATAATCAGTTGGGAAAAAAGAAGATAAAGAACAACAACAACACCAAATGGTCCCTAGCCAATTCTTTGTCACTAAACATTGAAAAAACACACTACATGCAGTTTATAACTTTTCAGAGGTTTCCCACCTGTATATGTCTAAAATATGATGATAAATAGATAAAATAAGTTGACAATGTTAAATGCTTGAGATTACAGCTCGATAATAAATTCAACAGGGAGGTGTGTACCACAGAAATGCTGAAGTGCCTAAAAAATCTATATTTGCAATCTGAATGTTGCCAGGCATTGGTGATACAAACGGATAGCATACAATGCTTACTTTCATTCTATAATGTCATATGGGGCTATTTTTTGGGGGTAATTAATCAAGCCAAGGTAAAGTTTTCTGGGCCCAAATATGTGTAAAAAGAATTATTATTTGTGGTGTGAAATCAAGAATATTCTGCAGAGGCCTGCTTATGCAACTAAAACAACCAACTACTGCTTTCCAATATATTTATTCTTTAATGAAATTTTTATTAAAATATATCTCTTTTTCAAGTCAACAGCTCAGTTCATGGAATCAACACCAGAAATAAGAATAATTTACATCTACATCCATGAGCTGCAAACCAATGTGAAATGAATAGCACATCACACTGTATCAGTTATTACAGTTTTTTCCCGTCACATCAAAATATGGATTGTGAGAAGAATGCCTGTGTGTGCCGCAATTAATCTAATCTTGAGGTGCTGGCAGAAGTGAAGCTGTGAGAGCGAGTTGTGAGTCTTTCTTGGGTCGATCAGTCAGCAGAGCAATTACCCGTGAAAGGTAAGGCTCAGTGTTACACAACAAATCATGAGCCACAACTCACAGAAATATCCAGAGGTGCCTCACACAGAGAGCATCCCAGAGTTCCCCCGAGAGCTGCAACACCAAGAACAATCATTTCTTGGCTTTTACACGATCAATGTATAGTATCTTTTTTCTAAATTAGGGCAAGGCTCTTTATCTCAATTTTTATAATACATTGTAAAATAAGCCACAATTTTTACATTTGCACATACACCAGCACCTTTAAACCATACAAAAAAAGACTGTCTCATTAGCCTTACACACCTCCCAAATCCTTATAACTGCAATGCATCAGACGAATCACACGATGCCGTGTTATTATACGAGGAGAAGGCATTTCTGTGGTATGTTTACAAGTCTGTTCAAAATATATCAATTACTACACAGAGTCAATTAGGTGCTCAACCTGTTCTTCGCAGGCCGTCTGTTTTTGTTGGAGGACTTTTGAACCTTACGTTTACAAAGAAGAATACTGCCTATCATGGTTGGGGTGGACAATAGCCACAATTGTATGTTATGGTAGCGTTAAAAACAAGCTTGGCCTTGAATCTTTCAATGCCCATGACATTATTGCTTATCAGACATTTCAGATATCAGAAGTTTTTAATAGGGACATCGAAACATCATATCTCAGTTTAAGTATGCCTTTAGTTACAAGGACTTGGAATGTACTTAAGGCTATTGCGACCGAGTCTGTTTTTGTATGGTTTAAAGACTCTGTTGTACAGAGTGCCAATTACTGAACTATACGAAATAAAACCGTCATAACTTCTGAATGGTTTGCGTTAGGAAGTTCAAATTACGCAGTTGACTGTGCATGATGGGAATTAGTATGTGCTGTTTGGTTTAGTGACAAAGCCCACTTTCATTTGGATGCATCGATCGATAAGCAAAATTGGTGCACTTGGGGAACTGAGAATTTGCATTTCACGATTGAGAAGTCTATTCACCCTCAACAGGTGACTGTGTGGTGTCCAATGTCCAGTCACAGAATAATCGGTGCGATATTCCTCGATAGCATGATGACTACCGAACGGTACGTGGAGGTTTTGGAAGATGATTTCATCCCCATTACCCAAAGTGACCCTGATTTTGAAAAGATGTGGTTCATTCAAGACAGAGCTCGACCTCATCAAAGCAGGGAAGGAGCACTTTGGGGACCACAGTCTGGCTTTGGGGCACCTAGAGGCCACTGGCACGGCCCTCAATTGGCAGCCATATTCTCCAGATCTGAACACATGCGATTCCTTTTTGTGGGGCTATATTAAAGACAAGGTCTACAGCAATAACCTCAAAACCATTGCTGACCCATTCAGGACATCATCAACAGCACGGATGTTCCAAAACTTTAAAGGGTCATGCACAATTGTGCTATTTGTCTACACCACATCATCATCGATGATAGCAGGCATATCAAAAATGTCATAACCAAGATCCGAATATCTGTAGTAACATTTACACGTTGAATAAAGTGTGCGCACACCATAGTCTGTAACTAATTTACTTTTTTTCTTATAGTTCAGTAATTGTCATCCTTATGTGCAAATGAAAAAATTGTAGCTGATTTTACAATGTATTATAAGGAACTTTCAGTCGGTCAGCAATAGTGCGCGCAGTGCCTAGTAAAACCAGGGGCACCGCAGATACACAAGGGTTACTACATCCAGTATGCCTCAGAGTTGCGCAACAAATCATAAGCCAAGACTTGCAGAGATGATTTACTGCACAACGTTGAGCCGTCTGCATGCAGGGACCCCCACGCACCTACCATGCCTCTAGTTGTTGTAACATTAACAATAAGCTTGGTCTTGAATCTTTGAATGCCCATGACATTAGTGCTTATTGGACATTTAGGCATCAGAAGATTTTTAATACGGACATTGGAACACCGTATTTCGGTTCAAGTATGCCTTTAGTTATAAGGACACAGAATGTATCTAAGACTAATGAGACCGAGTCTATTTTCGTATGGTTTAAAAGTGCTGGTCCAGCACACTGTTTTAATCTGGTAGGATGTTTCAAATACTGCATCAAACTGACTCCCTTGATTCGTAGCTTTCTGTATGTCGTGTGAGAAAGGAGGAAGTGGGGTTTCACATAGTCAATGGTTACAAATCCATGCTGGATGGCACGGAGGATGTCATTCTCTAAAAGATATCTCATTATGTTTGAGCTCTAAATACATTCTAAGATTCTACAACAAATGAATGTCAGGGATACTGGACGGTACTTCTGTGGATCACTTCTGTAATCCTTCTTGTAGACAGGTGTGATCTATGCTTTCTTCCAACTACTGGACATTATTTTTTATTCAAGGGATCTACAACAGATTATAGTTAACAGATGATGATGATGACTGGTTTTTGAGGCACTCAAGTGCGCGGTTATCAGCACCCGTACAAATTTCCAATCTTTGCTCAGTCCAATCTCGCCACTTTCATGAATGATGATGAAATGATGAGGACAACGCAAACACCCAGTCCCCGAGGAGAAAATCGACAACCTAACTAGGAATCAAACCCAGGACCCCGCGATCCAGAGGCAGCAATGCTGCCCACTAGACCACGAGCTGTAGACTATAGTTAACAGAAGGGCTAACGCAGTCACAAACTGGGTATAGAATCTGATCAAGGCTCCACTGGACCATGGGACTTAGGTCAATTTTAACAATTTCAGCTGTTTCTCACCACCACTGGCACTAATATTCATTTCGCTCATCTTTTCAGTGGCATGAAAATTAAATTGGGACAATACCAATCGATACATTTGAAAACAAGAGTAAAGCATTTTGCTTCTGCTTTGTCATCCTCAATTTCAGTTTATGTCTCATCTATGAATGACTTGACTGACTTTGGTGTTACTAACAGCCTTTACTCAAACGTGTTTTATTCGGAATGTCTCTACCTATAGTACTATGTTTTGTTTTACATCTGTATTATGAATGGATTATTTGCGGGGTGTGAAGCAAAAACTATGTTCTCTGCATCATCGAGTGACAATAACGGTGGTTGATTCATGCCAGAAATGGCGTTAATGACAGTAAAAATAAAAATCGGTGTGGATGCATCCTTTGATTGTAGACCATCCACACTGCAGATACTTTCATCAGGTCTAATAACAACTCAAAAATAAACAGAGCATTTTTTGAGACAGTTACAAATGTCACAACATATTTTCCAGTTTACTTTAAATATTATTGTACCAGAATTGTTTAAGATATGAAGGTCTGATCCCAAATAATTAATGTAATTTCTGCTGAAAGCAATTTGTAGGGGTACTCACTCTGAGGCAATATTTTGTCAGTTTTTATCCACATTTATTTCATGTACTGCATGTGCCACTTGCACATTTTCATGTAGATATTCTGATGAAAAAATTATAAATTAGTTGAAACACAGGGACTAATTACCAAAAATTATTACACTTAATATTATCCATTACAAAGAAGAAGCAGTTTTCTACAAGAACAGTGCTCAAGTGTGTGGGATCCATTCAAAATAAGACTATCTGCAGACAATGGAAGTATATAACAGGGGGCAGCATCATTGGTCACATATTTGATTGATCCACAAGAGACACTCACAGAAATGCAGAAGAACTACAGTTGGCAGGTTTCAAGTATTAGTATTAAGTGAGGAATCTAGGATTGTATGACAGCTACCTACGTATCACACTTGCAGTGATTGTGAAGAGAAGAATAATCTAATTACAGCATGCACAGAGGCATCTGAGAAGTCATTTTTCCCGCACTCCATACATGAATGGAATGGGAAGAAACTTTAAGAATAAATGGTACAATGGAAAAGTACCCTCTACCTCAAACTTCACGGAAGTTTGAAGAGTATGGATGCAGATGGAGCTGTAGAAGTAGTATGATATGTGGGAAACCGCAAAACAAGGAGCTTGCTACAGTGAATTTGAAGCAGTTGATCACGGCTCAAGTTTCAGGATGGATGGTAATGGTTACTGCTCGAAACACAAAACAGCTCGATATCCTCACCCGGCAACGATCGTAGCGAGCAGTGATGGTGCAAGTTAAATGCAGAGGTAAGACTCTGTGTACTTGTTTCATCATCAGCACGACGTCCCGGCCAGGGGCAAATATTGAGGGGGCAGCATAACGCAACCTTAAAATGATCTATCATTTTCCTCCTTTACTGATATGATGACTTTAGGATAATAGGGTGCACATGGTAGTAAAGTGTGTACATACATTGATTACGTGAATAAAAGAAACTGCTTATGGCTTCAGTAATACCTGCTCTTTGTAATCTTCATCTTCATCACTATCACAATCAGGCAGTGGATAAATTTTGATGCCGTTGCTTTCAATTTCTTCCAGTACCTGCGAAAATGAAAGTTATTAGAACTGTACGATTTGCTACAAGATCATGCGAACAAAACTTTGATAAAATACTGAGGAAAGTTTATGAAGCTATTAATATACACTGATGTCACGGAGGTCATAGGATAGTGATAAGCACATGTGCAAATGGTGGTAGTATGATGTACACAAGGTATAGAAGAGCAGTGCATCAGTGGAGTTGTCATTTGCACCCTGGTGACCCATGTGACATGGTTTCTGACATGACTACGGCCGCATGACTGGAATTAAGACTCTGAACATGGAATGGTAGATGGAGCTAGATGCATGGAACATTCCATTTAGGAAATCGTTAGGGAATTCCATGTTCTGAGATCCAGAATGTCAAGAGTCTGCCGAGAATACCGAATTCCAGGCATTGCCTCTCACCACAGACAATGCAGTGGCCAATGCTCTTCACTTAATGACCGAGAGCAGCAGCATTTTCATAGAGTTGTCAGTGCTAACAGAGAAGCAACATTGTGTGAAATAAGCAGAGAAATCAATGTGGGATATATGACACATGCATGCATTAGGACAGTGCAGAAAAATTTGGTGTTACGGGATACCATAGCAGACAACCGACACTAGTGCCGACAGTGCCAACAGCACGACATCACCTGCAGCGCCTGTCCTGGGCTCATAAGCATATCGGTTGCACCTAGATGACTGGAAAACCAGGGTCTTGTCAGATGAGCCCCAATCTCAGTTGGTAAGAGCTGATGGTAGGGTTCAAGTGTGACGCAGATCCCATGAAGCCACGGACCCAAGTTGCCAACGAAGCACTGTGAAAGCTGGTGGTGGCTCCATAATGGTGTGGGCTGGTTACATGGAATACACTAGGTCCTCTGATCCAAATGAACCAATCACTGGATGGAAATGGTTACGTTTGGCTCTTTGGAGACCATCTGCAGCCATTCATGGACTTTATGCTCCCAAACAATGAAGTAATGTCACTGAGCCACAATTTTAGGGAATAGTTTGGCCACCCAGACTAGCCAACATGTAACCCATCTAACATTTATGGGACATAATCAAAAGGTCAATTTGGGAATAAATCCTGCACCAGCAACACTTTCGTAATTATGGATGGCTACAGAGGCAGTATGGCTCAATATTTCTGGAGGGGACTTCCAATGACTTAGTGAGTCCATGCCATGTCGAGCTGCTGCACTACAGAGGGAAAAAGGAGGTCTGACAATATTAGGAGGTATCCCATAACTTTTAATACCTCAGTGTAGATCATATAATGTAGGAAAAGATAGACTGCTACTTGCTGTAAAGAAGACACGTTAAGTTGCAGACAGGCACAATTAAAAGACATGTACATAAAGCTTGTGACCACAGCTTTCACCACTAAAATAGACACACACACCATTCACACACATGTGCAGGCACAGAAGACACACACATGACCACCAGGAAAGCTTATGGCAGCAAAGGAAAGGATAAGGGCTGAAGAACAAAATTAATGTAGTTTTAGGGTGACAGCACTGTGACATGGAGATATAATTGAAGGGATGGTTTCCACCTGTGTAATTTAGAGAGATAGTGCTGAATACAAGAGAAGCGTGGAACCCAAAATGGCACAGCAAATGAATTTGTTGGTTGTGAGACGTTCAGTAGTATCCGAAATTGGTGTGAGGGAATCAATTCTTCAAAAATTTTCCTGTATTACTATGAACTTTCAATTTACTACTCTCTTCTTTTGTGATTATTTTCTTAACTTTTACATACAATCTTCACATTCCACATTGAATTTAATATTCCTCAACATATAAGTATCTTTTCTTGTTTAACTATGCAAGTCTAAACATGACAGTTTGGTGCCATAAAAAGGACACTTGCCACAATACAATGGCAGAGCATTACAACGTGGCACCCACTGAGCGCCACTGCCCATCAATCAGTCTGTGCCTGTCTAATTACCTAAATCCAGAACACTTTGCCACTTGACATACACAACATCTGCAGCAGCAACACCACAACAAACCTGCTTTGACATGTGTAAACTTTGGCCATCTAGGCATGCAGGCCACTGAATAGTCAAGTCATCACATTGGCGTCCATCACAGTGTCCGGTTATGAGATGTCGCTACTGTGCTACTATTGCACTGGCATCCTGGCATGACCACCTGCCAGGAGGTCCAACCCCAGCACTGAGACACAGGGTGTCTGCTAACATCAGATGCCACCAACCTGTACCGCATTTGGCCTGACCGTATCAGTCTGCTGTATCAGCTCCTGATGCTGTTCAGCCACCAGCCGAAATTGCTTATCACACAAAGTCATGCCACACATGGTCGGTGCTGGGTGTAGGTGCTGCAAGCATCTTCACAATAACGATTCAACAACTAGGTCTGTGATTCGATGGCTGCTGTGCAGTGGCCATCAGATGCGGGCTTGAGCTACTAATATAAATTGTTTGAAAGTAATAAAGGGCTTCTACCGCCATTAAGTGGCTTTTTACTCACCCTCACCCCGTCCCACCATTCTCCACCAGAGCACCTCCACACCCCCTACACTTAACAGTCACTAACAATAATACTTCCACTCAAACATTTGTTTAACCTCTTCAATTAAATTATTTATTAACAAAGTATACTGTAGATGTGCTCATTCTGAGTCTTCTTCAACGACTGCCAACTTTTTATCACAAGAACACATAACATTCATTAAGAACAATGCTTCAGGACATCTTTCAAAGAAACTTTTTAAGTTTTGTATGTTACTTGATAATTTCAGAGGCTCCCATCTAGTCCACACACAATGACTAGCAGACACACCACATCACTTTCTGTTCATGATACTTGTGCGTTTACCATGCACAATACACAATTGCACCACACTGGTGGGTGAGTGTGGGGGGCAGCGTCTGAAAATTATGAATATATCAGCATCAGCTGGTTGAGCTGACGCTAAATGTTTACACTCTTAGATTGGGTTCTCTTTTCTATAGTTAGCCTGGTTGCAATACATTCAAGCAGACCACTGCAGAACAGCTATAAATAATGTGATTGCTTTCACATGTCTCTACCTTTAATTGGACAGGAAATGTATGTGAGTGGACTGCAGTATGAGATACCAGGTTGGTGTACATTAGATGTATTACACCTTGGTCATTCGCAGTGCAAACATTTTTAAACTACCTACGAATTTCTCACTTCCCACCAGGCTTCACTTTCTATCCCAAAATTCCTATCCATAGAAACTAAAATCCTATCTATGGAATGAGTAGCTATTCATGATCTTAAAACCAATCCTGACCTCATTATTATTCTGTACCATCATGGTCATGATGTAAGGTGACATGTGGCTGAAAGTGTCTAGCAGCCATTCGACATTCGCACTTACAAAACACACTATTAAAAACATATTGCTGAAGTCCATTATCTCCAAAAAACTACACATCCATCTGAAAAATGTGACACAAATTGAATGGCAATACTGACAATACCCACCTGTCCAAAACATTCAACTTTTCAGAAGATAGAAAAAGCATTCCATGTCTTAAAATTATGCTGAAATTCTGGTTTTCTTCCCATTTTTTGTTAAAATGAACGTAGAGGGAAGAGTCTCAATGCACGCTGGATGATCACGATATGTTTTCTTGACATTATGTTAAATTGCATGTAGTGAACATATGGGCTTTCTCAATATTATGTAATCCCACACAAGTTTCATTCTTTGCCCATGTTTGCCAACTGAATGTGACAGTGTACAAGCACTGGATGACCTCTTCTCTTGGTAGGAATGGTAAAGTCGCCTTAGGCCATCCATTTTCTTGTCATTTATAGATACACATTGATTATTCTCTCTGTTTTAAAACAGTACCGACAACATAAAAGTTTGGGACATCCCATATCTTTTGTGCCTGCAGGGATTTCTCTTTGATTTAGATGATACAGTGGTTGCATAACAACACAGAATATATTACAACATAAGGATTTTTCTATTCCTTATTAAACTCCTTTTGCCTTTTCTCAAGCTGTCAACTCCAGTGGCTTCCTTACCGGCAGTCCCAACGTGGCTGGTTGCGATACTCCCATTAAAGGGCAATCTATCTTCACTGACCTGCACCTACGAACAACTGTTTGCAGTTTTCCTTTCACGGAGTGTTTCTTCCTATATCTTCCCTATCCATCTATGCTATATATTACTCCATCCCTTTCCACCCATACTCCCAATACTGCCCCGTAGGGAAACCTACAGTTCACAAAACTTCATGCAAATTCGATGTCATTTTGACATCACATGCTGAATCGAAGACAAAAGGAGCTGTCTATCGACTAACGATCATTTGATTCACATTTCACAACATGTGAGAATATATCACATTCAAAACAATAACATTCACCGCAAGTAGCGAGAACCGGAGGTTAAGCTGTTTCTTTACTACAGGATACTTAACCTCTAAGTTACATTGTTTATAAATGTGTAAAGTTCTGCCTTCATGTGGACTTGGTTCTGAATAAGGGAGATAAAGTGTTGACAAGAATTAACTCTTAAACTTACTGAAAAAGATGTACAAACTATTTTTCCTAATACGAAGCAGCTGAAGCCATCCAGCATTTAATCCAACTTCCTGGCAGATTAAAACTGCGTGCCGGACCGAGCCTTGAACTTGGGACCTTTGCCCTTCACGGGCAAGTGCTCTACCAACTGAGCTACCCAAGCACGACTCAAGCCCCGTCCTCACAGCTTTACTTCTGCCAGTACCTCGTCTCCTACCTTCCAAACTTTACAGAAGCTCTCCTGCGAACAGTTCACAAATCCATGCACATAACTATTTCTCCACAATGAACTAGAGAACATTCAGCCTTTTTACAGTAGTTTAAAGCTCACTGTTGATACATCATTATATAGCGTTTAATTATAACAAATCACACTAAGAACAACATATTTTAATCAATATGTAGAGTCGACAAACTGCCTAGTGGCTCTTGTCTCAGGTTCTTCGGCTGACATTCGTTTGATGATTTTACTGAAGTTCTGCCAGCATGAGTGGCTGACATTGCTGGTGGTGAACTGGAGCTGAGCTCACGGCTGCAGACTATATGTACCTGGTGTGCCAATGTCCAAGGGCTTCTCTGAGGCCATTTCCAGTTCGGTTCTCCTCTTGCTACCTCCGACAGTCATTCACTGCAGCATGGGAAGTCAGGATCCGTTTACCTTATACTTTCTTCTTTCTTGTTGAAGCTATTCTCGTGCTTTTGTATTTCTATAGCCTCTCTGAACATGCAGGTGTGACAGTGCTTCTCTACAGCCAGATCTTCCATGTTGGCTAATTTTACTACGTGGTTGGTCTCACACAGTGCATGCTCTGCCAATATTGATTTCTCCACCTGCCCCACATAATGTCAACAGAAGAACCCGAGACAGAAGCCAATAGCCAGTTTGCAACTAGTGGCCACAAAAGCCTTAACAATTTTGTAATATGTAGAGTGCCATTATCTTGAAATGGCATATTTTAATGATATGCAAGTTACGATATGCATTTATGGAAACCAATACGGTGCCTCCCGTGCACCCGTACCGAACATTAATGAAAGTTGACAGCAGTTCCTGTGGTCTTTGATAACTGTGTGGGACATCAAAATGACGTCACGTTTGCATGAAATCTTGTGAATGTACGTTGCCCTGTCACCTAGTTATTTTCCTGTTAACAATGAAAGTTTAAGACCTGTCCTATACACCCACCAACCTCTTCCAACTGCAGTCCAGTCACAGGCATTTCCCGTCTTTTCACAATTAGCTCCAAGCGCGAAAGCAGCCATGCCATGTATGAGCTTTTCTGTAACAATCATGCAACATTTCAATGTTATTGTGACAATATGTTGTCAACTGGTAAGAATGGGCACAGCCAAACAATGGCCAACAATGCAGTCAGCCTCCAAGTTACTGAACTTGGCTGCACATCAGTGACTTTAACAGATTATTCAGTACCTATACCATTTGGATACACTCTCCCTCCAAATCTTCATTCTGAACTATGTAGATGATAACTGTGCTTCTACCATTATTCAGTTGCCAAAATACCTCTGGTCTAAACCCCTGTTAGTCTCCTTTCTCTTCTTATTCCATTACCCACTTGCTTTTTGCTCCTGTTAATTTCCACTCTCCATCCATCCCCTCTTGCCACATCTACACACGGTAGTCCTCTCTCTCTCTCTCTCTCTCTCTCTCTCTCTCTCTAAGCCCCCCCCCACCCACCCCATTCCAAAATCATACTGTTACCAACACATCATCTCTCCCCTCTCTCTTGCCCCCCCCATTCCCACCGTGGCCCCAGTTGCCATAATCCTTCCGGCCTTTCCATTCCACATCCCCTCTTTCCAAGGTGTCACTGCAGGTAAGTCCACTTGGGTGCACAGTAATTAAACAGTAAAAAACTGAAGTCTTGAAACCTAGTTTTGCTGAAATTCAAAATATAGTGCATACTTCAATGCGAGATGCTTTTAATAATTCCCACAACAAAATTCTGTCTCAAAATCTGGCAGAAAACCCAAAGAGATTCTGGTTAACATAAAGCACACCAGTGCCAAGACACAATCAATACCTTCACTGTGTGATAACAACAGTGAAGTCAATGATGACAGTTATTAAACACGGTTTGTCAAAACTCTTCACAAAAGAAGATGAAGTAAATATTCCTGAATTCCAATCAAGAACAACTGGCAAGATGAGAAGCACAGAAGTAGATATCCTCGGTGTAGAAAAGCAGCTTAAATCACTTAATAGAGGCAAGGCCTCCGGTCCAGATTGTATACCAGTCAGGTTCCTCTAGAGTATGCTGATACAATAGCTCTATATTTAACAATTATATACAACTGCCTGCTCACAGAAAGATCCATACGTAAAGGCTGGAAAATTGTTCAAGTCACACCAGTACCCAAAAAGGGAAGTAGAAGTAATCCGCTGAATTACAGGCCTATACCACTAATGTCAATTTGCAGTAGGGTTTTGGAACATATGCTGTATTCAAAAATTATGAAGTACCTCGAAGAAAACGATTTATCAACACATAGTTAGCATGGATTCAGAAAATATTGTTCTTGCAAACTACAACTAGCTCTTTATACTCATAAAGTAATGAGTGCTATCAACAGGAGATGTCAGATTGATTCCATATTTTTAGATTTCCAGAAAGCTTTCAACACCGTTCCTCATAAGCGTCTTTTAACCAAACTATGTGCCTATGGAATATCACCTCAGCTGTGTGACTGGATTCACGATTTTCTATCAGAAAGGTCACAGTTCATAGTAAATACACGAAAAGTCATCGAGTAAAACAGAAGAAATATCTGGCATTCCCAAAGGTAGGTTATAGGCCCTCTATTGTTCCTGATCTATATTAACGACATAGGAGACATACTGAGTAGCCGTCTTAGATTGTTTGCAGATGATGCTGTCATTTACTGACCTGTAAAGTCATCAGATTACCAAAGTGAATTGCAAAATGATTTAGATAGGATATCTGTATGGCACAAAAAGTGGCAATTGACCATGAATAAAGAAAAGTGTGAAGTTATTCACATGAGTACTAAAAGAAATATGCTAAATTTTGATTACACAATAAGTCACACTAAATCTGAAGGCTGTAAATTCAACTAAATACCTAGGGATTACAATTGACAAATAATCTAAATTGGAGGGATCACATAGATAATGCTGTGGGTAGAGAAAACCAAAGACTGTGATTCACTGGCAGAACACTTAGAAGGTGCAACAGGTCTTCTACAGAGACCGCTTACACCACGCTTGTCCGCCCTGTTCTGGAGTATTGCTGTGCGGTGTGGGATCCGCATTGGGTGGGACTGATGTATGACATCAAAAAAGTACAAACAAGGGCAACTTGTTTTGTACTATTGCGAAATAGGAGGGACAGTGTCACAGACATGATATGTGAACTGGAGTAGCGATCATTAAAACAAAGGCGTTTTTCGTTGCGACGGGATCTTCGCATGAAATTGCGATCACCAGTTTCCGCCTCTGATTGCGAAAACATTCTGTTGGCATCCACATACATAGGGCGAAATGATCATCATGGTAAAATACGAGAAATATGGGCTCGCACAGAAAAATTTAAGCACTTGCTTTTCCCCTACGCAGTTCGAGAGTGCAATGGTAGAGAGACAGCTTGAAGGTGGTTCACTGAACCCTCTGCCAGGCATTTTATTGTGAATAGCAGAGTAATCAAGTAGATGTAGATGTAGTGTATCGTTATGTGAACCTAAGAACCATGCATCGATCACGCGACATTGAAGCAGATTGAAAAATTCAGACATGTTCTGAAAGAAATTACTAATCACACTTACCCTCTTTTTCAAACGTGAAACTTCCTTCTTTGTCAATACATCAGCTTTCGCAATAACAGGCACTATATTGACTTTATTGTGTAGTTGCTTCATAAATTCTATATCTAGAGGCTTCAATCTGTAACAGACGAAATAGTTGAAATAAACATATAACAGTACACAACATTTTTTCCAATGCAACTCTAATTACAATAAATCAAAACTGATGTTCATCATTGTAAGAATGACATACACTTTCACAATTGCAAATAGTCACCACTGCCACACTTAAATAAGCACGACAATAACCTACCCAAGCATTATCCAAGTTGCTCAAGTAAGTGGACTATTGCATAAAATATGGAGACTACTTTTGTGAGATGCGAAGAAAATTTCCAGAATAAACCTCACAAAAGGAAGCTGAAACTACACATGATTTTTGCAGTATAAGAAAGCATATCTGTAGCTAAAAAAGTATAATAAAAACACACAAGCTTACAATAATAATTTTATCATCACAGTTACTTTTTATTTTGCTTACCCATGACCAAATGGAGATATGAAATAAAAACAACAATGTATCCTGTTGTCCACTATATTTCTGCGATTCAAACCACTTTCATCCCTAAGAAATCTCTCAAACTGGTCATCAATATATTTGATTATTTCATGGAAACTGAAAAATAAAAAATAAATATATTTCCAACAGTAGAGGTAGAATATCTCTTCAGCTAATGAGGAAGCATCAAAACTAAAACCTTCTATAATGCAGTACTATGTAATTAATGATTTGACATTTCTCTGCTACTACGAAAATAGACTACAGAAGGAAAAAAAAAGTTCAAGCAAAAATATTGTGGTTAGCAAGAAGGTTGAAATTAATTTTTAATTATATGAAATGATCACTGTTTTGTAAGACATTTAAGAAGAATGTCCTGAAAATTCTCAATTTCATGTTAAACACAACTTGTGTAAAAATAAAAAAATAAATAAAAAAAAGCTAAGAAAATATAATGCATGAAGTAATACAATATTGATACAAATGGCAAGCAGAAAGATCTGACATAAATTTTAGCATTACCAATCTGTATTATCAATTGCATCTCCGTATCCTGGTGTATCAACAACAGTAAGCCGGAGCTTCACACCTCTCTCTTCTATTTCCACTGTTGATGCATCTAGCTTCACAGTCTGGTGTGTTTTTTCTGCAATATTGAACAGTTTTCATCAAATTGCGTTTGACAAAGCTGTTTTAGTATTGTATTAAATGTAATGAGGAAGGAAAGAAGATTATGGTTTAACATCCTAATCACAAGGAGGTCACTACAGATGGTGCACAAGCTCTTACTGGAGAAGGAATTTGGCAGAATCCTTTCCAAAAGAATTATTACAGCACTTGCTTTACACAGTTTCAGGAAACCAAAGAAATCCTAAACCAGTATGGCTGGATGGGGATCTGAAGAGTCTCGGGCAAAGATTAAAACACACATATTAGTTAAGGTCAGTCAGGAATCTGCTAATGTTTGAAACACTATTTGTTACAATAACTTTGTCTTTAATCTGCATGTGATGACATTCGCCTACTGATAATGTAACATCTAAAACTACAACAGAACAGAACAGAATACTTTCAACTTCGAAACACCTTCACATGCAGCCATTATTGTCCGATAAAACTAATATACCAGGAGAAATAAAATATTACATGACTTTTGCAAGAGCCACAACTTAATGTATTGAATTCTTTACAATCTTGTCACTATTCCAATGTAGGATGTCATGTATAATGACTGCAACAAAGTATTGACTTACATTTTTGATATAATACTTTAATTTGTACTACAGGGTGATTATAATTAAAGTTAAACTTTGTAAACACCGTAGAAAAAAAACACTGGTCAGAATGACGCCAAATTGTGACAGAATATTGTTGGAGAACAGGGAAAACACACGGAGAAGAAAAAAAAAATTATGTGAAAATTGATCAATAGATGGCACTGTATGTGTTGAAATATATAAATAAAAACACCTGTCATGCACACTACCCATAAAAGTTGGTATAAACACGCTGGGTACACGGCTTTTCTTCCTTTCGCGTCTATGACATTGCCCACGACTGTCTCAATGCAGGATCCCTCTCTGCTTGTAAAGCTGTATTACAAGAATGATGACTGTGCACACGTCACTCTGCAGAAGTTCAGGACACTGAAGGGTTTGAAAAAAGGCGTTGGTCCGATGACTGCCGTGAGTCTGGAGAAAATGATTCAGCAATTCAAAAAGACAGGTTCTTTTGGTGTGCAATCTGTTATAGGGAGGAAACGAATTGATTCAACGTCAGTTGCAGCAGTGGCCACAGCAATGCAAGAGGAAACGAGTGGTGGTGTGCAAACGTGTAGTGCACAGAGAATTGCCCGAACATCGGACATAACCGTGAGCACAATGCATAAAATCCTACACAGCATCCTCCTTTGTTATCCATTCAAAATTACCCATGTGCATGAATTGCTTCCTGTTGACCTGCCAGCAAGAGAGACCTTTGCTTTAGAATTTCTTGCTCACATGGAAATGGACAATGATTGGCCGTGGAAGATTTTGAGGATAGATTATGCCCGCTTCCATATGACAGGATATGTCAATATAAAGAACTGTTGAATATGGGCAATGGAAAATCCACATGCAAATCAACCAGTACCACTTCATCCTGGAAAGGTCACTGTGTAGTGCGGATTTATGGCATCATTTATTGTAGCGCCATATTTTTCCGAAGAGACAGGTGGTTCCGGTTCTGTTACCTGTACCATCACTAGTAAGCACTATGAGTGTCTTTTGCACAACCACATCACTCCAGCTCTCCAACAGCGTGGATGTGATCATTTTTATGTAAGATGTCGCACCTCCGCACATTGCAAATCCAGTTAAGCAGCTGCTGAAGCGCCATTTCAGAAATGCTAGAATTATCAGCTGCCGTCTCCCCACAGCATGGCTGTACCGATCACTTGATCTTAATCCCTGTAACTTCTGGCTGTGGGGCTATCTGAAAGATGTTCTATTCAGTGTTCTGATTGCAAACTTAGCTGCATTAAAGGCATGCATTGCGCAACACATTCTGAATGTGAGCTCAGAAACACTTTGGTCAGTTGTGGAACATGTTGTTTCTCGATTTCAACTTATTCCAGAAATGGTGGACAGCATATTGAACATGTTTTGCACCAGTCGCACAGAAATTAATAATCTGATTTGATTTTGATTGATGCTTTTTATGCAGTTTTTGGGCTCAAGACAGTTAAAAACTGATGTGATTGATGATTTTTGTGTTTTTTTGCCTCAGGACAATTAAAAACCAATGTGGGTGATGCTTCTATTCGGTTTTAGGCCTCAGGACAATTAAAAACTGATTTTTCCTATCCAATGTGGTGTGGCCTTGCCAGGGTGGATGGGCTTAATGTAACTAACAGTATCATGCCTGTATATCCACACACACTGTCTAGTACAGTTTGTTTAACGTCAAACGTACACCTTAGGCATTGTTGTATCTTTCATTTTCCATTTGTACTCAACCATTATTAAATTATGGTGCTTACAGCACCATCTATTGCTACATTTTGTAACTATTTATTTTTCTTCTGACATGTTTTCTCCCCTCTCCGATAATATTCCGTTACAATTTGACATTATTCTGACTTTAATCATAATCACCCTGTACATTTCTAAGAGCACACTGTATTGAATAATCATAAGTTTTAAAATCTTGCACATGGATGGACGCAACAGCAATGTACTCATCACAAGGAAAAGATGAAAAAATACCCAAACCAGTTGCACTAGTACAAGGTTTATTGAAAAGCACTTGACCCAGGTTCTGATGTCTTTAAAAATGTCTTCTTTGGAAGGCTCAATGATTAACACCTACCATGGTTAACATTATATATATATATATATATATAAAAAGCAAAGGTAAAAATAAATCACTGACTTACGCAGAATTTTTACCGTTACCAGTTACATGAAGTTTTGAGGCACATATTAAATATGTAGCCATAAGGCGCAACTGAAGATTAAATTCACCTCCCCAATAATAAAACCACAAAATATTGTACAGCTGTTTATTGATTCTCCCTCATTGCAAATCACATACAATCTTATACTCATCAATTAACAGTAACAATAATAAGTAGAAATTCTAGTGTCAAATACAGATCCCAGTGATATATACAGACTGTACCTACCATTCACAGCACGTTACTCTCATTTATCCCTCCCCCCAACCCCCACCCTTCTGTGGCTTTGTATTTATGTACAGGATGTCTCAGAAATGTTTTGACAGGCTTCGAGGGGGTGTAGAGGGTTTCTGGAAGAACAAATCAAGGATACGAACCCGTGTGTAGAAACATCATCCAACAATGCTACAGAACGCTGAAGTTATAGGCGTTGGCACATGCTATTAGGCCACCCATTCAGCAGAAAATATGACTTTGTACACTGACAGATCATAGGCTGAACATTCCACAGTGTTGTTCATTTTTCAGTGATCACGACTGATTGTCACCATGGCCAGTGGAGAAGTGGAGCTAGCGGAGCTAGCGGCTCCATAAAAAAGTCTTCTCTTCTATGAATGCGATGCTCTGTTAGCTCGGTGGATGTCTGTTTCAGACACAGGTTTCCATTCACATGTTTTCTTTCTCCTCGAACCCTCTAAAATTTCCAATGTTTCTTTTTACACACGATAAAAATAAACTGCAGATGTAAATTCTTGTTTTCATCATCACCCACCAAGGCAACGGAACACTGTAGTCATAAGGGACAAGGCCTATCTACGCAACAGCTAGCACCATCTTCTCCACTGTAGATCATGGCAATCAGTTGCACACCACTGAATAAGAAATAACATTGCAAAACATTCTGCTTACGGCCTGTCAACATACAAAATCATGTTTGCTTCCATAGGAGTGGTCTAATGGCAGGCACTGGTGTCTATAACTTTAACGTTATGTAGCATTGTTGGATGTTGCTTCCAGACACAGGTTCATACCCCCGATTTGTTCCTCACGAGATCCTCCACAATGCCTTGGAGTTCATCACAACTTTTCTGGGTAACACTATTTCACAACGCCAACTGACAAGTTCTCCTTCGCTACTGTGTAGGCAGTTTTAGATCGTATCCTACTTTGTTTATGTTTTAGTTATGTATATATCATTTCTGTAACGTACCTGACACGTCTGATACTGTTGCACCAAATAGTCTAAGGATGAACAAATAAATAAACTAGGTAAATTACTGAAGTGGACATCGCCAAAAATACAGTTCACATGAACTTAGCAATACTAGATGTCAGCTTCGTTGCTGAGGTAATAACACTGTGGCATGTGATGATATACATGCACAAACAGAAAGAGAATGCTGTCAATACTTCTTTTGCATTATGTTAGTTTTTGGAATGTAGGATGTGGTGATAGTTTGATCTGCAACACGTTCCAAAGTGTAGGTTTTGCTGAAAGGTAACGGTTTGAACACTTCAGTTAATAGGGAGGTACTTTTTAACTACCATGAACGCTCACCAAACTATGAGTATTGGCTGTATGCTTCATGCGTTGTACTCATGAACACTGCACATTAGGTACATATAAGGTACCGCAATTCTCAAGACACTGACCTCACATTTGGAAGCATAGTGTTTGCTCTGTTCAGCCATTTTTATTTGTTTTCCCAAATCATTTCAGGCAAATGCTATGATGGTTCCTCCAGCAAGGCCATGGCCAACCACCTACCCTATTCTCATAAAAATATACTAAGCATATTTTATGCTATTTATTTTCACTTTGTAATGACAACGAATCTTACATCACCGTAAGATGATTCCTATGTGAATAAATAAATAAATAACATGCATTTACCTACCAACAAAATACTAACGACATTTATGATATTCAGTTTTTTCAAATAATCACTACATGATTCACACAGATATAGTTAATAACCTCTTTCTGCACTGAAAAGGAACAAAAGCACTTCCTGAGAAATGTTTCTACAATGCAAGAAAATATATTAACTTCCAGAAACATCAAGCCTTCATTTATTATTCTGTATATTTTTAACCCATTAACAGGTTACCAACTTTGCTGTGTGTGTCTTTGCACACAAACATTTCTGCTGTTGGTTTCCTGTTTCCTCTGTTTCAGATGCAGTGCAGTAAACAACCTCAGTGAAGGAAATCTGTTACAAGAATAATAGTGGAGGAAGTAGAACTGGCAAGTGTTCCTGTGTATTTTTCAGAAGTGTAATACAACAAGATTTCTTGTCCTAATAATGTTATTGTTTATCTATTTATTTACACGTCTAGTTCTGGAGGACCAAACTGAGTAGCAAATCTTGAAAGACATGGAACATGTCAGTACACGAAATTACAACACAGAAGTAATAACAGACGAAATAAAATGTTTATCAATCCAAAAAATGTCAAGCCATAAGCTTAAGTAAACGCAATCTACAATATAACATAGGAATCGGCTTGATTTTTCAAGGAACTCCTCAACAGAGTAGAAGGGGTGACCCATGAAGAAACTCTTCAGTTTCAACTTGAAAGTGCGAGGATTACCGCTGCGATTTTTTAATTCTTGTGGCAGCTTATTGCAAATGGATGCAGCCGTATACTGCACATCTTTCTGCACAAGAGTTAAGGAAGTGCAATCCAAATGCACATTGGATTTCTGCTAGTATTAACTGAGTGAAAGTTGATAGTTCTTGGGAATAAACTGATATTGTTAGAAAATGACAATATATATAATCTGAGGTTTTCCAGGCCTACAGAAATCTTGAAAATTTCTCAGGTATTCAGCTGGGTAGCGTCATCCAAAAGGCGCGATATTTCAACAAGCGGACTTCTTGCCATCTTCAGGTGTTCTTGGAGTCTGATTGATCTCTGATGGATGCCGACTTTAATCTCCACCCCTCTCCCACAGCCTCCGTCTGGGTGCTTCCAAATGGCCCGTGGCCAATGGTGGGGGAAGAGCAGGGCTGGGTGGTGGGGGAAGCGCAGCGCCCTGCGATAGATCATGGGCCGCAGTCCTTCCGCGGCCATGGCCGCTTGCAGAACTCTGCTGTCATGGTGACAATGCTTCTTCTTCTTCTTCTTCTTCTTCAGGTGTCCTGACAGTAGCGGATTTCCATGTAGACTGTTGTTGTGTTTTAATCATACTCAAAGCTGGATCCCAAGCATTGCTTAGCTGGAAACCACTGTCTTTATTTATAAAGTTTGTCATCCAGCCGCATCTCCACTGACTCTTTGAGGATACAGCCCCAGAAGGTGTTCAATTACTGTAACACCTTTGTGCCATCGTAGTTCATGTCATGTCCATGTGAGATGCAGTGCTTTACCATGGCGGTCTTGGTCAGCTGTGCGTTGTCTGTGTGGCACTTATGTTTAAGAAAATATATACTGAGAGGCCAATGTCAGAATATCCAGACTAGTGAACAGGGGTCGACAAGAGGTTCGCGAACTTAGACCAATTACTGCCCGTTTCTCAGCCAAAAATATCCTATGAGAATGAGAAGAGTTACACCAAAATATAAGACCATATGACACAAGCGAATGAATATATGCAAAGTAGGCTAATTTTCGTGTTGTAAGATCATTTACTTCAGACACCATTCTAATAGTCAAAATGGCAGCATTTAGTCTTTTCAGGTCTAATACTGTCTACATTATTCCTTTTTATAAAGTGGCTTTACTAGTGAGTACTTAAACTGCCCAGGAAATTGACCATTTTTAAAGGAAAAATTACAAATATGGCTAAGTACAGCACTAAAACGTGCAGCACAGTACTTTAATATTCTGCTAGGCAGTCCATCATATGCATGAGAGTCCTTGTCTGTATCACATACGAGCATTTCCGACATCAATCTCCGAAAGCCATTTTTCAACAGAGTTATGTGATTCCCTGTAGAAACAAAATTTTTATTTAATTCACCAGTAATGCTCAGAAAATGATTCTTACATACTGTACATATATCTGACTTATCAGAAACAGAAATATTTTTACTACAAACTGACTTTATATCATCAACCTTGTGCTGCTGAGCAGACACTCCCTTCACTATTGACCATATGGTTTTAAATTTATCCTGTGAATTAGCTATTCTATTTGTGTACAACATACTCTTTGCCTTCCTAATAACATTTTTAAGCACCTTACAACACTGTTTGCAATGGGCTACAGTAGCTTGATTGTGACTATTTCTAACATTTTGATATAATTCCCGTTTTGTCCTACATGATATCCTTATCCCAGTAGTCAGCAACCCAGGCTGCATTTTACTGTTAGTACCCCATTTAGTACATTCTAATGGAAAATAACTCTCAAAGAGCATGAGAAATGTGTTAAGGAAAGCATTATATTTGTCATCTATGTTATCAGCACTATAAACATCCTGCCACTCTCATTCCTTGACAAGGTTTAAAAAACTCTCTATTGCTGTTGGATTAACTTTCCTACATAGTTTGTAATTATGCGTAACATTTGTTTGAGTACAAAAGCCTTTTAGTGTTAAAATTTGTGCATCAAGGTCTGAAAGGTCATTCACCCTTTTACTAACAGAATACCCAGCCAGTAATGAAGAAAGAATAAAAATATTGTCTATGGCTGTGCTACTGTTCCCCTGCCTCTTGGTTGAAAAAAATACAGTCTGCATCAGGTCATATGAGCTTAGGAGATCAACCAACATCCTTTTTCTTGCATAATCATATACAAAATTAATATTGAAGTCACCACATATAACTAATTGTTGGTACTTCCCTCTATAGCTTGAGCAGAAATGCTTTGAAGTCAAAGCTAAAGGACCTATAAACAACAACAATTAGAAGTTTAGTTTCACCAAATTCAACTGCCCCTGCAGAACATTCAAATACCTGCTCAGTGCAGTGCCGTGATACATCTACGGACTCAAATGGAATACTGTTTTTTATGTACATGGTTTTTCCCTACCCACTCCGCAAAGAAATACTTGAAATACAACCAGCTAATCTGTATCCTGGTAAAGGAAGCCTCTGAATTGTCAAATTATTTAAGTGGTGCTCCGATATAACAATAATGTCAGACTCAATATCTATAAGCAGTTCACTAACTTTATCTCTAACACCTCTTATATTTTTTTGATGAAATATGTTAATTCCTTCTCTATTACATGCTTCTTGTGCTTGATGTAAGCTAATTGTCAAGTAAATACATGTGGTTCCACATCTTCATTGTACTCCACAAGCCACCCAATGATATGTGGCGGAAGGTAAAACTGGCATCACTAACTGATCCCCCTAACCTCCTACATCACGATGGCACAGGGAACAGTGACTGTCAGTAAGCTTCTGTATTGGTTCTAATTTCTCAAATTTTCTTATCGGGGTCATTACACAAAAAGTACCTAGGGAGAATAATATGTCGTCCAATTCTTCCCGGGCAGTGCACTCTTGAAATTTTAATAGCAAACCTCTCCATGATTCATAACGCCTCTCACATAATGTCTGCCAATGGAATTTGTTGATTACCTCAGAAACACTCATGCACTAAGTGACCCATGATGAAACACATTGCTCTTCTTCATTGGATCTCCTCTCTCTCTCTCTCTCGCTCTCTCTCTCTCATCAGTCCTCCTTGGTAAGGATCCCATACTGATCAATAGTACTTAAGAACCAGTTGAATAATCACCTTGTAACCCTCTTCCTCTGTGGATGAGGTCCATTTCCTTAAGATTCTTTCTATGAATCTCAGTCTGGCATCTGATTTTCTTACTATTTGCTTTACATGGTCATTACACTTAAGGTCACTCTGTGTAGTTATTCCTAGATAGTAGTGGCTTCTTTTCCTATGTAGGCACAATATTCCATTTATTTATGTTCAGGGTCAAATGCCAGAGCCTGCACCATTCATCAATTGTCTGCAGGTCATTCTGCAAATTGATACTGTCTTCTGGTGTTGCTACTTTGTTACAGACAACTGAAAAGTCTATAAACAGTCCTAAAGAGCATCTGACACTTTCTGCTATATCATTTATATGTAAAAATGGTGGTCCTATCACACCTCCTTGGCAGTACTCTGGTTCTATTTATGTTTTCCCACCAAACTGTATACCAAGCGAGATGGCACAGTGTTAATCTACTGGATCAAAATTTGGGAGTTTGGGGCTCGAACTCTTATCTGACCGTCCTTACCTACGTTTTCCATAGTTCCCCAAATTGCTAAGATGAATACTGCGATGATTCCAGAGCAAAGGTCATGGCCAATTTCCTACTCCGTCCCTGCCTTATCCAATGCAAGCTAGCATATGTTTTATATATTTACCTGAATATATTATATCTGTAATGTATCTTGTATGTCCTATACTGCTGTGCTGGGTGGTCAAAGGAGGAATATGTAAATAAGAAGGAAACGTATACACTAACAGGTTTTACTAGCACAACTTCTCATCTTAATATAGTAGTGTATCACATATGCCAGTCCAGCACACAATCTTTCTGTGTGAATATGTTAACTGAGATGATGATCTGTGAATGCATGGTTTTAAGGTGATATATACTGATAAAACTGTCTTGAGATTCCAGCTTTGTTAAGTTGTTTAAGATCTATGAGCTTTCAGTTGAGTAATCCTCGGCCATTCTCAAGTGGTGACTGTCTTCTGCTTGCTGCTGCCGTCCTTACACAGCTGCGCTGCCTCCTTTGACGCCATTGGTGCTCACTCCAGCACCATATGTGGCACCATTTCTGTTGCACTCCTACTTTAACCTTCCAACAGCAGAGTTCCAAGCTATGCTTAACTGCAGGCCACTGTCTTTATTGAGGGCATTGTCACAATCTTTTATCTCAATGCCTTCTTTTATGACACTATTCAGAAACTATTAGTCCGCAAAGTAACAGACGTCTCATTGAGTGCAATACAATGTTTGTTTTCTAGAGCATGCTCTGCTATCGATTTCTCAGGGTACCAAAGGCAAAAAAAGTCCCTTGTAATCAACAAAGTGCTGTTCAACAGTAAACACAGTCTATCTGACCTACAAATGTCCAAATGCACACACAGTATTTTACATACTCCTGACATTCTGAGGCCTACATTGTCATTTACAGGCCTTGCTAGTTGTCAAATTGTTGCTGGAGTCCTGAACATCGAGTCCATACCTGACCCAGCTAATCCTTCCTGTTACTGAGCCACAAAACGGCAAAAAAAGAAGCCGCTTCGTGCCTCCTCGGGTGCATTGTGCTTATGTGTCTTCAGCAATGGCTTCCGAAATCAGTAGTTGCTGTAGCTGTTTACTCAGCATCTGAGACTGCTTCCATTTGATGCATCCTGGTCCTCAGAAGAGAACGTTTCTGTGATGGATGGTCATGGCTGTTAGCACGCTGATATCATTCCATGTGGGTAGGTCTTTGATAAACACTGTGGCTGAGATTTCCATTTGTGTTTTTGGTGGGCAAGGATGTCAAGGAATGGTAAGGCACCATCAGAAGTGGTCCAAAAATTCTCCTGAATTTTCAAGTCCATGAGACAAGAAAACAAATGGTCTAAAGTCTACATCAGGGCCAGCAGTAGCCATGATGGTGCTTACCTACAATTCATAAGATGGTAATGTGTCAGTTTTCCATATTGAATGGGTCAATTCTTTGACAAACAATGAGAGGTGAGAACAGAGGCAACGTATTTCTAGTGCCAAAATTGAAACCATTGGCTTGTTTGCTGTATCAGCGAGTTTCAAGAGAAATATTTTATGATTATGGCAGCAAGTGCTATAAAGTGGACTGATTTAAGTGATTTAGTTCGGCACGGTGATGTCGTCCACTGGTGCATCTCTCATAGATTAATTGCAGAGACATAAAGTACCAAATGTGGTGGTGAGATGACTTAAAGGGTCAAGGGTTTGTATGGATGGAATCATCTGGAAGCACAGCAAAAGCTGTCACGTTGAGTAAGTGGACCAACATTTTAATTCAGTCATGGAGAAAGGTAGGTGGATTAATGTTTATCAATAGCAGAGTCACATGTTTGGTACATTAATAAACAATGATCCACTTATTCAGTGTGCTCGTGCAGATCGACTGTGTAGCAACACACAGCAAAGAAATATTTCACTATTTCCAGAATGAGATTTTCACTGTGCAGCGGAGTGTGCGCTGATATGAAACTTCCTGGCAGATTAAAACTGTGTGCCGGACTGAGACTCGAACTCAGGACCTTTGTCTTTCATGGGCAAGTGCTCTACCAACTCAGCAACCCCAGCACGACTCAGGACCTGTCCTCACAGCTCCAATTCTGTCAGTACCTCGTCCCCTTCCAAATTTCACAGAAGCTCTTGTGCACACAAGAGCTTCTGTGGCGTTTGGAAGGTAAGAAATGACGTATTGGCAGAATTGAAGCTGTGAAGACAGGTCATGAGTCGTGCTTTGGAAGCTCAGACAGCAGAGCACTTGCCTGCAAAAGGCAATGGTCCTGAGTTCGAGTCTTTGTCCGCCACACAGCTTTAATTGGCCAGGAAGTTTCATTTCACTGCTTTTTCGAATATATCACTGGCTGCAATGTTGTCCTTGGTCTACAGATACTAGCATGATTTAAACAGCTGTGATTCATAAAAGGAGCAATTAAATCTATAATCCTTGTTAATTCCGAATGTACTATCTTTAAAACATGTCATCTGCCTGCTGCTCTCTCATTGGCTGCATAACACAAAGAGCTGGAAAACCGTCCTTTGTTCGCATCATACCTCATGGCAAGTGCTGGCAACATTCCTTCATGACAAGTATGTCCCTGGCCTATTCGAGCCCTTTACCCAATGATTGTGTTGTAAACATAATGATAAAAGCAACTAGGCTTCGCAGGAGCTATGTCCAGGGCACTGTCCCCAAAGTACTCCATAAACAGGTTGGTTATAACAGGAGCTCCTGAGATTCCCATTGCAACACTGTCCATATGGTTCAGATTTTCTCCACCATACAAAAATATATGGTGCTGTTGTGTGTGCTTAAATAAATTCACAACCTTCTCGTCAAGTAACTGAGAGAGCAGATCTATACAATCTTAGATGGGAACCTGCATGACACAAGCATTTAATTCAACTGATGAAATCTGTCATATTTTGATGTGGTGCACACAGAGACAAATGTCTGGAGTAAGGAGGCTGGCCACATGTTTCATGACTTTGTAAGTTGGTGGTAAATGGTGCTTACGATGGGAATAGGGTTGTGTTCATCTTGTGAACTTTTGGAAGGCTATACAATGTATATGGTCGTAATGCCCAAAAGAGAACATTTTTAATGGCATTCTCTTCCAGTGAATGCTGCTTGGGAAGCTCGAACAACTTACTCAGTGTTCTAGATGGTGGTTCGATCAATAATTTTGTTATGTCTCGTCCTCCATCACCATTCGAATCTTCACATAGTAGTCAGATCATTCCATGATGTCGGTGCATTGCCCTTATCATCTAGTAGGACTATGACGAGAGAATCATGGAATCTGCGAAGACCATTGCGCTCAGCTCTAGTCACGTTCAAGGCTGGCAGCTTGGATTTCGAGAGAAAGCAGCTTGTTTCTTGATAAATTTTCTCTGCAGTTTCACAGGGCATCTTGCGAACTGCATGTTCCACACAATGTATTGTGTCAGCGAAAGGGCTACTCCATAGTTAGGGTGTAAAATTAGCGAGTCCCTTCTTAAGAGCTGACATGGCACCCATGTTGATATTTCTCACCGCTATGTAGATAATGATGTGCTCTGTTGTTTTACACGCTGTCACTGCAAAAGCTGGCCCAATTTCCCTTTCTGTCTCTCTGTGGTTTTACACTGTAATGATATCTGTTGTACTACTGTGGCTGCATCAATCTATTCCCAATCCAAAGCTGAGAGTGACTCCATCAGCCACAGGTGGGAGGCCATTAGTTTCCACCATGGCGACGAAATGTGGTGCAGCATTAAATATTTAGGGAAGCTGCATGTTAAGAAGGCAAATTTATTAATCTCCTTAGCCCTCCTACTACACTGTGTGATTCCACCCTTTGCTGTCACGAGCCACCATACCAACAATGCTGGTGCCAGGAGAATTTTTTGTGGTGCCAGCTTTGCCCTGCTGTGAGAGAGGATTCATCACACCAGAAAATAGATGGAAACAAAGGGCCGCAGGCTGATGGCTGTCCACCCGCAGCTGACAGAGTCACTTTGAATTCAGACTGTAATGATGCAGGCCCAGTGGCACAAAAAGAGGTCATTACAGAGCAAAACCGTGGAGAGACAGAAAGGGAAATTCAGCCAATTTTCGCAGCGACCGCATGGGGCAGAATGTAGAACAGGACGCATCATTATCAAAGAGACGATGAGAAACATTGAAACAGGTGCCATGTCAGCTCTTAGAAATGGACTCAGTTTTGCACCATAACTATGGAGTATCCCTTTTGTTGACACAATAAGTTGTGTGGAACATGAAGTTTGTTGAGAAACAAGCCGTTTTCTCTCAAAATCCCAGCTGCCAACCTAAAATGTGACAAGAGCTGGGTTTAATGGTCTTCACAAACTTTGCAATGATCCTCTCGTCATAGTCCTGCCAGCTGACAAGGGAAATGTAGTCATCATTACGGAACAAGCCAACTATGATGCAAATATTCAGTTGATGCTGGAGGAAGAGACATATAAAAATTATTGAGAGACCCAACATCCAGAATGTTGAGAAAGATGTTGGAACTTCTCAAGCAGTTTTCACTGGAAGAGACTCTCACTAAAAAACTTCTCTCTTGGGAACCACAATCACCTACATTTTGTGGTCTTCCAAAGGTTCACAAGAAAACAACACCCCTACAGCCCATCGAAAGAAAAATTGGACTACTGACTTACAGACTTGCAAAACATGTGGCCAACCTCCTTATTCTGAACATTGGTCACGATGTGCACCACATCATGAATACAACCAACCAACCTCATCAGCTGAATTAAATGCTTGCATCTTGGAGAAGGAGATATGATCATAAGCTTTGATGTAGTGCTATTATTCATGTGAATTCTCATCAAATATTCTATAGATCTGCTCTCCCAGTTACTTGATGACACCTCTGTTGATATATTTAAGCAAGTCCTGACAATGTCGTCACATTTTTTTGTGGGATGGAGGATATCTTAATCAGATGGGAAGCCCATTAGTTCTTGTTAAAGGGGTTGACCAAAGCATCCGACCCCACCCATCGGCGTTGAACCGTGAGGTAAGACGGCTGTTGTGTGCGACGTCACGACGGCGTGGAGTTTCTGAGGGCGGCATGTTTGTAGGTCGTGTTGCTGTTTGTGGTGCCCTCTGGTAGTGTTTAGGGGTTTCGTGGTGTGGTGTATTGGGTTCAGTTTGGTGTTAGTGCTTCTTCTGGCTGGTTCTCGTTTTGGCTGTGTGTGGAGTGGAATTGGTTTCAGTGAGTTAACGATTTAGTGTTTTTGTGTGACAGTTATTGTAGTACTGTTCACCGTAGGTTGTGTGTTAATTTGAGTAAATTAATTTGTTGCTGCTCTTGTTTAGGTATGGATATGACGGATAAAATTAATAGTGTGCGCTGGCATGCTATGAAGGGTGCGACTCCATTGGAGTTGATAAAATTTCTGAAGCTGTTTGGGTTGATTGCGGAGGTGGTGAAGTGTGCTGTTTGTGGGCATAAAATGACATTGGCAAAAGTTCCACCATCTTGGACCAGGGACAGTTATATGTGGCGGTGCCGTAGGGATAACCTATGGCACTCCATATGTTGCGGTTCCTGGTTCGAGAAGTCTAGGTTGGGCATGTGCGAGATTGTGTTGTTAACATATTACTTTTGTTATAAATCCTCTCTCAGTTTTTGCGCCCATGAGACTGGCGTGAGTGAGAGGAGTGTGCTTGACTGGTTTTTGTTTTGTCGTGAAGTATGTTCTGAGTTGATTAAGTACAGGGGGAAGTTGGGTGGGCCTGGGGTTGTGGTGGAGGTGGATGAGTCACAGTTTGGGGGAAAGGAAGTATGGGAGGGGTACGTCTGTGGTTGGTCTCTGGGTGTGGGAGGCTGCTGTACCAGGGGGTTGGTGTTCGGAATGTGTTTTTAGGGTTATGAAGGGGCTGACTAAAAGGGAATTAGTGAGGTTAATTGAGGAGTTTATAGAACCGAGTTCTACTGTAGTTTCTGATGCTTTTTCTTCATATAGGGGGTTGGGTATGAGGGGGGTACAATCATTTACTTGTGACCCATAGTTTAGAGTTTAAAAATTATGAGATGGGGGCTTGTACGAATGCTATAGAGGAGATGTGGGGGGGCATTAAGTCAGTTCTTGGGAGAGGAAGGGGTGCTCTTATAACCTTCAGTCTCATTTAAATGAGTATTGTTCGTGGTAGAGCGTCCCTGAGGGGTTTATTATTTTTTTTATTTTTATTTTAGGGTGGGGGCTATCAGTAAGATGTACAGGTGGTTAGTTAGGGTGGTTTGGGCGGGTGGCTGCGGCTCGCGCGGAGGGGGGGGGGTTAGTAGTTGGTAGTGTTTGCGAGGGGGAGTGTGTTGGTTTGTGATTTAGTTGTGGAGGATCTATTTTGCTGCAATTTTTGTTGAGTTGTAACGTGAGATTGAGATTTTTTATTTTGCATTTGTTTTTTGTTTATGGGTATTTTACTTTGGGGTGAGGGAGGAGGTTGGGTCGGGGTGTGGGTGGGTTGGATCTTTCTTTTGATTGTGTATTTTTTTCACTGGTGTGTGCGTGTGTGTGTTTTATTTTTCTTGTTTTTAGTGTATTTGTTGTGTGGTGTTGTGGCTAGTGGGGTGGTCCTGAGTTGTGTGGTTTGTTGTATTGGTGATTTGGCATTGTATGTTGGTTTGTAGGTATGTAGTTGAAGGGAAGTTTTAGATTCCAAGTTGTGGTCATATCTGTGGGTTTTTTGGTATTGGGAGTTGCTGTTGACCTATGTGGGAGAAGCGAACTCTTTGATCCCAATTTGTGGTTGTGGCTGTGGGTGTTCCGATATCGGGAATTGCTGTTGAGCTATGTAGGTCAAGGAAAGTGTTCATTTCCAATGTGTGGTTGTGGGTGTTCCGGTATCAGGAGTTGCTGTTGAACTATACATGTCAAGGGAAGAGTCCGATTCCAGAGGATATTGTGTTTATGGGAGTTTTGTGTTGGTGGTTTTTTTCCTCATTTTGTGTGGTTTGGTATGGTGGTGTGTGTCTACATTTGTTTACATTTACTTTGTCCCCACCCAAAAACCCCCGTTTCCCACGCTTGTCCTGTTAGCTTCATTAGGTTTTTTGTGGAATGTGTGTGTGTTGGTTTTTCAATGTATTTTCATGTTTGTTGTCATGTTTACACAATGACATCATAAGCGCCATATTGGAGTCATAGTGTATGGTCGTTTCCACCATATTTGTGACATCAGGTGTCAAAGCAGACAGGTGGAATCGGAAACTTCTGTATTTCCTGTTAAAGCCACCCTATTTTGAGGACATGCCCTACACAAGGCTCCTACAAAGCTTAGTTAATTTTATCATTATGCTGATGACACATTCACTGTCTGATCTTATGGACTTTAGAAGTTGGGAGAATTCTTGGATCATATCACCAATATCAATGACAACCCTCACGATCACAATGGAGAGAGAGAGGTCCTTACTGATCCTTGTCTGCTGTAAAACAAATGGGTGTCTCAGACACAGTGTTTACCAAAATCCCATCCATATCTACACTGGCAGCTACCACCATCCACCGCAGAAATGTTCTGTTCTGCGGACCCAGGCATATTGACTGAAGCTGTCTAATATGCTGCAACCTGCCAAAGTAACTGAGCCATGTATGGGGAGAATTCAAGGAAAACAGCTACAACAACAGCCATATTTTGCAACCCATCTTTATGAAGACACATAAGTAGAACGCCCCCACATTTTTGCCGTTCTGTGGCTCAGTAACAGCTCGTAAAGAGGCACAATACTGACTCAGACTTCAGGGCTCCAGCATCTATTCAACAACTTGTGAGGCCTATGAATTACCGTGTAGGCCTCAGAATGCCAGGAGTATATAAAATACTGTGTGGGTGTGGACAAGTTTATGTTGGACAGACTGTATGCACTATAGAACATCACTGTGTAGAGAATGAGAGATGTTTTCACTCGCAGTACCCAGAGAAATTAGAAGCAGCGGAGCAACTCCAGTACACAGACACAATATTGCAGTCGATGTGACATCTGTAATTTCTAAATTATTTATTCTAAAACATCATAAAAGAAGAAATCAAAATAAAAATGAGTGACAAAACACTGTGGCCTACAGCTAAGCACTACTTGGGACCCAGAAATCAGAAGGTTGAAGTGTGCATGCAACCAAGACATTGCCGTACATGACAGGAAAAAGTTACAAGTCTTTTAGCTCACACTACGGCACTTGCATCCAATCTTTTAACACCAAAACTGGCAGAAACAGCTACAAAATTTAACCCCGAAAATTCGAGCTATCGCTACTGAAATAAGCAGACCAGTATTTGCACCTCTAATATCTTTATGACAGTTATCACCATGAATGGATAGATGATATACCAACATACCTATATAGTTCAATATCTTACGAAAGCTGTAACTACAGTCTTAATACATTTCTAAATATTGAACCCTCTGCTTATATAGTTTCATACTCGATTGACATTGGTGGATACATCATCCTTTTGATTTGTTTTGCAGCATCATATTAGTTCAAAACAAAATCCTCTAATGCATCACAGCTGGAGCAATTCACTAAAGACCAAAGCAATTTAGGGGATCCAATTGGCACTCATGTTTATTATCTAACATTCGTGATGATACTGGTAGATTAAAATACACGAAAGTCAACTACACACTCCCATCAGGGAATTATCACAACTTTATTTTACTTCAGTGGTGCACACTATTTATCTTTTTGTAGGGCACTATGTCAGATAGCGACTAACCACACTGTGTGATAGTTGTTTTATCAGTGTTCCCAAAGAAACCACTGAATCACCATTTTCTTCTATGGACTTATAAAATTGTAGTACTTCATGGCAGATATCTTGAAAGAATAGAGATACTGTCAGTTACTACTGATTTTATAAATCCCCCTAAGGAAAGTGTTTCATGCTCTCAAATGTGGTCTCAACCTGATGACAGTGCAGTCATTTGATGTTGCCCCCATTTCAATGAAAACAGTGTTAATCAGTTTTAAAAAAAGATTTGGTTTTTTCGGTTGTTACGGTTAATAATCCTCCCGTAGTTCAGAACTTCACAAACTTCTGGTGGAAGATATATGTTCTTCGTGGTACTGAAAGCGCAAATAAGGTGTTATCAAGTTAAGATGTATGTATTACATTTACATTAAAGGAGTCATCTATCTCCCTTACTGCTTATGATGGAAAGTTACTCACCGACAGCATCTGGTACAATTCGTTCTGGATACAAATCTGTCAAAAACAGACTGTTAACGAGAGTTGACTTGCCTAAACCAGATTCACCTACCACCATCAACGTAAATTCAAATCCTTTCTTCACTGACTTACGATGCACTTGATTTGGCAAATTTGCGAATCCTACATATCCCGGCGTTTCGATACTTGCGAACTATAAAACGGAAATGCAATCATTAGTGTACAGAAATCCACTCAAAACTGAATTTATCGCCATGCAAGCACTATAACTGATTGACTTACTGTTTTCACTGATTCGTTCGACATAATATACTACTTTGTATCAACCAACACTACTATCACAACACTTACACACACTCACTCTTGTTACAACCTAAACAAATACAGGGCGTTGACAGTCTTTGGTTTAGCGCGCTCTATCATTGCCAACATGTCATATCCTATTCGCAGAGTATTTCCTGGTGGAAACATTTCAGAGTACTTCGTAAACATTGTGGATCGACCAGTATTCTCTGGGATCTATCGATACGATCCTAAAAAACTTTTTGTTACTTGATAGTGCATCAAATGTCATGCAAGTGGTATACACGTCTGAGGACATTCGCCAAAATCCTGACAATATGTAAGTAGATCGAAGATAAAACTATTCTCTTCCGCAACAACAATTTTGCAATTACGGCTACTAAATAGTTATAACATAAACACCACACTTTAAGGGCCACTACATCAATGAAGCGGAGCTGTAAGAAAGATACAGTGTAGTAAAAATTTTAGAAGAAGTTTTTATAATAAGAAACATCAATTAACATCGAAATATAAAAACTTTGACATTAACTTATCAAAGATATTGGTGGTTGAACTACGTGGATTAAATTACGTGTAGAAATATAGCAACCAGCCACTTTTTATATATATCTTTATTTATGGCTGTTGTAATAACAAGAAAAATGTTTCTCGATTTGCAGTAAACTGCTGTGCCATGATATTTTAAAATATCCTTGATTTTTATATAAAACCCTCTTTGTAATTCGTTTAGTTACTGAATAATCCATACCCTGTAAATAAATAGTTTGCATGTGGAACTCTGTTGGTGAAACTTAATACGTCTGCTATAGGTTATGGGCCAAGCCATAAGAAATTGGAAAATACATGATTAAAGAAGACTGAAAAATTCAAAGTATGCCCGTAAAGTTATACAGAAGAGGCAAACTTTCCGTAAGAACATGAAATGGCGATTATAAAGTGATTATTAATAAACTTGAAGGACATAATGCTTGTGTAGAATGATACATCCCTACAGTGCTTCTTTCATAAGAACTTAAAGATATTATGTGCGAACGTGTGACAGTGCCACAGGCAACACCGCGTGAACAAAAGGCATCGTACGCAGAATGACAAAAGGATGACGCGAAAGCAGCAAGTCTGATAGCAAATTTGTGGACTTCTGGTGACGTGCAATAAGTTAAAGAAATGAGGAATAATTACGTGCGTGATTTTCGAGTCAAGTGCGATGAAACAAAAGATTTTAGCGCACATCTAGCTAAACTGCGTAAGCTATTTGTAGTTCCATTCGATAAATTAAAGAAACGTGAAAAGAATATGTAGACTAGATTCTAGAACAATGTTAAATGGTCAGATTTTATCCACATTAGAAAACGAATATTATAATTTTGAAGATCGTTGTGACGAAAGACCATTGGGAAAAGGGTTAGAATTTACACATGGCATACTTACTGAATGCCATGGATCAAGGTTGTCAAGTAGCTGCAATTATCTCTATTTCCGAAAAACATTTGACATGGTACCACAACTACACTTATTATAAAAAGTACAATCATATGGGGTATCAAGCGAAATTTGTGACTGCGTTTAGGATTTTTGTGTATGGCATATGCAACAAGTTACGTTGGACGGAGACTAATCGACAGCTGTAGAAGCGACTTTGGGTGTACTCTAGGGAAGTGTCTTGGGACACTTGCTGTTCACGTTGTAGACAATATTAAGATTAACTTCAGATTTTTCCCAGATGGTGCAGTTACTACAATGAAGTACAGTGTGAATGAAGCTGCTGCCAGACCTTCATAAGATCTCAAAGTGATGCTGAAATTGTCAACTTGCTGTAAACATTCAAAAATGTAAAATTCTGCACTTCAGAAAAAGAATAAATGTAGTATCCTATGACTATAATATCAGTGATTCACAATGGAATCAGTAAATATATACAAATACTCGAGTGTAATGCTTAGTAAGGAGATGAAATAGAAAAATTACTTAGGCGCAGTCATGTGGAGAGCAGGTAGCAAACTTAAGTTTATTGGTGGAATACTAGGGAAATGTAATCAATCTACAAGGGAAATTTCTTAAAAACCACTCATATGAATCATCTTAAAAAATTGCTCAAGTGTATGGGACCCATATCAAATAGAACTAACAGGGATATTGATCATATACAGAGAAGGGCAGTATGCATGGTCACAGGTTTCTCTGACTTGTGGGAAGGAATGTTGAAAGAACTGAACTGGCTTATTCTTGATGATAAATGGAAATCATCCCAAGAAAGTATACTTACAAAGTTTCAAGAATCAGATGTACCGAATATCTGTAGGAATATACTACAACCACCTACATTTCACTGCAGGAATATAATATAAGACCCTTCATTACAGCACATACAGAGCTGTTTAACACTAGAACAATATCCTCATATCTCGAGATACACAATAACGCAAATGTGGCTTCAGAGCGGTTGTAGTCTTCCCCAACCTATCTTCCTAATCCATGTGCCACCAGACAACAGTGTAGTGCCAACCATTGCTAGGTGAATCTTCTTGCTCTCAGTGGCTTTTGTATCTTTGAGGCATAACAACAGAAAATGTTTGACCAGTCTATATTTTTGTTCTTAACTGTATTATTGTGGTATGATTATAATTATTTTAGTAGCATGCGAACTTACTGTTATTTTTCTTCCTTTTGAACTGAAGATCGTCATGATCAGAAGCCTGTGCCTCTCCCGAATATAATAACAGCGAATTTGTACGAATATTTGCTGAATCTATAATTTTGTTCTTGTTTCTATTTATGTGCGTTTACTCTAATTATTTTACCAAAACACGCGTTAACTATTAGTATTTTTTTCATTACAGACTCAGAATGGTATTACAAGAGCATTTTTTGACTTAAATATCTCAGCTGACGTAGAAGGAGTCCACCAAATATTGTCTGATGGTATGGATGAGGATAAAGTGCGAGCAACTTCTTACGATTTAGAAGAGGAAGACTGTGACATTGATGTATCAGAGAACATTAAGGAGTGGGAGGAACACTCAGAAACAGAGTAGAGCAACAGCACACATGTGAGCTCTCAGAAAAAAAAGCCAAAGCAGAATTTCTATGTCATCAGAAGCAAGTAAAGACGGTAATAGAGACATTCACTTGGAAAAAAATTCCTTACACTTAACAGAGGAAAACCACCAAGCACAGTCTAATTGCACAGCATCCAAGTGTATCTGGAAAGACTCAAAATACTGATAAAATGGTGGACGCATGGAAGCGTCCAATTGATCATGACGTGATATGAGACTGGTCTGAAAAGTCCTTGGAACAGAATAGAAAAAAAGTTCTTACATCACTGAAACTTTTTTTAAAATTTTTCAATGTAGTCTCCTTATAGATTAACGCACTTGGTCTAACGATGTTCCAGTGCCTTGATCCCATCTCGAAAACGAGTTTCCTCCAGGTCTGCAAAATAGTTGTCAGTTCCGGCTATCAATTCCTCATTTGAAGTGAATCTTCGTCCACCAAGAAAAATTTCCAGTTTTGAAAAGAGATGGAAGTCTGACAGGGGCGAATAAGATGGGTGTGGCAACAATTCATACCTTAGTTCATGTAACTTTGCCATGGCGATGGCACATGTGTGCAGATGCACATTATCTTGATGGGACACGATTTTCTTCCTCGTTAAAGCACGCCTTTTTTCACATATCTTCTGTTGAAATTTGTCGAGGAGGTTAGCATAGTATTCTCCAGCAATTGTTTGCCCAGTGGGGAAATAATCTACAAACAGTATCCCCTTCGCATTCCAGAACACTGATGCCACGATCTTTACCACCGAAGGAATTGTCTTTGCTTTCTTTGGTGACAGAGAATCAGCATGTTTCCTACTGCTTTGACTGTTGTTTTGTCTCTGGGGTATAGTAGTGCACCAAACCGGCGCAAAAAATCTTGTTCGTTTCTCCAGCATCAAGTGTTGTGCAGATAATTTTTTCATTTCTAATTCTTCAGTTAAAATGTGTTATACTCTTTCAGATTACATCTGGCAAGCATGACCGTTCTGTGCACTTTTGCAATGATTTCTGGAGTAGTGACATTCTTGGCCTACCACTTGCAGATCATCATCTAAGCTCTCCTGATCAAATTTAAATTCATTTGTCCACTTGGCAACAGTTGAATATGAAGGAGCAGAGTCCCCCAGTGTATTCTGGAAATCGTCATGAATGGCTTTCGTACCTTTCATAACAAAGTACTTAATCACTGCTCGAATCTCTATTTTTTTCCATTTTCGAAAATCACTATGCGGGAACAACAACAGAGCCACATCACCGCCACAACTCTCTTCCAAGAGCACTGACGTTGCAAATGTTTACAGGCAACAGTCCAATGAAATCACGTGAACAACTCATTGCACTAGCACTGACCTCTTGTGGTGATTCTGAGAACTTTTCAAACCACCCTCATATATATGATTGTTAGACTTTCAAATCAGTATATTGACAGCATAAGCCAACATTATTCACAGCCTAAGTTTGCACAGCATACTGATCAGAATTAAATACATGCCTTCATAGGCCTTTTATACATGGCAAGACACGTGAAGGTGAAGGAATCGATCTTGAAGATTTGTGGGGTAAAAATTTCTATGCCAACTCCGTCTCTGTCTCACAAATGTTCAAGATTGATTCTTCCATCTTTATGATGTCCTGCCGTGTATAAAGGGTCTATGAAGGCATGTATTTCAGTTCAATCAGTATGGTGCGCAAACTTAGGCTGTGAATAATTTGAATGTCTAACAATCATATTATCTACCATATCATCATCAATGACCACTTCCAAATGTCCACAATTTTATCAATAATTCAGCACTTTCAATTTATTGCCTGAATGCTGCTTGGTTAGATTGCACTGTTGATGGTAAGGAGTGTTTTTCCAAGTAAATGTTTTGTTATCTTCTTCCCTTGATTCTGGCGTCAAATAGAAATTCTGCTGTTCTTCTTCTCCTGCAAGTCTCACATCTGTGCAGCTCTGCTCTATTACTGCCTTCCTCCCACTCTTCAATGTTCCCTGATGCATCAGTGTCACACCTTTCTGTTTGGCATCTACTTTGCTCCAGCTGCATCTTGATGCAGCCTTTTTTTTCTTCCTCCTCACCCTTCAGTCCCTTGATGCTGCGATCAAAGTGCTAGGCAGGAGCACAGCTGGAGCGTTCATGGTTACTGACTGCTGTTTGGCTAGTTCTGGCGTACTGTGTCTAGTTCTACATAACAGAGAAATGTGAATGAAAGGACAGATTGGCTCATATTGCACACTGTTAAGAACAACGACACAAACCAAAGAGCAACATTTGTAAAAGAAAAAATCTACATAAAGTATTGTGTAGTATACTGAAATGGTACAAGCTTCCTTTAATTTCAAGGAAGTAGTTTTGGCGATAAATTCCATTATATCCTATAAAAAAGTAATATGGACAAACCCTCATATAATTGTTTTCCATCTCAAATAACATTTTTTTTCTTACTGTGATATAATGTGACATTCAAATCTCCAGCAAGCAAAATGTATGTTAGAACAAAAACTGCAAAACAAGTTGAAAATATTTTACTAAAGAAATACAATATGTTAAATTATAATTTATGAAAATCAATACAGTTTAATATAGAACATAAGAAATTAAATTTTTGGTATCTGTGAAAGGCTGCACTCAGAAAGACAAAATTAGAAACAAAGTAATTAGTGAACAATTAGGATTACAACAAATAATGTAAAAGGCAATCCAATTAAAAAATGGAGAGAACATGTACTTCATACACTACCACAAAGACTTCCTAAAATAGCAGCAGATTATAAACCAGGGACAAGAGAAGCGTGGGAAGACTGAGGATGAGATGGTAAACCCAGAGCAGGCCCTAGGCCTAGCCCTGAGGAGACATAAGAAGAAAAACGAACATCAGTTAGCCACAATTTAAAGATCACATTCTACAAAAAAAAAAAAAAAAAAATAGTGCATGTAAAAGGCTGATTCTGGTGCACATTTTCCTGACTCATCAAATTCAAGCAAAAATCTGGCAAAAATCAAGGAAAAATCGACAAATTTAGGGAAAACATGATTCTCACCAAAAACAGCGATTTTTTGGAAAAAGAGGGAAAACCTGTTTCACAAGGGGAAAGAACAACAATTTCTACAAGAATTTTCACTCTTTGCCCAGATTTTGATCAAGCAGCAATTTTTGTAAAATTTTACCTTTTCTTGCATTTCACACAATTTTGCTCCAGTTGGAAAGACACAGCCAAAGCAATGACAGATTTGCCACCACAAAGATAATTCTCATGTTCTTCCTCCCAAAATTCAATGTGTTCTTCATATAATTTAATGTTATCCTGATGAGTGATTAATATACAGAGTGTCCTACCTAACTTTGCCACCTCACACATCTCTGGAACAACAATAGATATTCAAAAATGCTTTACACCAGCATGAACATACGGCAGAGGCTTAGGAAACCAAATACTGTGCTAAGTTTTAAAATGTAAACAAATGCTATTTTCAACACAAACTTTTGTATTTTTAAATGGACACCACATGTTATTTCGTGTGTAATCAATAGCATAAAAATCACAAAAATAATGGTGTTGGTTGCATCACAATACGTCAGTTACATCCTGAGAAATTGCGAAGCGAAGTCGACACTTGAAATAAATGAAGTGCACAGCTAGCGCACATCCTGAGACTCAAGCTTGTACCTCACGTTGCCTGTGTCAGGGGCTCACACAATGGAAAGGTATGCACAATCCACAAAAATAAACAATGAACAAGTACAACCCAAAGCTACGTTTTTCAGATTGTAAATGTATGTTTATTCTAGAGAAATGACAACTAGTGCTACAATTAGAGATAACACACTTGAATTCACTTTGCTAAATACATTTACTAGGCCCTGTCGCCCACAGAAACTGTATTGTTGTGCATTACATCCAGAATAGAAAATACACCCACATCTTGACCAATGAAACTGTCATGTAAACATGTGTTCAAAATGCCATCCGTTTGCATCAATGCACATTTGCAGATGGGTAACGAGAGAGTGTTGCACAGACTGTAGAGTTTCTACAGATATTGCCGCACACGCCGCAGTAATATGATGTTGCATATCCTCTACTGTCGTTGGGGGTTCTTGATACACTCTATCACTGCACCCCAGAGAAAGAAGTCTAATGGCGTCAAGTCAGGGGACCATGCTGGCCATCACACAGTACCTCCCCACTCTATCCACCTATTGTGAAATGTCGCATCTAGAAAGTCTCTGGCAACTTTTGCATTGTGTGCGGGACATCTATCATGTTGGAACAACATTCATAGACGAGTTTCCAATCCTAGATCCTCCATGAGGAGCGCTAATGTGTGTTGAAGAAGTGATACATATCACTGTCCGTTCAACGTTCCACGGTAAAAATAGGGACCTACAATACAGTTAGCAATGATACCGCACCAAACACTGACATTCCACTGTCGTTGATGAGCAACTTGGCGAATCCAGTGGCGATTTTGCATGGACCAGTAGTGCATGTTACGCAAATTCACATTACTATGACTTGTAAACGAAGCCTCGCCAGTAAACAATGTATTGCTTAGGAATACTGGATTACCTTGCAACTGCTGAAGCGCAAAACGACAGAATACAATGCAGGATTCAAAGTCATTCCCGTAACGTTCTTGGTGTAGTGGGATATGGAACGGATGAAACTGATACCGATGCAAGATTCTGCACACACTACTGTGGCTTATTCCTACACCTCGTGCAATTTCTCCTACGCCCACCTGAGGATTGTGTGCTACAACAGCCAGAACAGCAATTTCGTTTCCATTGCCAGTCGCTGGCGTTGTACGTCGACGTTTTGTGGGAGCCCAGCTTCCTGTTTCCTAGGGTGTCTTGCAGATGTTGCCAATGGTTCGACGTGACGGACACTGGCGACCTGGGTAGCGTTCAGCATACAGTGTCACAGCTGCGGTTGCATTTCTGTGATATTAGCCGTAAATTAAAATAATATCTAGTTCTTCTTCATTACTGAAGGCCGGCATATCGACTAGATGACAGCAAATGTAACAAGCCACAAGCAAACAGGTTTTAATGTGGCAACGTATGTGGATTAGGTTACAGTAGGAGAGCAGTTCAGCAGACCAGATTAGGAGACACTTTTACACTGAAGGTAGAGCGTGCCGTTGTGGTATTGGGCGGGATACAGGCGCCAGTGCAGGCAACCCCTGCTTGAGCACAGTACTACATGCGACGCATTACGTCAGAAACTGGGGCGCCGTTGCTATCTTTTACAAGCCACATATTTCAGAACGTATGAGGTTTAGAAACGTGAAAACAAGTGTGTTACCACTAATTCTGCCTCTAGTTGTCATTTCACAACAATAAACATTATGTGCAGGACATCCATGATTCTGATACCGCATTATTTGACACATTATAAGAGGTACAGCTCAAAAAGGCGATAAACTATCCCCCTTTAGGAGTGCCATCAATGAAATATGGGCCAATGATGTGTTGTCATACAATACCATACCATACATTAACACTCCACTGACGTAGTACGTCAATCACATCACGATTACTGGCAGTGTGAGGTGCATGCTTGAGTCTCAGGATGTGCGCTAGCTATGCGCTTTGTTTGTTTCAAGTGTCAACTTCGCTTCACAGTTTCTTGGTTTCCTAAGCCCCTGTCGTTCGTTCATGCTGGTAAAAGCGTTTTTCGATATCTATTATTGTTCCAGAGATATTTGAGGTGGCAGAGTTAGGTGAGACACCCTGTATATCCACGGTAAATTTTTCTTCAAAACGTGCTCTAATTTTTCTTCCTTCAGCCATGTAATGATGTTGTTTTAAATTATATCACCTCGGTTTTTGCATGACCAGCTGCAACAACCTTTGTGGGCCCATTTACATAGGAAACATTTCTCTAAATAAATGGAGAAAACTAATACTAAAGAATGCAAAAAATGTAGAGTGGAGAAGTCACTTGGTGACCATTATTCGTACAAGTACACAAAGAATAAGCATTTGCATATTTGAAAAGAATGTACTAGAAACAATCACAAAATTAGGTATGTTAACGGTGGCAGAGTGCTTTGCCCATGTGGAAAATATGTCACAGCTGCTTATTACAAGGAACTTTTAAAACTAATCTCGAATGATGAACACACAACACTATTGACATCCATGAAAAATTATGAACAAACTGAATCTAGTATAACAACAAATTAATGAATAAAGTGGCCAAAATTTAGAGATTTAGACTTTGTGCAAGCAGGGATCTAAGAACAAAATACAGTTAAATGCAAGATCTGTTAATGAAAATATCATAAGAAATTATCACCATCTGCGAAAAATGCTGACTGTTATGCTTCGATCTGCAGGTGACAAAACAAGAAAAAATATATCAAATGCCATTAATTTTAATATTTTAATTGTTTTTATGAAAATCCAAAATCTGGGGATGAACATATAAGCAAATGTAAAAATTATTATCAAGATTATGCAAATATGAAAGTGATGTGGAACTGAAGTATGTAGATGTATCTTTAGATAGCATTTACTATCGGCCAGACACAAAAACTGGTAGAAATACAGGAAAGTGAGAAAGAAATTTTAAACATTTTCACTCAAGGTTCTATGCTGATCATCATATGTCAATTTTTTCTTGCCATACATGACTATATAAACAAGTTTATCTTTCGGAATTTTATCACTGAATATGGCACACACTTTCATTGTTGTTTTTTGTGTTGCCAACAGATTCATGCTATGTGACATGTTTATGATGAAGATGTGGCTATTTTCAATGAAACTGAATGGATGTATGTTAATGTTGCCCCTCAACTGTGTGATACGTTTGAAATCGTGAAAAGCATCGTAAGCCTTCTAAATGCTAGAAGGTGGGTCGGTGTTCCACATTTCTTACGAAAAATTTCAGTTCTTCTATTCTTCAGGTAGACAGACTGTAGTTTGAAGTGATCGAACAAGGAAGAGTCAGCCAACTGGTTGTTTTCGTGCTTGATCTGAAACACAATGACGATGAAGTACAGCATGTCACGTCTTGCAGAACTGTAATAGTTCCTGACACTGAGCTCAAAATTTCTCTTACTAATCAGTGCTACAACTGACATGATTTGTGAAAGAAAAATATGGGAATTTTCGTACTTTAAGCCTTTCTTGCTCTAGCTCGAGCATACACTCAGCTTCGTATCTGTCTGTAGGAACACGGATTTCCCTGCTTCTACAATAATTCTGCCTTCCTTTCGGAGTATATCGTTTTCCTCAACACCAGCTTCGTTGTGGTCAGCCCAATGAGGAACGGCATCGTTTACACTTGAACAATGTGTGAAACATACTGATAGATCACCTTCCTACATCACTTATTTATAATCTTTGAAGATCCCACCAAGCACATCTGGTGGAAAAAGTACTTCATTTTTCTTACTTTTTATTTTCCCTGTGTTGAGGATATGGCCTTCCATGGCTAGCTAATCAGCAAGAGGCAAAGCAAAACATAACAAGACTAATGAAGAAATAAACAGATACTCCATTCGAGACGAAACATAGGTTGAACAGCTTCGTTACATACACTGAGGTGACAAAAGTCAAAAGATACCTCTTAACATCGTGTTGGACCTCCTTTTGCCTGGCATAGTGCAGCCACATTCACGTGGCGTGGATTCAACAAGTCGCTTGAAGTCCCCTGCAGAAATATTAAGCTCTGCTACTTCTGTAGCTGTTCATAATTGCAAAAGTGTTGCCAGTGCAGGATTTTGTGTACAAACTGACCTCTCCATTATGTTTCATAAATACTTGATCGGATTCATGTTGCGCGATCTCAGTCAGGCAAATCGTTCACTCGAATTGTCTAAAATCTTCTCCAAACAAATTACGAGAAAATGTGGCATGGTGACATTGCGCATTGTCATCCATAAAAATTCCATTGTTATTTGTGAACATGAAATCCACGAATGGCTGCAAATGGTCTCCAAGAAACCAGAAATAACCGTTTCCAGCCAATTATCGGTTCAGCTGGACTAGGTGATCCAGTCCATTTCATGAGAACACAACCTACACCGACATGGAGCCACCACCAGCTCGCACAGTGCCTTGTTGACAACTTAGGTCCATGGCTTTGTGGGATCTGTGCCACACTCGAACCTTACCATCAGCTCTTACCACAGAATTTGGGACTCATCTGACCAGGTCGCAGTTTTCCAGTCGTCTATAGTCTAACCAATATGATCACATGCCCAGGAGAGGCGCTGCAGGCGATGTCGTGTTGTTATCAAAGGCACTCTTATTGGTCACCTGCTTCCATAGCCCATTAATGCCAAATTTCAGCGTAACTGATATGTTCATAGTTCATCCCACGATGATATCTCCAGTTTTTTCACGCAGTTCTGTTGGCCTGTTAGCACTGACAACTCTATGCAAATGTCACTGCTCTTGGTCGTTAAGTTAAGGCTGTCAGCCACTGCGTTGCATGTGGTGAGAGCTGATGTTCTTGGCACACTCTTGACACTGTGGATCTTGGAATACTGAATTCCCTAACGATTTCCGAAATGGGATGTACTTCGTGTCTAGCTCCAACTACCATTCCACATTCAGAGTCTGTTAATTCCTGTGATGTGGTCATAATCATGTCAGAAATCTTTTCACATGAATTGTCTGAGTACAAAGAGCAGCCCCACCAATGCACTGCCCTTTTACACCTTGTATGTACGATACAACGCCCATCTGTATATGTGCATATCGCTGTCCCATGACTTTTGTCTCCTCAGCTTAGTTCTCAATCAACTTTTTACTGGATTTTCTGTTATACATTGGATAATCTGTGCTATCGGCATGGACAGCACTAAAGTTCATGTACACCTAGACATCAATGGGATGAACCCAACAATCATACATGTAGATATTAATCACCACATCTTTGTTAGGAGTATTTAGGTTACTTTTTGTGTTCTTGTTCACTAGGATGCTATTCATTTATGAAGGATAAAATTTTACTACATCAATTCGAAAACAACTGCCATGCTGGCACCACCAAAATCAATCAGCTCGTCATTGTCGACAGTTATGGTTAGTTCTGGCTGTTGTGAATTTAAACAAAGAAAAATTATTGGTGCACAACACTCGACATATGGCTGAACGAAGCAATAATGTTTGTTCTCGATGAGATTGGTCATTGTGCTTCAAGAATATGTCATCAGCATTGTTAAAATTAGTATTAATTAACTGAAATGGTATAATTTTTGGTAGATCAAGAGGGACAGTTTTTTCATTAGCTTCAAGTATTTGGCTATTAAATCCTAACACAGTATGAAAACCACATTTTGGGTCCTTATACAATTTAACATCACTCTCAATAGCAACTGTATGAAGGATTCTATGTGTTTGTTAGGCTTCCATGCAAGAACAAATTCAGCCAAACTCTTCAAGGTATACTGACTGACAGGAATCACTAATGTTCGTCTATCACAATACACTTTGTGGTTTTTTGTTGTTGTGATATTTAGAGCTAAAAATGTTCTACAGAAATCTACCAGTGCAATACGCGCGTTTCTATACATCATAGGCACAGCCAGTCTCTTCTTGAGTACTGAGGACTTGCCACTAAATTGAAACAATCGATCTGTCTACTACTAGAAAAATTGCTAATTGAATGAAAACAGATTAAGAATCAAATGAGAAAATTCCTGAGAAAAAATAAAAAACGAACATGGTAAACTCTTGGCCAACTCCATTCAATGTGCAGTCACAGGGCCAACCAAATGTAGAGAAACACACTAATGATAGACAGCTATGTCCTAGCTCCAAGATGGTTGAACTGAGAAAAAAAATCAGTGTTTTGTATGTTTATTCTAGGAGTTAGATCGGCCAAAATATCAAGGATTCATGAAAATGTGTAAAAAGGTTGAAGGCAAAAATGTTGATGGTGTTGGGACAGCAACCAGCCACAAATTTACTTTCAGTTCCCTTATTCAAAAGGTACTGTTACCGGTTTCGAATCGTTGTGATTCATCCTCAGACAGTTTACATGCTTTCTTTATGACATGTGGTGTGTTTTTTACAGATTAATTGTCATGAAAAGTCGGTTTCGAGTGTTTGTTTTCATAAAATCCGTCCAACAGATGTAAATGCATTCCCACTGCATTTTTATTGTTGCACACGTAAATTGTTCTCACTGAACACTTAAGAGTTGTCACTGAGCCTATTTCTACCACACACCACATGTTTTGATACATACAAAGAGCCAAGATCATCAATATTTGTCTTCATACAACAGCCACGATCTCCATCATGTCATCATATGACAAAATTGCGTGAAGACAAAAACGATGAGAAAATTCCCATTTTTGTTGATAATGACGATATCATACTGTTAGACAAGTGTGAAGAAAACTCAGTCGTTGTGTTTGGTGACTTCATCCTCAAAAATCAAGACATCATTAGAGATTATTTCACTAGAGGACGACACAAGAGGATAGACTGTTTATATTTGGATTAAACATACTTGAAGATACCAAATCAACTTGTGAGGTACAACCTAAATTTTTTGAACATCTTTAGGCAAGATGACACAAATTTAAATCATATCTGCCATGATTTGTTGTTAGTGATGTAAATTTTAATGACTTTAAGAAATGTGTAGTACGCGTTGGAATGGAGATCAGTTTGGTTTTTCGACGATAGACATGAAAAGGAAGCCCACCAATGGGAAGGACAGCAACAAAATCAAAACTTTTTTGACAATATGAACATAGACATTGAACACATTGAGCATAGACATCTAACAAAAATTTATGTTTTTGTATCCTAATTAAATGCTAGTGAAGTATGATCCTGTGGCTGTTGAAAAAGCCAAACAAAGCAGAAAAAAAGGAAGAGTTGAAGAAAGCCTTCCAAACATGGAAGAAACAACCACAAACAGAATTCGAAAAGTACAATAAAGAAGATCAATGTGTTATCGATGCCATCGACCAAGTGAAGCAAGGAATGAAGTGCTTGGTGTCAATGTACTGAAGGCCTTCGAAGTAAATCATTAAGTTGAAAAGAAAATGTAGAATGTAACAACATACCAGCAATTTAACACTTTGAGGGTCCCAAACGACTTCAGTATAGCAACCACAGTGAAGACAAAGTTTTTGGGTTAAGGTCCATTGATACCTTTAAATATGTTGGATGATTTGCTAGTAAAATTTTATGGTTACGGACTCACATACAAGGAAACAGATGGATTGATGAATCTTTTGACAAATAATGCATCACTATGGATCACGTGGACACAAGATTTACAAATTATGCAGATATTTTGTTCCATTTAGAAGTGCTGTATTCCGATAAAAATCCTTACAAAATCAAGTCGAGTGTAGGCATCAAGTACAATTGTTTGTTAAAAGAAATCATTGGCATATACTTTCCAAACTTGGCGCAAAGAACCGATCATTCATTGGAGAGACTGTGTGAAGTGGGATGTATGTCACATAATCGACAGATTAATGATTATCCACGGTGAAGAGATGGCTGGCAACAAAAAAGTTGCTGTAACGCTGGAACTGATTAATAAATCCAGTGGCTTGATTATCAACAATCACAAGGGCATAGCATATTTGATCAGATGTTTGAAGAATCTTCCTAACACATCTGGGCGAGTGAAAAACATGGGGAAGACTAGCTCGAGGAGACCAAGGAATAAATTCGTTAGATGAAGCAAGTAGAATACATGACATTGCCTACAGAGACTACAAAGATTTAGATAAAAGACATGAAGCTGACAAAGAACTTCAACTGGCCACAGAAAACGAATGCATGGAGAAGTCGCTTCATTTGGCGAAAAATTGGTGCAACAGCAGTAAGAGAAATTATGTATGGATTTAGAAAACTGGGCATGGCCACAAATATTGATGATAGTGGTTAGAGGTTATAAAAATTTCAGTTGCAATGCTACACAAATATATTCATCCTCATCAAATTTTTATTCTCTGTAAATGAACAGTTTAACGATTGACTACAGTGTGTGTTGCCTAACGGAAGACCAAGGCAAAAGCAATTAAAATTAAACTCAATAACGATCAACTGTACAGTACCGACAATATTTTCACTACCACTCAAAATATGGAGAGACAAACATGCTCAGGCTATCGAGATGGATTTCTAGAGATGGAGTTGTAGATATTCCAGGCTTGATCACATTAGAAATGATAGGATCAGAGAGGTTATTAATGTCGAAAGCACAGTCCTAGACTACATATAAAGGAAGCACCTACTCTGGTATGGTCACTTTAGAGCGTATGCCAGACACAAGATGGCGAGAAGTGTATGGCAATGGACTCCACATCAAAGAAGAAAGTGCGGTAGGCCTGCGAGATGTTGGAAAGACGACATCAACGAAGCAATGGCAGCAAGAGGTCTTTATGAAGGGGACTGAAATGACCGTGAACGATGGAGATTGAGATGCGAGAGTCGGCAGCAATCGTAGAAACCTCGCTCACATACATATAAACATACTGGTGAAAACCTACTCATAACAATAGGTGTATCTCTTGTGAAAAAAATTATAGAATATCTCATGAAGAAGAAGGAAGGATCAGGCGGTTTTCTTCCATTACTATTAGTTACACTACCATACTTGGCTGTTGCTGGTCATTTGCTGCTGGAGTAACTGCTGTTGTAAATGCTCTCATAAACAAAAAGATAAAGAAGTGGAACAACAGAAGAGACATAACCTTGCACTAGAGAAGAAGGGAACTGGAGTGAAGAGAAAAAAAAATTCGAAGAAATAACGGGAGAATATGACAAATCTTTATCACATTTTGATGTAGAAAAGTCGGTCAAACAGTTGAAAATCAAGCATTGATGAGCTACCTACAGTGTGTTAACTGTAAGACGGCAGAGTTGTGAGGGGAGTGTGGGGAGAGGAGGAAGCAAGCATTGGCTGGCGAGGGGAGAGGAGCCGTTGGGGAGGGGACAAGGCACGCCTACCGCTTGCAGTGCTGGCACTAAAAATTGCGCGTCATGCTTACACGAAAGCAGACGAAAGGCTTGGAAGGAAAACTCGCTTTAAGTGTTGTTCGTAAACGAAACTGAAATCGTCATGTGCATTAAAATCTATATATATAAAAATGAATGTATGTATGTTTCTCTATTATGCGCTCACAAACCATTCATCCGATTGCAATGAAGCTTTTGTGAGTTGTTCTCCGAACGCCCGAAAACAATAATATACAATGTTTTAAGAGTCAGGTCATTGCAGCATGCGATTCCCACTGCTCGCAATTTTTTTTCATTTTATTTCATTCATATTGCCAGGCGTTTGTGGTCATACGCCGGGATGATTCTTGGAAAACTGTTTGAATCTTCCAATGCTACGCATGCTGTGTCCTGTGTATGTAGCAGCTCTCACTGAAGATTTGTAAATGCGGTGAAGCAATTTTTTCTGTTCCCTTTCCCTTTCGCAGCATTCAATCACACGCAATATAATTTTACGAGCATCGCTACGTAATACTGGTTTCCTTCTAACCGTAGGCCTACAGGTAGGCGTTGTTGGCGACTCCCGAGATGGGCCAGCACCTGCCTCTTCACTCATTTTGATAATGTTTAGCACAACTGCACAATAAAAACACGCAGAACAGTACAGCGCAAAACAATAACGAAGCAGACGACAATGGCTACCTTGTACAACACAGTCAGATACGTAATGTTGGCAGCAGTCGAAACTGCGTGCCTGCCGAAGCCTCCCGACGTTTACCGATTTCTACCGGTTGAGGACTAGGGAGAGGTCTGCCATCTAAAAGTTTACACACTGTACTCATCCTAGGGAGCACAAGTGTGAGGCAGTAAATTTAGACATTTCTGACAATGCAGGCGCAAACTGGGTATGTTTCGATAAGGCCTACGACATTAAATCTGTGTTCGACTCGATTGGCGGCAATATACGAAGAGAACTAGTTGATTACTTAGATTAAAGTGAGCTATACTACAACGTTGAGAAAATACAAAACAATGATGAAGCCCTATGTGGTCACTTGTCTGTATTTGTTCTTAAGCTTTTGTCAGTTGGTTGCAAGTGTTGTGAAATTTTAAACCTAGTAAATGGACGGTTTTGTAAATAATCAGTAGTTTTCCGAAGAACTGGAAGCTAAAATCGAAGATTTTCTCTAGTTTGACCCAAAATTAAGCGAGAAATAACTTCCAAAATCGACGATTTCCCCTAAAAAATCGAAGGTTTTCTTTCAGCTGAACCGAAAATTAAGAAAGAATTGACTTCAGAACTGAAGAAAATAAGGCCAATATTAGAGTCGTTAGAGACAAAGATGAAAGAAAAGTCAGAAGAATAGGAAGTAAAAATCGAAGATATTAGATCGTTTGAACCAAAAATTAAGAAAGAATTAGTTTCAAAAATCGAAGATTTTCATTCAAAAATTCGAGATGTTTCTAAAGACACGAGCATGATGCCTGATAATCAAAATTTAAAAAGGAATAGACCTCAGAATTGGGAAAAATGAGGCAATATTACAGTCATTAGAGATAACAATTGAAGATCTTCAGCCGAAGTCTGCAGAAGTGGAAGAAAAAAAATCGGCTTTAGAACGAAAAATCAACGACTTTGTATCATTAGAACCGAAAATTAAGAAGGAATTAATGAAGTTCTTGGCAGATTAAAACTGTGTGTCGGACCGAGACTCGAACTCGGGACCTTTGCCTTTTGTGGGCAAGTGCTCTACCAACTGAGCTACCCAAGCACGACTGCCGACCCGTCCTCACAGCTTTATTTCTGCCAATACCTCATCTCTTACCTTCCAAACTCCAAAGAAGCTCTTTTGTGCACAAGAGCTTCTGTGAAGTTTGGAAGGTAGGAGACGAGGTACTGACAGAATTGAAGCTGTGAGGTCAGGTCCCAAGTCGTGCTTGGGTAGCTCAGTTGGTAGAGCACTTGCCTGTGAAAGGCAAAGGTCCCGAGTTCGAGTCTCAGTCCGGCACACAGTTTTAATCTGCCAGGAAGTTTCATATCAGTGCACACTCCGCTGCACAGTGAAAATCTCATTCTGGAAACAGTGAAATATTTCTGTGCTGTGTGTTGCTACACAGTCGATCTGCACGAGCACACTGAATAATTGAAGGCATGATTAAGCAGTTTTATAAGGAATTGGGAAATACTTACGTCACTTTTAACAGTTTAAGGTTAGTATAAGTGAGTGACCCAGTAAGTGGATATGGTGCACTCACAAAGAAATATTTAGAAAAAGAACTAAAAAATCTTACCACGAGCGCAGAGTATACGAGTATTCTCACACAATTCAGCTACTATATCAACGAGCAAGATCTAGAAAAAGAAGTAAAGCATCGTGTCACGAAAGCTGAATCTAAGAGATGTCTAGAAAATTGTAATAAACAAAATGGAATTTCTGATGGTGTCATGGAGAGCTTAATGCAGAGACAAATAATATGAAAACGAGTCTTGAGCATACATTAGATGGGGTCAATATGCTAAAAACAGAACTGAAATCTTTTCAATTAAAAATCGAAGAATTTCGACCAAAAATTAACAATCAGTGATACACAAAAGTTGGAAAAGGTATAGAAATACTGAATCTTTAGAATAATAAATTGAGGATTTAATGTATATAAATCCTTAACATCAATCATATTTTGTGTTCAAAGTGCAAAAGATTTACTGACACTCCTCATCCTCAATGCATGACTGCAAAAAATTGAAGACAAGGGATTTAGGGTCTATACACAGTATGCAAGCCAAACAAGAGTAAGTTTGTTCTAAAAAAGTTGTAAATGTGTACACTGGAAGTGTACTCATATTTCAGGACACATTTGAGAAGAGATCATCAATGAACTACACAAGCCAATGAGGAAGGCTTTCAAGAGAAGAGTGTTGTTTCCATTTGTGTAGACGATTTATGGCAAGGAGATGTAGTAGAGATGAATTGACCCAAGCTGTAGGGCATCTCTAAGATGAACCAAGGGTACAAATATTTATTGACTGTTGTTGATGTGTTTTCAAAGTTTGCATTTGCCATCCCAGTTAAGAACAAAATGGGCAAAAATCTGGCTGACGCCTTCGAACAAAATTTGAATGGTGAGAATACCAAGAAACCTACAGACGCACAATGGTAGAGAGTTCTTCAACAAAGAATTTAGTGAGCTGATGAAGAGGCATGGGGTCAACCACTATTCCTGTAGGGCGTATAATAATTATGTAAAATAATTACGTGTTATTTATGGTTCTTCAAAGCAAAAAATTATGTAAAGACTTATTACACGTTAAGTGACATTTTAGAGACTTTGACATGTTAAGCCACAATATTCGGGAGTGGCAGCAGTCGAACAAGGAAAGCTGGCACTTGTGTGGCACTGGTCACGTTTCTGTCCAGCGTGAGAAGGCCAGTGACCAGCAGACTTTGCGCAGCAGCAGTCACCACTTCAGCAGATCAGTGACCCAGCAGATGGATAATGCTTCCAAGGAGAACAGAGACCAGCACTGTTCATACAGCAGTGGTCAATGCTGCAGGAACTGTCAGCATACAGAACTCACGTGCTATCTGTATGGGAATAAATTCAAAATAATCATGGACCATGCTGCTCTCAAGTGGTTACTTGGGCTAAAAGATCCCCTGACGCATTGGTCCCTATACTTCTCCAAAATGGACTTTGAAGTCATTCATAAGCCAGGGAAGTAACATTTCAACGCATATTGTCTTAGTAGATAGGTAGTGATATTAGAAGCAGTAGGTCGCGAAGCAGAAGAATGGCAAAAGGCACTGGCTTCAGATGCAGATTGCAAAAGATACGTAACACAATGACATTTTTGTCTGCAGGATGGGGGTCTTACGTCAATAAACTAGACTTGGGCCACACTATTTTTGGAGTGGTGTTGAGATGTGGATCCACAATATGGCGTGCATGGGATAGGGTTTGGAGGTGGATACGTCACGCGCAATGTACGAAGTGGTGTTGGGATGCAGATCCACAATATACCACATACGAGTTAGTGTTGGAGTGTCAATCTGCCACAGACTATATATACAGATCTATGTTCGGAGACGGATCCACCACATGCCACATCTGCAATGGGGTTCGCAGGTGGACCAAACTTCAAACATAGAATACTCAAATACTAACTTGGATGTGGTATATTGTGGATCTGCATCCCAACACCGCTTCATACATTGTGTGTGACGGATACACCTCCAAACGCTATCCCATGCAGGCCATATTGTGGATCTGCATCTCAACACTGCTCTGGAAATAGTGCGTGATGGATCCACCTTCAAACCCTATCCCATGTGAGCGTTGTGTGAAGCAGTCGCCCTCCGTTTCTGGCGGTGGCGTCGCTGTGGCAATCACAGCTTTGGTGTCTCCCTCTGGTGGGAAAGGGGAAAGGTTGCCTGTTCACGTGCATTTAAGGGGCGCTATGAGCTCGCCAGTCGGTCAGTCTGGGGTCAGTCTCTCGTCCCTAGCTTGCTAGTCTGTCTCGTCCGAATTTGTGGCGCAGTGAGAGAACTCAATGAGTGCTCGCCTGCTTGGGGGCTTAGTCCCTGCATCTGAGACTGCGCGTGAGACCGCGAGTCTGCTCGAGTTGCTCAGGCAACGGTCATTGGCGGCTGGATCGATCGGTTGGTCGGTCCCGCACTGAGACACAAGATTACTTGTCCGCCTTGAGCGTCGGCGCATGTGAGGTCACCACGTGAGTCCAGTGGGCCGCGCCGTATAGCGAGGGGTAGTGGCTTCGCGATCGACACGTGAGCAACAGGAGTCAACCCACGACATCGGTCTGGCCGGTGTGAGCGGCGGCGCCGTGGTGTAACTGGTTCTCTGAGCGCTTCTGGGCCCCTCAGTTACCATCTTGTGGTGCTTGGCTCGGTCCTTTCCTGGTGCAGGGATGTCGTTTTGCCAGTCGGCGTGTTTCCTCTGCATGGTTGGGTGCGAGCCAGTATTTCCGCCATCATGGGAGACGCACCAGCAGTGCAGTCGCGACGGAACAGCAGCCGCGGACGGATCAGCGGGCAGTCGGTCGGTTGGCGCGCCTTCCTGAGTTCGTTAAAGCGGCTGGCAGCGGGTGATTCGGGAGAGCGATTTTGGGGTGCTGCGCCAGGTCTTCTCCAGAAATCGCAGTTTATTAGAAGTTAGGTGATTGGTGATAAGTTGTTTCATTTACTTGTTAAATTCTACTTGTTTTCTTGGTCAGTCTCTCGTCCCCAGCTTGCTCGTCTGTCTCTCGTCCGCATTTGTTAGGCAGTTAGTGTCTGTCTGTCTGCCGTACGTTAGTAGCTGCCTCTGTCATGTTTGTCGGATTTGGCGTGTTAACGAATTTATTGCTTGTCGTGTGGTTCAAATGGCTCTGAGCACTATGGGACTTAACATCTCTGGTCATCAGTCCCCTAGAACTTAGAACTACTTAAACCTAACTAACCTAAGGACATCACACACATCCATGCCCGAGGCAGGATTCGAACCTGCGACCGTAGCAGTCGCGCGGTTCCGGACTGAGCGCCTAGAACCGCTAGACCACCGCGGCCGGCGCTTGGAGTGTAACGGCCTAATTCCTGAAAAATGTTTTGATCTTGCCTATCATCTTGAGAGGCGGTATCTGTGTACTGTAGAGCATCTTAAATTGTTTGGCCAACCTTGTAGGATTTTATATAAAACTGCATTTTATGGGCTTTTATTTAAATGATCATTTTAGTATATAAAGTTGCCACCCTTTCGCTGTAAGACTTTTCTTAGAAGTTAAAATCATGTTGCACCTTCGCTGGCAAAGTTAATCTTTTAATTTTAGTGTTTTGTACCATTTCCACCCCTCCTACAGGGTGCATAGTTTGTGTGCTTGTGTGAATTGTTAAAACTTTTATTTTAAGGTAATCTGGTGTGTTGCAGATTTGCACCTGTGTAGTCTTTCAGAGGTTGTTGTGAGCGGTCGTGACTACGGCCGTGTCAAGAGGGAGTGGCAAGGTTCTCAGCCCGAAAGCTCATACACTCAAAAATTTGTTTCTTTCTGCCTCTGAATAAATTGTAACTTGATATTTAGAGAGTGCTTTCTGCTTATAATTTTAAATCTGTTTCGGTTTCATCAGTTACTCCCTGGCAACTACTTCCACGCTCACATGGTGTGATTAAATGTGTTACTGTTCTTGATGAATCGCTAGTAAATAACGTAAATTATTAAGTATATTCTTTGAAAATAAAATCACGGTTCACCATGCTTGGCATATTGTGGATTCGCATCTCAACACCGATCTGGATATAACACGAGGCAGATCCACACTCGAACGTTCTCGGGACTACTGCAGGTCCTGGTAGCCTTCTGTGAGGTGTGCATATGCACAGACATACAGAAAACAGGGCAAACGCTCTGCGAATGTGGAGGCGACTGGATACAGTCGAGTACAGTGCTATATTACGCTTCCAGATCAGTGCATTCGGGATAGGTGTTGGCAGCTGTGCTATTTTTACAAGCAATTTGAGAACAGAGTGAGATGTTATATCGTGATCGCATGGATGGATCTAATCAAAAATCGATAGAATTGCGTAAAATGACGAGGGAATAGGTATAAACTGAGAGAATATACGCCGAAATGTTGAGAAATTGAGGAAGTACTTGCGTATCTTCTGGTTCACGCAGTACAGTTTGTACATGGGAACAAGTATGTGGCAACAGGAGGAACCAAGGAAAACGTCGACATCGAAACGAAGGGAATCAAGGAGGTAGTCAATTTTTTTTCCTCGAGGCAGTATTATACTGTATGTCTGTTGAGGTATCAATGATACAAGCGAGTTGACTATTGTATTTGATGCTTTTCCGGAGGACAGAGAACCATTCACCTCTAAACTTACTTGCATCTGCGTTAAAGGATGATGAGAGTGGACGGAGTGATCGACTGAGATAGAGCTGTAACGAGGTACTATTTAATCGTTGATTGATTCATTCTAGAGAAGTAGAAGTTGCTGCAGGACAATTTTTTCCCAGTGTTTTGTCTGGATGCATCAGTCACGTGACATAGCCTACGTTCTACTCGTATAAAGTCACGTGTTCTGTATGCGGTTTAAAGCACTGTCTACTTGCGATCGTTAACAGTAAGTAAACCTGTCGGTCATCAGAGGACTTCCATCTCATGTGTGATGAAACTTGACACATTCCTCTAAACGAACTTTGATTTATGTGTTGTATTCCATCCCCCCTATCGTATCTTGGGTGTAAAATCGAGACTTCAGCGTCATAACTAAGTTAGCGATAAGAGCTTGTGAGGCGTTGCAATCCCCGTGTACACATTTGCCCGACAGATGTGCTGTTTACAGAGTTAATAATGGGATGACGTAATTTTCACATGTCGGACGCTACTGCTATTCGTTTATTTGGTTCCTTGTAGGATGTATCCTCCGCTACTAACGATCATTTTATATAGGTCTGATGCAGGCATGGTATAATTTCTGAACAGTGTTCGGATGTGAACAGTGGACACAATATGTCTTCGGAAAGATATATTGTGCTTGTTTTACAGTTCGAGACGATAGTTTTTGGTAGAGAAACCGGAATGGAGCATGTATGTCATGCGCTTGAGATAATTTCTCACAAAGCAATATTAACGACGCTACATTCCATACGTCTGATAGGTCGGAAACGCCTGTGAACGTTGTAATCTTAGGCATGTATGTGTTTATGTCCTCTCTCACCAATACCTTTCAGGTTCCGATCCTAGACTCTCGAACAGTACTTTGTAGTTGATAGCTTGGTTGATTTACGTAAAAATGCGTCGAACCCCATCCGTATGGAGCTCCATCGCCTATAAAAATAATTCCTTTCTTGTTCTTCGTAACTGTCTGCTATTAAATCACAGCACTTTGAAATCTGTTACTGTACATCGATAAGGAGTACTAAGCTCCTCGACATGGGCGCATCTCGAGAAATCTAATGGACTTGGACCGGTGAGGATTCGGAAAGCTCAATTCATTCAAGAGACGTGGAGTGTAGTGGTTTCTTCTTGACGGTTGCAGATTAATTCGGTAACGGTGCTACATGGCTGGTTGGTCAATGACAGTGTGAGGAGGGTCTTTCACTCTCTAATTTTACCCTAAGACAGCGAGAATGCCCTGTGACTCCCATACACAGAGAGATAGATCGTAAATTAAACACTATACTCGAGGAGATAGAAATATGTGGAGCGTTGTCTGGTATACTTTGATGATTTATGATGTGTCGACAGAAGTGCCGACACAGTGTTATTTTGAGGAGGCCGATAGGCACGCTATCTAACGCAGACGGGCGTGAATTCTGGAACAAGATACGTTATGACTGCTATCAAGAAAATACGTAGCTTTGGAATATACTTAACTTTATTTACTCCTTGTGATACATCTCTCTTGACTATACAAATGAGACTCGTAAGATACATGCACTGTTATAATTGGCGCCTTGCTAGGTCGTAGCCATGGACTTAGCAGAAGGCTATTCTAACTGACTCTCGGCAAATGAGAGGAAGGCTTCGTCCGTATTGTCGCTAGCAATGTCGTCCGTACAACTGGGGCGAGTGCTCTATCGTATATCGAGACCTGCCTTGTGGTGGCGCTAGGTCTGCGATCACACAGTGGCGACACGCGGGTCCGACATGTACTAAATGGACCGCGGCCGATTTAAGCTACCACCTAGCAAGTGTGGTGTCTGGCGGTGACACCACATTCCTCCCCCGCAAATCGGCGAACGGTCGTGTGATAAGGCTTCCGCCCGCCGTGGGGAGGACCCCATGTTGACGTATGCGAGGAGGTGGGGAGCCTAACAACAGGCGAGGCTGTGCCACCCGCACCCGGCCATTCGGTCCGAGGGGATCTAGGAAACGTCTGAAAACCTAGTCCAGGGTGCACGTCAACATGCGGTGTATGCGCCCGTAATGAGACAGGAGGGGCCGAAGGGTCGACCTCCATTGCGTCGGGGTACCCGACGCGCGATGACGTCATGTGGCCCGGAGCGGGCAAGAGGTCCATGGCGGAGGACGGCTGGTCACTGGAAGCGATCGGCGGCGCGTGACCAGGGAGGCGCTGGGCGGCTGCAGCGAAGCGTCGAATGCGGGTGGCGCCGGCGGGAGAACAGGCGGCGGCGGCGGCGGCGGCTGCTGCGGCGGCGCGTCGCCATGGGGCAAAATGGAAGGCATCGTCGGTAACACCTGGGGATGAGGCGAGCCAGTAGATGGGTCCCCAGGGCGCTGACCGGACGGCACCGTCGCTGAAAGCAGACGGGGAGCGGCAGAACCCGTGCGACGACAGAGGCGCAACTGATTGAGATGCCGACGCACCTCACCAGAGGCCCCCAAAACCAAATACATCGCGCGGCCGAGGCAGCGAAGAATGCGCCCTGCGAGCCAACGCCGGGAACCTCGATAGTTGCGATAGAATACAACGTCGCCTGGAGCAAAAGCAGGAGTCTGCCGCTGCACAGGAACCTGATGCGGCGGATGCAGCAAAGACATCAAGGTGCGATGAGGACGACCGTGGAGCAACTCAGCCGGCGAGCGACCATCTCGGGGCTGAGAGCGATACGAAGACAAAAAGAGCAACAATGCGTCCTCCCGAGAATGCGACTCTTTCAATTTCAACATCTGTGACTTGAAAGTCCGGACCAATCGTTCAGCGGCACCGTTTGACTGAGGCGAAAACGGCGCGGACGTCAGATGTTGAATACCATTGGCCTGGCAGAATGACTGAAATTCTGCGGACATGAATTGTGGGCCATTGTCGGAAACAATAGTCTGCGGAAGACCTTCAATGCAAAAGATAGCAGACAACGCTTGGATGGCGGCAGTTGACGTCGTGGAAGACATCCGGACAACAAAAGGAAAATTACTGAAGGCATCTACCAGAACCAACCATCGAGCATTCCAGAATGGACCAGCAAAATCAATGTGCAAGCGTTGCCAAGGGAAAGTGGCTTTTGGCCACGCAAAGACTTTCCGCGGCGGCGCGGATTGTTGTTCGGCACACGTCATGCAAGAAGAACACATTCGCAATCGCAGCATCGATTCCGAACCAAGTACAGTGCTGACGAGCAAGTTGTTTCGTTCGCACTATACCCCAATGTCCTTGGTGAAGAAGCCGTAAAACAGAGGACTGTAACGAACGTGGGACCACGACTCGGGACTGATCATTATCAGAACGCAACAACAAAACACCACGTCGAACAAAAAGTCTCTCCTTATAAGCAAAAAATCGGCGAACCAACGGATCCTCGATCCGAGACTTTGACAAAGGCCATTGCGTAGCAACAAAACGCAAAACGGTAGCAAGGACAGGATCAGCAGCTGTGGCTGTAGCGACACGACGAAAATCAATCGGAAACGATTCGATCACTTCATCGGTTCCCGAATCAATGAACATGCAAGCAAGTTCGGAAGAATCGAATGCTCTATCCTCAGCAACAGGCAAACGGGACAACGCATCGGCGTTTCCGTGCTTAGCAGTGGACCGATACAAGATATCGTAGCGGTACTGCGAGAGGAAAATAGACCAGCGAATGAATTTCTGCGCTGTACGTGGAGGTACAGGCTTGGTCGGATGAAAAAGCGATGTCAAAGGTTTGTGGTCCGTGATGATGGTGAAGTGACGACCTTACAAGAAATCATGGAACTTAGTAACACCAAACACGAGAGCCAAAGCTTCTTTCTCTATCTGCGAGTAATTTCGTTGCGCAGACGAGAGCAATTTTGACGCAAAGGCAATAGGGCGATCATGCGAGCCAACTTTGTGCGCAAGCACAGCACCGATCCCGAAATCCGAAGCATCTACCATCAACAAAAGGGGTTTCCGGGGATCGAACGGCGTAAGACAAGTATTTGAAAGGAACGCCGATTTCAACTGGCTAAAGGCGCGTTCGCATTCCGTCGTCCAGAGAAACGGAACACCTGTACGGCGTAAGCGATGAAGCGGAGCTAAAATCGAAAAGGCATTGCGCACAGTCACTCACACCTTGTGATTCTAAATCGTTAAACATTCTTGCGACCTCATCACGCAATGCGTGAGGAACATTGCGCGCTCTGAAAAATTTCTGTTGCGCGTTTACTTTCAGGTCCAAATGTGCTTCATAATTCTGAGCGCAACCAAGGCCCGGTGCAAAAATGTCTGCAAATTCATCACATAGACTAGAAACACTGTCTGAAGGCACAGTTTGATTCACTAATAGGACCTGATTTACAATAGACATGTTAAACAAATGAAATAAATCTAAACCAAACAAGTTCACTGCAGTAGAAGAACGAAGAACGTAAAATGACACAAGTTTTGTTTGTCCCTTGTATGTTGCAAGAAGGCTGCACTGTCCCAACACAGGGATCTGCTGTCCCGAATAACTTTTTAACTGAACATTTGCGGCGCGCAACGGAGGTTTGCCCAGTTGTTTGTACGTGTCGTGATTGAGCAATGAAACTGCAACTCTGGTATCGAGCTGGAATGGTATGACCTTGCCATTAAAGTCCAAATCTACAAAAAGTTTATTGTCCTGCTGACGACAAGAGCGACAGTCTCGTGCAATTTGAACAGACACTGGTACAGAATCACTTGCTAATTGACGTGATTTCCGGCGACGTCGACGCACAGTTTTTGTGGGACGAACACAGGCACTGTTAGAGAAAGTGTCACTGGACGAAGTGGAATTAACGACATGAATGTCCATGGGCGAAGGTCCACGAGCCTGAGTGTCCTTGGTTCGATTCCGGCGCGAAGCCAAGGGCCTGGAATGATTGTGATTGTCTGATCTGAGCTTTCTCTGGCAAACACTTTGAACATGTCCTTTCTTATTGCAGAAAAAGCAAATAGCTTGGCGTGACGGGCAATGTTCACGCAAATGTCTAGTAGCACACCGCGGGCATGATTTCACTGCCTTTGTGTGCTGGCGCGGCACACCTGGCTTAGCGCGCGGCGGCAGCTGCGTCGAAGTACGCGAGGGCCGGTTACCGGGCCGCGCAGCGCGTCCAGCGGGCCGGTTAATGTTACACGCGGCTGGCGAAGTTTCAAAAGATTCCTGAGCACAGTCAAGTGTGTCTTGTCTATCCAATATGTCTATCACTTGTTGAAGGGAGGGATTTACTAGTTTCAAAATTTGCTCCCGTATGCGAACATCAGAAACGTTCTGTGCAATTGCATCACGTACCATTGTATCTGAATAAGAAAGACCACAGTCACAGTCAAAAGAACACTCCCTAGTAAGTCCTTGCAATGTTGCTACCCACTCCCTATTAGTTTGACCGGCCGTACGTTTTGTACGAAAGAACGTATATCTTTTTGCAACCACATTAACTGTTTCTTTGAAATAGGCATCTAAAGCAGACAAAATTTCCTCGTAGGACAGAGTTGCTACGTCGCGTCGGGGAAACAATTTCACTATCACACGGTAGGTGGACACACCGACACAAGAAAGCAAAAACGGCTGCCGCTCATTACCTTGAATTCTGTAGGCGGCTAGATGGAAGGCGAACTGTCGGGACCATTCTGTCCAGGACTCGTGGTTTTGATTAAACTGGTGAAACTGCGGTGCAACTGCATGTTGTGGCTGCGGTAGCGGTGAAGCGGCGGCTGCCGCATCGGTTTGAATGGCATGTTGACCCTGGACGAGCTGTCCAAGGGCATCCAATAACGCCTGCGTCTGCTGATTCTGCAAGCAATAAAATTCGGACAGTACATCTGGCGAAGCCATGACACAAATAAATGTAAGCAATCAGAAAGAACACTTTAAATCGTCGCCAAATGATGTGTCGACAGAAGTGCCGACACAGTGTTATTTTGAGGGGGCCGATAGGCACGCTATCTAACGCAGACGGGCGTGAATTCTGGAACAAGATACGTTATGACTGCTATCAAGAAAATACGTAGCTTTGGAATATACTTAACTTTATTTACTCCTTGTGATACATCTCTCTTGACTATACAAATGAGACTCGTAAGATACATGCACTGTTATAATTGGCGCCTTGCTAGGTCGTAGCCATGGACTTAGCAGAAGGCTATTCTAACTGACTCTCGGCAAATGAGAGGAAGGCTTAGTCCGTATTGTCGCTAGCAATGTCGTCCGTACAACTGGGGCGAGTGCTCTATCGTATATCGAGACCTGCCTTGTGGTGGCGCTAGGTCTGCGATCACACAGTGGCGACACGCGGGTCCGACATGTACTAAATGGACCGCGGCCGATTTAAGCTACCACCTAGCAAGTGTGGTGTCTGGCGGTGACACCACAATTTATGTGTTCGAGAGTTAACACTGAATGGACGTACTGCACAGTCATCTATCCATGTTCGCAATGACACTTGCAAAGTGGAGAGGGGCTGGTTTAGCTATGATACTGAAATTGGGAAACTTGCTGTCACATGATTGGCCGCTGTTGAAGTTATTGTAAAATTCTTCACACTGTCAAATGTGATGTTTATTATTAAAGTACTTCGATGGTGTGTTTTCCAGCCCATCCGTCCACTGATATCGCTTATTTGAGTTGGGGAACAAGTTTTGGTGGATGGGCAGCAACATCTGGGGGATTGCTAGCAGCGAAACAGTGATCGTGTACATGAGTGCAATATGAGGAATCAGTCGCAAGGGAACACAGAGGTCAGCTATTCCGTCAGTGTGAGAGACGAGACTAAATGTGTAGCTCGTGAGAAAACTGCGGACCGTAGTTTGGTGACCTACGCCAACGCCATAAAACTCTTCCAGTTTGCTTATGTTGTAACTGTCTTTTATTTAAAATCATCCAGTATTATGCTATCCCCCGTAAGAATATGACTTACGCTGTGCTACGTCTAGTTTCCTGCGAGAGGCTGTGGATCAGAACTTCTTAATGTCAGTTTAGAATCTGGCCCAGGTCACCAAGTCGTGGCAGAAAAAAGGAAATGTTTGACATTGTACAAAGGCGTGTTTGAAAACAGAGTCTGAAGCAGCTAAACACGACCAGAGGGGGCATCTCATAACGATCATTCGCCTAGAGTATAGGTGATCAAACTTTGAAGTGGCCTCTGCGGAACCTGTATATCTAACAGGCGGCAGTAGCAGTAGCAGTTTGAGGTGATGGACTTGGTAAACCGTTAGGAATGCGTAGATGGCTGCATGGTGCGGTTTGCTGGGTAAGCATTGCGAAATCACTTTCTCCACGCTGGAGCCCCACCGCAGCTTTGCGTAATTGCGTCAGTATCGGTGTCTAGGTGACTTAATATATCGGATGAGGTTAGTGGAAGTTCTATACTTCGTAATTTTTCTCTGATTGGGGAGTAGAGAATAACGATGATAACATGTTGGGTTGATTGATTTGAATGGATGCGGATCTGTAGTACTTATATGTAGTTTGGGGACGTAGCACATTGCGCGCATTTCCGTCGAATGGTCAAAACACGGTCCTGTTGCACTAACTCAGATCGTTCTGTTTCTACACAGGTTGCAGAAGGTGGTGGGTATGGTTTTCTCTGACTTTTGCTCAGTTCCGACTTAAAATGGAACGATCGAATGCGCGAAGCTGTAGAAATGGGATCAGGTGCAAGATGTGTAGCCAGGTTGGAATTTTACTGTAGCAGCTAGGTTCGAGGATGGTGACTCGTTTCGAGACATGGGAGTGTGAGAAGTATGATTCATTTGTGTGTGTTATCCGGTGGAGGTATGTGCTTGAATCGAGAGACCCGATTCCAAATCATTGAACTCATTTCTAGCAGATAGCGTAACACTAGAGATCTGAGAAGCTAGTGTACATTTTTCTTCTTAAGACCTCAATCGGCACATCATCTACTACTACTGTTTGTGCTCCTTCTCAATCAGTCGATATATCGCCGAAGCTCTGATATGGTATCAATGTGCTACAAATACTATAGAATTATCTAGTTGGGGCGGTGTGAGGGAGTCGCAAATACCGCTTACATACCACGATCCTTAGCTGAATCACTTTCAAAGTTCAGTGATTTTATCACGAGGTAGCATCGTGGACGGATAATATGCACTCGTACGATCACCTTCACAGTATTTGTCCGGAAAGAAAAACTATCTCATTCAGAGGTCATGTTGTACCTCGATTTGTAAAGCGGGTATAGCTCTTAACATGGATATTTGTGTGCACCTGTAGAACTAAGACTGCTTGCGACAGTAACATGCAGTAGTTGATGCGATCGGTTTTTTCTTTAACATCTTGCCGATTACGGCTCTGTTTCTAAGACACATTGCTAGGACTCGCAAGAAAAACATAAGAGACATGCACACCCATCGTTGATTTTCGTTCAGTATTATTTCGTATCGTAGGCAATCAGTTATTGACGGAGTATTATGCTTACAAGGGAACCTCCCCATCGCACCCCCCTCAGATTTAGTTATAAATTGACACAGTGGATAGGCCTTGAAAAACTGAACACAGATCAATCGAGAAAACAGGAAGAAGTTGTGTGGATCTATGAAAAAATAAGCAAAATATACACACTGAGTAGTCCATGCGCAAGATAAGCAACATCAAGGGCAGTGTGAGCTAAGAAGCGCCGTGGTTATCGTGAGCGGCTGCGGAACGAGAGGTCCTTGGTTCGAGTCTTCCCTCGAGCGAAAATTTTAATTTCTTTATTTTCGCAAAGTTACGATCTGTCCGTTCATTCATTGACGTCTCTGTTCACTGTAATAAGTTTAGTGTCGGTGTCTTGCGACCGCACCGCAAAACCGTGCGATTAGTAGACGAAAGGACGTGCCTCTCCAATAGGAACCGAAAACATTTGATCGCAAGGTCATAGGTCAACCGATTCCTCCACGGGAAAACACGTCTGATATATTCCATACGACACTGGTGACGGCATGTGCGTCACATGACAGGAATATGTTGTCGACCCACCTAACTTGCACACTTGGCGAATGGGTAAAAAGATTCTTCTACCTTGCCCGATTCGGGTTTTCTTGTGGATGTGATAATCACTCCCAAAAAAGTCATGAAAACATAAGAGTTTGTGACATAAACTGCAACAAATGAATGCAACAGTTTCACAGTCGCACAGTTGTCCCTGTGCCCTGTCAAAACATATGTTTTTTACGTTTTTCAAATGTTTCCATGTGTAGACAACTCAGTTTGTATATTTTGCTTATTTTTTTCATAGTTCCACACAACTTCTTCCTGTTTTCTCGATGGATCTGTGTTCAGTTTTTCAAGGCCTATTCCTGTGCCAACTTATAACTAAATCTGAGGGGGGTGCGGTGGGGAGGTTCCCTCGTTAGTAGTAAGGGATGCGTCATATGTTCGCATTTGAGTATCCGGTCTTAAAAAGTATGTGTTTGTGGGAAGGAAATGACTATGTACAGTGGTAAGGATGGTATGGATTTGACTTGGAGTACTGTGATAACAAAGGGAAGAGTGTGTCCAATCGTAAGGAAGGTATAGATATTTCCATTTCCAGAGCCACTGCCGACAGCAGGGTGTATTTCCGATACTTCGCTCATTGTCGAATGCCGTTCAACTGAGACCGCAATCGTAACATTTAATTGTAAGTATGATGATAAAAGATATCTAGAATGATTACATGTATGCATGGTCTGTGGTTATTAATGATTCATGTTTCCCATTAGCAGCAGCACCCGTTCGAATGCATAGGCCTATGGGAGTGTAGGAATGTATCTGTGTTAACTTTGCAGTCCTCTAGACGACCGAATAGTGAACTAATAGTTAGTATGTGTTGGGCAGCTTTCATAATCACGTGGAAATTTGAGAAGATCCTGCTTTTGCGTTGGACCGTTATTCCCTCCCACGTAAATCGTTCGGTTGACTGCTTCTGCACATTTCGCGCCTTTATTTGGTTGAGAGAAGATAGATTGTGATGAATGGAAGACACGTTTGCCTGTTCTCTAGACATGGGAAAGAGGTTAGTTGGCTCGTAAATTATAGGGCTGATTTGGGATCTGTTACATCACCGACATCGGTATTCGAGAGTGGAAATAAGAGTTTCCTCTATTTGTTTCTAGTTACTCAGTGGTTTACAGCATGCTGCACGTCGCTAAAGTTTGGGGTTGTAGATAAATAATTTACAGTCTATATCTTGGGCAATATGTTGCGCTAGGAATCGGTAGGATGCTGTCTAGTGCTCGATATCGAGAAGTACCGTGAAAATGATACAACATTATGGCGACAATATGCGTGTTCTTGTAATCCCTGAGATGTGTGTAGAAAAAAGCGAGCAAGCAAGGAAGCATGAGCAGTAATGCATTTGAGCCGGGGGTAAACGAGTGCACGTTAGTACACATCAATGCACATTAATGTATGCGACACTCTCCCCTTGAAATATACCACTTGGAGTTCATTCTATCATGTAGCCGTTGTAGTTCAATATTCAAGCTCCTGTACTCAGTGGGAGAACAGTGTAGTTGAGTGAGAGTCTTTCCGTATTTGACGATATGTATGACAGTTTGCGAAGTTTAGTTGTCGGTACAGACGGCGCTTCCCTAGAACTAGGGAGCATTGTGACATACAGCAGGCGTGAGTGTATATATAAGATAACTTTTTCGGGTGTTGTAGAGATATAAAACGTAACTGCACTGTTGGTGTAAAATGTGTATATATTGTATTGTAAAGTTAGTGTGGCTTACATTGTGTAAAATGTATATATATTGCATTGTAAAGTTAATATGGTTTATGTTATGGCATGACTAGAGAGGACGAGTGTGTCCTATGATAAGAGTCTTTCCATATTTGACGATATGTATGGTAGTTTGTATGATTTAATTGTCAGTGCAATATGACGATCTGTGTAAAATAACAGCTGAAAGCCTCGTCTGCAGAAGGAAAAAAAAAAGAGGCAGACAGTGCTTCGATATTGGCGGTATCAGTAATCCGGTGGGTAAATTCGATAACAGCCAATCAGAATGCTCGATTCATTCACATCATTTGTGCTGGGAAATAGGAGCCTCTATATAGCGGAGGGAACATTTGCGTATGTTGGAAGCATGAAGGGTAACAAGTGGTGGACTGGGTACCACGTTAGGCCCACGAGGAAGACTGCATTCGGCGCTATTTTCGAAAACAGGTTCTGATAGCATAGGAATTTTTGTGCATGCAAGCTGAGACGTTTAGAAAGCGAGCGTTAACTATTTCTGGGATAGGCTACTATAAAATTCCCGAGAGGTCGTCTTGGGTGTTATTTTTTTAAAATAACAGTGTACGTAAGAATAACATTGGGAACGTTTTAGATGGCGAGTCACCACGCGGATGTTTTGCATCGAGGTGTCAGTGACATTGGGGCGGGTATGAATCTCTGATGTTCCGTTATGGGGAGAGCAGGCTGTGCTATTCTATCAGCAGTAATGACAAGTGCTGCCCTAAGGTGTCTCGCATATGGGGTCTGCGCCTTGGAGTTCTGTGACGGCGGTATATAACAGTAAATGTATACTCGAAAATAGAAGCAGCTTTCACCTGTGTACAGCGGCGGCTCGAGTCTGGGCTCCTGCCCGTTCACAATGGCTGTGTCAACCACATGCACGTGCGGCTCAGCTTGGAGCATCTGCACTCTGTAAATAAGTCTTCGCTCCTGTCCGATCACGTCATCATCGGCGTCCAGGTGACCACGTATTGCGATAGGAATTTCTCTGGTGTTAAGTATGAAAACGGATGTGGCCGCCTCATGCCTGAGGGCACCTGGGTATAGTTTGACAGCTGACGGAGGCGCCACTTCATTGGGGCTGCCTGTGCACTCTACTGGACAGGGGTTGGTGGAGGGTGCTTGCGTGTGTTGATTTCAGGTCTGTAGGCTATGCTATGCGTATTTGGACAGTTTATGAGTACTGAGTGTGTCTACACAGCCCTATGCTGCATTATTTAGGAGGACTCCGAAGGTGTGTAATGAAATTATTTCGGAAAATTAGGAGTTGTTTGCGTGTCTGGAGAGCGTTATTTAGAAGTAGGTTACAGGTCTATGCGCTGTGTGAGATGGCCCCGAGTATTTCTTTTGTATCAGTGTGATAAACAAAAGGCGTCCGCTGTGGCCGAGTGGTTCTAGGCGCTTCAGTCTGGAACCTCGCGACCACTACGGTCGCAGGTTCGAATCCTACCTCGGGCATGGATGTGTGTGACGTCCTTAGATTAGTTGGGTTTAAGTAGTTCTAAGTTCTAGGGGACTGATGACCTCAGATGTTAAGTCCCATAGTGCTCAGAGCTATCTGAACCATTTGATAAAAAAAATGTTCAAAAATAAATAGAGTGCACTCCTTCCTTACTCACCCCAGCAGCCCAGCACAGCCTGAGTCACTGTCGCGCCATTTTCCCCCTACAGACCACCATCTGGGGTTCTATGACATAGATCACGAGACTAATGCAGTAGCCAATAGGAGTGCAGCATTCTACGTCATGAATTAATTAACATTGCGGTCCTAGTGGGAAAATGTGAAAATTCTCATTTCATAATTGAGTATTGAAATCGTACGTTCATTTATGGAATATAATTCAAATTGAATTGGAATTAAGTACTTAGGTAATTGATACGTTAGATGCACTCTGTGGGTGTCACGTGTTCAGTTACATTCGTTAGGGTATTTGCAGAAGACTATCTGTGGCACGAGTATGAACATGCTGGATGGAGGCTGTGACGTCATCAGTCACGCGTTCGCTGACCGTAGATGCACCGCGTATCCCGTTATAAACGTGTGAGAGAGAGAGCAGGCGATCTCGGATTACGTAGTGGGATCGTGCAATGGGTATGTCCTTGAGCACATGGACAACAAAATATATGAGCCAATCTTGAATAACAGTACTCGCGTCATCACCTGACATCACGGTAGCGCACTCTGGTGGCACGATATGAACTAAGCCAGCTGGGGCCTGGACCTTGTGGTGAACATACTGGGTCCCGCCATCTTGAATTACGGTACTTGCATCATCACCTGGCGTCATGAGAGTGCCCTGTGCTGGTGGCCATATGTACAAAGCCAGATGGAGTCCAGACCCAGTGGCGAACACATCTGCTTGAAACTGGTAAAATAATAAAGACAAGTCCTTTTTTACCACGAATCCTTAGGAGGAGGTCGGGTTAGTACAAGTGTCCTTTCTTTTGCGCCAGCAGTGAAACCCCAAGTGACCTATCGTCCCACCAAAATTCAATCTTGGCGCCAGTTCGTACGTTGAAGTGGCGATCGGGTGACTTAGGTTTGCCCAAGTGACCTTTCTTCCCGCCATTTTCTTTGCTTAGTAGAGATAACCGAGGTGTGGTGCATTATCCTGTTGGAAATTGAAATTCGCGCCATTTTTCTGGGGGAGGGGGGCGTGGCACTTTCCCGCCAAAATTCAGACTTCCCGCCATCTTAAACGACATCATAGCCGCCATCTTGGCTGACGTCATGCGGTGTCGCCAAGACTACACGACGCCATCTTGGATGACGTGTTCGCCGCCATCTTGGATACATCTGGCAACAATGCAGAGTGGACTCATATTCAGGTTGTTCCACTACTATTATGAAGTACCTCAAAGAGAACCATCTATTGACACATAGTCAACACGGATTTAGAAAACATCATTCTTGTGAAACACAACTAGATCTTTACTCATGTGAAGTGCTGAGTGCTATCGACAAGGGATTTCAAACTGATACCAAATTTCTAGATTTCCAGAAGGCTTTTGACACCGTAGCTCCCCAGCGGTTGGTGATCAATTTGCATGCTTATGGAATATCCTCTCAGCTATGTGACTGGAACCGTGATTTCCTGTCAGAGAGATCACAATTCGTAGTAACTTGCGGAAAGTCATCGAGTAAAACGGAAGTGATTTCTGGCGTTTCCCAAAGTAGTTTTACAGGCCCTCTGCTGTTCATTGTCTGTACGGTTTAGGAGACAGTCTGAGTAGCTGTCTTAGGTTGTTTACAGATGATGATGTCGTTTATGGCCTAGTAAAATCATCAGAAGATCAAAACAAACTGCAAAAAGATTTAGAAATGATATCTGTATCGCGCCAATATTGGGAATTGACCCTAAATAATAAAAAGTGTGAGGCCATCCACATGAGTGCTGAAGGGAATCCGTTAAACTTCGGTTACACGATAAATCAATCGAATCTAAAAGCATTAAATTCAACTAAATACCTAGGAATTACAATTAAGAACAACTTAATTTGGAAATAACACGGAAAATGTTGTGGGGTAGGCGAACTAAAGACATGATACAGGATTTGGGGTGGACATCATTATAACGAACGTGTTTCTCTTTGCAGTGGGATCTTCTCACGAAATTTCAGTCACCAACTTTCTCTTCTGAATGCAAAAATATTTTGTTGACATAGGGAGAAACGACAATAATAATAAAATAAGGGAAATCACAGCTCGCACGGAAAGATACAGATGTTGAGGAATGCAACAGTAGATAATTATTGTGAAGTTGGGTAGATGAACCCTCTGCCAGGCACTTGAGTGTGATTTGCAGAGTATCCATGTAGATGTAGATGTAGATCTCGCACCTTCCAAATTCCATCTGTTTCGTCCAGTGGAGGATGCACTTCATGGGAAGCGGCATATGGATGGTGGGGAGGTTCTTGATGCAGCAAGACATCGACCAACACAATGGTATCATGCAGGCGTACAGGTTCTTCCTAGTAAGGTGGCGTACGGCCCTCACACTGAACAGAGGTTATGTTGCAAAACTGTTTTTTGTAGCCAAAAGAGTGGGGAATAATATGGTGATTTCAAGAAAAAATCTGTTACTTATCGAGTGGCTCTTGTAATTTCAGTGATTACGAAATCGTGTCTGATTTACAAAGAACTCAACAGTATGAGCGCAGTTATCTGTGTACCTCTTCTGGCCTAGATGCAAGTATTGGTACGTTTGGGAATGGAACCATAAAGCCATTGTACCATCTCCTGAGGCAGTGTGGCACACAGCTGTTGTGGCTTTGTCCTTGATATCTTAGATACTGGTACTGGGATGGTGTTGATGTCCGAATTGGTCCTAGACATATTCTGCCAGGGACTGGTCAAAGAATCTTGCTGGCCACAGGAGTACCTCAACATAAGACAGACACTTTGTAGAGTCACATGTCGTATATGGACAAACAATGAGAAATGTCACCACATTACAGTCGTATGAGAAGTAACACGTGAAGATGCGAGATGTCTGTGACTTGCTGTTGTGCTGTTAGAGCTTCCTAGTCACTACCATCTGTGACCCAAATTCACACCCAATCACTTCTTACACCATGATGCCAGGAGAAACGCCACTGTGTCTCTCCAGAACCCCGGAATGGGACCTCTCCTCAGATCGTTACCATACTCGCTGACGATGGTCAGCCAAATGCGGAACTACAGTTGATCACTGAACACAATGACTGCCACTAATCTCTGATCAATGATGCAGGATAACACAGGATGTTGCATGCAGTCCATTACTTGTTCTCAAATATCAGGCACAGATGTGAAGGGGTTATCATGTGTTTGGTGCATAACACGGTAATCCTCACTTGTCGTAGTCAGATATGGCTGATAGGAACTTTGACGAGTATACCTGCCTTCACTCTCTCTTGCAGCCCAACAGTAGGCCTCTGTCACATGTGTATTGCACGATTTGTTCAGTTGACCAAATGAAGTCCCATAATGAGGCCAATTTCAAACTGTGTTGGCGCCTTGTGAACTCTATCAGACCTGGTAACAACAATAAATACGAATGACACCAATGTCGTCTGGTGGCACTCTTACCTGTCACAGAGAAATCCGGCTCTATAATCATTTACGTACCCACTGAACGTACATACATTACTGGCCATTAAAATTGCTACACCAAGAAGAAATGCAGATGATAAATGGGTATTCATTGGACAAATATGTGATTACATTTTCACGCAATTTGGGTGCATAGACCCTGAGAAATCAGTACCCAGAACAACCACGTCTGGCCGTAACAACGGCCTTGATAGCCTGGGCAATGAGTCAAACAGAGCTTGGATGGCGTGTACAGGTACAGCTGCCCATGCAGCTTCAACACGATACCACAATTCATCTAGAGTAGTGACTGGTGTATTGTGACGAGCCAGTTGCTCGGCCACCATTGACCAGACGTTTTCAATTGGTGAGAGATCTGGAGAATGTGCTGGCCAGGGTAGCAGTCGAACATTTTCTGTATCCAGAAAGGCCCGTACAGGACCTGCAACATGCGGTCGTGCATTATCCTGCTGAAATATAGGGTTTCGCAGGGGTCGAATGAAGGGTAGAGCCACGGATCGTAACACATCTGAAATGTAACGTCCACTGTTCAAAGTGCCGTCAATGTGAACAAGAGGTGACCGAGACGTGTAACCAATGGCACCTCGTACCATCACGCTGGGTGATACGCCAGTATGGCGATGACGAATACGCGCTTCCAATGTGCGTCCACCGCGATGTCGCCAAACACGGATGCGACCACCATGATGCTGTAAACAGAACCTGGATTCATCCGAAAAAATGTCGTTTTGCCATTCGTGCATCCAGGTTCGTCGTTGAGTACACCATCGCAGGCGCTCCTGTCTGTGATGCTGCGTCAAGGGTAACCGCAGCCATGGTCTCCGAGCTGATAGTCCATGCTGCTGCAAACGTCGTCGAACTGTTCGTGCAGATGGTTGTTGTCTTGCAAACGTCCCCATCTGTTGACTCAGGAATCGAGACGTGGCTGCACGATCCGTTACAGCCATGCGGATAAGATGCCTGTCATCTCGACTGCTAGTGATACAAGGCCTTTGGGATCCAGCAAGGCGTTCCGTATTACCCTCCTGAACCCACCGATTCCATATTATGCTAACTGTCATTGGAATGCGACCAACGCGAACACCAATGTCGCGATACGATAAACCGCAATCGCGATAGGCTACAATACGACCTTTATCAAAGTCGGAAACGTGATGGTACGCATTTCTCCTCCTTACACGAGGCAACACAACAACGTTTCACCATGCAACTCCGGTCAACTGCTGTTTGTGTATGAGAAATCGGTTCGAAACTTTCCTCATGTCAGCACGTTGTAGGTGTCGTCACCGGCGCCAACCTCGTGTGAATGCTCTGAAATAATGTTACTTAAAATCCGTCTTCATTGCAAATTTTTTTATTATTCATATGACCGGTTTCGGTTCATTCAGAACCATCTTCAGATTTGTAAAAATAATTATACTAATTTACTATTTCACGAAAGCAAATCTTTTTCATCCTATCTACTCAACATCAAATGTACCAGAACGTACCTGATATTTCAGTTACAGGAGTAACCCGTCCAAATCCAGCAACTTTCACATGCTACGTCACATAAAATTGGTTGGCAGGGTGCACGTCATTTATATTAATTATAACACTATTAGCGACAGGTGGCGTCTGGTACATTTGTTACATTCGATTTGCACATACTGTATTCAGTAGATCTTTTTTACATGGAACAGTTTAGCTGGGGAACAGTTTAGCTGGGACGCTGGCTGACATTTTTGTAAATCACTTAGAAAACAAATTCTCTGATGAAAATCCTAATATCGCTGAGAAAATTGTATATTACAGGATATATGTGGACGACTCCATTTTATTATACAAAGGAGATAAAAATGATATCGAAAACTTAGCACAAAAAATGAGCTCTCAACACCCGAAAATTAGATTCACCATGGAATTTGAAGGAAACAACCGTATAGATTACTTAGATTTAACACTAATAAAGAAAATTGGGAAGCATGAATTTAGCATATTCAGAAAACCTACGTGTACAGATCTAGTTATCAATGAGCGCTCTTGTCACCCACCGCGACACAAATGGGCATATTTTACTTCGATGGCATACAGGCTACTAAGATTGCCACTAAGCCAACACGAAGTAGAAAAGGAGTTAAGTATTTTAAAACAAGTGGCCGTAGCGAACGGATATACGTGTAAGCAGGTGATGAGTATTTATAGGAAGATAAAGAAGAGGCAAATGGAACAAACAGAAGGAAGTCAAGTAGCAGTTAAGAGGAACAACAAGAAAAAAAATATGTAGCTCTCACTTACAATGGAAGAATTGCAGACAAAATTGAAAGATGCTTTCGTAAATCCGGCGTTAAAATAGGGTTCCGAACAAATAACACGTTAAAATTGAAGCTCCGGCACAGAACATGTAATAGTAGGAATAAATTTCAGGATTCAGGTGTATATGAAAACAAATGTAATGACTGCTGTAAACAATATATAGGGCAGACTGGTAGGAACTTTGAAACCAGATTCAGGGAGCACACCTACTCTCAAAACAAAACAGCTTTTGGGGCGCATATGGCTGCGACAAAGCACTCAGTCACGAATATTGGAAACAACTTAGACATCCTGCATAGAGCTCATAAGGGACGGTTTCTTAACATTTTAGAAGAGATCGAAATATACACCCACAAAAATAAAGATCCGGATTTAATCCTCAACGAACAAAGCGAATTCAATCATAACGCCTATTTTAGCATTTATGACGACCTACTAAGATGACAACTGTTGCGTATGGAGATCCAGGCCGAGGGATGAGAGATGGTGCGCGGTGGAGAAGCCGGAAGACGCGTGCAACGCCTGGCGTCGTTGAGGGGGCCCTCCTGTGCGGCCCTCTTGCCCGCGGCGATGGACAGCAGACGACTAAGCGGACCGCGGCACAACACCAAAATGGCGGGAACCACGGAAGCAGACCGTAGAAGAAAACAAGTTCACACCAGCACCATAGATATATAAATCGCCCTATGCCTTTTAGATCGTATAAAAATGATAATTTTACTGTTTTTTAATCCTGACAAGTACAGATTTTAGCTTTGACATCTACATATTTTAATTAAATATTTTTAATATAAAAAAGATCTACTGAATACAGTATGTGCAAATCGAATGTAACAAATGTACCAGACGCCACCTGTCGGTAATAGTGTTATAATTAATATAAATGACGTGCACCCTGCCAACCAATTTTATGTGACGTAGCATGTGAAAGTTGCTGGATTTGGACGGGTTACTCCTGTAACTGAAATATCAGGTACGTTCTGGTACATTTGATGTTGAGTAGATAGGATGAAAAAGATTTGCTTTCGTGAAATAGTAAATTAGTATAATTATTTTTACAGATCTGAAGATGGTTCTGAATGAATCGAAACCGGTCATATGAATAATAAAAAAATTTGCAATCAAGACGGATTTTAAGTAACATTATAAAATCACTGATTGCTGTTATCCCATAAGACATTATGTCTGTTTTTTCAAATGCTCTGAAAAGCTAATCATTTGCATATCACAGCATCTTCTTCCTGTCGGTTAAATTTCGCGTCTGTAGCACGTCATCTGCGTGGTGTAATAATTTTAATGGCTATTAGTGTATATATACAGGGTGTACATAAAGTCCGGGTACACTTTCAATTATTTAGTGGACAAGAACCAAACAAGGTACAGATATCATACATATGTCACTTTGAAGAGAAACCTTGAAAGTTCTTTTTTTTTTTATCTCATGTATACCGCCACAGCGTAGTTTGGTAATTTGCCAATAGTCGCAAACATGGCGAGTTCAGGTGTGGAGCGAGTTTTCTGTGTGTTGGAGTTCGACAAAAACAAGTGTGCAACAGCTGTTCAACGGATGGTTAGAACCAAGTACCGTAAGAAGTCACCAACAAAATGGTCCAAACGGCTCTGAGCACTATGGGACTTAACATCTATGGTCATCAGTCCCCTAGAACTTAGAACTACTTAAACCTAACTAACCTAAGGACAGCACACAACACTCAGCCATCACGAGGGAGAGAAAATCCCTGACCCTGCCGGGAATCGAACCCGGGAACCCGTGCGTGGGAAGCGAGAACGCTACCGCACGACCACGAGATGCGGGCAAGTCACCAAAAAGGGAAGCCATTTACCACTGTCACAACAAATTCGTTACGACAGGTGCTTGTGCCCGGAAAAGAGAAGCAGATGTCCTAGTGGGAGTGAAGTGAATGTGGAGCGCGTACGAGGGACATTCATAAGAAGTACAAAGAAATCGGTGTGTCGTACATCCATGAACTCGAAATGGCTCCAATGACAGAGTGGAAAGTCCTGCGACAGAAGCTGTCTATGAAACCATTCAAATTGGAGCTAGTGCAGAAGCTCAATGACGACGACAAAGACAAGCGTTTTGCGTTTTGTTCGCAGTTGCAACAATTGAATGAGGATGGGGATGCCGTTGTTGATCGCTTAATTTTTAGCGACGAAGCTACTTTTCACACTAATGGGAAAGTGAACAGGCATAATTGTCGAATCTGGGGTACAAAGCATTCACACGGATGCACTGAATATGAGAGTGATTCCCCAAAGGTAAATGTTTTTTGTGACTTGTCACGTCGAAAACTGTACGGGCCATTATTCTTCGCCGAGAGCACTGCCACTGGATATTCCTACTTGGACATGTCGCAGCAATGGCTGATGCCTCAAATGCAATCGGACTCTCCATTTGTCTTTCAGCAGGATGGGGCTCCACCCCATTTTCATCGTGAAGTTCGTGGGTACCTGAACACGGAGCTACCGCATGATGGATCGACGGTGCTACAGAAGGAGACAGCTGTTTCATGAAATGGCCTCCCTAATCACCAGATCTCACTCCGTGTGGTTTTTTTCTGTGGGGACACATTAAAGATCTGGTGTATGTACCGCCTCTACCACGTGATGTAGCAGAGCTCTGGGAGAGAATACGGGAAGCGACTGCCACCGCCGGCCGCGGTGGCCGTGCGGTTCTGGCGCTGCAGTCCGGAACCGCGGGACTGCTACGGTCGCAGGTTCGAATCCTGCCTCGGGCATGGGTGTGTGTGATGTCCTTAGGTTAGTTAGGTTTAAGTAGTTCTAAGTTCTAGGGGACTTATGACCTAAGATGTTGAGTCCCATAGTGCTCAGAGCCATTTGAACCATTTTTTTTTTTGACTGCCACCGTCGACAATGCTATGCTGCGACGGGTATGGCAAGAATTCGATTACCGTATTGACGTCTTCCGGGTCTCTCATGGTTCTCATACCGAATGTTAGTAAAAAAAAAAGTTCAGCGTTTCTATTCAAAATGCAATATGTATGACATTTGTTTAATTCTTGTGCAATAAATAATTGAAAGTGTTCTCGGACTTTATGTGCATCCTGAATGTGTACAAAGTGATATTGACATCCGATCGCATTTGTGTTGCTTCACTTTTTTGCCAAGCTGTGTATTTCAACTTTTAAATACGAATTTAAATGTTATGAATGTTTTCTGAAAGTGGAAGTGAAATGTGGATGACATGCAGTATTGATAAGAAGACAACAAAAGCTACTGAAATGTGGTGGAGAAGATTTATGAAGATTAGAATAACTATTCTTTAACATATTACTTTTCACGACCAGACTACGCGCCTTGACTCCTGTTGCAAATGAATTGTTTTAATTTGTACCCCAAATGTGTGTATTTATTGTGATTTATCATTTTTGTGAATGATATATAAAAGTTTTGCCACCTATCCTCAGCGCCAAGTGCGTTATGCGTCACTCCCGGGATTCAATCTGCCTCATGGATTAACGACAAGGGTTGGTGAGCTGGCCAGCCTCAATGTGACTTTTACGTGGTTTCCCACATCCATCTACCAGACTAGCACCCACGTAACACTTCAGCTACATGCTACGCAAAGATATGGTAAATGTTGTTGCATTTGAACATGAGATTCACCCTGTTCAGAGGCAGATACGGTAGTCGAATTCGGCCTAGAGGAAGAGGCGGTTCGGAAGTGGTGGCGTGAGGAAGGCCATCCGACCATCAACTGTCACTGCGAGACGTTGAGAAAGGACAAGTTACTCTCTTACCGATTTTTCATAAACATTTTGTATGAAACAAACATATTTGTTACAACGTTACGCAACCGGTGCGAGACACCAGAAAGTTAACTGCCTCAGCGTTAAGTTGATGGAGCTAGAAGCATGAGGAATTTTTATGGTTATTAGTTCTTAGAAACGGCGTGTTTGAAGTTGAAAGCAAGTGGCGGCGAGCCACCCCTCAGTAAATCTTGCCGGGCAGGCCCACGGCCGCATAGGGGCCGACTGAGAATCACCTAGTCGAGATGGGTTTCCAGCAGAACAATGACCACTTTACCTACATCGGCGCCAGCTGAAAGCTGGGCTGGGGGCGACGGACTGAAGGGACACGTCTACACACTGGGGTTGCAAACAGGGCATTGTGGACTGCACTAAATCTAATAAAAATTTACAAGTTTTCGCTGAAAACTCAAATGGGCCTGTGACCCACTCCCATAGCCGCCTTGGTCGTAAAGGAAACGCTGGCGTCTGGGAAACGTTTAGAGATAGAATCTTTATTACAACACATAGTTAGCACTAACTTGCTCGAAGGCACAGGCAATTAAGGTAAAGATCTGTAAGATTGTATCTGTTCGCTTGTTGCTGTGGGAAGCGACGAGACTTCAGAGAGAAACACCTTCACCCACCGCGAAAACTTAAAAAAGTCAGTAATTGGCGGTTTCTTTTTTTTTTTCAGAGACACAGGTCTCTTAACTCTTCGCTGGTTGGTCGTCAGTTCATGCTGGCAAGTAGGAGGGGAAGCTCTGTGGTTGGCTCAAGACAGAATGGAAGGCGTTGTAGTTCGTGTACTGTGCGGAAGAACGGGAATTTTTGTTTATCTGGAGAGGTGCGAGGCACTCTTTGGCTTAGGACTTCGGTCTGCGAGGCACTCTGGTTCTGGACTTCGATCAGGAAGCAACTTCTGGTGGAAGTTCTGGCAGTTGTGGTTGGTACTTGGGACCTCTCCTAAGACTGAGTCAACTTGCGAGAAGTTAGACTGGGGAACCTGTGGTGAAGCTTTCCCTGTACTGACAGTGTGACTTCAAACGGCTCGAACTACTCGTTTGCCGAGGGCACACTTATTCGATTTGGTTTACCAGTCTCGACGTTCGGCATCCTTGCGTGCTCAGCCATATAAGTGAGCCGAATTGGTCCTTGTATGACCAGCGAATGGGTGTGTCACACACAGAAATCGTCCGTGATTTCAGTGCTCTAGCAGGGAGTAAATTGCGATCCGTCTGCCTGATCGCTAGATCGTGGGATTTTTTATTTCTTTCGTGGCGCGATCGACTGACAGGTGCCACCTTACGACTCGCTACTGCCGCATACGACTGGCCAGATGCAAGTAACATCGCTGCACGAAGCGAACAGGGTAAAGTACTGCCGCTCCGCCCTTGTCTAGGCGTACAAACCCCAATCGCCACTTGCTCTCAGCTGCATCGACATAGCCTAATATAGAGTGAACAGTCAAGGTCTGCTCAGCCTCAGAACAATTAAAGATCACGTTATCCACATTTTTTTTAGGGCCAGTGTATTTAACTCACCTTTGTCACCCAGGATCCTTGTCCATTGTGGTCTTAAGCCAACTGTTAGTTGTTTACGATATTCGAAAATAATCTGTTTAGGTTTAATTAGACCTGTCTTTGTTTCTTTTTTTGTGTGTTTGGAAAAATAAATGCTGTCAGTAAACTAAATTTTGCCTGCCTTCTCAATCAAATCATCACTTTAATATAATCACCCCAAGTGTTAACTTTCATTGCGTACGGCTCTGGTAGGATATTATTTATGCATTTCAGCGTCAGCTGCCTAGAGTAAACATTACATTTAGCGGACCCTATCAGAAAAATTTTCGTAACTATTCCATTTAGCGTACCCTATCACAAGGATAAAATTTCATAGTAGTAGTAGTTGTCTTCAGTCCTGAGACTGGTTTGATGCAGCTATCCATGCTACACTATCCTGTGCAAGCTTCTTCATCTCCCAGTACTTACTGCAACCTACATCCTTCTGAATCTGCTTAGTTTATTCATCTCTTGGTCTCCCTCTACGATTTTTACCCTCCACGCTGCCCTCCAATGCTAAATTTGTGATCCCTTGATGCCTCAGAACATGTCCTACCAACCGGTCCCTTCTTCTAGTCAAGTTGTGCCACAAACTCCTCTTCTCCCCAATTCTATTCAATACCTCCTCATTAGTTATGTGATCTACCCACCTAATCTTCAGCATTCTTCTGTAGCACCACATTTCGAAAGCTTCTAGTCTCTTCTTGTCCAAACTATTTATCGTCCATGTTTCACTTCCATACATGGCTAAACTCCATACAAATACTTTCAGAAACGAATTCCTGACGCTTAAATCTATACTTGATGTTAACAAATTTCTCTTCTTCAGTAACGCTTTCCTTGCCATTGCCAGTCTACATTTTATATCCTCTCTACTTCGACCACAATCAGTTATTCTGCTCCTCAAATAGCAAAGCTATTTTACTACTTTAAGTGTCTCATTTCCTAATCTAATTCTCTCAGCATCACCCGACTTAATTGGACTACATTCCATTGTCCTTGTTTTGCTTTTGTTGATGTTCAACTTATATCCTCCTTTCAAGACACTGTCCATTCCATTCAACTGCTATTCCAAGTCCTTTGCTGTCTCTGACATAATTACGGTGTCATCAGCGAACCTCAAACGTGTTTATTTCTTCTCCATGGATTTTAATACCTACTCCGAATTTTTCTTTTGTTTCCTTTACTGCTTGCTCAATATACAGATTGAATAACATAGGGGACAGGCTACAACCCTGTCTCACTCCCTTTCCAACCGCTGCTTCCCTTTCATGCCCCTCGACTCCTATAACTGCCATCTGGTTTCTGTACAAATTGTAAATAGCCTTTCGCTCCCTGTATTTTACCCCTGCCACCTTCAGAATTTGAAAGAGAGTATTCCAGTCAACATTGTCGAAAGCTTTCTCTAAGTCTACAAATGCCTTTCCTTAATCTATTTTCTAAGATAAGTCGTAGGGTCAGTATTGCCTCACGTGTTTCTACGGAATCCAAACTGATCTTCCCCAAGGTCGGCTTCTACCAGTTTTTCCATTCGTCTGTAAAGAATTCGCGTTAGTATTTTGCAGCTGTGACTTATTAAACTGACAGTTCGGTAGTTTTCACATCTGTCAACACCTGCTTTCTTTGGAATTGGAATTAACGATCCCATTTAGCGTACGCTGCCAGTATAACTTTAATTTTAGCGTTCCCTGCCAAGTGTTATCTTGTAATTTAGCGTACCTTGCCAGGATCACCTATATATATATATATATATATATATATAAACGTACCAGCGTGACTTCAAACACTTTGTTACAGGAAATGTCCAAAATGTCCTCCGTTAGCGAGGATACGTGCATCCACCCTCCGTCGCATGGAATCCCTGATGCGCTGATGCAGACCTGGAGAATGGCGTCCACAATATGAGCACGAAGAGTCTCTACATTTGATACCGGGGTTGCGTAGACAAGAGCTTTCAAATGCCCCCATAAATGAAAGTCAAGGGGGTTGAGGTCAGGAGAGCGTGGAGACCATGGAATTGGTCCGCCTCTGCCAATCCATCGGTCACCGAATCTGTCGTTGAGAAGCTTACGAACACTTCGACTGAAATGTGCAGGAGTTCCATCGTGCACGAACCACACGTTGTGTCGTACTTGTAAAGGCATATGTTCTAGCAGCACAGGTAGAGTATGCCGTATGAAATCATGATAACGTCCTCCATTGAGCGTAGGTGGAAGAACATGGAGCCAAATCAAGACATCACCAACAATGCCTGCCCAAACGTTCACAGAAAATCTGTGTCGATGACGTCATTGCACAATTGCGTGCCGATTCTCGTCAGCCTGTTGTGGGTTGGCAGGAGAACCAACACTGTATTATTAGCGGAAGCCGAAAGGCACGCGTTTTAGCTCACGCAGGCTGGCGTGAGGTCTGGAACAGGACAAGGAAATTAGACTTTAGAAAAACGGACGTAGCTGGTAGAATACCATAAATGATGAGCGTCGCTCTTGACTGTACATGACTCAGTATCAATAGTAACTGGTAATGGCGCCTTGCTAGGTCGTAGCAAATGACGTAGCTGAAGGCTATGCTAACTATCATCTCGGCAAATGAGAGCATATTTTGTCAGTGAACCATCGCTAGCAAAGTCGGTTGTACAACTGGGGCGAGTGCTAGGAAGTCTCTCTAGACCTGCCGTGTGGCGGCGCTCGGTGTGCAATCACTGATAGTGGCGACACGCGGGTCCGACGTATACTAACGGACCGCGGCCGATTTAAAGGCTACCACCTAGCAAGTGTGGTGCCTGGCGGTGACACCACACAGCCCACACATGTTGACTGTGAAAATTTACAATTTGATCACGTTGGAATGAAGCCTCATCCGTAAAGAGAACATTTACACTGAAATGAGAATTGACACATTGTTGGATGAACCATTCGCAGAAGTGTACTCGTGGAGGCCAATAAGCTGCTGATAGTGCCTGCACACGCTGTACACGATACGGAAACAACTGGTTCTCCCGTAGCACTCTCCATACAGTGACGTGGTAAACCTTACCTTGTACAGCAGCAACTTCTCTGACGCTGACATTAGGGTTACCGTCAACTGCACGAAGAATTACCTCGTCCATTGCAGGTGTCCTCGTCGTTCTAGGTCTTCCCCAGTCGCGAGTCATAGGCTGGAATGTTCCGTGCTCCTTAAGACGCCGATCAATTGCTTCGAACGTCTTCCTGTCGGGACACCTTCGTTCTGGAAATTTGTCTCGATACAAACGTACCGCGCCACAGCTATTGCCCCGTGCTAAACCATCAAATGGGCATCTGCCAACTCCGCATTTGTAAACATTGCAGTGACCGCAAAACCACGTTCGTGATGAACACTAACCTGTTGATGCTACGTACAGATGTGCTCGATGCTAGTACTGTAGAGCAATGAGTCGCATGTCAACACAAGCACCGAAATCAACATTACCTTCCTTCAATTGGGCCAACTGGCGGTGAATCGAGGAAGTACAGTACATACTGACGAAACTAAAATGAGCTCTAACATGGAAATTAAGCGTTTCCGGACATATGTCCACATAACATCTTTTCTTTATTTGTGTGTGAGGAATGTTTCCTGAAAGTTTAGTCGTACCTTTTTGTAACACCCTGTATATTTTGTAAGAGGTCCATGATTAAGGAATTTGTTGCTAGTGCACTCGAGCAGATGTAATTTCGATGAATTGCTCACGAGCTGCCTGGGATATATAAGCTATAAGAGAATCTCAGACCAGAGAGCAGTTGTATGCAGTAAGAGCAGTGTCTGTAGCAGTTGTAGTAGTAGTAGTAGCTAGCAGTCTGGTGTATCGAGTTGGCTGGGCCGGTCGTGTGGAGCGATGGCGGTGCCTGAGCATTGTAGTATAAGGTAAAAGCACGCTCGCGCATATGTACTATTGTTATATCAGATCCCATGTAAAATGTTTTAAAAATCTCTTAATAATAATCTTTCTCATAAAAAATTAACTTTTGACAATCATTCATTTCAATTTAAAGAATTTACTAATTTCTCCAATCCGTGGTTATCCTGATTATTGTAAAGAAAAATCAGTTGTTTCTTTTTATACATGACAAAGCTATCGGCCAGCATTGCACAGGGCTGTGCCAGAAAAGTTTAGTTTCATATAGGAACAGATATATACACGTTATCCGGCGACTTGACTGAGGTAAGAATTTTCAATTTATTCAGTATGATCTTTCAGGGCCATGACGCAGCACTGTTGACGTCGAATATTTACCAGTTTACATTCAATCAATTATTGAAAGGTTATCTATGAGTCACATTTTTTTTAACTGTAGGTTAGTCACATTGTATTATTGGTAGGTTACAGAATTTATTTATTGGGAGGTTACGGAATTTGTTGTGGGGAGACCGAACGAACAAGAAATCGTGTTAACTGATTGCTAATCGTGAAATTGAAGTGTTAGTGATTGCTGCGTCGGAAGGTTAGCGAGTAAAGAGGAACAGAACCACAAAGAGTAAAATTATGACTGATAGGTCACATCACAGTGACTGACTTATCAATCTGAACCAAGCCACCCATCGTCCCATACGAACTTAGTGCGCCGTTGCTGCGACACTTAACGTCATTTGCGGGAGGCGAAGCACGGTGAAGCCGCAGTCAGGGGCAGACGCTGTCGTGGCGCGGCCTATCTGCTCGTGAATCGACTGCCGCTCTCGTAATAAAGAAGCCTGTCCTCGAAGTGATATCTGTGCCTCTCAGCCGCGAACTGTTACTTTTCTTCTCCTGCTTGTCCTCGCTGTGAGCCTGCCAAAGCTGCCATTTCAGCCAGCCTGATACTGCGCACTTTATTTCGCCAATCCCAAACTTCCTGACAATTTTGTTCTGGAGGTTCAGCGTCGATCTTTTGGAACATTCGATCGCCGACCTACCCGAAGGCCTCTTTCCATCAACTTGCGAGTACCACTCTATGGCACATGGCTGTTCCTAAAGATTCCGATTGCCGATCTATCAAACAGCATCTCGCCAAAAACTTCCCGTAACATTCTCAGTGTTTACATTCAAGGCATCGGCGGTCCATCGGCACTACACTAAAGACTTGCCTGTGGAACCACCCCATGGTTACTGCACAATATAGTAATGTTATCGCACCGGGCACGCCATTTACGTGAGTGGTCTGTAATTCGGAGAAAACTCTATGTTCGCCAACTGACGAGGAGAGAGCGAGTTTATTGCAGTCAGCACGCAGATGGATTATTTCCCTAGCGTGGCCAATTTTGTCAAAGACGCACACCGTCCTCTGCTCGGTAATGTGACGGCGTGTGGCAGCTCACAGGACAGGCGGAAGGCATTATACCCCGTTCCCCTCCCCCCCCCCTCACCCCTCCAACCATCGTGTGTTACAGCCACGTCGTCCGCTGAAGGCAGGCCAAGGCAAGCATCAAGTGCAAGGGCCATGTTGTCACTCCTCGCTAACCACTAGAATGAATTCAGCGTGCACTTTAGAATTAAGAGAAGTTAATGGAAATTCTCTACAATCATCGCCCACTCCCAAGGACAATCCGCTCTTTTGCATATATACCGGAACTTACTGATTAATTACATCCACCTCATCGATGTAGGCGTTCTGACGGCCGAGGCTCCAGATGTCAGACGCTCAGATCGGTACCAAACGTTATGTGTCGATAGAGTATCAATAAAACACCGATTTAATTTCTGCTATGTGCTGTCATCCAGTAGAACAAGCGTTAATGGTAATTAAAAGTAGCACCAGAACGAGGGAGTACACGAAACGCGTATCAGTGAGTGTTAGTTTCGTCGATCTCGCATCGATTTGTTGGTAGCGCATGAGACCGTTGTACCAATGGTCCCACGTTCAAACCCCGCTGATGACAATTTAACAGTTCACGCGTGGGACCATTATATGGGAACACATTTTCCTCACATATAAACGGAATTTTCGGATTTTGTACCAATGTTGTTTTGGCAGTCTCCATTGGCTTCAATAGTAAAAAGTAGCAACCTATAGATTACATATGTATAGATAGTTGTGGCGTTCTACACACATCAGAAAAAGTTTTGCATCTCCTCGGTTCCAAGAGTTCCGCAACCTCTATAGAAAATTTGAATAGAGATCAACATAAACATCATTTCCGCCCTTTTTATTGTTCATGAAAACCACACATTGCATGTTGTACCACCATACAGCGAGACCTTCAGAGGTGGTGGTCCAGATTGCTGTACACACCGGTACCTCTAATACCTGGTAGCACATCCTCTTGCATTGATGCATGCCACAAGTTCATCAAGGCGCTGTTGGTTGAGATTGTCCCACTCATCAACGGCGATTCGACGTAGATCCCTCAGAGTGGTTCGTGGGTCACATTGTCCATAAACAGCCCTTTTCAATCTATCCCAGACATGTTCGATAGGGGTCATGTCTGGAGAACATGCTGGCCACTCTAGTCGAGCGATGTCGTTATCCTGAAGGAAGTTATTCACAAGATGTGCACGATGGGGGCGTGAATCGTCATCCAAGAAGACGAATACCTCGCCAATTTTGTGCCAATGTGGTTGCCCTATTGGTCGGAGGATGGCATTCACGCATCGTACAGCTGTTACAGTGTCTTCCATGTCCACTGTCGATATAAATCGGCCCAACATAATGTCACTCCAAAACATCAGGGACCTCCACCTTGCTGCACTCGCTGGACATTGTGTCTAAGGCGTTCAGTCTGACCAGGTTGCCTCCAAACACATCTCCGACGACTGTCTGGTGGAACGTATATGTGACGCTCATCAGTGAAGAGAATGTGATGCCAATCCTGAGCAGTCCGTTCAACATCTTCTTGGGCCCATCTGTACTGTGCTGCATGGTGTCGTGGTTGCAAAGATGGACCTCACCATGGACGTTGGGAGTGAAGTTGCGCATCATGCAGCCTACTATGCACAGTTTGAGTCGCAACACAACGTCCTGTGGCTGCACGAAAAGCATTACTCAACATGGTGGCGTTGGTGTCAGGGTTCCTCTGAGCCATAACCTGTAGGTAGCGGTCATCCACAGCAGTAGTAATCCTTGGGCGGCCTGATCGAGGCATGTCATTGTTCCTGTCTCTCTGGATCTTCTCCATGTATGAACAACATCGCTTTGGTTCACTTCAAGACGCCTGGACACATTCCTTGGCCGGCTGGAGTGGCCGAGCGATTCTAGGCGCTACAGTCTGGAACTGCACGACAGCTGCAGTCGCAGGTTCGAATCCTGCCTCAGGCATGGATGTGTGTGATGTCCTTAGGTTAGTTAGGTTTAAGTAGTTCTAAGTTCTAGGGGACTGGTGACCTCAGAAGTTAAGTCCCATAGTGCTGAGAGCCATTTGAAGCATTTTGAACCACTTCCCTTTTTGAAATAAGCAATTGTCAAACCTCTTCATAAGAAAGGGGGCAAAAGTGACTTAAATAATTATAGATCAGTCTCATTGCTGACTTCATTTTCTAAAATATTCGAGAAAGTTATGTATTAAAGAGTAGTATCACATTTAATTGAAAATAATTTACTCAGCATGTCACAGTTCGGATTCCGGAAGGGTTACTCGATTGAGAATGCTATCTACACATTTACCCATCAAATAGTAAAACCCTAAATAACAAATTATCGCCAGTTGGTATTTTTTGTGATCTCTCCAAGACATATGACTGTGTGGATCATGTCACACTCTTAGAAAAACTCAGGTTTTATGAAACTGAAGGCTATACACACAGCTGGATTGAATCATACTTAATGAACACAAAGCAAAAGGTTGTGCTGAATAGCACAAATAATGTTGGCAGGGTGATAAACTATAGCGAATGGGGAGTTAACACAACGGATGTCCCACAGGGTTCAATTTTAGGTCCTCTGCTGTTCCTTATTCATGTGAATGACCTCCCACTTAACGTTCAGCAAGCGGAACTAGCACTTTTTGCAGATGATACGAGTGTTATAATAAATCCCATTCCAGAAAAAACAGCTGAAGATATTGTTAATGATGTCTTTCAAAGAATTATTAAGTGGTTCTCAGAAAATGGACTCTACCTTAATTTTGAAAAATCTCACTATATCCTGTTCTGTACACCGAATAGAGTCATACCGGCAATTGATGTAGCATATGAACATGGCTCAGTTAACAGAGTAGATTTCTCCAAATTTTTGGGTGTTCACATTGATGACAACTTGAACTGGAAGAAACATATTACTGAGCTTCTCAAACAACTAAGTTCAGCTTCTTTCGCTCTTTGTATAATCGCTAGTCTTGGTAATAAACAGACCAGCCTCCTAACGTACTTTGCATATTTCCACTCAATAATGTCTTATGGAATAGTTTTCTGGGATAACTCACCACTTATACATAAAGTATTGATTGCACAAAAGAGAGCAGTGAGAATAATTAATGGTGTTCACCCAAGGACGTCACGTAGTCATCTTTTCAAAGAGTTAGGTATTTTAACTGCACCATCGGAGTACATATATTCGCTAATGAAATTCGTAACAAATAATCCATTTCAATTTGCGAAGAACAGTGATGGTCGTACGTACAACACTAGAGGGAACAACGACCTTCCTATCCGTTATTGAAGCTGTTAGTTGCTCAAAAAGGAGTACATTATTCAGCAACAAAAATCTTTGATCATTTGCCCATGTACATCAAGTTTTAAATTTAGCTTAAAATCATTTCTTTTGGACAACTCCTTCTACTCCATGGACGAGTTTCTGTTCCAGAAATGGTAAAAAATGTACCTCTAAATGTAGTTGTATGTGTAGAACTAAAAATTTCAGTAATATTAATACTAGCACTATTCATGTGTAATATATATATATATATATATATATATATATATATATATATATATATATATATATATATTTTGTAATCTGACTTGTTCCACATAATATCTATAAAATAATCAGGAAAATGATCTACGGAACATGACATAACTAAAACTAAACTAAACTAAAGAGCCCTTCCCGGCAGAAAGTAACAATGCGGATTTGATCGAACAGCGGTATTGACCGTCTAGGCATGGTTGAACTAGAGACAACACAAGCTGTGTACCACCTTCCTGGTGGAGTGACTGGAACTGATCGGGTGTCGGACTCCCTCCGTCTAATAGGCGCTTCTCATGCATGGTTATTTACATCTTTGGGTGGGTTTAGTGATATCTCTGAACAGTCAAAGGGACTATGCCTGTGATACAATATCCACAGTCAACGACCCACTCCAGGAGTTCTAGGAACCAGGGTGTTTCAAACCTTTTTGATGTACGTCTGCTTTGAACAAATATAACTGTAACACCCCACCCGTCACTCAGCTGGTTTTGGCGTGTGTTCACCCCAACTAATTGACTAGCAGATCAACAAAGAGCGCAAAACTGCCGCAATATTGGATAACGCAAAAAAGTAATATGGCCCTGTGACTCCTGATTGAACTGCGGTGGCAGTGTTGACATTAATTTATTTAGAATTGATCACTTTTAATTAAAAAGGGGTGCACATTGATGTTATATTCAGCTATTGAACACCAGATGCAAATGTTGAACATAAAATTAATTAAGAAATTGACTTGGGATTTCAACTACTTGATTGAAAACAGCTGCAGTCGATTAGCACAAATTTATTTTAACTCACGACCTTCAATCATCACATTACAAGACTCTCCTATCGGGCAGTGGTAATAAATTGCGTTTGCGTGAAGTAAAGCGCGATAACTCAAAAGTAATTCCTATCGACTGACCCAGGCGTAATGCGAAGTGCGAGAAGAATTCTACAATACACGGCCCATGAAACCCTCGTGGAAACTTTGCCGACATGATCCAACAAATTAATCAGTGGCTGGAGCGGGCGCAATATCACCGAATACAGCATGGTGGAGCAGCGTCATTGTGTGGACGTCGGCCGACCATGTGGTGCTGCAAGGCTGCGCTCGTCCATTCACTCCTAGCCATCTTGCTCAGTACATAGCTGAACCAAAACTTCCTATCTCCAAGCTCAATCGTACCATTTGCTAAGTCCTAAACTGTAGAGATGCTCACTCTTTCTCAGGCAAGCTGAGTAAAGAGCGCCACATCCGCACTCTAGGCAAGCTGCGAACGGAAGACCTCTATGGAGACTTCTCACAGTCCGTTTTTCGCCTCAGTTTCCCCTCCAGCAAAATCACTTACGCCAATTGCACCGCAAGTCGCATTAATTATGCGTCGCTTCCCAGCGCCGACCAATGCCTGCTCTGGGAAGTGAACAAATTCCCACCAAATTTCCCTTCTTCTCAACTTCTGCTTATAGCTCCTCCCAGGCCACCCATCAAGGGTAGCGTCTGCACAAATGCCAAGTTTTTCGGAATTCTGACTCCCAGGAGAGTACTTCAAATTCCTTGGTCCCATGTTCGCATCGGAGGTCGGCGTATTTCATGCTGTCGCTCTTCACCTGATTTGCTTCAGGCTCTGCGGACCGTGAATTCACTGTGAAGTTGCTATAGTCAGGAACACGCATATTTTGACCTCTGTTGACCACTCCACCATAGCTTTGCATGGCTTTCTCGCATGTTTCACAGAAAACGGGACGACGGACATTTATCAACAGGTGTAAAGATCTCCGTCTGTTTCCCAGTACAGCAGCATGGAGTCGGGGTCAACCACCCACTCACTGTCAATCATCTTAAGGCGGCTGGAGGCCGCACCGCGTTACCTCTTTCTCAGAGCTTGAGCCGCCCTAAGCTGCCTATTGTCGCTTCCCTTAGCCGCTCCCCCAGTGCGCCACGGTCAACTCTAAATGCTTCCCTGGGGTAAACTAGCGTCCAGTAAATCGACTCGTTTCCACAAAGTTTTCATGTCGTGTGAATTACTTTGAAACCATCACCCGACATTAATTATTCCACTACATCCGTACTATACCCTCTACAAGATGCATTGTGCCTTGTCAGTCATTTTGTTCAGCCCTACTGTTCGCTCAATGTGAGTTAGGTGAACTTTAATGACTTCATGTAAGGGGCATAGTTCTTGCCATCTTACATAACGAACACTAAAGAACAAAATGAGATAAAAAAAACGCTGTTTTAACTGTTTACCCACAGAACCGTTATATGAGAGAACATTTTCCTGACATGTAAACGGACTTTTCGGGTTTTGTAGCAATGTTGTTTTGGCAGTCTCCTTTTTGCTTTGTTAGTTGAAAGTAGTAACCCATAGACTACATGTGTATAGATAGGTGTGGCGTTCTGTCGGACATATTCGACAGAAGAGTCACCACTCATTATGAAGCAGCTAGTGCATAGTTTTACAGAATAGATGTAAATAATCGAAGAGTACAATAAAAAGATAATTGCATCACACGTGCGGAAGTATTAATAGTCCCATATTACACTTTCATGCATAACACACTAAAAAAGAACGTCATCATTTAGGTTTGAATCCATGACCCTTGGTACGATGATTTATCACTCTACCAACTTCCCCACTTGTCATTCACAGTTATCTTTTCCTGTGTTCCGCGCGACTGCTATGGTCGCAGGTTCGAATCCTGCCTCGGGCATGGATGTGTGTGATGTCCTTAGGTTAGTTAGGTTTAAGTAGTTCTAGGGGACTGATGACCATAGCTGTTAAGTCCCATAGTGCTCAGAGCCATTTTGAACCCGTGTTCCGTAGTTCTGGCGTTACTTTTAATTCATGTTTACGCCCGCTCTGCTGGATGACAACACATAGTACGAACTAAATCGGAATTTTGGTTGATATTCTATCGATATACAACGTTTGGTACCGATCTCAGTGCCTGACATCTGAAGGTTTGATTGTGAGTAAAAAGTTAAATGAAACACGAGGCTGGCTACAGACTGATGCACGTCATCACTGACATTGCAAAAACTCATGTGACGATGGTGACACCGTAGAGAAACGAGAAAGGGCAAGGAGGAAGAAAAAGATAAGAAAATTTTTGGCGTTTCAGTAACATGAAATTTACGAAATGTCTTTCACCACTAACACTGCAAAAACTAATGTGACACTACTCACCCCCCCCCCCCCCCCCCCCAGAGAAACGAGAAGAGAGAAGGAAGAAGAAGAAGATATGAAACTTACGAAATTTGAAGGAAATTACATATCACAGAATCCAGTGTGCAACATCTGAATACGAATACTCTGAATCCATAAGGTGTTTATTTGTTTAAATTTTGTTTTTCAATGAATAAATTATGGCATTATTTAAAAGCCGCGGAAAAACGCTCATGTTGGAAAAGGCTAATATGTTCCTGTTTTGTTTGTTATTGTGGTCTTCCGTCCAGAGACTGGTTTGATGCAGCTCTCCATGCTACTCTATCCTGTGCAAGCTTCATTGTCTCCGAGTAACTACTGCAACCAATATCCTTCTGAATCTACTTAGTGTACTCATCTCTTGGTCTCCCTCTATCATTTTTACCCTCCATGCTTCCCTCCAATACTAAATTGATGATCCCTTCATGCCTAAGAACGTGTACTATCAATTGATCCCTTCTTTTAGTCAGGTTGTGTCACAAATTCCTCTTCTCCCCAGTTCTATTCAGTGCCTCCTGATTAGTTACGTGATCCATCCACCTAATCTTCACCATTCTCCTGTAGCACCACATTTCGTGAGCTTCTATTCTCTTCTTCTCTAAACTATTTATCGTCCATGTTTCACGTCCATACATGGCTACACCCCATACAAATACTTTCAGGAAAGGCTTCCTGACGCTTAAATCTATATATGACGTTAACAAATTTCTCTTCTTCAGAAACGCTTTCCTTGCCATTGTCAGTCTACATTTTATATCCTCTCTACTCCGATCATCATCAGCTTTGATGAGATCTTCTCGGGCTTCCATCCGGGGAGCTGCGTCGAAAATCCGCGACGTTTCGATGTGCTCCACAAATAGCAAAACTTATCTACTACTTTAAGCGTCTCATTTCCTAATCTAATTCCCTCAGCATCACCTGATTTAATTCGACTACGTTCCATTATTCTCGTTTTGCTTTTGTTGATTATCATTTTATACCCTTCTTTTAAGACACTGTCCATTCCGTTCAACTGCTCTTCCAGGTCCTTTGCTATCTGAGATAGAATTTTACAATGTCATCGGCAAACGTCAAGGTTTTTATGTCTTCTCTGTGGATTTTAATTCGTACTCCAAATTTTTCTTTTGTTTCCTTTACTGCTTGCTCTGTACACAGATTGAACTACATCGGGGATAGGCTACAACCCTGTCTTACTCCCTCCTCAACCACTGCTTCCCTTTCATGTCGCTCGACCCATAGCTGCCATCTGGTTTCTGTACAAATTGGAAATTGCCGTTCGCCCCCTGTATTCAGAATTTTAAACAGAGTATTCCAGTCAACATTGACAAAAGCCTTCTCTAAGTCTACAAATGCTAGAAACGTACAAATTTTAAATAGCCTTTCGCTCCCTGTATTTTACCCCTGCCACCTTCAGAATTTGAAAGAGAGTATTCCAATCAACATTGTCAAAAGCTTTCTCCAAGTCTACAAATGCTAGAAACGTAGGTTTGCCTTTCCTTAATCTTTCTTCTAAGATAAGTCGTAGGGTCAGTATTGCCTCACGTGTTCCAACATTTCCACGGAATCCAAACTAATCTTCCCCGAGGTCAGTTTCTATCAGTTTTTCCATTCGTCTGCAAAGAATTCGCGTTAGTATTTTGCAGCTGTGGCTTATTAAACTGATAGTTCGGTAATTTTCACACCAGTCAACACCTGCTTTCTTTAGGATTGGAATTGTTATACTCTCCTTGAAGACTGAGGGTATTTCGCCTGTCTCATACGTCTTGCTCAACAGATGGAAGAGTTTTGTCATGGCTGGCTCTCCCAGGGCTATCAGTAGTTCCTATGGAATGTTGTCTATTCCCGGAGCCTTTTTAATGACTTTCAGTGTTCTGTCAAATTCTTCACGTAGAACCACATCTCCAATTTCATCTTCATCTACGTCCTCTTCCAGTTCCATAATATTGCCCTCAGGTACATCGCACTTGTAAAGACCCTCTATACACTCTTCCCACCTTTCTGCTTTCCCTTCTTTGCTTAGGACTGGTTTTCCGTCTGAGCTCTTTATATCCAGCTGTTCCTGTCTTAACATACTCTAACTGGAAAGTGGGGTACCAGCTGCCTCATTCTACTTCCTCAGTAACGTTTTTTCCCCCCAAATATTTTTGCGTGTAAACGTATTCGCGCTCTTTTCAATACGAGATTCGGATATCACAACCAACTCTAACTCGCCCACATCCCACTAATCCATCGCCGTACGCCGCTCACACTCGTACATTCCCACTTGCCCATTCTCTCTCACTCATTCCGTCCAACTGATTGTCGTTATTTCTTTGTGTCTCTCGAACTGCCGCTGTCTCCCGTCTCATTGCCTCAGTCTCCTTCGTTCTATCCAACAACTAATGTTCCCTCACCCTGTCTCCCTATTGCTGTCTCTTCCTGCTACTACCTCATTCATTCCTTCCCACGGCTGCTGTCTTTTCGGACTGTCACTGTCTCTCTCTTCCTCGTAGTCGTTGTCATAGACTCTGTCTCTCATTATCACTATCACGTAAAATCTAAATAAAGATGGCCGGACACGGGTTTTAACCGCCGTCCTCCCGAATGCGAGTCCAGTGTGTTAACCAGTGCGCCACCTCGCTCAGTGGCTCTTTTCCTCGCACTGTTCTGTCACGGTCATCTACGTTCCAGTAAAACTGCGTGCCTCTCTCTCACACGCACTGCCTTTGTCTCCTTCACTCTTCCCGAATCACAACCATTGTCTACTATCTTCCAGTATTTATTACTTTTCCGTCTTTTCCCAACTTCCGCTCTTTGCATCTCTCCCAGCAGAAAAAGAGCGAATATGTTCCTATGCCAAAATTTACGAGAAAATTTTTAAAGGTGGTGAGGAAGGTAGATTGTGGCAGCTGGTAACACCGCTTTTCAGTCAGAGTCTTTTTAAACAGCGGCATTTTTTATGTTCTGATAGGAGCATTTTTCCTCTAGTTCTCTTCTTTTTCCTGGTACGATAGGGCACGCAACTCATAATAAAAGAAATGTATTGGTCAGTAACATTCAGGTAGTTTACTTATGTGCAACTGAAACAATAAGAAACTAATTTTACGCATCAGACCTGATTTTACGCGCACAAAAATTTTTGCATATGCTTCAGTACCACAACATAGGGTTCCCAGAACCCTACTAATAACAGAACACTTAATAGCATATTTCTCCGTGCTACGACATTTTACTAACTACGTTTTCGTCTCATACCGGATAATGGTTCAAATGGCTCTGAGCACTATGGGACTTAACTTCTGAGGTCATCAGCCTCCTAGAACTTAGAACTACTTAAACCTAACTAACCTAAGGACATCACACACATCCATGCCAGAGGCAGGATTCTAACCTGCGACCGTAGCGGTTGCGCGGTTCCAGACTGTAGTGCCTTGAACCGCTCGGCCACTCCGGCCGGCATACCGGATATTACGTGCGTATTTTAAGTGTACAAGTAATGTAAAATTGAACCTCTGTTTCAGGGAAACGAATAAAGATACCAAGAATGTTTTCAGTGTTATTCGAGACCTGAATCTTAGAAACAAAACGTGCAACTTTCAGCCATTTGCTCTGCGTAGTCGCTATGGAATCTGCGTCTCGGTTTTTGGGTTTTCTCAGGAACCACCTATGAACTAAATGTTGCCTTCATAAGGACGCGCCATGCAAAAAGAACCGACCGATTTGCTCCACTTGCGTAAGATGGAGGAAATGCCTAATATGCATACTTTGACACTGTACTGTAGGATAGTTAAAGTAATAAGATGCTTCTTCTGAGTATACAAATGGCCACTAGCCCAAGGGATATCCAAAACACTTGACCGTGTCTTGCTATCACCAATGAAACCGGAGGTGTGAGTTCAGAAAAAGACTTGTTTTTATACAGAGCATTTTGGAATGTATTGGTAGCGCATAGTGTCCCATGCATGTCGGCGTCTGATGAGTAATTGTTCTTTGAAATATTATTTTTTACGACTGTACTATGTGCTTTGATGACTGTTTTATCTGATCTGAAACTTAATACGTAACACATAACGTGTATACTTTTATAATTAATAATTTTTGTGCCTAATACAAAATTTTTGTCGTCTCAATGAAGAGCGGAAAAAAGATGATAGAACAGAAACGACATTATACGAGTTCTGGCTCCTTTGCTTGATATCGTTTTTATCTGCCAAGATTACCTGGTGATTATTCTACAGCAGAGTGGATAAGTGGGTTACGTGAGGCCTACTGTTCTTGCTGTTGAAGTGGAACAGCAAATAAGTGAGTGAATGACGTCAAATGAAAAGCACTTTCTGACTTAATGCATAATTCAGAGTTTACGAGAAGATTTTCAGTTCTAGTAATTGTCGCAACTGCCCTGGTTAATGGTTTATTCGTCTATATTACCGAACGCATCGAGAAAAGCACGATAAATGTTTCCAGTGTTAATGTGTGCTTCCATGCATCTTCCTATGATCGATCAGATACCACAGCTCGGGACACAGCGAGAAACTAGTTGAAAATACGGACTGAAAACTCTCGCCTTGGAAGCTGATAGTGGCGCCCGATTAGTCTTATGAAATCGTTTCCGCTCCCTGTGTGAACTTCGTCCGACTACCATTTCCGTATCATAATGCCGTTAACAGACTGCGTTCAACAGACTGAACATTCAGCTGTCCCCGTAGTGACACTGGAAGATGCGGCCCGGTCTGCGTAGCACATGGGACAGAAACGATTGCTAATTATCCAAATAGACAGCTGCCATGATTCAGCTTCTGGCAGGAAAATGTATAAGAAATGTGGCACAAACTCACGTAAATCTGCAACAAGCTCTAGGAAGATTGTTGAATGAGGACTGAGAAAGATGTGCTGTACGGGTTGTCCCAGGAGGAATGGTTCAAAATATTAAAGAATATGACAGGAATGATCATTTGAAACAAAGAACTTCATACGTACATATTATACCTTATTCCGAATGATTTCCGAGATAGAACACATTTGATGTACATTGTTATTTGCTTTCTGTTGTAAGATGTGTATATTTCTATTTCTTTTGTCAAACCACAATTTATGAAAGATGTTTATATTTTATCAATAGGATTAAGTAGGAATAATTAATATTTGTCATGTTGGAAATAATTGTGGTAGCAGGGAATGTCTGCGCCAAGGTGTTGTTGGCAAGAGCGACCGCACATTGATTCAATTTTAAAAAGGGCGGGAGAGACCGCGTGTGGATACATTTTAAGAAAAGAGCGGGAAAGACCGTTCATTGATACATTTTGTAATGGTAGGAGGCATTGTCTGCACCAGAAAACATTGTTGGCAGGAGAGACCGCACTTTAGCGTTTGTAGGAAGTCAGTAGTATGCGAGAAGTGAAGCGAGTCGGTAGCAGGTCTGAAGCGAGAGGTTGAGAGGAGAGGTGTGCCTGCCAGCCACCAGCTATGATTTATAAGAGATTATAAACGGATGTACAGAGACATCAGTTAACTATTATCATAAGAGGAACTAATATTATTGAATTATTTTTTTGAGAAACGCAAGACTACAGAAGGTATGTTTGCGCAATGCTAGTTGTAAGATTATTGTAAAAAGTAAGTCCCATTTGAACGTTTGTAAAATCATTTCATTCAAAATATAATTAATTTTTGCTAGCAATATTGCATTTCTGATTATAATCCATCCCAAAAATAATCAACGTAAAACTTTGCAAAATTTTATTGTTGTCAAGAAAAAGTTTAACTATGAACTACGTCCCTTCAGTCAAATTAATTAAAGAATAACGTCATCTTTGCTATTCAAGAATAACGTCAGCTTCGGTAATAAATACAGCCACTTATTATGAAAGGACACCAGCAGCTAACACAGTATAGTAAAACAGAGTAAATATATTCATGTCGCAGTTCGATGTAGCAGTCAGATGGCGATCCAGTAACAGTAAAAAAGGTAAGGAACAGTTTTGGGTTATTGCAGGTAACGACTGAGGACCACGACGACGACACATTCCATGTTTCGTCGAAATAATCAGAAAATAACTTTTAATAAGCAGCATTTAAATTGGTATGCGAAGATTGAGAAAGAGAATTAATTTCAAAGGGAAGATTTCATTTGTTATTATAAAGCAAGAGGTAGAAATCCAAAGGGAAGGCTTCATAGGTTATTGTAAAAGGGAAGGTTGCGTAACAAAAGAGATATAGAGGAGACGGGAAGGTTTCACTGTGTCATTTAATACTCTGTCTGGTTTACACATGAACACATGTGCAAGAGTTAGTAGACAATAAAACATGTGTTTCAGAAAGTATCAATAAAAAAAACAAGTATTTTTAACACATTCACCTCTAGGCATTATCGTACATGTCACATTACATCTGTTGTATAGTTCACAATAAATTTTGGAATATCCAACCATCAACTTCATTGCATTTGTGCACTCTTGAGAGAACATGTTGTGTTGCTTGTCTGAGTGTCTCTGCACGTTCCCTACTGGGTTTGATATCAAACTGAATGCAAATTAATTAAACTGATCAATTAATTTCCTCCGCCACCCACCCTCCCCCGCCAACCTGACCCACCCCCATTCCCAGATGACATCATGTGTTTTCCTCAGCCTGCACGTGGCTTCCCCGCCCCCGCTCCCATTCCCACCCCCCCTTCCCCCTCCCCCACCTACCCTTGTGGCGGGAATTTCGAATTCTGGCGGGAATTTCGAATTTCCTAGATTGCCCAGCACTGCACTTCCTCAGGAGCAACAGAATAGGAAGAAGCCGTGGAAGAGTAAGAACCTCCTGCCTAATCTCTGTGTTTACTATCGTCTGAGAAAGATGAAGTCTCTGAGCGTCTATCATCGCTTGTAATGATTTTTCTTCTTTGCTCGTAAGTTAATGCGACGTCCTCCAGTCTGTCAGGGTCTACAACAGCAACGTGTCCACAGCAGCGGCAGCACCCTAGGATCCTGTAACGCGCCTGCTCAGCTTGATGGAGCAGGACAATCAGCTGTTATTGTCCGATGAAGGCATCCAGCCAGTTCCTGACTCGCTGAAGCACACTGGGGTCCTAATCAGCATGACACAGGTCAGTACTGGAGCCCGTCATACGCGCCATCGCAGAACATACTGCAGGGACAGAGTGAGGATGTAGTGGATGAGAAGATAGCTGTGAAGCCCTGTGCAACACTACTCGTCACTTCAGTGTACAAGTAAACCACTAGTGGTTCGAAGTGTTTGCATATTGGTATAGAAGCAACCGCACACAGAGACTGGCATGTTGTAGTAGAGATTGAGAATGCATCTAAGACTTTCAAAGTGTGGTTTATGGAGGTGGAATGGGATGAACTGTGTCGTGCAAAAGCCTATATCAAGCAGCAGTTGACCGCCGAATATCATCTGAGTCATCTTCCTCTAGACATTTACTGTGCTGTTCTAACTTTATCCATTACAAGAGTGTACAATGACTCGGCACTCCGTGTGAAATTGGGTGACACAACCATTTATCTACAGCGCTTCATCATTATAACCTTGTTTGGCCTACAGATGGTGCTATACATTGTGTTGGAAAGACTGAACAGATTTCTGCCTTACGTTAAAACTGAGTTTTCGAACGTTGCGCAGTATCTCTGTACAAACAGTGGCTCAATAAGGCGCCAACATAAACTAATATACCACCAATAAGTTTGAGAGAAGTACATGCTGAATTCTGTTCTTACAAGAAGACTTTGTTTTTTATATTCTGTACCGATGTTAAGATAAAGAAATAACCTGTTGATATAGTGCATCCCATGCATAATTACTCAATAAAAATGTGTATAACCATGTGTGTGTTTAATTTCTTACCTCTCATTATACTGCAAGTACTAAAGCTATTGTTACCAGTATTTTTAGAGCAAACATGCGACAGCAGAAAATTATGTCATTTAATTAAATTCTCTGTAATATCCCATAGCATGCCAGTATCTGACAAAGGCGATATCAAAAATGGTTCAAATGGCTCTGAGCACTATGGGACTCAACTGCTGTGGTCATCAGTCCCCTAGAACTTAGAACTAATTAAACCTAACTAACCTAAGGACATCACACACATCCATGCCCGAGGCAGGATTCGAACCTGCGACCGTAGCAGCAGCGCGGCTCCGGACTGGAGCGCCTAGAACCGCACGACCACCGCGGCCGGCAAGGCGATATCGTGGCAGTGCATAGTGTTCATTATTTTCTATAGAAACCCGTTGCACGCCAGTATCAGACATATTAAGTACCATGGCAGGGTGGGTGAAGTATCAAGACTTTGTTGTAAGCGGCTGGAGCTGTGACAGCATGTAAGAAGACTGGAAGAAAATGGTGTACTCCTTCCTGACAACATATGTGGAATAATTGTATGTCCACCCAACTGTGGCAAGACAAATGTTCTTTTGTTGCTGCACAACCAGACGGGGTCCACTTTGAGCATGTATGTGAATTTTCAAAAACACTGTCTCAGGGTGTAGGTGGTGTGACATGTACAACATTCACTGAAAGCAGTGATATCCCTCCACCGGAAAAAGGAAAGTCAAATACAGTGTTCATATTTGACGATGTTGGTGTGGAAAACCAAGATCGAATTCTACAATATTTCTGTATTGGTCACCATATTGCTGTTGCTGTGTTTTACCTGAATCAGACATATTCCAGAGTCCCAAAGCAGCTGGTTAGGGATAATGCAAAACTAATTATAGTATTCAAACAGGACAGTCTGAATTTAAAACACATTTTCCAGGCTCATGTAGGAACTGATATGTCATTCAATGATTTTGTAAAGATATGTGCAGATTGCTAGAATCACTCACAGGATGGGTTTCTCGTCACTGATTAAACAAGGAAACTGAATTATGGCATGTTTAGCTGGAACTTCCTGGAGTTCCTATATACATAGCCATGGAAAGAGGTGAGTACATCAGTATACGCGTCACCGTGGACAAATTCGCATGTATGCCGGGAGCTCAGTCTGATAGGATGGGTGTGCATAGATAAAACATTCGTTTGTCCATGGACGCGAAAATTCAAACTCTCGAACGTAAAGTTAGAGGCATATGCAAGGAACTAGAGATGTACTGTCATACCCTTCTGAGACTGAACGGTACATTGAATGATCGGGTTAATGCGATAGAGAAGGAAGTAAACGACTTAACTGAAGGGGAAATAGATGTTATTGAGAAGGGGAAATTGTATGAATGGGTTAACATGATTTTAAAAAAAAAGCAAGCGACTTAACTGAAAGGAAAATAGTTGTTACCGTGAAGGGGGAGCAGCATAATAAGAAGAGCGAATATATAAAACCTCACGCTGCACAGAAGTGCAACTACTATACAACGAGATGTGGACTAAGAATAAAGTTATCGAGTCATGGAAGGCCGTTCGAGAGAAGTTACGGTTGCTGAGGTTAGGGCGTTTGAAGTGGGAGCAGACACTGCGAGAAACCTTTAAACCAGTTACTGAATCTCTCGATGTACTCTCAGCGAAATTCCACAACGACGACATTACGATATTGCCGATTTCATTAACCGTAACAGCGACTCAAGGGTACACAAAACATTCGGTTTCAGTGGTGAAAAACGTATACATGTTGGGCAAACAGCGTGTACCTTTAAATGAAAAAACAATACAGGTTGGTGTTAGACAGTTTCAAAGAATACCCGGTCTACTGCACCTTATTTTCCTAAGAGCTGCAAAGATTGTAAACTATTCGCTTAAGGATCTGGAAATGTAGCGCGAAATATTGCTTTTGACTGATCTGCATGAGAATGCAAAAAGCCAAAGCGATGTTAAATACAAATCCATTATGAAACCTGTATTGGATGGTGAAAAAAATAGCAGTAGGGATGGTATTGACATTTAGCATAAAAGAGTGAAAAAGCGTCTCCCACAGCATACACATTTCGACGACCCCAATGAGTTAATAGACCGGCTACGAATGCTCATGGCAACAGCTGTTGCTGGTGAAAAATGAAATGTCGTGTGGCTAAGGCCTCCCGTCGGGTAGACCGTTCGCCTGGTGCAGGTCTTTCGATTTGACGCCACTTGGGCGACCTGCGCGTCGATGGGAATGAAATGATGATGATTAGGACAACACAACACAATAAAGCTCATTCGAATGAAGTTGTTTCTATAATTTCTGAGCTTAGAGAGAGGGGTACCATCGAATAAGTATGGAGACTCTAGTTCGAGGACTGCGCAAACCAGCACTCAAAACCGAGGGAGGTGGCGCAGTGGTTAGCACACTGGACTCGCATTCGGGAGGACGACGGTTCAATCCCGCGTCCGGCCATCCGGATTTAGGTTTTCCATGATTCCTTAAATCGCTCCAGGCAAATGCCGGGATGGTTCCTTTGAAAGGGCACGGCCGACTTCCTTCCCCGTCCTTCCCCAATCCGATGAGGGGGGGGGGGGGGGGGCGGGGGAATAGAGCGTTAGTTAAGTGGTTTGGTTTTCCCGCACCACAAAACAGCTGGATCGACGCTGACGATCGATTTGCTATATAACAGGGAGCGCAGACCATAACCACCTCGGCAGCATAACATGTCTGTTAGGAGGTACTTTAGAGGAGAAGGCGATATTCTCGACAAACTATCAGTCGAATTACACATTACTAAATATAACTGCTGTGGACCTGGAACAGAACTTCAAAATACGATTAGCACGTGGTGGTAAGGGGATAAATCTACGCGATGAAGCGGGTATGGAACACGACATTGCATATGCAGCAAATAAAGGTCGTCATACCGCCAGTCGAAATTTGGCTGACAAAGCTAAGGACATCTGTGCGAGGAAAGATATTGGAATAGGTCAATACATTGCAGCATGTGCAGTTGAAAAAACTATGTATGGTAAAGTTAAGTTCAGCTTGGGTGTGAAGAAGTTTAGCCAAGTTGGGCGCTAAGGAAGAAGATAACATCCAAAGGGTGCATGGAAAACTGTATCCTGATAGCGTTGTATGCAGCTAAACGCGCACTGAAGCAGAAAGGAACAGGAAAAAAGACCGACTAAACCACCCAGGGTTCTACCAACACCCAAGACGTCGGGTGGAATTATTCCCTTCCTCATTCCTGCCCTAACCGGTCTCTCAACGGTGGGTTCATTGGCTGGGGGTACTGCGGCTATTGCCAGGACTGACAAGAATGCACAAAACTCTCAGGACATCTGGAGGAGGCTCGAAGTCATAACAGCACGATGGAAGCAGCAGCCATCTGAAAACGGATATACTTGAAACCATACAAGAAAGGACTAGGTTTCTTCATCAACAAAAAAGAAGCCCACTGGCAATTCTACCAGGCAGGGAGCTCGCAAATACAGATATGCTTAAGTTTGTTAAGAAGAAATTCGACATTCCGAGGCGTGTTTATGCGGAATACATTACCGAAGACTATTTGGAAATCAGGAGAATGCGGAATTGTTAATCTGAATGTACAAGGAAGACCTCGAACTCACGGGTAGCATATGTTTAAAAAAGAAATAAAAATAATGTCTACTATTTCGACACATTCGATGACCTGCAATCTCTAGGAGAATTACAACGGTACTTCACAGGCGGAAGACATGTGTTTTACAATTTTCGATGCTATCAAGATTTTAATACTTTCCTGTGTGGTCATCTATGCATTATGATCCGCCTGACGTTTACGAATGATATATAAGAATAGGTATTAAGTATCTTTTCACCAGTCGATGTTTAGATGCAACGTCGTACACTCAGACTTTGAAAGAACGATCGTCTGTATTACGTACGAATTACTTCCCACCAACTGATTTAAGCATTGGAGATTGGAGCATCGCGCTGACTGGACTGGAGACATAAACCACCATCCCAAATATCACAGAGGCTAACAATAAACTGCATCTCTAATTAAACAGTAAAAACGAAATTGCGGGAACTGAATCTTACGCATATGATATTGGCGATTTAAACGAAGTTTTGAAACAATCTGGAAAAGGAACTGAGCTCCTTGCAAACAACAGTGCATTTAAGTCTGAAATAAAGACGGTGAAATGCATTGAGTTACTTTGAGCAGAAATGTTCAATAGGCACACTACTGGGTTTCCAAAGTAAGGGACAGATTTTGAAGATGGATCCCAGGAAATTTTCCAAATCTGATCGGACAGTGGATATTCTCAGTAAAATCCGTGTTCAGTGTAACATTGCAACGAACTCATATCTCAACGTTAGATTGGTTCATTCAATCTTCGGATTGGTCCCATTAGCTGGAACAGAGTTTAAGATTGTTGACTCCTACCACCTCAATATAACTTACAGTCACAGTTCGGACATCGGACTATCTGGAGCTGCGTATTGTAGATCAGTATAACCAACTTGTTGACTTTCGTGATGAGGTAATCATTGTACGACAATATATAAGACAGGATAGGCGTAAGGTATAAAGCTAGCGCACACAGCGCACAGCACAGCGTTTCATGGCAGAAACGCAAGGTGATAACACATGCGAACTACGAGTTCCTTAAATCAGTAGGCTTGAAACCTCACAATGACGTCGTCGTTCAATGTAACTCACCCTGCGGAATATGATGAGCAAATCATACATCAGGAATACTTCTCGCATAAACCTTATGTTTCAATGACATTTAACAAGAACGATGAAATTAGGATTGTCATCCAGCACTAAGATGCTTTAACTGTTCCATGCAGGAATTTCATACATTTGGATGGACGATTTAAGGAAAAGGATGGTAGTCACATAGTTTGATCAAAGCTTACTCGTAATGCTTGAGCGTTCCTGTTCCAGGAAAAAGGATATGAACTTAATGGGGTAGAGATCATGATCGCATACGTAATGTTGGCATTGCATCAACTATTAAAACATACGTCTCATCGTCACCCTCGGATTTGAATGGTTTGAAATATGCGGGATGATTCACAGACGATCCTATGGACAGAAAAGCGATTTACTGCATGCGGACCTATAAAAATAATTATGGGGTACTTTGAGAACATGCAGCGAATTATTATGAATACTAAACAGGAGCTTATTCTCGTACAGAGTGCAACGGACAGCAGCTCATACATTCAAGGAACTCAAGAGGAGAATCAGATCAGCATCAATAAAATTATATGTAAAATGCCACACATCACTGTGGCAGACGAGGAGTGTTTGAAGCTTTTAAAGGTTCTGAATACTGGTACATGTCTGCCATTAACTTTCCCCTCATGAGAGGTTTTTGAGATCCATTGCTGCACAACGAGCAGACAGACATAGGCTATTAAAACGTCAGTGCAGCTGGAAACACTGAGATTCATCATACTTGCATTTCAGACCCGTAGAAGGGGGAATTCAGCATATGATTCCACCGTATTTGCCAACTGTAATTTAACTAATGTCAGAGTCTACTTGAATACAGAATTCCATCCGTATGACAATTTACCACTACCCTGTGCTATCAGAATGTATACAACTAAGCATCTGATATGTATGCAAGGTTCCGTGCTTCTTACTATGAAGGGACTGAAGAGGAAGGATGCCTACTCGGTCCACGGAAATTCAAGTATCTGGCACGAATCATTGTAATAGAGTTTTCTAAGCAGAATGAGATAATTAAACCATGATCAATAGAGGTACAAATCGAATTTGGATCCTCATCAAATTTTCCAGAACACACAGTAGCGTATGCTGTAGTTCTACATGACCGTGTGATTAACTAATGCCCAACTACTGGTGTTGTGCAGCGTACTGTATAAATGACAAAGTGCTGTGGCATACCCAGGGCCTTTCACAACGACAGCTTGAAGTGTAAACGTCGTTGCCGACATTCAAGGTTTCTATGATGATGAGTGTGGACAATTCATATTTAAAGATGTTGCATTCATAGCATACACAGAAGATGCTGGTATAATGGAGACATTCTCAGCAAGAATTGCATCACCGAGACCTTTCAAGGATGTGAATTGTGCTACATCACGGAGGAGTGCAAAGTGGTTAACACATTTCTTTCATGGTCTCCACTTGGACGATTCTGGTATACCTTATAAAGAAATGATGACGGCACTTCGAATATTTGGTCATCCTCAGACCATTATCTACATCAAAGGCAGGAGAAGATCATATGGCTGCAGCGAATCTATAAGTTTGCATCTATTCAAAACCTGTGAAAGTAGTGTCGTGTCTGCCTATGAAAATGTAAAATTACTAATGAAAATAAATGAATTTTTACCTCATAGTCTCTCTTTTTATTTCTTTCTACCTAGCTACTACTTAGATAATAGGTAGCTTTGCCCAGATCCTACATCTGTGGCTTTGTTCAAGCACAAGAGATATAATTCCAGGCATGTTTGTTATATGTTATATGAAGCGTACACGATAACGCGCCGCCTATTTCCAAAAACCTATACGTGGAGTATGACAGGTGAAGCCCCCTGCAATCATTACATATATGATGTTGTCCTCCATCTTAAACGACAACTCCCTCATGCTTCAAACTAGTACCTTATGCATCTTGCACAGCCTTTATATACATTTGTAAGGGTAGGGATTTGTGAAATAACAACAAAGACATATGGTAACGAACAACAATGTTTTATTCAGACTTAAATATTCACAGTAGTAATACAGCTTTACATCCACAAATCTTGTTGTTTTTGCATTTCACAAAGTAATACTGCTTTTAAATTCACAGTGCTTGCTACTGCTCGATTTTTTTTGTTCACGTTTCTTGGTTTTACACATAATAGTACTGGTTAAACAAATTTTTTGCTTTACATTGCAGTACTGATTATAGCTATTTCAGAGATACAGCTTCTCTGACACTAATACTATTACTGTTGTTAGTGAAATTCCACCGAAACAGAAGACTTAATTTATTCCTTGAGCTAGGTGGCTCTAAACATTTTCCACCTCAAGCACCTGAAATAATTTAATAATACAATGAAGCGGATGGTCCTAAAGTGTTCATCCCAAACAGCTGCACTAAAATGAACTGGGTGGAACTCACACTTAAAACTAGTATGACTTGGACAGCTATCGGTAGGTGAAACTTAAAAAATAAAGTATTTACACATGTACTCACACAATCAAACAGTACATGAAGTGCAAAAGAGAGAAATATGGTGAACTCTATTTATTTCTTCCATTTACAAGTTTTTATTTTTTAACTTTTTTTGGTGATTTTAGTCCAAATTTTAATCTTTTCTTATATACTGCACATTTTTAATTTTTTTAATTTTTATAACTTTTTTACAGTATATGGTGCTTATAATTCACGCATACATATTATTCAGAAGAAATATAAGCAGAATATATTTAGACACAGGTATACATATTTACACAGACATCCACACTCAAAAACACTCACAAGCATAAACACAGACACATAAGCATTCACACATGTATGCACACCATACATCACACGCACAATATTCACTCTATGATAAAAGAGCCATACTACTCAGCATAAGCTCTCACTCAGCCAGTCATTCATTCCTCCCGCATTCACACCATTGGAGTCCACTACCTCCTCTTGTGCTTCAAGTAAATAGCGTGAGTACAGGGGGGTTTCGATCCCGTCATCACAAATGGCTCTTTTATCGTCATGAGGTGACAATCCGACTTTAGACTGCAGCACATTGTACACCTCATGACCTCACGATCGAACTTTAGATTGCAGCACATTGTCACCTCATGATCTCACGATCGAATACTAGTTTGCTATTCCAAATGCAGAGGTTGTGATGGAGCACTGCAACACCACCATAGACGCACTGCAAGTGGTCTTTGACTGTGAGGACACGTGATGCCTCACTTCGCACGCCCTTAGCCTGCCTCTAGGTGACTCCATCTATTGTACAATATGCATAAATTTTGGATCTTAGACCCAGAAACTCCACAATCAGCAATTCATCCACATCATCTTTCATTAAGCCGCTAACATTCTTGCTTGGAGGAACAATACAGTAAAGATTATCGGCCGTGTATCCCGATGTACCGAATTCATCACTGTGGATTGCATTTCTTCAACAAATACATGAAGCTATCTGTATCCATATAAAGTAATTTTGGTTCCACAAAATGTTTTTTGCCAAACTCATAGTGGAAGCGGTACATGTGGAGTTTGGAGATGTCCATTTTACACACACCCAAATATATAGGTTTGGGAAACTCTACTGACACCTTCGATCTCTCCACAGCAACAAAGTTTTCATTGAAAATAGTGACCTGTTTAAAAATTTGGTGTGACAGTGCACTTTCTTATGCCCCAACGCCTATTGCATTCGGTCCTAATCAAAATATTGCGTTCATTCCTTACATTCTGTATGTTTTTACCGAAAATGGAATTATTCATTAAATTACAAAAATCTTTTTCGGTATTTAATTCAATATACTCCTTCAACCAGGGGGACTCAGTGAAGGAGACAGTCCGGGTTATTCTACCTACCTCCATACCTAAGCTGAGGCACTGCAGGAAATTACGATAATGAATTATGTACGTCTGCTTGCGTCCAACAGTGATCATAAGTTTAGGGATAGTGCTACTTCGCAGAACTTGTTGCTTTGGACATAATGGTAAGTCGCTTGTCATTTCATGCATAGTAACTGGGTGTAAGAGGTCTGTCTCCAGCACGTAGCCTACATCAGGATCAGCTACCAGACCCAATGTTTTTGTGCCTAACCCCTGTCATTTGTTTTTGGGCACCCATTGAAACCCACCAATTGGCAGTGGCTGTATCATGGTGTGTCCATATAAGTTATTTCCTTCCAAATATAAAATATAACTTGAATCGAGGGATGTGTTGAACCCTGCACCCATACATGGATTATTTGCCTTTACGTGCCTATGGACACACGGGCAAAGTCCTCCATTGATCTCGCACTCAAAGAAAAGAAGCACATCAGCATCAGTCAAAAGTTCGATGCTACGCCTTGTTTTCTTGAGCATTGCATCCCAGGACGACCCAGGCGCTGTGTAATAGAAAGCAGGGGTCCAGAGAGTATGTGGCCATGCATACACTCTGGAACTTTTGAAAAACATCTACAAGCAAGCGCACATTGTTGTCCATGTATAATTTTGCGTATTCACTCCAACTAGTAATGCTAATTCCCACCAGATATCATGCTCTTAATCTACACTAGTTATAGCATCACCTGTGGGAGTACTGGTAAATGCAAATGTGTTGGGTTTCGTCGAGTTTCGCCTTACTATCCAGGTACTCATAAGGGAAAACTCCTTTCCTCATTGGGGTATGCAGATTGGGTGATATGCATATCCTCCTGAGGTAGAATTTCAGTGAGTTTCTGGAGTGGCATCTGCATAGAACGTAGCACGTCAAGGAAGCGGAGCATAATTTTTGTCGTCATTCGTTTGGAGAATGAGAACTGCTCAACAAGAAAGTGGCATCATACCACTTAAATTATGGAAGACGACGGATGTGTGTCATGGTGGCTGATACTTCAAATTGCATGCTTTGTGAGCAGCACCACGGAACTTCTCCATAAGATGACAGAGGTCCCTGTGGGGTGTTTCAGCTTTTCTATCTAACGGCAGTCCACAAATATGACAGTTAACTGCATCATTGTATAAATTTTTATCCTCCTCCAATTCGGTCATGGGGATGTTGATGTTGTAAAGCCTGTCAACATCCCATGAGTGTCTTTCAAACTTAGTGGGAAGCCAAACTGCAGGCTTATCTTCTGCATAAGATTCATAGCATTTTAGGCTTAAATCATGTGAACATGCAAGTTGGTACATTGTCACATACAATACGTACGTCTGCATGAAGGTGGTACATGAGTCTAATGGAATCCCTTCACAGTGAATGATAGGGACTAGGAGAAATCCGAAGTCATTCGAAGTCTATGTTACAACACACAGATATGGCTCATGATCGTGGGCATTCTTGAATTTAATGAACTTATTTTCTTCTGTAGGCATAACAACACATACCTGTTCCTTGGATTCACTGTCCTGCAGATGTCTTACTTTTCTTCCGAAGAGGTATGTAGACAGCTGACGAAAATGTGCTGTTTACACTTGTGTTTATTGAGTTGGGACTTAAGGAGGTGGGACATGTCTTTGATCCAGACACAATGCTGATTATCACCTTCAGAGAAGAGGCAAAAATTCTGAGAAAACAGATAGAGGCCCCTTCTGAAAACGTCCTTTGTTTGCCAGTATCTGGATGGAAAATTGGTCGCATCTACTATCTTTAGAAAAACACCCTTTGTTCATTCTGGGACTAATAGATAGCCTGACATGCCCAACGCCAGCTGCATTCCTCGAAATATACGTTGTTGTTTTCGTTAGGGCACAGCTGTGGGAAGAAGACACTAAGCTTCAAATAAAAATCTATTGTTTGTGGTAGAAGCTTACCACTGCGCATCTTGAGAACGTCATTTTACATTACAATCATCTGCTAATATCCAACTGCTGGCTGCCGCCTCCTTGCAGCATGGAAGCTGAGGAGACCGCTGGTATGGGTGAGGGAGGCGAGCAAGTGGTCACCCCGCAGACTGCCAGACATTAAGGAAGGCTGTGCATGGGATGTGTCATCTCAGGCCACCTGAGCATTACGAGTGCATGTGGTATGGTGTGTCCACTGCTCTTTCATCTGAAGCCTCGTGAGCAGAGCAGGAGTGGGGGTAGGTGGGTAGAGGCGAGGCATTTGTGGGAGCCATCATGAATGCCGTCTGGTGGGGGCTGAACGAGCCCCCAAGGTTACGCGATGGGGCTGCAGCATGAGCGGCCAAAGCTGTGGGGATTTACCCTAGAGCATCTCTGGGATTTGCCCGAATTCGCTATTTTCTGACAAATGTGCCATTATTGATTTTGGGGACCTACTGGAATAATTATTTCCAATCAAAAGTGAAGCTTAAATATAGTAGTGTCAACAAGTACTTTGTTGATTCTTCTTTAAAATCCTGTACTATACAATGTTCAAGTAAAACATCAGAAAAGTTACATGTATGCAATATAAAACAGACTGACCTTATTTTCTCACCACTGGAGTTGCTTGCTGAGATGAACTTCCATGGAGCAATAAGCTACAATAAGGTAAACCTTCCAGCTGCTGGTCACCTCCTGATTCAATCGCAGTCAATTAACACAGTTGTGCGGGTTTTTGCTCCATACAGGGCTTTACCCCACCTACCGTATGTCCGTATAAAGTTTTTTGCTTCAAGTGAGCGTTCCTGTCATATCCCTAAATATTGATCATTCCCTCTGGAATACCCTTTACTGCTGTGAAAATAGGAAAATTATAAGCTTTTCTATTTTGTGTTTCACAGCCGTTGAGACCACATAAAAAGAATAAAACTATGACACCATTGGGACTATAAGCTTCGTCAAAAACTAAAATTTATTTTCACATCACAAGCGGCCATTTACGGCCTTAAACCGCTTATACACATGCTACTAAAGTGGTGCCGCAGCTCGTGACATTTTGTTATGGCACCATGCGCTACTGTTCTCACAGGATGCCATAAACTCTCTGTAGTCGTACACTACCAAAATGGTGTCAGCTGAGATTATTCATGTGGTTATTAGTGTTATACTGCAGGTTATGACATTTGCGCTGAGGCAACAGTTAAATACAAGGAAAAGGGAATCCAAATGGTGAACCCAAAATAGATCTCAAGCAGGAATAAAATGGGGGCAACAAACACATTGGCAGTGGGGCTGCAGCACTCCGAGGACAGCCCAAAGTGTTGTGTAGTTCTGCTAATTACCCAATGTACACTCTAAGAGAAAAAAAAGACGACGCACCACGAGAGAGTTATGTAAACTGGTCACTAACTAATATTCATACAGGTATCGACGGAAAATGCAAAACTGTAAACTTTTGTGCTCAGTTGGTGAATGTGTGATACCAGGGTAGAGCCTTTGTGAACTTCATTCCATGTAATCACTTGGGTGGAAACTATGATTCGAAGACAGGTGTGTGAACAATATATGCAGATGTCAGCATTTGAGAGAGGATATATAGTTGGGCTCAAAGGAGCTGGTTGGAGTAATTGATAAATCGTTCTACATTTGTATTGCATTGATGCTGCTAATCGACGATGTTGGCAGGAACAGATGAACGATGGACGAACATGGTGTCAAGGAAGAAGCAGTCGACCTAAAGAGACGACAGAACGTGAGGATTGTGCAGTCCTCAGAGAGGCTCTCAAAGCTTTGTATTTATCATTATCATGGAGACGACGTGCAACTGGTGCTTCATTGACAACAAAGACCATTAACAGGTGGCTCACAGGAGGGGCACTGAGCTCACAGCGCCCCTTGTACCATCGACCGTTGACCTCCGTATTCCGGCAAGCCCGTTTGCAGTGGTATTGGGCACATTCGCCCTAGAATCTCATTGACTGGAATAGAATTGTCTTCAGTGATGAGTTTCGCTTCGAACTGAGCCCCAGTTACTATTGTACACATGTCTAGAGTCACTCTGGAAAACCAGGAATGATGGTCTGAGCAGGATCCCTTTGGTTGTCGTCTCCAGCACCTTTCAGCTGAGGGAAACTCGGACGATATTCTACGTCCCATTTTGTTGCTGGCCATGGCAAGCCATCCAGGGCTTACATTTCAACAAGATAATGCCCACTTTCACACAGCGAGAGTTTTTACTGCTTGTCTTCCTACTCGCCAAACCCTACCTAGGCCACCTCGTCGGATGTTTAACCAATTGAGAACTTTGGAGCTTTATGGGCAGATCCCTTGACCATCTAGGAGTTTTCACTGTGTAATACACCAATTGGACAGAATCTGGCGCAATATCCCTCAGGAGGACATCCAACAACTCTGTAAATCAATGCCAAGCCGAATAATAGCTTGCATAAGACTAGACAAGGACGAACATGTTATTGAGTTGCTAAATTTGTGAAGCTCTTTCTCTTGGTTAATCATCCAATTTGTCTGAAGTTGTAGTCATTTGTTTATCTGTACATGTACATTACCAGCTCATTCGGATAATTCCTTTATGTTGCACAGTTTTTTGTCTTAGAGTGTACAATAATGTGATCTATGGCATCATTGGTGTACTGGAGGGGGTAATGGAGGATATAGGTAGGGGTCTAGGCCTATTATCCTACTTAAAAAATAATGGGAACCTCAAAAAATCGAAGATGGATCTAGGCCAATTGTTCTCAGTTTAAAAGCGAAGGTACCGGACCTGAGGACACCCTGTATATCGTTAAAGTCCAAGATGATGTACCTGGTAATATATAGACAGTCCAAAGTGTCGAAGAGGTCCATGAATTTAAGAGGGCCACTGGATTTTTCCTCAGTCTATGATGGTAATCTCAGATGGCAGACCCGGACATATGAGAACAGTCCAAAGTGTTGTATAGGTCCACGATTTGAAGATGGCGATCCAAGATCTGGAGATATGAGCAGGTTAGTTTTAAGTATAGAATCCAAGATGACCACTGAGTTTTCCAGTGACATCACAGAGTACTTGTGATAACTTTAAAATTCAGATAGATCAGTTTAAAATGACATCAAAACTGTTCCCCTACCCCTCTGACGTCACATCTTGTATGTTTAAACAATTTCCCCCATCCTCTGGCTTCACATCTCAGCGCCCTAAGTTCGGAACCCACATTCTATCTTTCCTAAATTTAAAACTGTGTGTGATACGAATTGGATAGGAATGTTCATGGCTTTATTTAAACAAAATACAGTGGAGAGAGCCCTCTTCTGTGGACAGAGCGTCTGCACAGGCCAGAGTCCCATATGGCCCCTCAGTACACCTAGTCCAGCTGCCCTGCCAGGATCACGTGTGTCGTGGTAGAGAGAGGCACTCTATCTGCTACCTCAACACTCCATCTGCCACTTCACCACACTGCATATGGCTGCACACCACCACCACTCTGTCACCTGCAGAGCTAGCATTAAGGTCACTTGTCTGTCTGGCGTTAACCTGCGGGAGCGAGAGCCCTTTTTCACAAAATGAGCGGGTGCGTGGCGCACTTTGTACACATGTAAAGGTTATCTGTCTTTATGCCACCATGGAAATGTGTATGAGCAAAATTACAGTTTAATCTTAGTTTGATTAAAGAAATATAAAATAAACTTACATTATATGAACTAAGTCACTGTTTAATTAAACAAAAATAAAACAAACTTATCTTTATATCACTCTGTTGCTGCGTACAAGGGTTACCCCACAGTAATGACCCACTTGAAGCATTAAACAGTGTAGCTTATCTCGTAGGTTGTGGGATTGTGCTATTAGCTCAGAGTCTGGGTCATTTTCTTGCAGGTATCATAAATTTTTTCTCATCTAGCTTGCTGTTTATTTTACACTACTGTTGCCTACTGGAACATATGACAATACAACTAATTGCTGTGTAAGCTGAAGCAGTTATGAAGGAATAGGTATGGAATCGCAATTGTAAAACAGCAATAGAACATATTATAGGAAAGATGCATGCAACGCAATACAGATGTCTCTGCCTTCTATATGCAGTAAAAGAAATACTTTGAATGAAGTGTAAATGTGTCTCTTTTTACAGAAAAGACACATGCAATGCAGATATAACTGCACATTGCACATAATCATTTGACAGGTTTCAAGCAGAAAGAAAGAAAATGAGTAACTGGAGTTTACAAAGTTTTATTTGTATTCATTTGTGTTGTATTGTATTTATTTGTAATATGTTTCTTCCTTGATTTTTACATTTCAGATAATATGTTTTTACAAAATACACATATCACACTAGTTGGACTGCTTCAGACACTTCGTTTCAAAATTAATTCTCATACAAGTTGGTCCAGATCATAATTTTTTTTCGTTTCAAATGACTCGTTTTTTAATAGAAAAACAAGGTACAAAAACTGTGTATACAACGATTACAAAACATAATTTAACAGTGTGTAAAAAAATAGATCTGTTGAAAATTAGTCCCACAGTTTGAAACAGCTGCACAAATTGATGCACTTATATGTTTTTGGAATACACTTTACAGTTGACATTGATGCACTTATACTTTTTTCCAACACTTTAACCACAGTTTACAGTTGTCACTGTTGCACATGACACTGAATATTCATAGTTTGTCTGTGAGACATAGAATTAAACTAAATATGATCATATACTTATATATATATATGGTGTCTGTTCTTTCAGACATGTCCGAAAGAGCAGACACAAATGATGACCTGCAGCCGTCTAGAACGAAATTGTAATTATATATTAATACCTTCAGCTGCTGATGGGCATTGATATATATCAACAGGGACAGGTGAAAATGTGTGCCTCGACTGGGACTCGAACTTGGGATCTCCTGCTTACATGGTAGACGCTCTATCCATCTGAGCCACCGAGGGCACAGAGGATACTGCGACTGCAGGGACTATCTCGCGCATGCCTCCCGCAAGACCCACATTCTCACCTTATATGTCCACACACTACATTTGTAACGTCCCTACTCAACACACTCATTCACCTGTCCCCGTTAATACATATCAACGCCTGTCAGCACCTTAGGGTATTAATATATAAATCTAATTTCTTTCTAGACAGCTGCAGGTCATCAACGGCGTCTGTTCTTTCGGACATATCCGGGAGAACAGACTCCATATCCATATAAGTATATAGTTCTGGCCGGCCATGACCTTCCTCTTCTGTGTGGATGCACACATATTACCCAAACTCTTGTGGGACCCGGTAAGAATGTCTTCCATGAGTAATGAGTGTGTTGGGTAGGGACACTAGGAATGTAGTGTGTGGACATATAAGGTGAGAATGGGGGTCTCGCAGGAGGCATGCACTAGATAGTCCCTGCAGTTGTTCTATACTCTGTGCCCTCGGTGGCTCAGATGGATAGAGCGTCTGCCATGTAAGCAGGAGATCCCAGGTTCAAGTCCTGGCCAAGGCACACATTTTCACCTGTCCCTGTTGATATATACCAATGCCCATCAGCAGCTGAAGGTATTAATATATAATTCTAAATACGATCATGGTTTGTAAGGCCATAAGCAATGTGACCTAACCTACTGTATAAACAATATATAATCTCACTCACATTCATAATGTGCTAAATGAACTAACTTGCACACATAGTGTGCAGTCTCACAAGTTTAATGTGCTCAGTATGCGCTCACATACATAGTATGCAATCTCTCATACACAAGCACATGCACCTGTGCACTTACACATACATATATATGTACTTGATAAGAGGCTCATACTATTCCACATACATAGACGCATTTTCGCCATATATATATATATATATATATATATATATATATATATATATATATATATATATATATACACACACTGCATACATAAGCCCACTTCTTTCACTCAAATAAACAGCAGAAGTGACACATTCATTCTCATGATGAGGCAGGCTGATATTCAGCTGCGATACAGTATGTTCCTTATATCTTCACAATTGAATACTGATTTGATTCACCAGATGCAGAAGAGATGGAGCACCACCAATACAACTGTGCAGCACTTCAAGTAAACCGCAATCTTGAGAGCTATAGAGGCTGCATGCCACCCAGATGGGGGTACCATAACTGTAACACTTAGTTTTTATTTGTTTGTAATACTTATATCCTGGATTATTTTCGTAAAACAAAAGGATACGGTGATGAAAGTGGTTAAAAACTGTCGGAAAGGTTTGTAAGTGTGTTGTAGGGCAGTTTGGGCTGGGAAATAATTGTTAAGGAAAAAATTCAGTATGTTGCGCCACTTCTGACTTATCAGCATTGAAGTTAGCCAAACAGGCCGTTGCACATACAAATTCGAGTGACCATCCAGAGATGGTGTCGCCAAACATGTTCTTCATATGATTTCATAAAACCAAACAAGAGAGCAATGCAAAAATTGAAGATGGGGTGGTAGTAAACATTGAACCCGAGCCAAAGGCTCGTGGTTCCAGAGATGTAGCGGAGGTCCCACAATTGAAATAAACATTAAGGATGAGAGATGGCAAACAGAAAGCAAATTCTACAGTGTTTTCATAACTAACAAATTTCATTGTGCCGAAGCACAGGGAGTGTATCAGCACAGTGTATCTACACAGTTGTCTGTATAATCTTACATACATATATACTGCCCGAGTGTTTGGGATCCATGCCAGGTAGGATTAAGGGAGGATATCTGGGCAGTTCAAAGGTGGGCTGCCAGATTTGCTATTGGCAGGTTCGAAGAAAACGTTAAGTGTTACAGAGATGCTTCAGAAACTCGAATGAGAATCCTTGAAGGGAACGCGACATTCTTTTGAGGAGTACTATTGAGAAAATTTAGGGAACGTGAATTTGAAGCTAACTGCCGAACAATTCTACTGCCGCCAACATACATTGTACGTAAGGACAGTGAAGATAAGATACGATAAATTAGGGCTCATATGGAGGCAAATAGATAGTCGTTTTTCCCTCGCTCTCTTTGCAAGTGGAACGGGAAAGTAGTGGTACATGGTGCTCTTCGCCACTCACCGTATGGTGGCTTGCGGAGTACCTATGTGGATGTAGGTGTAATTCACGTGGTTCCAGAGATGTAGCGGAGGTCCCACAATTGAAATAAACATTAAGGATGAGAGATGGCAAACAGAAAGCAAATTCTGCAGTGCTTTCATAACTAACAAATTTCATTGTGCCGAAGCACAGGGAGTGTATCAGCACAGTATATCTACACAGTTGTCTGTATAATCTCTGAAACCTTCTCTTACATTTGGATAAGAAATAACAAGCAAGTCGCACATTTTTCTCAGATTTTCTTCTCCTTCTAGCCATGGGATCACAATGCCATAGGAACATTTTTTACTGTCCAAATTAATCGAGCTCTTTCATGAAGGATTTGAATTATTCACTGTCATTCAAAATTACACTTTGCTTCAAATTGTCGCTAAGGCTCTGACAGAACTGTTTCCTACTAATTTGGGTAGTCATCCTGCTTGATTCTCTTCTGGAAACCATTGAAACGTCTTTGAAGCACACTTCAGAAATAGCTTTCTCTGCTTCCTTCATTCAAGCACCTGGCATTTCCTTCAGTTGTTCTGTGGCTCTTATTGACCTCACGGTTGCCCTATCACTGTCCTTTCAGAGGTACTGTGAGAGGATGCTTTTCGCTTCAAGAACACCAGAAAACAGTGCAATGTTGCTTACGAATTCAGGGCTTGGTAGTGTTTTCTACACTCATTTGAACTCATTCTTTAGAATTAATTTTCTAATCATGTCATTCGAACATCTATTGAAATGAGCATTCAGAGTCTGGTAGGGCTTCCATACTGCTTGCACTGCTCTAAAGCTTGAAGTTTCTGCGCATTATAATTGATGACAAGTTAATCTGGTCTGGGCATGTTCTATGAGGGCTGAATGAAAAGTAATGCCTCCACCTTCGTTAGTTGGGTGTGGATGGGAATATTTTAATAAATCAAATGCAAAAATAATCCTTAGAGTGTGATCAATAATTACCAATATTCACTCTTCCACATACCCACCGCCGATTGTATACATTTCTGCCAACGATGCCAACGATGAACAGCTCTGACACTGCCAGAATGAGATTTTCACTCTGGCCACTCTGGCCACAGCCTGGGGGATGTTTCCAGAATGAGATTTTCACTCTGCAGCGGAGTGTGCGCTGATATGAAACTTCCTTGCAGATTAAAACTGTGTGCCAGACTGAGACTCGAACTCGGGACCTTTGCCTTTCGTGGGCAAGTGCTCTACCAATTGAGCTACTCAAGCACGACTCACGCCCTGTCCTCACAGCTTTACTTCTGCCAATACCTCGTCTCCTACCTTCCAAACTTACGGAAGTTCTCCTGTGAACCTTGCAGAACTAGCACTCCTGAAAGAAAGGATATTGCGGAGACATGGCTTGGCCACAGCCTGGGGGATGTGCTTTCAGGAGTGCTAGTTCTGCAAGGTTCGCAGGAGAACTTCTGTAAAGTTTGGAAGGTAGGAGACGAGGTATTGGCAGAAGTAAAGCTGTGAGGACGGGGCGTGAGTCGTGCTTGGGTAGCTCAGTTGGTAGAGCACTTGCCTGCGAAAGGCAAAAGTCCCGAGCTCGAGTCTCGGTCCGACACACTGTTTTAATCTGCCAGGAAGTTTCATATCAGCGCACACCCCGCTGCAGAGTGAAAATCTCATTCTGGAAACATCCCCCTGGCTGTGGCCAAACCATGTCTACGCAGTATCCTTTCTTTCAGGAGTGCTAGTTCTGCAAGGTTCACAGGAGAACTTCTGTAAAGTTTGGAAGGTAGGAGACGAGGTACTGGCAGAAGTAAAGCTGTGAGGACTGGGCGTGAGTCGTGCTTGGGTAGCTCAGTTGGTAGAGCACTTGCCCGCGAAAGGCAAAGGTCCCGAGTTCGAGTCTCGGTCCGACACACAGTTTTAATCTGTCAGGAAGTTTTAGCTCTGACACTTTCATTTACAATTCTCTTTACAGTTCTCTTGCCGGCACCACACGGTTCTGGAGTCCGTTCTTGTGTCTTCAAATGTCAATAGGAGACCTGCTTTCAAAATCACGTTTTAAAAAGTTATAAATGCGGTAAATAATCCCCCTCGCCTGCTTGTGAAGCACTTCACATTTATTACCGTCACCTGGCTTTTTTAATCACACTTAAACATTTACAGATACACATTCACGCCTACGCTGCTACAAAAAAAGAAAAAAATTACAAAGAAACTGACACTTGAATGAATAATTCGGTTGTCGCGAAGTACGGCAACACTGCAGCATGTAGGAACGGGATTGTCACTGTCTAACTGTACCTCGCTGCTAGCCGCACAGAAAGAGAATGAATGTTATTGGCTGCCAGTGGCTAATGGAGGGGGATGCGCAGAACGGCTGAAAACTGAGCCAACTTCCAACGTGACGTGGACTTTAGATTTACTGAAAGAATCTACTAGACTGCTTTTCACACAGAAAAATTACACCTTTCAATTAATAGCATAATTTGCACATTTTGCTTTCAAAACCGTAATATGCCAGGCTTCAGAATGGCAAAGGAATATGACAGTTATTTACAACAATGCGTATAAGTTCACTAAAAAGAAAACTGAACAACATCAGCCATGCCGGCCGGGAAGTGGCTAAAGATTACTGTTACTAACAATCGGATTGTAAACGCAAAAATGAATGGCACCATAATGACTAGATATAAAGAGGGGTGCTGTAATAATATCATAGCAGAGGATCAAGTCAAGAGCCGACATTCGATATTGTGGTTGGATCATTGAAGCATAAGGAAGCGGAAAATGTTTTTATTTTACTTGTATCTTATCTTACAGATTGCGTTTCAGATAGGAGTCAGGTTTTGTTGTGTTATTAAGTTTCAGGCGCTCGCGCGACAGCATTTACACTGCCACAAATTGGTTTTCGTTTTCGTACGTATGGCTATAGAGTGAAATCAGTCAGTGGCAACGTCACGTGCCATAAGGTGAGCCGATAGATGACAAGGGATTAACTGAGAATCAAGTACGTAAACAGGTAGATGTTCAAGAGGTGGCGTAAATGCCACCCACGCGAGCCCCCGGCGGTAAAGAATACAGCATCAGCGCTCCGGAGAAGGGAGTTACAGACATAATCACGTAACCCGCGATTTGAGAATCTAAAGTCGAGTCGACATCGGATGTGCAACACCACTCAGGCAGGCGCAGACCAGCCCAGGACAGACGAGAATGGAGCGGAGTGTTTGTAGGTGCCCAGCAATGCTCCAGTGTGTGCGGGCATGTGTGCCAGTAATGATGGAAAACGAGAAACGTCGTCCAAACTGAGCGCGCATATCCTTGATGTTCAGACACTGCACGGAACTTTTTATTGCTGTACCGAGCGGCGCGATTTGTGCCCACACTACACCGAATCTTCTTCTTGACTTTGGGCAGATGCCCGACACCACACGCCTGTTGTTCATTCTTCTTGTTCTTTCAGATTGCGTTTTTATTTATTTATTTTATTTTGTTTATTTATTTATTTCAAATTCCATGAATCCATATAGCGATGAATCACAAGGATGCGGAAGGAGTCAGGTTTACATCTTTATAGATACACAATAAATGTTAGTACAATGACAAGAATGTAGGAATCTGGTGATATAAGCTTAAAGGATGAACTACAATTAAGTAGATACAGTTGAAATAAACATGACATAAACTACTGACAATAACTTTTGGTACAGAAAAAAGAAAATTCGTACATTGATTATCCTAGGCAGGGAAGACGAATTACACCTAACATAATATAAACACAGACTAGAATACAGATACGAAATACAGTAAAGTCACTGATTAGGCCTATTCTGCAGGTATTTTGTTAATTTAAATTTGAATGTACATGGGGAATAAATGTGAGCTTTGATATGAGATGGAAGAGAATTGAAGAATTTTGTGGAAGAATGACGATCACTTTTTCATACATTACTTAACTGTTTTAGACCTCTATGTAAATCATTTTAGACCTTGTATTGCGATCATGGTATGCATTAATTGGATGTGAAAAGAGAATAGTTATTCAAGGAAAAAATCATCAACAATAATAAGTACTGACATGTGTTGGTTAATATTTGCAGCTTACGGAACAGGTTTCTGCAAGAATAGCTTGGATGAACCCCACTCGTGATTCTAATTGCTTTCTTTTGTGCAGTAAAGATCTTTTTGGCTAAAGGTTGATTACGATAAAAAATTATGCCACGTGACATGACGGAGTGAAAATAGCGAAAGGAAGCTGCTTTGATAGCATACATATCACCAAAATGGGTAATTACATGCAGGTCATTAGTTGCTACACTTAATGTTTTATGAAGATATACGAGGGTTGACTGAAAAGTAATGCCTCCAACTTCGTAACTCTTCAGCAGTTGGCAGCACTGGTATGCGGCAGGTACTGGCTTGTTTGGTAGCCTCTTCTCTACAGTACAGCTCCACTTGGCGGGAAGCCTTGGCATTGAACGGTTGCGTTGTTACAGTGTGAAGTATGGAACCCTGCGCAGACGGGCGGTCAATTTAAGTAACGTGCAGTCATTGAATTCTTGACAGCAGAAGGTGTCAGCCCAAAGGAGATTCATCAGAGAATGAAAGCAGTTTATGGTGATCGTGTTGATCTGAATACTGTGCGTCGTTGGGCGAGAAGTTTAAGGATTTTGGGGTGGGAACATCTGACCTGCGTCACAAACACAGAGTTGGACGCTCTGTGACAGTAACCACCGAGTTTCACAAGCAAAATGTTGACAGATTGATTTAGGACGATCGTCGTATCACTCAGAGAGAAATTGCAAGCACAATAGGCATTTCATAAGAACGTGTGGGTCACATTATTACTTTGCCTGGCTATCGGAATATCCGAGCACGATGGGTACCCCAGATGCTGACTCCCAAAATGGAAGCGCACAGACTTGAAATTTGCCAGGAGCTCCTCTCACGTTATGAAAATGAAGGTGACACCTTTCTCCATTCAATTATGATAGGAGACGAAACGTGGGTACACCATTACGAGCCAAGGACGAATCGTCATTCTATGGAATATCGACACAAAGAATAACCCCAGAAAAAGAAATTCAAGACGAAGCCCTCAGTTGGAAAAATCATGGCCACGGTGTTCTGGGGCGCAGATGGTATTATCCATGTTGATTTCCTTGATCGTGGAACAACAATAAATTCAGAGCATTACATCACAACGCTGCAAACTTTGAAACGATGGCTAAGAAGGATCCGAAAGGAAAAGGGAAATGTTTTCCTGCAGCGTGACAATGCCAAACCACACATTTCACGTGCCACCACAGCAGAACTTCAGAGAGTGAATCTCAAAATTGTATGGCATCCTCCATACATTCCAGATTTAGCAGGGTGTGACTTCCATCTGTTTCTGATAATGAAAGACGATCTGCAGGGACATCATTATGCTTCTGATGAAGACGTTGAGAGAACTGTGAGACTGTGGTTGCTGAAACACGGTGTCGACTTGTTCAGACATTGGCAGAAATGTATATAACTGGCGGTGGTTATGTGGAAAAGTGAATATTGGTAATTAAAGACCACACTCTAAGGATTTATTAAAATATTCCCATCCAAACCCAACTAGCGAAAGTGGAGGCATTACTTTTCACTCAGCCCTCCTAGAATATGCCCAGACTAGATTAACTTGTCATCAATTACGATGCGCAGAACCTTAGAGGTGGCACACTGAAATATACACTCCTGGAAATTGAAATAAGAACACCGTGAATTCATTGTCCCAGGAAGGGGAAACTTTATTGACACATTCCTGGGGTCAGATACATCACATGATCACACTGACAGAACCACAGGCACATAGACACAGGCAACAGAGCATGCACAATGTCGGCACTAGTACAGTGTATATCCACCTTTCGCAGCAATGCAGGCTGCTATTCTCCCATGGAGACGATCGTAGAGATGCTGGATGTAGTCCTGTGGAACGGCTTGCCATGCCATTTCCACCTGGCGCCTCAGTTGGACCAGCGTTCGTGCTGGACGTGCAGACCGCGTGAGACGACGCTTCATCCAGTCCCAAACATGCTCAATGGGGGACAGATCCGGAGATCTTGCTGGCCAGGGTAGTTGACTTACACCTTCTAGAGCACGTTGGGTGGCACGGGATACATGCGGACGTGCATTGTCCTGTTGGAACAGCAAGTTCCCTTGCCGGTCTAGGAATGGTAGAACGATGGGTTCGATGACGGTTTGGATGTACCGTGCACTATTCAGTGTCCCCTCGACGATCACCAGTGGTGTACGGCCAGTGTAGGAGATCGCTCCCCACACCATGATGCCGGGTGTTGGCCCTGTGTGCCTCGGTCGTATGCAGTCCTGATTGTGGCGCTCACCTGCACGGCGCCAAACACGCATACGACCATCATTGGCACCAAGGCAGAAGCGACTCTCATCGCTGAAGACGACACGTCTCCATTCGTCCCTCCATTCACGCCTGTCGCGACACCACTGGAGGCGGGCTGCACGATGTTGGGGCGTGAGCGGAAGACGGCCTAACGGTGTGCGGGACCGTAGCCCAGCTTCATGGAGACGGTTGCGAATGGTCCTCGCCGATACCCCAGGAGCAATAGTGTCCCTAATTTGCTGGGAAGTGGCGGTGCGGTCCCCTATGGCACTGCGTAGGATCCTACGGTCTTGGCGTGCATCCGTGCGTCGCTGCGGTCCGGTCCCAGGTCGACGGGCACGTGCACCTTCCGCCGACCACTGGCGACAACATCGATGTACTGTGGAGACCTCACGCCCCACGTGTTGAGCAATTCGGCGGTACGTCCACCCGGCCTCCCGCATGCCCACTATACGCCCTCGCTCAAAGTCCGTCAACTGCACATACGGTTCACGTCCACGCTGTTGCGGCATGCTACCAGTGTTAAAGACTGCGATGGAGCTCCGTATGCCACGGCAAACTGGCTGACACTGACGGCGGCGGTGCACAAATGCTGCGCAGCTAGCGCCATTCGACGGCCAACACCGCGGTTCCTGGTGTGTCCGCTGTGCCGTGCGTGTGATCATTGCTTGTACAGCCCTCTCGCAGTGTCCGGAGCAAGTATGGTGGGTCTGACACACCGGTGTCAATGTGTTCTTTTTTCCATTTCCAGGAGTGTATTTTGACTGTCACAGTGTAAGTTGATTGCTTCATTTTCTTGCAGTGACGCATGAAATTGAATATATTGTGTTTTTTTTTCAATTTTTGTTTGTCTGTGTCATTTACCAATGCTCAGTTGACTTCACATCTAAAGCTTCTATGAGTTGTAACTCAGAATTGACGGTAATTTAATTTATAGAGACGATGAAAGAGAATTACTGTAATAAGCACATATTCTGTACGTAAAACAGTAAGGGGTCGGTATACCCCTCGGTAAAAAAGTGGGAAGACGGCGTCCTCCAGCGTTCTCCCTCCAATACGGCCCTGCCATTGTCATTATATCATGATTGATGAAGCATGGTTTCATCTTTCCAGCCATGTAAATTCACAGAACACAACGTACCGGGCAACGGTGAACCCTAAGACTGTGTGTCAGCAACCACTCCATCGTGAAAAAATCGGAGTTTAGTGCGGTGTAATAGGAACACGCATCAGCGAAACGATATTTTTTGACACTACCCTCAGCACAGTTGCATATATGGGAATTTTTGATATGTTTTGTGCTCAACTTACTGAATATGAAAGGCGGTACTGCTTCTTCCAGGAAGATGGGGCAACATGCCACATGGCTAAGGTGTCCCTGGACGAGCCACGATGTCTTCAGTGAGGAACAGATTGCCAGCAAACATTTTTGGCCACCACGTTCGCCGGATCTAACAAAATTTCTTCCTGTGTGGATACTTAAAGAGCAAGGTCTATTAAACGAAACCCCACAATATTCAGGAACTGAAAGACATCAGCCATGAAGTTGTTGCCATCAGTATCCGAACTTTACGCCAGGTGAATCTGAATATGCTTAGACGTGCACAGCTGCGTATTGAGGTTGCAGGGCGTCTCTTTCAACATTTTGGCCGTATTTTTCATTCTAAATAAATTTTGAGTCCGTTTCAGCTCTACATTTCTGGAATTTCACTGCATTTCCTTTATACTCACATGGACTACTTTTATCTGCGCCACACTATAATTCTTATAAAATAAATGCACTACATTGTTAGCGTTTCATTTAAGGGGCTCCGGAACGCCCTATACTTGCAATGTTAAAATAACGCTTATAAATTACATCTTTCCTCACAAAGTATTTGAGGTAGGAAGTTGAACTTTTTACAGATTATTTATTGGAATATGGGCTACAACTTAACACAGGGATTTTACAAAATTTTAGTTCAGTTATTAAAGATGATTTTTTTTCAATTGTAATGAAAATTCACAACATTTTTTTGCAATTTTTTATTTATATATTCAAAAATATACAGTTTTTTGGAAAAATGCTGTGTTAAATTATGCAGAAGGTACTGTGTAACATTTACTGAAAGTTTGAAACAAATATGTTTGGAAGATCCTTAGAAAACATGTAATTAGTATGAGAAAATAAAAGTTTTGGGAATCGAGAGACAAAGATTGGATTAACTTTTTAGTGCATTCCAGGTCCATAGGATGGATTATCTTCATCCTCTGCAAACTCCTCCTCCAGCTTCCTCTTGTTCCTCCTCCTGTTTACTCTTGCTTGTATTTCTAGACTCTTTAGAGCCCTGTCTGCAGCCCGAAGGCGTTCCTTGTCTAAAGCAAGCATCGCTCGTTGTTGTGTTCGTAGATTTTGCTACCATTTTCTTCAGTTGCAGTTACTGCAACACTGTTCCAAAAGGTGGTCATGTATGAACACTCATCACATTTCAGTTGTATTTCACTAGCAAGTCCTATGTGCTTTATTATGGAGAGTTCCAGACCAACTTCACTACAATGAATACATCTTACACAGTTTGAAAAAATTCCTTTGAGAACCGACATATCAAATATTTCATTCACATCCGATTCGCCCATAAAACATTCATAGTTTTCACTCATTGAACCAAGCTTCTTCTGTGAAGTATTTTCTTTCCCACTTTGACTGCTATGGGCAGGTGTACTTGAGAGGTTAGGTTCACTCACTTGATTATCGTCTTTATTGTTTACAGTAATAACACATACCTTAGGCTTTCCAACATTTCTCCTTTTCTTAAAAGCCTTCAGAGGATTTCTAATAACTTTACTTTTACTCATTATTATACTTCAACAAAACAGAGACTCAAGAAACAGAATTAATTACGAATATTTTCGAGATAACGACAGAGTAAATAAACATGAAACAATCGACAATCACACCAGCGATATATATTGAACCATCACAGGTTAGCCACAACACATACTTTATCTCACATCACTAAAATGTACCTGATGAACACGGACGTTAATAATAACACCATTTGACTGCAGTTTAACAGCTCCACAGTGGGTCACGCCCATGTAGAACACGTTTCAAAAAAAATTTAAAAGTAGTTGTAGTCTTCGGAATTGAATAAATTATATATCTATTAAAAGGTAATAGTCTGCAGATTCAGAAAACGCAAAAAAGTAGAAATTGAACTTTTCATGATTTTGACCCTTTCCAGAGCCCCTTAACTAACTGTTATTATTTTGTACAAAAATTTAAGCCCATCATATGCCGAAAATATTTTTGTTATGAAATGATCTACGAGAGACATGTTTCGGATTTGCAGGGAGTATTCTTTGAGGGTCAAATGCATTGAGCACTATTGTGGCACTGTTACTAAATGTTTTGCAATTCAACTGTAACTGGTTTTATTTGGTTTATTTTCATCATCATTTATTGCATTTACGGGCCTTTAAGGCCTACAGTAGAATAAAAAGGATTCAAATCACTATATAAAAAGAATACAACAGACTGCACATTATAAAAATTTGCAAAGGTACACATTACAAAAAGAAAAAAAAACAGTCAGTCACAATCTCAGTATAGGAGACATTTATTGCAGATAATGGTCCATCACTGTGGGTCCCCAGCCTCATCTTCTACCGCTGTCGGTTCCACTTGTTCCACTTGTTTGAGTATTGCCAGTACCCGATCCTTCCATCACATCCTCGGTCGTCCCTTTAGTTTATTTTATGTAAATAAATTTTGTCTTTGTTAACAGGTTCAGGTAACACATATGCCCAATATCTACACTTCCAGGGATGTTGGAAGAAAGCCATAAGTAAAGTGACTGAAAAACATTTTCTATGTTGCTTGAAAGTAATTTCTACTCAAAAAAGACCAACGTTCTGCTTGTGTGACTGATTCAGAAAAGATTAGTGAATATCTCCCCTCTATTAACGAAATGTAATTACATAGGCTGGGATTTAATTACAAATGACCATCAGCAAGAATAATTATTAATCCTTGAGTACACTTCAAGAGCACCAGTCCTCTGATGCTGATGAAGCTGGAAACTGAGTGAGAGGCAAGAATTCGTAACTTAACAGACCTAGAGAAAGATGCAGGGAAAAGGCTATACTTGCAAGTATGTATGTACATGCCCTTCCGGTTGGCCGTGTGGTCTAATGCACAGCTTTCCGGGTGGGAAGGAACACCTGGTCCCTGGCACGAATCCAGCCAGCGGACTTGTGTCGAGGCCCAGTGAGCCATCCAGAATGTGGATGGTTTTTAGGCGGTTTTCCATCTGCCATGGCGAATGCAGGCTAGTTCCCCTTATTCCGCCTCAGCTACACTATGTCAGCGATTTCTGCGCAAAAAAGTTCTCCACGTACGCCTATACCACCATTACTCTACCATGCAAACATAGAAGTTACACTTGTGAGGTGTGAGACATTCCCTGAGGGGGGTCCACCGGAGGCCGAACCGCACAATAACCCTGGGTTCGGTTTGGGGCAGCGGAGGGGTGAAGTGGACTGCAGTAGCCATCGTGGGGTTGTGGACCACTGCGGCTGCGGCGAGGGCAGAGACTCTCCGTCGTTTCTAGGCCCCCGGTTAACATACAATACAATACATACAATGTATGTATATCCAGCATGTCCTCCCAAACTCTTGTAACAATATACACTCCTGGAAATTGAAATAAGAACACCGTGAATTCATTGTCCCAGGAAGGGGAAACTTTATTGACACATTCCTGGAGTCAGATACATCACATGATCACACTGACAGAACCACAGGCACATAGACACAGGCAACAGAGCATGCACAATGTCGGCACTAGTACAGTGTATATCCACCTTTCGCAGCAATGCAGGCTGCTATTCTCCCATGGAGACGATCGTAGAGTTGCTGGATGTAGTCCTGTGGAACGGTTTGCCATGGCATTTCCACCTGGCGCCTCAGTTGGACCAGCGTTCGTGCTGGACGTGCAGACCGCGTGAGACGACGCTTCATCAACATGCTCAATGGGGGACAGATCCGGAGATCTTCCTGGCCAGGGTAGTTGACTTACACCTTCTAGAGCACGTTGGGTAGCACGGGATACATGCGGACGTGCATTGTCCTGTTGGAACAGCAAGTTCCCTTGGCGGTCTAGGAATGGTAGAACGATGGGTTCGATGACGGTTTGGATGTACCGTGCACTATTCAGTGTCCCTCGACGATCACCAGTGGTGTACGGCCAGTGTAGGAGATCGCTCCCCACACCATGATGCCGGGTGTTGGCCCTGTGTGCCTCGGTCGTATGCAGTCCTGATTGTGGCGCTCACCTGCACGGCACCAAACACGCATACGACCATCATTGGCACCAAGGCAGAAGCGACTCTCATCGCTGAAGACGACACGTCTCCATTCGTCCCTCCATTCACGCCTGTCGCGACTCCACTGGAGGCGGGCTGCACGATGTTGAGGCGTGAGCGGAAGACGGCCTAACGGTGTGCAGGACCGTAGCCCAGCTTCATGGAGACGGTTGCGAATGGTCCTCGCCGATACCCCAGGAGCAACAGTGTCCCTAATTTGCTGGGAAGTGGCGGTGCGGTCCCCTACAGCACTGCGTAGGATCCTACGGTCTTGGCGTGCATCCGTGCGTCGCTGCGGTCCGGTCCCAGGTCGACGGGCACGTGCACCTTCCGCCGACCACTGGCGACAACATCGATGTACTGTGGAGACCTCACGCCCCACGTGTTGAGCAATTCGGCAGTACCTCCACCCGGCCTCCCGCATGCCCACTATACGCCCTCGCTCAAAGTCCGTCAACTGCACATACGGTTCACGTCCACGCTGTTGCGGCATGCTACCAGTGTTAAAGACTGCGATGGAGCTCCGTATGCCACGGCAAACTGGCTGACACTGACGGCGGCGGTGCACAAATGCTGCGCAGCTAGCGCCATTCGACGGCCAACATCGCGGTTCCTGGTGTGTCCGCTGTGCTGTGCGTGTGATCATTGCTTGTACAGCCCTCTCGCAGTGTCCGGAGCAAGTATGGTGGGTCTGACACACCGGTGTCAATGTGTTCTTTTTTCCATTTCCAGGAGTGTAGTACACAAACAGCAAATTTCAAGAGTATCAGCACTGTGGGGATTCGAACCTCCCATCTCCCATACAATTGGAGATATGGGCAGGAGACACTTTCTCAGCCACTGCTGTGTAGGCTGCTCTGCTTGAAAGGGGTATTGTATGGAAATAGCAACGACCTGCCTTATCAACCTGCTTTGCAAGGCAACATTCCACACAAGGACAAATAAACCATTACCAGTCCTGACAGGGGCAAAATTGTTTTTTTCCCCGATGAGTAGATGCCTGGAAGTACAGGTACGTGTGTGAGAGTGGCAGCGGCCTGCTTTATCAGTCTGTTTTGCAGGGGCTACACACGTGCATGGACAGAGCCGATGGATAGTTAATATGGATAGAGATGGGAATGAAGAGGGAGAGGTGTTACTGATGGGACAACCAACTGTTTTTAACAACTGATTGGTTAGTCAATAGTTTTTTTCGTTCAGTTTTTTTTTCAGTCGAATGAAACAACTGAATGAAATCAGTCTCTGCGACCATGCCAGCTGTATGTATGTGTTCACCCACACAGCGGATTTAAGCGATTACACTCAAAGCAAGACAACCGACTGGAACAAGTCTTCGTCAGTTGCGGCTGTTGTACAAATGTTTTCACCCACTCTTTGAGTTTCGTGGTTGTATTTATATAATTTTTCAGCCTTTTCGGTTATACATGAACAATGATTACGGCTGACAACTTTTTTGCAGACAAATTAAGTATCTTACTTGAAAGAGATGTGAATAAAAGTTATATTTCCAAAACTAAATTATTTTAAAAATGAAACAATGGAAAATCCAGCATAGAATGTAACAATATTATGAAAAGGAAAGTTGCCACTCACCATGTAGTGGAGATGCTGAGTCGCAGATAGGCACAACAAAAAGATTGTCACAAATAAAGCTTGCAGCCAGAAAGACCTTTGTCAAAAATAGACGACATACACACGCACAAACGCAACTCACACACACATGACTGCAGTCTCAGGCAGTGAGGCTCCAGTTTCGTGAGACTGCTGTCATGTGTGTGTGAGTTGCGTTTGCATAAGTGTGTGTGTGTGTGTATGTGTCTGTCGTCTAGTTTTGACAAAGACCTTACTAGCCGAAAGCATTATTTGTGACAGTCTTTTTGTTGTACCCACCTGCGACTCAGCATCTCCGCTATATGGTCAGTGATAACTTTCCTTTTCATAATACTGTTATTTTCAAAATTTATGTATTTATTTAGTTAAATACGAATTTTCGTACTTGTGGCATTAAATATTAATTTCTAGTAGGTTTTAAAACTTTAATATATGATGCTGCGCTGCAAATTTATGTATCTATAAATGAACAACACTTTTAACACATATTTTATTACATAGGTTGGTTTCTTGTCTCTTTGTTTGGTACAAATTTTTGCAGTTGATTTTAAACTACAGTAACTTCCCAATAAGGTAGTCACTTGAAACTGTCAACATAGCGCAGAGCGGTTGGCACTGTTATGTTAACTCCCTTTCGAGTCTGGTGTGTGGCAGAGGGTACTTCCTTTTTCTGTCTGTTGGTTCGGTAAAAATTTTGCAATTGATTTCAAAGTAACTTTTCGATAATCTAAAGATTTGAAACTGTCAACTTAGCTCAGAACTAGCTTCTTTTCTAGTGTGTGGCAGAGAGTACTCGGTGTACCACTGCTAATTCCCATTCTTTCTGTTCCACTTGTGAATGTTTTGCAGTTAAGAATGATTGCTGCTAAGCTTCCAGGTGAGCCTGATTTGTTCTAATTTTTATATTTGCGGTCTTTTGCGAGATACACGTAGAGAAAGTGGTATACTGGTTGACTCAGCTGAAGAGAAACTGAAATAAACCTGCAATATACCACATGTCTCTGTTGTAATCTCATCAAAATGACTGAAATCGACTGAAACATTTCACATGCTCAAGACTAAAAATTACAAAATAACTATTACAATTTTTTAAAATATAACACGTTTTTAAAACGGACTAAAAAGTATTAAATACTCTCTCTTAGTCCTATAAAGATTGCTAATACCATACAGATAGTCCTGAAAATTTGTGCTTGTGAATTTCTAATAGCTATGACAATACTTGTAAAATAAAAAGCGGAATATATAGGGCGCATGCAATAGATAATAGTAAGGAGTGTAGAAAGTAACTGTCATTGAGAAAAATCACAGAGCAGTTCATATTATTCGAAGTAAAATAAAATTGTAAGCAACTCAGGTGGATTATTCACGCACCAGTTAGCCATAGCACGTTCCTCTTTTTAATTTTTACAAATATTATCATAGCTACTAAAATTCATAGCAGATTTTCTGAACTATCTGTATAGCATTGGGAATGTGTGTGAAGCTAGGAGAAGTTGTTTAATACATTTTAGGCCATTTTTAAAATGTGTTGAATTAAAAAGATTTTCAGTTAAATAACTGTTCTTAATTTTAATTTATTGGAGCTATATTTCTCTCTTCCTGCCAGTTAGCATCCAACAAGATAATTCTTTTTCGGTAAGTGCTGAGATGATGTGAACATAAACCACATGCAGTTTTTTTAATTGGTGACTTGATCAGCTAGATTTTAAGCATGTGCTGCCACTTGTGGAAAGTACTTTTTCGCGAAAAATATTTGTCACTATTCGTTAATTTCTTTTGAATTTCTTTTCTTAATATAGTCTCATCCTTGCAGATATTGTATATTGCATTGAATTTATGATGAGGATCACATAATCTCTGTCATGTGGTTTTTCCCATTCATATATATTGCTCTGATTCATATATACATTTATGTGACAGTTGAGGCTTCTTTCTTTTCATCAGGGTTTTGGTATATCAGAATCACTTGTAGTATCATTTGTTTCCATGTAAGTGGTACAAATGAATAAAATACATTTATCAGTTTCAAACTTTGCAGCTTCTTACAAAAATCTAAACACAATAATCTTGATGATACTACCCAAGGTTCCTTCTAAAGGTTGTCTTATGTGTGCTGACATGCGTCTGCATAATACTGTTAACACAAAGATATGTTTTCCGTGCTGTAAGTGTTTGTGTATCGTGTAAATGGGGCTGAAATGGTTAACTAGCCAAGCATTCACCTAGACGAGCATGGAGAAATGCTGTCAAAAACCACACTTAAGTCGGTTCGCAAAAGTGATTCAAAGCGACAGAAAAAAAAAACTGAGGCTGGTCTCGCCTTCTCAGGTCTAGCACACAGAGAGTAGATAAATTTTAAAAGTAATGACTTATAATTGTTCGAATGAATTACATTATAACACCTTGTACCCATGTTAAAATAAGCTTTGAGCGTACTTGCAAAACATTATAAAGAGCACAAATATATTTCAGTAGATTAACTTAGGGGAAAGTTATAATTTTGCAACAATGGGTTTCCTTGGATTGGTCCTAGTTCTGGGGGCGTCCAGAGGCGTACTGGAGGGATTTTTACAGAACTGTCCATGGTAAACACAGACCTTTTGTCGCGTGGGGGGAACTGCGAATGATCGAAAATAAATAGACTGTAAATAAACCTCAGTTAAAATTCATTAAATGAGGACTGGCCCATAAGTAGTTACTTCACTTAAGTCTATTAAAAATCCAGAGACAGGCACGCTTAAACACTCTCCAAGACACACACAGGATGTTCCAAAATTATCTTTACAAGTTTGATCTTTGATATTTCAGAAATGGGAACAGGTAGAAAGCTGTGGTTTGTAGCATAATGTTCACACACACTTACAGCTGTTTTTTTTCCTCATTTTCCCATGCTAGATATTGACTGGCCACCCCCCAGCCACAGTTGTCACAGTATGTGGAATGGTTGGTAAAAGCCAGACCCGACACCCAGGTCCTATAGAACCTAATTACATTTTTTTTCTTTCGGTGGAACCTGTAGGAACTGTGAGTGCGCATCAGAACAGCACCAGTACACATTAACGAGGACATGCTAGGCCAGACATGGAATGGGAATACTGGTTAGATATCCTGTGAGCTACAGATATCACACGCAATTAAGGTAAAAAATAATTCGGGACGCCTATTTGTTACAGATTTAACAACTATGAAACGATTTAGCCTATCCGCCTGTTTGTTACAGATTTAACAACTGTGAAACGATTTAGCCCATATTAGATGCTCATTTCACTTGTATCAATATGCTGGTATTGGATGCATGTTTTCCCAAATAACTAATGTACAGAGTTGAGAGAAGAAACTACAAAACAGTGTTAGTGACTGGAGTGAATTCACGTGCTGTTGAAAAATACAGACAGGCTGAAGGAAATTTACAGCAGTGATAAATGCTGTCTACCTGCTTGCACTCCTTCATCTCAGAAAGTACTAATAAGATATAAATTAATGTACTTTTTGTAACAAATTAGTGATGGTTTGCAATTTATAACATTCAATTAAGACATTTTTTTAATATGTCACGAATTTTTGTCTAGGAAAAATGGTCACTATAACACACTGATCTGTGTTAAGTGCCTGCTAGAGCCTTAGATGCTCATGAACATTATGCTGCAAACCACATGTTCCTACCTCTTCCCATTTCTGAAATATATGTGATCAAATCTGTAAAGATAATTTTGGAACACGCTCTAATTTACATACTTCCTTATTGAGACAATGAGAAGTCTCGGACAACCGGCGATCGCATGCACCGGCACGCCACCTCACTCACCAGAACACTGAAGTTTTTGTCTGGGGTTGGCAATTTAAGTGATGCCATGCCTAGGCCAGTGACTCTTCAGCTTAATTAGTTACCCATTAATGACATCTCGAACCATTTAATCCACAATAATACAGGAATCAGTTTTAAATGACGTAAAGAAAGATTATTCCTATGAGTACATAGTTAAATGAACATATACAAGGCTTATTTTAACTTTGGCTTACCCTCTGAGATATGTTTTCATTTACATGTGAGCCGGCCGTGGTGGCCAGGCGGTTAAAGGCACTACAGTCTGGAACCGCGCGACCGCTACGGTCGCAGGTTCGAATCCTGCCTCGGGCATGGATGTATGTGATGTTCTTAGGTTAGTTAGGTTTAAGTAGTTCTAAGTTCTAGGGGACTGATGACCTTAGAAGTTAAGTCCCATAGTGCTCAGAGCCATTTGAACCATTTACATGTGAGGACAGGTCTGTCCTCCGGTAGTAGCACTGGTTTAGTTCAACTAATGGAACTATTGCAGGCTGGTTTCACTCTGAAAGTGAAGGGATTGCTCAGTAAATTAAAACACTGTAGTGTCAGTTGAAAGAATGAATACATGGTTCAACCAATAGAAAAAACTACTGACTATTTTCACTTGAAAAGAAAGAATGAATAATTCAGTCAGAATGAAAGCTACAACAGTGTCGAATGTTTTCATGTGGTTGCTCCCGCAACCTGCATTCACTTAAAAAAAAAAAAGACACGTGAAACTACAATTTTTATTCAGATGCTCCCACAGACTGGTTCATTCAAAAAAATGAATGAGTAGTTCAACTGACTGAACCATTCTTGTATTCATTCAGTTGCACTCAAATACTGGTTTCACTCAAAAGAATGAATGAGTAGCCCAACCGATTCAATTGACTGTTTTCATTTACTTGTTCCCATAGACTAGTTTCACTCAAATGAATTGATTCTATTCATTTAATTGTTCCCATCGCTAAGAGGGCAGTAGGATGGGATGAACAAGAGAGGGGAAATGAGGTGTGGGCACACAGGGGGGAGGTGGTCACGAATAGGCAGAGGGGGGAAGAGGAGATGGGTAATGCAAGGGTGCAGGAGAAAATGGATAGGGATGGGGGCAGGAGGAGATGAATTGGGAGAGTTGGAGAGGAGGAAATGAAGGGACAGAGAAATGGGTGGCGAACACGTAGATGCTCAGAGGTGGGTTTGATGATGAGACAGAAAAAGGTGGAGGAAGAGATGTGTGCAACATATGTGAACAAAGCCTTGAGGAAAAGTCGTATATATATATGGCCTGCCAATGCACCTTCTGTAGTTGCAGGCAGAGAAGCTGTCTTGGGCACAAATTTCAGCCAGCAGCAGTGCAGCTTTCGACAGGAGTGGACGCATAGTGCTGTAGCTCCTACGGGTCTGTACTCAGGGTAAGCTGTGAGTGGTCAGGATGCGTGAAATAGGAAGACATGGGAGACTGTTTTAAAATAAAAATCATTTGTCTATTAACTTAATTAATAGTAATTTTTCATTATCTAAAGGTCACATCAAATAATTCTTCAGTTCTTCATCGCAGGACCAGCTGAGGATCCATATATCCACATTTCTAACAGCAGCGCTCCTGTGTCTCATATCCATAATGTTTTGTCACCACTGAAGAGTACAGCTGCACTCAGTGAGAAGAGTGGTGTTAGCGAAGGGGCGCAGAACCCATTGGAAATACTGCTGACAATAAAGAATGCTTTATTCAACATTTGCATGAGCACGGCAAGACACTCCTCACTCTGGAGACCCCATCCAGTGTGGACACGTAGGCGATGGCTTCCACCCTGCTAAGAGGATGGAGCGAGGGTGCCCTGCTTTGTTGATGGTAGGCATGCAGACAGCCAGCAGCCTCTATCAGCCACTGCTGTCACGTCAGCAACGCACTACTTCTTCATTGGTGATGGTGCCTGGAGTGGGTCCTCGCCCTGTCATATTTTACTGCGACAGCATGTGGAGACTGCTTTGCATGGTATTCGACCTGCTGTCCTGTGCTGGTGGCAGCAGGTGTGGGTGGCAGGTTGTTAGTGTTGTAGCGCTGTGTTCCATGAGGAACCATTGCTGGTGGTAGTAGGCATAGCCTGGACTCAAACGCACTGCTGGCAATGTCCAGTCGTCTCACAGTCTGGCATTGCCTTGACATTGTGGTGGTGGTGCTGGACTCTGGTGAAAGGAAATGCCTCTATCTCAAAATTCAGACATGTCTGTACCACTCTGAGATGCATTTGTTTCCCTCTAACATGACACCTAATCACATGGCCCATAATAAAAGACTCAACCTAGTGTGGTGATGTCAACTCACCTGGTACGATTATTACACTGTGTGGTGAGGTTTTCCACTGAGCCCGGCTAGCCTCGTCTGACAATCCCCTTATATGCATGTTATTCTGACTCATATATTACCATACTTTAGCCGCTAGCCTTTGGCAGTAATGCAATACTTCACGGTGGCTCACCACTTCTTATTACACTGTGCATCAGAATTGAAGTATTACTTTTTTGAAACCCTATAGTTCCCACCCCTTCTGTAGCTCAATTTTAAAATTTCACTCAAAGGTTCATAAAACCTTCCTTTGTAATGTTCCAAAAGCGCGGTGCACTGCGACGTCACTCTCGGGTTCGATGACGCTTTAAACAGCAAGGTGTGGACACATGCGAAAAAACCGCCACAGCCCAGAAGTTCATGTGAAATGTAATGTGGATTAATGATGTCACGCTGGCGCCGAATTTCGCCACAATTCTGCCCACTGTCGCTTTGGACGTGTCACTCGATCGGATGGTCGTCAGATGCCTTCTTACACACATTTCACCCATTCTTTTGACACCTCCGCGACCGAGGTCAGAAACGCAACGCCCACCGTCGAAAACACGGGGTTTTCTTAGGAGTGATCGAGGAAAACATTCCAAACACACTGCCGCTCAGTAACAGCACGAAAACGTCGCAGTGGGTGGCATAAATGGCGTCAGTGAAATCACCTCTTTCATTGGGGCGTTGAGTCAGGTTGAGTCCCATATATTTAGTGGTCGAAAACGACAGTTCGTAATGTGATGAGCACCAGGAAGAATTTGTTCACAACCATTGACACTGCTGGCATTTCGGGCATTTTGGCCTTTCTCCAAGGACACTATGGGGCTGCATCCCCATCGAACGTGGTCACACCCATTTGGAGTTTTGTGCGACAGCAATTTTTGCCTTCATGTACTGGTCGGTGCGACTTAGGACCATTCAAAACCATTTAACGAAACTTGAACGTGATCTGAAGTAACTGAGCGTGATTGTGTTTTTTCAATATGTCTTTTCATGTCCTCCTGTGTCGTGATCATTGGAGGGTGTTACAGTGACACATTCATGAATAAAACGGCAAAGGGTCCCTCTAAGACCCCCCACTTAGGCAAAACCATCAGTGCCAACCTCTCACATTTACAGAGAATTTTAAAAGTATGCCTATACAGACAGAACCTATACGAATGACTAGGTGCTTTTAGACCAGTAACTCCTTCGACACTCTCTGATTCCAAATGATCTACTATCAAGTGCAAGAGCAGGGTTGCACGGGTGGAAGAGCAGCAGTGCAGCCTTCCTGTAGGCAACTGGTACTCTGCTCATGGGATCTGTTTGTGCAAGTAGAAGGTACTCAACACAGTTGGGTGGGTGGGACCAAGGACTTTTCCAAAGAGGGGAATCTTAGGGGGACACTTTACCATTTTAGTTACGCATATTTCAATGTCACAATCCCCCCCACGATCATACCTTTGAGCATATTTACATGCAGTCAGTATCATCAAAGTTCACACAATAATAATAACAACAATAATAATGACAGCAATAATAATATAAAATTCAGCAAATGTCATTAACTATAAGAAAACAATCCAAGATAGGTATATCACAAATTTAAATAAATACCAATAGCAAAAAATTTTCCCAACAGAGCAATCACAAAATAAATGAAATACTTAGCTACTATTTAGTAACCAAACATATAATTAACAATAAGTATGTGAAACAGCAATAAAATAGTTACACACTGTGCCATACATAAAGTTTGTAATTAATTTATTGTTCATTCTCATAAGAAATATGACACACACTCAAGAAACTCTTTGAAGTAGACAGGACCAAGGTATTTGTAACTTAAGGGTCTTTGCAAGCCTAGCATATGACAGATTAATTGAATGACCACTTCCTGTGTTGGGGTCATGAACTACCCTCCTTAGGTCCCTCCCTAGATTTTCTTTAACAAAGACAAAGCACTTGTAAATATACAGACTGAAGAAGCATAAGCACCCTTAGCTACTTTAGATCACATTCCAAATTTCGTCAAATGGTTTTGAACGGTGTCTAGTGTTTCCAACCTGCACACGACAGCAAAAATTGTGGCCACACTGCGCTCCAAACGGGTGCCATCTTGTTCACTGCGGATACAGCCCCACAATGTCGTCAGAGAACAGTTGAAACCCCGAGGGTGTCAGTAGTGTCAAAGGTTGTGAAAAACTTCTTCCTGTTGCTCATCGCACTGTGAAATGAAGTTTTCTACCGCGAAACGTGTCGGAATCAAAACCCCAGGGAGAGGGATGGTTTTATTCACGCCTTTTATGCCATCCCCTGTGGCCTGCTAATGCCGATTCTGAGAAGCGGGGCGTCTGGAATGTTTTTTTTTTTCTCGGTCACTCACAAGAAAACCGCGTGATTTCAACCCTGGGAGTTACGATTCTGACCTTAATCACAGAGGCGTCAAAAGAAGTCGTGAAATGAGGGTAAGAAGGAGTGTAACGACCTTCAGATCGTGTGACACGACCACGGCGGCGTTGGGTAGAAATACCGCTGTGACATCTTTAACCCACATTACACGTCACATAAACTTCTGGGGTGAGGCGTTTTTTTTTTCCGCATGTGTCGACACTTAACTGCGTCAGGCGTCGTCGAACTCGAGGGTGGCGTCGCAAGGTGCAAATTTTAAACTTAAGGTTCATAAGAGGTGAAAATTACAGGATTTCGAAGAAGTGGTCCTTTAATTCTGTTTTGCAGTGTACTTTTGCTAAAATAAAAGACTGTGCAGCAACACTTCACGGAAAAAACCCTTTTCCTCGGGTCTTACTTCAGTCCTGATCTCTATTGAAATTATCATCGCCCTTAATCTGTAATATAAGTACATACTACAATATTAGTAGCTATATAGAATTACTTCAAGTTTATAAATCTATTTTTCATCCCTCGCTTCGGGAATCCAGTCTCACAGGATCTTGAATCACCCATGGATCGGGTTTCTGCACAGCTCATCGTTCCAGATACATAAAAATACACGGAGCAAAATCAATTACTATCGCGCTAGGAACTGCGACACTCAAGGGCACCGTTACCTAAGGTCTACCCCCCACCCCGATACTGTTCTACATGTTGCAACAACTGCTCTGCGGTGACCCGTCCCTCCTGCACGGCTACCATCTTACTTACGAGGAGAACATGGGATGTGCCATTTCCCAGAAACCAAAATAAGCAAACACGTGTATAAGCTCGTCTGTAAATACTCGACCGTTTCTGAGAAAACGGTCGTTGCGTCCCTTGTTTGAAAACCGATTTTTTAAATTTAGTTTATTTTTTTCATATATCTAACTATAACTGTAGAAGGTTACTACACGAATATTTTTTAACAAGTTAGGCGATACAAGGACGTTATATTAATTGTCTGTTACAACTGGGTTTCAAATAAGTTTCATACATTCATTATGTAATAATGCCTGTAGGGTATCTTCAGGGGTTACAATCTTTTTAAATTCTCATATTCTGATGTTTCATTCGTATATCAATTCTTAAGTCTTATATTTTGTTCTTATATTTATTTTTCACGAAAATTTGGTGCATTCTCTTGGATGATACCGATCGTAGAAACATTCGAAACACAGAAATTCCGAATACTAAGACATCGCACAGAGACGGGTTTGCCACAGTGACATTTCTTTGTATGAATTTCACACACGAAAGAAACGTAGTCAAAATTGCTAAGATTATACGTGCTGGCAATGATTTTGCGGTAACAACGCATAAATGATCGCTATTCTGAAACTGCAATTGTTTATGAATGAAGATGCACTCCAGAACTCAACCGAAAACAATTTGTTTTTAATTGATACATCAGACTCACCGCCGCTAAGAATCGGCAATAGAAGGCCGCAGAGAATGGCATAAAATAAGGACGACTTTATTTCGATACATATTGGAAAACATTCGTGTAGTGCTCTTCAACAGACTTGGCTAAATATTTGTAACACAAAAATAAAAATAATAATCGGGTTTCGAACACAGGTTTGAAGGTGGGGCAACAGATCCTTCATCTGTGTCCTTTTTGTCCCTTTCAAATGATTAAATTTCTCACGAAGTGAAGTCCTTTCAGATCCTGCGGCCTCTTACAGCCTACACCACGTGTGTGGTAATCTTCCTCACTCAGAATCCCCAGTGCAGCCGAAAATGTTCTCTTCAACAACTTAACCTCCTTGGCTCCCAAATTATCCACATTGATAGGTACTACCTTGCATCCATATCTCTGTTGTAACGGTATAATACAACATCTCACCAAACAACATGCTGCATCCAGTACCTCACTTAGCGTCCTGTGGTTCCACTATACACATCATATCACTTGGCAAGTCATACTCCAGATTTGTCCATAGTGACTTTCCAGTGCCACTTGACATGCAGTCATGCCAATTAAGGCTTTATGTAATTGTTCATGGTTTAACTAGATTGCACTTAATATGAGATGCTCCTCACAACAGAAAACACTGACAACAACTTTCCCTAGCTGGAATGTCTTCCTGCTATGTTCTGCTATGTATTGTAGAAGGTCAATTATGGCATGAATTTTACAACACTGACGCAGAAAATCTAACTCCAGAACCATGCTGTAGCCCTCGATTGCATGGGACATAACTTCCACATATTGCCTAAACTCCATTGTCTCAAATGACAAATGCATCATTACTGGGTGCAATGGTCATGTACCACATCCTCTACTCCACATAGCTTGTAACATGGTGGGATCCAACCCCTCCTACCTACTAACTCTTTTGAGGTCACTGGCAAAATATACCACTGTGTGCAATAAAAGTTTTTATTCCCTACCACCTGTCACATCCACAGTGGCAGATTCTCCCTCTGCATTCATTTTTACTGCATTTGTCTTTACTGGGAATCCCTTCTGGCAGTTGTGGGGTTCCTCCTTATTTTTACCTTCAGACCATCTCTCCCATTACCCATATGGAAATGTTGGGAGACCATGCCATCCCTATAGCCCCTCCATGGCTGGTAGCATTTCTTCTGCACATCCAAAATTAAAACATGGACACAGTTCTCCAATACCTCACATCTTTTGATATATCAACTTAATCATACTTTAACAGCTGCATGGAGATCTTTAGGTGCCCCGGTGTGTGCCCTCCTAGATATCTCTGGTGCTAAACCTCCTAGGAAAGTACCAAGCACATATTGCTGAGCTTCCTGTAGCAACACTTCGTTTGCCTCCTCACCCGGTGTTAACTCACAAGTATGTACATTAAGTTCGCTAATTCTATCTGCAAAGTCTTCTACTACTTCATTATGCCTTTTCGAAAACACATTCGACTGCTCATGCAAAAACCGTGCACTGTTCTGCTTCCTATATCTTTGTTCTAATCCCCATCTGAGTTGATCAACAGTTTCTGCCTAGCACAGCGTCTCTGTGCACCATACAAATGACGTCTCCTGTTAAACATAATCGTGCTATCTATAGTAATTGCTTATCAGACCAACCCACTATGTTGGCTGACGATCTGAGATCCTCAACAAATGCTAATATTATCACAGATGATCTACCAGAAAGGGGAGGAGCAAGGTTAGCAACAGCCTGATCCACGACTAGAACTTATGACATTTTTCTCATTAGTTTGTTATCCAAAACCAATTTACCCACCCTTAGTTCAGCTACTTGATTTACCAGTGATTGTATAGCCTTCTCTCATGTGAGACACCTTCTGTCTCTGATTTTGCTATTGACTCATCGTTACTCTTTTTTGTGACTCGGAATTAATAATCCAAAAATAACAAACAAATAATAATCCAACAGGAACACAGATAGAACCATCCATGGCTACTTGTACAATCAACTTGCTTCCTTTGGCTAATGATGAGCCATCTAGATGCTCTATGCTATCTATCCATGTGACCAGAGTGATTAACAAATCATTTAGCAAACAACTGCTATAGACTCTGTGCACAACACTCACCTCTAGAATTATTCTTATACTGTGACATGTCCACTGGTTCTCCAGGTTTACAAAAGTAACCCTACTATCATCAGGCTGCCTAATACTCAGTCCCATGATTGTCATCACAAAGAAACAAAAGTAGTCTCACTCACCTGAAATGGTGACATTGTAGGCTGTGGATCAGATGTTGCACTACAGATGATGGCACACTCTTTGCTATTGACTGCAATGATGTCGGCTCCCCTAACAGCACTCTGGGGTGGGTGGTGTGGGTGATAAACAATTGGCCCCAGTGTAAACCCTGCTGACAGTAAATAATGGTTTATTCAACTACAGCAGATGCTTTGATGTGGCTCAGCAAGGTGAAACGTGCCTCCCTCTGTTGACCCTGGCCTGTTCTAATGTACAGGAGACAACTTCTGCTCTGATGAGAGGATGCTGCGTGTGTACCCTGTGTTGCTGATGACAGCCCAGTGGAAGGCTGGTGGCTTATGTAGGCTACAGCCACGATGCCAGCAGTGTGCTCCTTCTATGTCAGCACTGGCAACTCAATGCTGGTGGCAACATGCACAATCCCCATGTCAAACCCGTGGCTGCTGCTGATGATGCCCAGTCATCTCACTGTTCAGCATAGCCCTTGCATCGTGGTAGTGGTGCTGGACTCTGGTGAAAGGGAGTGCCTCTGCCTCAAAAGTCATACATATTCATATCACTTCAAGGCACATTTGTTTTACTGAAACCTTGTAATTAGTCACAGCGCCCTAACAAGAGACTGATGTGATGACATAAACCTACTTGTTATGGTCATTATGCTGCTTGGTGCAGTTTTCCACTGAGCACAGCTAGCATCTCACAGTCCCCTTATGTGCTTGATATTCTTTTTATTTATTTATTTTTCTCCAGAGACAAATACAAGGATTTTTTTGGAATGTGTACATATTTTACACCTTCTCTCATTATGGTGTGCAAACAACTAAATAAATGCAGATAATAAAGTTATATAGTTTGATTACTGGTATATATAAATACAATTTGTACAAATGAAAGTATTCTACTTCTCTGAAAGGAATCCCTAAGAACTATAAAAACATTTAATGATAAAAAACTCCTTCAATTTCATTTAAAAGTGGCTTGACTTTTTAACTTTTTGGAAGTTTGTTGTAAGAGTTGATCCCCCATGTAATAGGGGCTGTAGTCTGCACTTCTTGTGTTATGTTTTTCTAGATGATAATCATAGTCTCTCCTAGCGTTGTAAATGTGCACATCTCTATTTAAACTATTATACTGCTGGTGTTTTAAAATAAGTTGAACAGTTCTATAAAAATATCTTCCATTTTAAAATCTCTTTGCAAGAGACTTTATAACTAAGCTTCCATATGGTCCTTACTACTTCATTTTTAAGGATGAATACCCTATTTACATACTTGGCCGCAGCACAGACCCATACTTCAATTCTATATGTGAGGTATGGATACATTAAAGTATGCCAGATAATGTTGACTGAAACCTGAAATTGATAGCAGTGAGATGTTTGGGGACAATTTAAGCATATATTGAAAGGATACACAAATGGGAAATGGAGGTGGTGTATTTATCGCAGTAGACAAGAGAGAAACTCAAATCCACCAACATAGAAACTGAAGCTGCATGTGAGACTGTTTGAGTAAGACTCAGTATAAGGAGTGGGCATAATATGATAATTGGATCCTTCTATCGCTTACCAGATTCATCTCTTGATGTAACTGAACACGTTAGAGAAAACCGCAGTTATGCTGTAATCATCGGTGGAGACATTAATCATTCAACAATTTTTTTAGTGGTCAGCATGAGAAGACATACTGTGAAACATTATTAAATACCTTCTCTGAAAACTACCTAGAACAGATAGTTAGGAACCCCACTCATGATGAAAGTATATTGGATCTACTGGCAACAAACAGGCCTGATGTCTTCGAGAGTGTCCACATTGAAATTGTTATCAGTGATCATGACACAATTGTGACAACAATGATTACCAAAGTACAACTAAGACAACCTGGTAGATATATAAATTCAGTAAACTAGGTAAAAAATCAATAGTGTCATATCTCAATGCGGAACCTGAAACTTTCAGCACAGGGTAGGAGCATGTAGAGGAACTCTGGCTCAAGTTTAAAATAATAGTTGACCACACACTGGATAGATATGTACCCAGTAGAACAGTTCATAATGGGAGGGAACCTCTGTGACATACAGTCACTGTAAAGAAACTTCTAAAGGAACTGAGATGACTGCATAATAGGTATAAAACAAAGTGTGGTGCTACAGATAGAGAAATGCTGAATGAAACCTATTTGGTTGTCAAGAGAGTAGAGTATGATGCTTTCAATGACTACTGCAGCAGAATATTGTCAAATGACATTACATAAAATGCAAAGAAATTCTGGTCGTATATAAAGGCTGTTAGAGGCACCAAAGTTCATGTCTAGACCCTAGCGAATGAGCCAGGAATTGAATTGAGGGTAGCAAAGCAAAAGCTGAAATGCTTAATTCCGTTTTAAAATGTTTATTTACAAAGAAAAACACAGAAGAATTGCCCCAATTTAATCTTCATACCACTGAAAAGAGAATGAAATAAGCATCAGCACCGAGAAACAGCTGAAATTGTTAAAATTGAACAAAGCTCCAAGCCCTGAAGGCATCCCTGTCAGATTCTACACTGAATTTGCAGCTGAGTTAGCCTTTTTTCTAACAATAATCTATCATAAATCCCTTAAACAAGAGACTATGGCCAATTCTTGGAAGAAGGCGCAGGTCACATCTGTCTACAAGAAGAGTGGTAGAAGTGATCACAAAACTACAGCCCAATATGTAACGGTTCTCACCTGCTTTATCTCTTCATTGATTGTTGGCCTCAGTGTCAATGTATTGGCTGAAAAAATAGGGGGATGTACAGTAAATGATGTAGCCGACAGATGCACAGATGCATTTCAAAGTCTTTTACTTTCACTTTTCACAACCTCCCCGCCCCCAATAATACACAGTTATATATGGCCAGTGCACTATTGTTCTAACTTCCTATAAGCCTCATTAATAGTTAGCAAGTGAACCATCCACATACAGCTACAATAGTTTGCTGTTGAACATCTATGAGCAGTAAAAGCCTAACCACAAAGTTCACAGTTCTTCAAGAATAGAAAGGTACATATGGAGCAGACACTGTCACTGTTTAACAAACGGCCAGGTTGTGTAACACTTATTTCACAGTTAAAGTTGAAGCATTGTTGTCATTCTAACCAACACAGTAGAGATGGGCAAACTGAAACACGTAACTGTTTCGAAACAAATGAAACAGTACAATGTAATGTTTCGATACGCTGTTTCGAAACAGTGAAACAGTTTGTGTTTTGTAACCTAATAAACCTAGACATTTTATCATCTTGAATGTCTACTGTATAGGTATGTCCATATAAACACAAATGAGGTGCGAGAGCGCTAATCATATCGCAGAAAGTATGAAACTATCACTTAGGCGTCTTGGCAGTTTCGTATTTCATGCAGCAAATGCGCTGCCCATAGCTGAAGACAGAAGAACCACCACGAACGGAACTGGAGGTGGGAGCGAACTGCAGAAACAACGGATATGGTACTGGGATTCCCACATTCCGCTAGTATGGGAATATACCCATCCTGCTAATTCCCACGCACACAAAGGGAATCATTGTGGATAATAGGCACAGTGACTATAGACTCACAAATAATGCCAAATAATTTGAATAAATAACAAAATATAGCAGAAAAAATTTTGTCTTTCAAGGTGTTTCGAACCGTTACTATAAATTCACCATGCTTCCCAGCCCTTCCCGTTCGCCATTACACTATCACTGATATGTCAAACAGATTGCTTGCAATTATACCTACATTAAATTTATGTATATGTATAATAACTGTCACTCTACGCCTTTTTTTATTCAAAATGTTCTAGCTTACTTGCGTTTATTAACATGATTACTGTACTTGAACAGAGAAACGTATGTTATAAAAAAAGTGTAATTTAACTGAATAATTTTCACATATTTATTATTTTGAATGTGAATAGTATGCGTTGTTTTATTGTTTGGTTAATGCTTATAAAGCAAATGTTACGCCATTTCGGAATAGGACAGTCATCTAGAAACGAAGCTTTATTTTCGGATATCTTAAGCTTCATGCTATTGCTTGTCAAAACGATTTCGACACTATTGAAAGTGTTTCACGAAGTGGTATGTTCAGTACTTATTTGTTTTTTGGCCGCAGTTGGAGTTGTCACCACTACTTTCAGGAACTACATAAAGCTTTTGATTTAAACTTCTACTCTCGCCTATCTGTTGAAAAACGGTGGAGGCGTTAGTTTACAATTTATTATTACTATTATTGTTTATGATACACATGCTTGGGCCACACGATGTAAATAACAGAATATTTTCCGAGAGTTTTCTTTTAGCTTTTCTTTGCTTAATGCTGTTAATTTTCTGCATTAATGTTTTTATGGCTGTTTTATAAAGTACTTCGCTTCTGGCACCCATCAACTTTATTGTTTCAGTTTTATCCCTGCTGATACTTTCGTGAAGGTTAGACTGCCTAGTTAACATGGTTCTCTCCATTCTTTTAAAGAGTGTATGAAACGACGATCTACAATGAACGAGAGAGGTTAGAGAGCTTGTACGTCTGTAAATCGGAAGCAATATATGCAGGACAAAGGTAGTTTATCATAAGCGTGCGAGAAGTGTTATAAAATTTTTGTGATAATGGCTATGTTCTTTCATCAATTGGCCCCTACACTGGAAAGTTGTGAAGAGTTGAACTGGTTTCAGTATTAAATAAATAATATTGGTTACTAATAAAGTCTCAAGTGTATTTCCTACGCCATAACGTACGATTCTAATTAATGGACAGATATGCAAGATTTAGTCTGAAAATGTATCGTTTGGAATTACAGAAAAATGTTGGATAATGTAAAATGCGGCCTTTTGATGGCGAAGAAAACATCTGACAATGCTTTATTCAAGGAAAATTAGATAAATCTTTAGCAAAAATATTTTTTTTACGTTCATTATTCAGCATAAATTCTTCGTTGAACTTCATGTAATAAGTCTGTAGGGTGTTATTTATTATACAACATGGGAAAAATACATCAATTATTTGTAAATTACAGTCGCACGACTTAAATGTAGCCACCGATGTCTCCATAATTTCTACCAGTGACAAACGACAGACAAGGTAGGCATGAAAATTATTTTAGCCTACATCGCAACACAGTGTAGCAAGTATTGCCAGTTATTAACAATCACGTGTACTTTGCACACTGATGATCTTATCTTTCCAAGACTAGAAGAACAATGTAGAATTGTTTCATGACACTTAGGAAACAAAGTACACATGCCCTTTTGGAACCACTTTCCAGTGTGGAGATTTTTTATGACGATCGATAACATCCAAAGAGTGAAATATTATCTACATCAATACTCAGGAAACCACTGTGAGATTCATGTGAGAGGGTATGTCCCATTATACCAATTACAAGGGTTTCTTCCAGTTACATTCACATCTGAGCATGGGAAGAATGATTGATTGAATGCCTCTATGCATGCAGTAATTATTCTAACCTTATCTTCATGACATCTGTGTGAGCAATACGTAGGGGGTATAGGATATTCCTAGAGCAGTCATTTAAAACTAGTTATTGAAACATTGTTAATAGACTTGGAATAGTTTACTTCAATCTTCAAGAGTCATCCAGTTCAGTTCCTTTAGTATCTCTGTGACACTCACCCATGGATTAAACAAATGTATGATCATTCATGCAGCCTTCTCTGTATACGTTCAATAAACCCCCGTTAGGCCTATGTGGTATGGGTCCCACACACTTGAGCATATTCTGGAAATGGCTGCATGAGTGATTTGTGAGCAATCTCCTTTGTAGATAGACTGCACTTCCCCAGTATTCTTCCAATAAACTCTAGTATACCACCTGCTTTGCCCATGACTGAACCGATATGATCATGCCATTTTATAATCTAAATATGCTAAAGAGTAGACTGAAGCAATTATTAGTAGAGAAGTGTTGTTACTCTATAGAGGACTTTTAAGTTGTAGTGCCATCTTGGAAAACAGTGTATATAGACAATGTCTCCGATCTATCAGTGGTATGAAAGAATGTAATTATACACTGTATAATGTTTACTGTACTATCATAAATATAAGCTAAATTGTGTTACACTATAGAGGAATCTACTTCTAGTGCCCTTTTGAAAAATAATGTGTACAGACATGTGTCTGATCCATATGTTGTTATGAAAAAATGTAAATATTTTACTGTATATGTGTAATGTAGTCTAAATTTCCCCGACAATGTCCAAAAACTTTTTGTTATATGGACAGAAGATAAATAAATAAATATCCCTACAAAGTGTATTTGTACCGAGTGAGGTGGCGCAGTTATTAGCACACTGGACTCGCATTTGGGAGGATGTTGGTTCAAATTAGCATACAGCTATCCTGTTACAGATTTTATGTCATTTCCCCAAGTCACTTTAGACAAATGCCGGTATGGCACCTTTGAAAGGGAGCAGGCGACCTCCTTCTCTAATCCTATAGGACCAAAGGCCTTGCTGTTTGGTCCACTCCCCCAAATCAACCAATCAACCAGGTATTTGTATGAGTTGGCTGCTTCCAACAGTGACTCATGGATATTATAGTCATAGGATATTAATTTTTTGAAGTGCAACGTCTTACATTGCTGAACATTTAAAGCAAGTTGCCAATCTCTGCATCACTTTGAAATCTTATCAAGATCTGACTGAATATTTATGCAGCTTCTATCAGATAGTTCTTCATTATAGATAGGTGCATAATCTGTAAAAAGTCTGCTGTCAGTATTAATGTCGTCTGCAAGGTCATTAATGTACAACATGAACAGCAATGGACCCAACACACTTCCCTGAGGTATAGCTGAAGTTACTGCTACATCTGATCATAACTCTCCAACCAAGATAACATGTTGTGTCATCCCTACCAAAAAGTCATCAACCCAGTCACAAATTTCACTTGATACCCTTATGATCATACTGTTGACAATAAGCGTGTGCATGGTACTGAGTCAAATGTTTTTTGGAAATCAACTAACACAGGCTTTCAATATTTCGTAAGAAAAGTGCAAGTTGGGTTTCACATGATTGATGTTTCCAAAATTCATACTGGTTGGCATATAGGGGGTCATTCTGTTCAAGATAATTCATTATGTTTGAGCTCAGAATATGTGCTAAGATTCTGCAACAAATTGATGTCAAGGATATTGGATGGCAGTTTTGTGGATCATTTCTTCTACCCTTGTTGTAAATGAGTGTGATCTGTGTCTTTTTCCAAGAATTGGGCACTGTTTTTTGTTCAAGGGGCCTATCATAGGTTATAGTAAGAAGAGGGTCTAACACAATCACAAATTCAGTATAGAATCTGACAGAAATACTTTAAGGCCCTAGAGCTTTGTTCAGCTTTAATGATTTCAACTATTTCTCAATACCATTGATACTGATACTCATTTCATTCATGTTTTGAGTGGTACAAGGATTAAATTTGGGAAGTTCTCCTGGATTTTCTGTTGTAAAGCAACATTTGAAAACAGAGTTACACATTTCAGCTTTTGCTTTCTACCCACAGCTTCAGTTCCTATCGCATTCACTAGGTACTGGACACTAGTCTTGGTGCCACTAACAGCATTTACATACAACCAGAATTCCTTTTAGTTCTGTGAAAGATCACCTGACAATATACTGCTATGGTACTCATTGAAAAAAACAGACATTGCTCTCTCGACAGCCAGCACTGGGTGTTTAAGAGCGTCAAGAAGAATGTTCGATATGAGGCATCAGCTCTGGCCAGTGATGTACTGTTAATGACAGCTGTCATGCCACCTTTTGGTGTATGAATTCACATTTTCGTTGTTTGTTGGCAAAGCCAACTAATTCGGAAAAAAAGAAAAAGAACTGGTATTGGTGACACACTGATCTGTAGCTTGTGAGCAGGTGAAGTTAATGAATGTGATAATAAAAATATGTGGCTATGGTGACAGATTGATCTATAGCTGTGTCCAATGTGTCAGTTGGGTTGGAAGGTGAAAATTTGGTTGTGCATTGGCAAAGACTGTGAATGTGACACTAAAAATCCTAATTGTAGTTTTTGAAAAAATTGCCAATAACATCATGTTATAGTCACCACATTGTTTATGGTGTTCATCGCATGCTTCTTATGTCAGAGGTCAAAGGCGACGACTCATCAAACATTCCTCTACATCTGTTTAAGAAACAGTTACTGCAACAATTTCACTACCTCTAACACAGTAAATCATGTGGACAGGTTTGTTAGGTATCTGACATGTTGAGATGTATATCTTAACATAGAGACATTGGGTCTCATGCTTGTGACACATTCACAGTGTTTAGAGAGTGAAGGTATTAAGAGAATCTTCATTTATGGTACACTCTGCTTGGTGACTTGCTCGTGCAAACTTAAATGATAAAGTAAGATGAAGCATTTATGGCAACAAAAAAGGCTTACACCACCTTGTAGTACAGTATGAGAGCAACTCGACAAGAACTCCCTACTGACTGGTTCTTTCAGCTAATCTCCATACTTACAGGGTCTAGAGTTGAGTTCCTGAACACAAAACTCCTAAAGCAGTCAACACCCCCTCCCCCATTCCATCCCAAAAAAAGACAATTTTGCAGATTTCTGAGTGCTGTTAAGTACAAAAAATACCTCCTCACATGTATTAGTATCACAGTTTTTAATGCACACAAATAAACAATGAGAATAATTCGTAGAGTTGGCAGATGACTGCCACACAGAGGCATCTGGACCAGGAAAAGTGTCTGATCATGCGGGCTGTTTCCCACAGTTTCCTCAAGCGAGTTGGAGCAAACACCGAGACCACTCCCAAGCACAGCACATGGCAATTCTCCTTGTGCAGTCAGAGTTTGCATTATGTCTCTAATGACTTCATTCTCTCCAAGGTGTTAAACCACAATCTTCTTTCCTTCTTTGAGTAAAATTTGATTTCAGCGCACATCAGCAAGCCTAATTTATTTAAAATAAACAGCAAATGATACAAATCAGTTTCAAATAATGCCAACTACATCCTTTTCTAGGGACAGAGTCATGTTGTTCTCCTGGTTAACAAAATTTCCCATTTTTAATGACACTTACAAAATCTCTGAATTTTAGATTTCCAAGACTATTAGCACTGTGGAAAAACTCAAAAGTAAAGGATTTCTTTGCTGTCTCCACTGTTGTAAGAGATCAAAGGCCACAGGATCAATGTACTGGTAGTGACTGGGGGCATAGTTTCACTGTGAAGTCTAAACAATGATACAAATTGCCAGTGTTCTGAAAAAAAGGGAAAGTTGTAGAAATGGATCTGACATCAACCAGTGAACAGACGTAGGTAGCAACTCAAAGCAAAGGTGAAATAATGTGACAGTAACGAAACTCACTCAAATAACAAGTGGGAACTCCTTTAGGGGCACGTGAATGATGCCCGGTACATCCTCACAAGCCTCCTGAGCAGGGATGACTGAACAGAAACTAGACAATGTCTCCACAAAACACAGCTTTAGGTCAGGCTGTCATCAAGACAGTAGAACTCCCAGCATGGTGACATGGAACCGTGCAGTCTACACTAAACATAGAAAATTAAACTCTGAGAGAATGGGGCAATAATCATCTTGAGGGCATTAAATGAGGAAAGAATAAAAACAGTTGCACAGATTACTTCTAGGTCGCTGACTGAAAATCTGTTAAGTTTGATGCCTCACACATTATTTCCTCCAAACCCCCTCGTGAGAGCACATTTAACCACGTAGGATGAGTCAAGTTATAAGTAGTCAGGCACACATCCACTGGAGGATTCTTCCACAAGGGTACCTCAACCAAAGATTCAGCATCAGTCTTGCACCACATAAGTTACTTATCGAAATTGACAGAGAAAATAAAAATGAGGAGAGAAGAAATAGGAACGAGGACATCTGCCCACTGAAAGGTAATGAAAGTGAAATAGAGCCTCCTGAAATAGCAAACACCATCAACATATAAATTGTCACTGTAACAGACAAAATAAGACCACATATAACAGACGGAGAGAATACAGTGGCAAAAATTCTACCATTGCATTCATCACATTGACACAGGGGTTTCCAACATAATAAACCAACTAAAAGTCAAAACATTTTTCTGGCTTAGGTGGTGTTGCAACATCTCTCATAAAGGAATGCAGGAAAGTCTACCAAAAGACTCAACATCTTTATTGAATGCTACAATAGAGAAAAGCATTTTTTCAGAATCAGTGAAAACAAGCAATTTAAGAAAATCAACAGAGGTGAATTAAGAAAATGCAGGTCAATATCATTTATTTTCACTTTTACAAAACACCCTGAATTGGTAACTTAGAATAGAATTGCCAGGCCTTAGCTCTGAGCTCCCTTGACAGACAATAGAATTTATGTGGGATATTCAAGGACCTGTCAAAGGTGCCTGCCTGCATGAATCATTATGACCTAATGGAAGACACCTTATTACCATGGGAGTCAAAGGAAATGCTGTTATGTTATGCAGTTTGTAACGTTCCCTGGCAGCACACACACTATTAATAAACTAAAATTTAATTGTACTATATACGCCGCTATGAAGCAATTCGTATATACTGTAATTGTTTAACAAAAAATATTATTTAATTTTGTATAAAGGACGTTGGTTATTATTGTAATATTTTCAGTAATAATATTCTCGATGTATTTATGATTGTAATATTTCGATACTCACAATGTAATTACGAAATATGTTAATATCTGCGATGAAAAAAATGTAAAATACAGCCACAGAGGAAAATAATGTTGTAAGATTACAAAGAGACATTCACAATCAGCAATAGTATAAATAGGAATACATAATGTGCATTCTTTGTCGTCTTCCACGAGAGCTGAGAGAGAGAGGAACCTGTGATGTAGCATTATATGAATGAGTAGACTTCTTTTGTCTGTATCTTTCTTTAACCTCCATTAGAGGAGAAATTATAAAGGTGTGTAATTTTAATTATTGTTATGGTCTAAATACATTATAATTTATCAAAATTGTGTATTACTAATGTAAATTAGCTTGCCCATGTCATGTATAATATTTCTTTAAAGAATTTTCAGCACTTTTAGCGATTATCGTTTGTCTTGCTGGGCTGTGCCGCGACCGAACGATTTGCAGCGGCGGCACATTTAAAAAATTGTTCCGCTATAAAATTAACCAAACCCGTAAATCGGGAGCAGGTAAAATTAGCAGTGAATTACGTAATATTTTTCTTTTACAGAGATCCTGAGGCTGACTGAATTTATTACTGGTTTTTCATTTGTGCATTCATAGGCGGATAATTAACGTTGAAGTTGTTAATCTGTTGGTTCTTTCAATTTCTAAAGCAAATAACTTAAACGTATAGTGAAGTGTATTTTGTCAATGATAATTAAACGTTCAGGTCGGCTTGGCAATATTTAACAATTTTATGCTAACAGAGATAGTCTTGTGTTCCATAGCTAACACCGGGAAAGAATTCAGTAAATATTTAAAAAACCCACTGCATCTAAAAAATATGTGCCAAGGCCGAAATACGAAACAAATTTAATTTAAATAATTTTCAAAGTCATAAATGTTATTAATCAGTTAGTTTGAATTTATCAGCATGATAGGGTTGCTAAAGTCACGTAATTTTAAGTGTGCTTAATTCTGTCTAAATGAATTTTTATTACCACACGTAAAAAAAAGGGGTGCTACCACAAAGTTCGTACTGAAAGAGTAAATAACAAAAATATTTAGAGCCATTTCTTCCCCATTTTCATCCATTCATTTTTTACATAATAAATATTCATTTTACATAATAATAATTTTTTTTCTCACTAAACTGGCGCCCAACGTGGGGCCCGAATAAGCAATGGCCACAAAATACCCATGAGATAATTAGGGAATTATTGTAGTCGAACTTTGTTGGAGCACAATTAATAATTTTTTCATGTTTTGTAGGGTGAAGGCTTTAGTTTTGGCCACTACCCCACTTATGGCCACCTTGATGTCAAAGGTTAATTTTTAAGCTTCTCTGGAATACCAGCCAGTTCTACTATAGATTATTATAAACTTTGTGAAAGGCTCTCTTCATTTGCCTACATAATCATTCTTTTGTCTGTTTTTGTTTGGAGACACCATTTTGTGAAATGATCAGTGTTGCAGAAGCTGGGTTTTGCAGAAGTTTTCTTTAAGCAACACATGATCTGTTTTTTTGTATTTTACATGTTTAAATAAAACATCAGAAGAAACTTAATCTGTTCAGAGGTAAGATAAGACATTATATTTTCATTTCTTTAAAGTTTTATATCGCTCAGCCTAAAAACATGTTATCAAAAGTATGTGGCCATTAACAGATCCATATTTATCCCTGGTTCCGTGTTATGGCCATTTATGTGGCCATAAGTGGAGACATATATGTATCCTGTTTTGGCCACTTCTAAAAACTGATACAAAAACATCAATATTAGTGTTCTGTCCTACATTACACTAGGCTAATTTTATTTAAATAGGCTTATTAAAATATTTTTGGTATTTTTAAATCAATGTATACCTCATTGTTAGTATTGTCTTGGCATATCATACTAATTTACCTATGCTTGTAAGATACAAAATATGCAATAGGCACTATTCAAATATGCAACATTCTTTAACTAAATCTTTGTGCATTATTTATAGGAAAAATGAGTCAACCAAAGAATAAGAAGTTTCAGTATTCTCCCAGCAATGTTAAAGTTGCTCTAAAGGCTATTGATGAGGGAATGAAGGTTGCTACTGCAAACAAGTTGTACAAAGTTCCAAGGACAACATTAAGAAACAAAATTTCTGGTGTATCTCCAAAAGAATCTACAGGGCACTGTGGTCCACTTTCTGTCTTAGGAGAACAAATTGAAAAAAAATTGGTGGACTGGGTTTTGGACTGTTCTAGCATGGGATTTCCAGTTACTAAAGAAAATCTCTGTGCATCTGTGCACAAACTTATTGAGAATGCAGATATGGAAAGTTGTAAGGCTACATTTACTAACAATCGACCTGCAAAAAAGTGGTATTAAGGATTTCTTAAGAGGCACAAGGTTCTGTCACAAAAACATGCAGAATATGTCAATAGGTCTAGAGGTTCTGTTACAGAAGAGAAAATAAGAAACTGGTTTCAGAAGTATCCATCACTTTAAATGATATGGATGTGTTAAATGACCCAAATAGAATTTTTAATATGGATGAAACTTCTTTTTTTCTGGCTCCTAAAGGGGAATTAATCATAGGTCCTCGTGGCCATCATGTTTATGAAGAGTCGTGTAACTCTGACAAAGATAACGTTACTACATTGTTTGCAGTGAATGCTGCTGGAAAAGTTGCTCCTCCCTCAACACTGTTCAAATATGCAAGGATTCCAGCATCATTGGTGAAAGCAGCTGCTCCAAACTGGGGCATTGGAAAAACAGAAAATAGGTGGATGACAGGTGAAAGTTTTTTTGAGTATATAACAAATGTATTTGATCCGTTCTTGAAAGAAGCTGAAATTCCCCGGCCTGTAGTAATATTTTTAGATGGGCACTGCTCTCATTTGACACTTCATTTGAGCAGATATTGTAGGGAAAATCAGATCGTTCTAGTTGCTCTCCATCCCAATTCTACACACATCTTGCAACCATTAGATGTAGCTGTCTTTGGACCTATGAAAAAAATGTGGAAGAAGATTGTTCAGAAATGGCATTTTGAAAATAATGGCACTGAAATTTCAAAATCTGATGTACCTTCTGTTCTGTCACAAATTATTACAGAACCTAAAATGGTGGCAAATATTCGTGCTGGTTTCAGGGCCACTGGTCTGTTTCCATTTAATGTGAACAATGTAGATTACAGCAAGATAGTTGTTCGTAGTATACCAGCCTCAACCACAGTTCAGACAAATGAGGAACTTCCGAGACATTTCTCATACATAGAAAAGCAAATTGATCCTGTCCTTCTAGATGAGTTCAGAGCAACCAAGAGAAGCAATCATGAGTGGGAAGGAAATCAAGAAGCATTATTACTTTTCAAGTTCTGGAGAAAAATAGCTGATGAGGTTGAAATGCATGGTGCTAGTGGTAACACTGATGACATTCTGACAGATAGCATAGCGCCTCCCTCTGAAGATAATCAAACAGAGAATGTTTCACAAAACGCAGACAGACTTAATCAAAATGTTGATAATATTGACATATTTTCAACACGCAATTCAGATATTCCTTCAACACCCACCAACAGTCTTATTCCTGCAGATATATCAACAACCCCCAACAGTATTTCACTTAATTCAGGTACTCCAATATCCAACCATAGTCCATCTTCAGTGTGTATCCAAGTGACACCACCAAAATCATTAGCAACAGTTTTTGAAAGTGTTATCACTTGGCCAGAACCTAAACAACGAGGCACAAAGAGAAAGAAAGAACATACACCCACTGTTGTGACTAGTGACAAGTGGGTGGAATATCATGAACTGAAGGAAAAAGAGAAGCAGGAGAAGGAGCAGGAAAAAAGGAAGAGAGAAGCTATGAAGGAATTAAAGTCCAAAGAGCAGCACTTGGCATTATCTCACGTAAAAAGGGGGAAAACAAGAAACAGACAAGAGTTAAGTGATAGGCCAACAAGGTCTTCCGAGGAACGAGAATGGACGGACAATGGAAGCAGTTTCGATGACTATGTAGAAGGAGATGAAGATGAAATACCAGAAAATGTGAAACTATCTTCGAGTGAGAATTTGAAAGTAGGGGACTTTATTTTGGTAAAATTTAGTTTAACAGGAAATAGAAGAACAAGACCTGCAATTTTTAAGTATGTATCTGTAATTTTGAAAGTGCTTTCTGACTCTGAATATGAAATTCAGTGCCTAAAAAGTTCTAATGTTCAGAAAACTTGTTTCGAATACATTGAAAATGATGTTTCGACTATAATGGGTGAAGATATTTTAGGGAAACTGCCAGATCTAGTCTTGATGCAAGAAGGACGTTCATTAAAAACAAAGTTCCCTGGTTCCATTGATACTCGTGAGAAATAAACTTGTGTGGAAATTGATTTAAGTAATTACTGGGACAATTCTTTGCCTAACGAATTTTTTTTTTCTGTTCATTCAGTTTCTGTACCTTTTACCTATTTGATGTATGTTTGTTGTCTGTTGTCTTATATACTTGTATAAAGCACAAATTACTTTCTGGCACATGGATTGACAATTATTTTAGCCATAGTTTTATTATAATATGAAGTGGCCATAAGTGGGGAAACAACTGGCCATAGGTAGGGTTAATATGGCCAAAACTGGGGAAATGCGCCATTTATTTTTCAATATTTTTTTCTGCTTTTGCTAAATAACTTAGAATATTTGTTTCTACATGGTTGTAATGCGTAGACTTTGAAGCAATAGATACGATTTTTTAAAGTAATTTGTATACTTTCTTCCTATACTAAAAATATGGTGTATCTCGAATTGCCCTTAATGTGGCCATAACTGGGGCCTCGACCCTATGTATTGTCTAACCAATATTGTGTGGTAATACCTGTATATGATTTTCTGCATGAGAACACTATATACCCAGAGGCAAGCTGAAGAAGAGAGCTCATTATATCAAAAAATTAATTACCTACCACAATACCAGGGGGCAGCTGCACCCAAGATAGATCACCAAAAGGTAAAGCTACAGTGTAGTTGTCCTGTGGGTAGTAAAGTAGCCTCAGTGCGGTGTTCTCGGATCATTAGTGGTGTGCTTGTTGTTAGTGTTTTTTTTTTTAAATAACTGGACATTTGAGTAGTTAGTCATTGTAGTATATAATAAGTCTGTTTCAACAAATGACCATTTCTTGTGTGATTATGTCAGTGAAACCTGAGTGTTAGGATATTTAGTTCAGATTTTGTTTCTTTTGTTGACTATGGTTAGATCGCGTAATCAGAAAAATATAAACATGGATAATGAACAACAGTTACCAAGCAGTGATACCGAGTTAGAAAGTGGGACACAAAGTACTGTTAGTGGCGTAGTTCAGGAAGTACAATGTGAGAATCTGGGGGCAGAAGGGCAAGAAATGTTGCCACTGCCAGCCAGTGATTCAGTTGAAAGTAGAAATACTGTGCCACCCACAAGCACTAGACACGGACCAGAGAGTGGTGAGGTGTCAGAAGTGCAATCATTAAGAAATATGTTCGAGCGCATGCTCAATTTCCAAGCTACGTTTGTGCATGAACAAGCAGAGCGTGACCAGAGATTGGTAGCTGAATTTGCACGTACGCAAGCAGAACGCGATAGAGAACGTGATGCTATGCATGCAGAACGAGAAACTGAACGTGATGCTAAAAAAGCAGAGCGTGATCGATGCCAGCATGAGAGAGACTTGCAGTTAATGCAATCTTTGGAAGCTATGCAAAGTGAGATTGTTAGTTTGAGACAAAACTATGAATCCATACCCAAAGCGGTGCAAGAACTGAGCGAAAGAGTAGATAATATCCAGGTGGCTAACGCCAGTATCGTAGATGAAATCAGTGTACTGGCTAACAGGATGGAAAAATTAGAAATTGACACAAGTCAAGCAATAGAGCAGATAATGTCCGAGCAGGCGAACAAAATTGAAAAGGAGTTTACGAAGTGGTTAGAGGCAAAAGACACCGACCTTAATCAAACAGTAGACGAGAAGGTGCACACCGCGATTGAGGTCAAAGACTTGGGCTCGAGTCCGGAAGCGCAGGACCTAAGAGGGACGGTGCACACTGACATTCCGCGGTGGCAGCGGAATGTCAACCGTCGTCTTGCGGAGCTGGAAAACAGCTTGTTGCACGGCGACGCACAGGCGTGTGTGACGCGAGCCAGATCCAACAATCATAGGCACATAAATACAGCAGTGAAAAATTGCGACTGCGAGACAGAACAGGCAACCAATGTTAGCGAAACAAACAAATGTCACTCCAAAATAGTGATTGAAGATAGCCTGATTAAAAACCGACAGTTTCAGATCTTTACAACGGAGAAGAAATCTGTTCACCCTGTAGTATTTATCAAGGGATTTAGAAACATTTTGCCTAGTGTTTGGAGTCATACACAGAAAATAGAGTTCGTTATGTCTTACACACAAGGAGATGCTGCATTATGGGCAACCGAAGCAGCTGACAGTTACGACACATATGAGCAATTTGAAAAGGCATTCGTGGCCAAATATTGGTCAACATGTATTCAGGAGAGATTACGCAAAGAGGTATATAATCCAGAGCCGTATTCTCCACGATTAGGCAATTTGCAAAAATATTTTGAGAAATATATCAATAAGACCCGTTACTGGGACGAGCCGATTTCATCCCGGGATTTTATCAGACTTTTGAAATCACACTTGCCGATACACGTAAAGGAAAAACTTATACACGTACCCGAGAACGACGTGGAACATTTCTTGTCTGTTCTGGATTCAATTGACCTGATTCAGGAGGATGTTAAGGCAGTAATAATCCAACAAACTAGATTCAGCCGAGATACGCTCTCCATCGTCGGCTGAGGTTTGGAGTGAGAGCAGCCCACAGAACAAAACATCGGAAATCTGTATCCTCAGGTATAATGACGGGGTACAGATGGGACATGAATTAATAACTGAACCACCCACGTGTATGAAGGAGCACAAAGACAAAGTACAAGCGATAATAGAGATCAAAATTAACAATATTGATGTGCAAGCAGTCATAGATACAGGTGCTACTGGCTCAAATGGTTCAAATGGCTCTGAGCACTATGCGACTTAACTTCTGAGGTCATCAGTTGCCTAGAACTTAGAACTAATTAAACCTAACTAACCTAAGGACATCACACACATCCATGCCCGAGGCAGGATTCGAACCTGCGACCGTAGCGGTCACTCGGCTCCAGACTGTAGCGCCTATAACCGTACGGCCACTTCGGCGGGCCAAGTGCTACTGTCAGTGTCATGAGTATGGACTTATTCAGAGTACTGGGGAAAGAAAAGCGTATGCTGACTTTCCCTGTGAACAATTGCAAAGTCACTGGTGCCATCAGTGCACAGCGACAAATAATTAAACTCCAAGTGCGGGTAGAGATGTATATAGGGGGACAAGCCATAGAGTGCTCGTTCCTGGTAGTAAAGGGTTTAAAGGTAGCCTGCATTTTGGGGGTAGATCTTTTGAGAGAAAGGGACGCAGTAATCGACTTTTCTCGGGGAAAATTAAGTTTGATGAACACGGGTAGGAGGACAGAATTGTCCATGCTCAGATCTGAAGAGGTACCTCTGCCTAATTGTAATGCTATTAACATAAAATGTAGGAATCAGTGGATACAACATTTAGACAATCATTCTCTAGGACAAAATCTCTATTATCCAGACGTACAAGGTGATCAATTAAAAGCAAATGTGGACGCACTTGTGAACAAAGTATCAGAGTCCGAAAATTTGAACTCAATGCAACAGCAGGATTTGGTACAGTTATTATCTGACTATGCAGATGTATTTTCAGAACGACCAAGAATTGTTAAGGGATATCAATACAATATCGAGGTGAAGCCTCACAAAACCTACTGTCGAGCATCATACTCCATTCCTTGGTCCAAGAAGGAAATAGTAGCTATCTCTTAGCAGATCCCCAATCGGGGAGAGTACGGGGACTGTATCTGCGTAGGGATGTGAAAATATTCCTACAGTAAATGACTAATAGTCCTATGTGTTATGTGTAAAAAGGTACACCATTCTTCTGGAAATGAATGAACATTGATGATGTGTGATCTGTAGAGATAATGTACTAGTGTAGAAGTATTTAGTTATAAGAATATGATTGACTTTCTCTTTTGTTTATGATTATTTGTGTTATGTCTTCTTTTTAATTAGTGTTAGCTTAAACATGCTCTAAATGTCTGCACTGATAACCTGATTAGTGCAATTATTTGTAATGTTAAATTGTGACAGAGATCAGTCAGGAGGAACATTTTAGTAGTGATTAGTTGTGTACTGCATAATATTCTATATGTGTGTGTCAAACTTGAAATATTTCTTGGTACAGTCTTTGCTATTATATATATATATATATATATATATATATATATATATATATATATATATATATATATATATTTGACTAGCTGTCAGATTGACAGGTTCGAACCCAGAATAATATTAATAATATGAGACCCTGAGAACTTTATTTTTAAACCAGTATTATCAAAGAGAATAATGCACACAGTAGTGACCCGAAGGCACCATGGGAGGCAAACTTATTGCAAATTTAAGTAACGCAAAGTTACGCACAAAGAAGCTTCAATTGAAGCATGTGCAGATCGAATCAGTAAAAAGAGCTAGCCTGATACAGTGCAAGTCAATTTTAGCCTACCGAGACTACACTGTAGTTACGTAGGACCTTGTAAGTAAAGTGAGACATAGTTTCAAAGGAGTTATTGAACAATATGCCTGAATCCGGCTGGAATGCACAAATGAAATCTACTCGAACATAAATATAGATGATTTTTGGGCAAACTAATACGAAATTTTAATATTTGTTACCATGTGCGCAATTATAACACACCTTGGTAAAGAGCAACAAAGAAGTTACGAATGTGCTGTTACAAAAAATTGCACAACGGACATTGTAACTGAGAAAACTTAAACAAAAGTGCAGTATTGTGTGGCAGAGACAGACAGTGACTGTTAAAACTGCACCAATACGTCACGAGGTTGTTTTGAACAAGAAATAAGAAATTGTATCATCGCCGTGCGTGCAAGTGGACAAGGAACTAACACGACACGAACAGTGAGCCGACAATAGACGGTGGACCAAGCTAGTATCAAACTATAACTTGTACTGTGCGTGTGTACCAAAAAAAAATATTCTTTGTGTGTCAAGGGACGCCAGGAAAGCGCATTGACTACAGAGATACATTTTGTTCTAAAGGTACGTTGTCCAAGACGCGACGCACACTAGCGACTGCGACGGGTCGCTACGTGACGTCAGAAGTTGCCTGCTGGCGCATGCGCAGTTCGAGTTTGGGATGCGACGCGCGACTGTTGCGGCAGCTGCCGCAGCACTGCACCAGTGAGCAGTGTTGCGACGGAAGTCGCACGACACAAAGACGTACGGCTGCCAGAAAGATGTCGAGCCAGTCAAGGAAAACTGAAATGAGCCACTCACAGGATGTGATGCTCTGTGAGCTGGTCTCGCAACATCCTTGCCTTTACGATTTGAAGAACCCTAAATATAGAGACACTATGTTCAGAGACAGAATTTGGGAAGAAATTGGTGCACAGTTGAAACTGGCAGGTGAGTGAAATATATAATATTTTCCCATTAATGCAAATTTTTCAGGCCTGTTATGAAAATCAGTATAATCCATGCAGATGTAGAATTAGAATGATGAAAATGAACTTGAAGGTCAATTTTCGCATTACTCTTTTTTGTGACGATAAAAATTGAAAACGGCAAGTACATTATAAAATGAACAATCTAAAGTACAACGAGAAAGTTACATTTTACAATACCTTCACTTTGAAAGTAAACGGTAGATTGGTGTCTTGATGACACCTTCTAGTTGTGAAAAACCACCACCAGATTGTTGTACAGCTTTCTGTAATCAATAGATGTTCGTTTTTGAGGAAGGCGTTTCTCAACAGATTGCGCAAACAGTATGCTGCAATAAGTAATTTTTCACATTCACTTCAATTCATTGGTAGAAGATGCTGCTCAGAAAACTTGTGCCAAAAGTGCACTACTGTTTTACAAGGCCCTTCTGGTCTGACGCAGTTCACAATTGAAATTCGTCTTTTGTATATCCTGGAGTCATCTTTTGAGTGCAGCTTGGCAAGATTAAATGTTCATGTCATCCATAACGATGTATGCTGTGAGAATATAAGAGTATGGAAGTTCATTTGGATGGGAATAAAGATTCAGTCGGCTATGAAAGTTGCCTTAGCTTGTTCCAAAAGTTTCTGCATGGGAGAAACTGACAAGTATAATTTGGGGAAATTTTGTGAACAAGCACGGACATTATTTCTCCCACATTTCTGCCAGTGTATACTGTAGACGTTCAGAATCAAAATTCTAGAGATGTTTAAGGTGTAACCCTATCTTGTTGTCAAGAACTTGAAACAATGCAATGACGCTAGCGTGCGCTTATTGTTAATAAACTTATCTTTCATTGGAATTTTAGGTGCAATGTCCAAAAACAGATGGAGGAATATTCGGGACTCGTATCAGAGAAATAAACGAGAAAGAAAGCTTGGAACATGTTCAGATACCTCAGCAAAACCAAGAAAATGGGTTCTGCTTGATCAATTGGCTTTAAGAAACCTACATTTCGTGGCAATTTAAATGAAATTGTCAAGAGCATATGGAGAAATATTAGTAACTCATGCCGGAGAAATATGACATAAAATGGTTTCATTAGGTCCAAATGTGTCAGCGAAACAAAACAAATGCATTCTCTATCGTGTGATGACCACACGATTCTCGTTGCGCGTCGACATAACTGGCGGCTAGTCGCGACGCTCCCGGAGATATAAGAGCCCAAATCTCGGAAACGGAGATCGATATCATTCTGATCTCAACTTTAAAAATAATTTCGATATGTTAGCTTCTTTTCATCGGCAACGATGTATGACCTAACGTGAACCATACGTAAAGTAGCCAGCGACCACATTTTTCACTGTACACAATCAAATTTTATGCAGTAGGTTACTTGTAAATTAAGTATCGGAATAACTGTGACGAATATCGAAAAAATAGACACCTCATTATCAAGCTGTGATGTGAAACTATAAGATACGCAAACATCAATTTTTTGTGCCTTTTACTTACCTCACAATTGATAGGGAAATAATATACAGCGAAAAAAACACGCAAAACCGGAAGAGATACTTTTCAATTTTTTAAAGTAAAAGGAGAATCTGTATCGAAAAACTAACTCTGGGAGTCGATGTAACTTTGTTGCATTAACATACAGTATTTTTTACAGCAAGAAAATCGGAATTCTTATTTTTCTTATGTATTTGAATCCGCCGCCGCCGACCGGAGCTTGGGAAACAGCGACGACTCCTGTCGTGTTGCGGCCGTGTCGCCGTCTGCCAGGGTGGGAAAAGAGGAGGGGGCAGCGTCGCAGTCGCAGCCAACTGTCGCGTCTTGCACAACGCAACTTAAGGTGAAAACTTGAGTGTAAGTAATGACAAGTCATATCATGGTGAAAAAATATTGTGTGCCCATAAAACGCGTTGCTGTGACAACGAAACATTATGCAAACCAGACTAGTGAAGGCCTACTGAATAATAACTGCCAATAACTGTGTGCGTTCTTTCCCAAAGCAGGAAAAATGCCCATAAGGATAGTACACTGTTTGAGAACTTGTTGCATGTTTGCTGGAGCACTGCAAGAAGATGTCACACGGGCGAGCTGATATACAACGCGCATCCGGCTACTTCAGCCATGCAGCGGCCGCAGCAACCCGTAGCAGATCAGACAGCCACACGCCTCTCCGCGCCGTAGGTGCCAACACCGGGGACGGTGACCTACACGGAGCAGACGCGCCGCGTCGAGCGCCGCTCAACAATCACTCCGCACCGCTCACAAACTACAGCATTATTGACATATTCCAAAATATTTACGTAAACTGCATAACATGTCAATGAACTCGGTTTTTGACAAACATTGAACACTTATTATGTATACCCGTAAATTGACGAGAGAAAATGAACACTAACAAGCGTAGGAGATGGATTTGTAACACGTAGGTAGTGGGAACATTATGAAAAGTGACGTTGTACTACATGATTTCAAAAAACTAAGTGATATGTCCTAGAACAAGTGACCTTGCTGAATATCGCAAAAATGATAATTAGGAGTTGTTAAACACACACAACAAACTTTCGTTGAACTGTATGTGACTGTGATGTTATGTAACCGTTGATGACAAACTGCTAAATCATTTCAAAAGAATTACCGTTAAAGAGACAAGATTAATCATGAACTAACTGGGATGGCTGGGATCCGCCACAGTTTTGCCCAGGTTTCCTGTCTGCCTTCGCCCAAATGGGGGAGCCATCAACATATATAACCCTGAGCCATTCCATAACGAAAAAAAAATAGAATTGTAAAGGACGTTAATGGCACCATTGTGTCAAAGTAGAGAAACTCTTTGCCAAATGCTGCCAGGGGGCGATGTAAAGTTCCCTGGCAGCACACACACTATTAATAAACTATAATTTAATTGTACTATATACGCCACTATGAAGCAATTCGTATATACTGTAATTGTTTAACAAAAAATATTATTTAATTTTGTATAAAGGACGTTGGTTATTACTGTAATATTTTCTGTAATAATATTCTCGATGTATTTATGATTGTAATATTTCTATACTCATAATGTAATTACGAAATATGTTAATATCTGCGATGAAAAAAATGTAAAATACAGCCACAGAGGAAAATAATGTTGTAAGATTACAAAGAGACATTCACAATCAGCAATAGTATAAATCGGAATACATAATGTGCATTCTTTGTCGTCTTCCACGAGAGCTGAGAGAGAGAGGAACCTGTGATGTAGCATTATATGAATGAGTAGACTTCTTTTGTCTGTATCTTTCTTTAGCCGCCATTAGAGGAGAAATTATAAAGGTGTGTAATTTTAATTATTGTTATGGTCTAAATACATTATAATTTATCAAAATGGTGTATTACTAATGTAAATTAGCTTGCCCATGTCATGTATAATATTTCCTTAAAGAATTTTCAGCACTTTTAGCGATTATCGTTTGTCTTGCTGGACTGTGCCGCGACCTTCGACCGAGTATCTATGGTCGAAGGCCGCGACCGAACGATTTGCAGCGGCGGCACATTTAAAAAATTGTTCCGCTATAAAATTAACCAAACCCGTAAATCGGGAGCAGGTAAAATTAGCAGTGAATTACGAAATATTTTTCTTTTACAGCGATCCTGAGGATGACTGAATTTATTACTGGTTTTTCATTTGTGCATTCATAGGCGGATAATTAACGTTGAAGTTGTTAATCTGTTGGTTCTTTCAATTTCTAAAGCAAATAACTTAAACGTATAGTGAAGTGTATTTTGTCAATGATAATTAAACGTTCAGGTCGGCTTGGCAATATTTAACAATTTTATGCTAACAGAGATAGTCTTGTGTTCCATAGCTAACATCAGGAAAGAATTCAGTAAATATTTAAAAAACCCACTGCATCTAGAAAATATGTGCCAAGGCCGAAATACGTAACAAATTTAATTTAAATAATTTTCAAAGTCATAAATGTTATTAATCAGTTAGTTTGAATTTATCAGCATGAGAGGGTTGCTAAAGTTCACGTAATTTTAAATGTGCTTAATTCTGTCTAAATGAATTTTTATTACCACACGTAAAGAAAAGGGGTTCTACCACAAAGTTCGTACTGAAAGAGTAAATAACAAAAATATTTAAAGCCATTTCTTCCCCATTTTCATCCATTCATTTTTTACATAATAAATATTCATTTTACATAACAATAATTTTTTTTCTCATTAAAAGTTACACATGGTGAATAGGAAGGAATGCACATACATCAAACATACTAATGGGGAAAATATAATCAGTTACTTATCTTAGCAACAAACTGTGCAACATCTTGTGATGCCCTTACTCTCAGCTATCTGGAGTCCACAAGGAAAACAGCAATAAATAAATAAAGTAATAAAATTGAAAATTAATAAATGATCTCGGCCATAACGTCGTTACTTTCAGATAATGAAGCTAAACTCTGGCTTCAGAAATAACACAAAACTGCAAGCCTGCAAAGGAATCTTCTCAAAACATACAAATACATACTATTTCAAGGGTATCGGCAAACCAGATTTGGATGAAGTGTATACAGGAAACAATAGTCTCTAACTTCTGCACACTGGCAGAAGCCATCTCAGCAGCTAACGGATAATGGCAAGTATGACATGTTCCACGATACAGTTTAACATCACAGTTCCTTACAAAAATACTACTTGCCCAGATTACCTAAATTATTATAACAGTTTCAGAAAAATATACTGATTGCTGCAATTAACCTCTTAACTTTAGAAATGTCAACAACTCTGCCTGCACTGCATTTAAATGCATTTATTAACAACTGTGATTTTTGTTTATCGTAGTGTTCTCAAGTGACAGTTGTAATGACCATTTCAACTTTAAAAACATTCTTTCCTAAAAAAATCAAAATATTATTAAAAAAATTATAACACTTCACCACTTTGAAGTACTTCTATCATGAATGTAATTAATAAGCACCTAACTACTTAGCGTAACAACGAAAATAATCAGTTATTGATAACGTAATGTAAATGGATAGATAAAAAAGCCTACTCACCAGCTGGCTACAGGGGAAAAAACACACAAAAGGATTTAACTTTTACAAGCTTTCGGAGCCGGTGGCTCCTTCTTCATGCAGAAGAGTTGAAGGGGAAGGAAGAGGGGTGAAGGATGAAGATTGCAGAGGTTTAGGGGAAGGGGTGCAGTTCAGAATATAACCCCGGGCCAGGGGAGACCTAGCAGACAGGATGAGAAGGAAATACTCTCCTCTTACCACTCCTCCCAAATGATACCAAGCAGAAATTTGTTGATCAGGAATCGTAAATAGGTAATTCCTCCAAAACTACCTGTACCGCCAAGAAATTTTTGCTAATAACTAAAACAGATATGTATTTTAAGTTGATTTTATAATACACTACTGGTCATTAAAATTGCTACACCACGAAGATGACATGCTACAGATGCGAGATTTAACCGACAGGAAGAAGATGCTGTGATATGCAAATGATTAGCTTTTCAGAGCATTCACCCAAGGTTGGCGCTGGTGGCAACACCTACAACATGCTGACATGAGGAAAGTTTCCGACCGATTTCTCATACACAAACAGCAGTTGACCGGCGTTGCCTGGTGAAACTTTGTTGTGATGCCTCGTGCTAGGAGGAGAAATGCGTACCATCACATTTCCGACTTTGATAAAGGTCGGATTATAGCCTATCGCGATTTTGGTTTATCGTATCACGACATTGCTGCTCTTGTTGGTCGAGATCCGATGGCTGTCAGCAGAATATGGAATCGGTGGGTTCAGGAGGGTAATATAGAACGCCGTGCTGGATCCCAATGGCCTTATATTACTAGCAGTTCAGATGACAGGTATCTAATCCGCACTGCTGTAACAGATCGTGCAGCAATGTCTTGATCCCTGACTCAACAGATGGGGACATTTGCAAGACAACAACCATCTGCACGAACAGTTCGACGACATCTGAAGCAGCATGGACTATCAGCTCAGAGACCGTGGCTGTGGTTACCCTTGATGCTGCATCACAGAAAGGAGCGCCTGTGATGGTGTACTCCACAATGAACCTTGGTGCACCAATGGCAAAACGTAATTTTTTTGGATGAATCCAGGTTCTGTTAACAGCATCATGATGGTCGCATCCGTGTTTGGCGACATCTTGGTGAACGCACATTGAAAGTGTGTACTCGTCTTTGCCGTACTGGTATATCACCTGGCGTGATGGTATGGGGTGCCATTGTTTACACGTCTTGGTCACCTTTTGTTTGCATTGACGGCACTTTGAACAGTGGACGTTACACTTAAGATGTGTTACGACACTTGGCTATACCCTTCATTCGATCCCTGCGAAACCCTACATTTCAGCAGGATAATGCACGACCGCATGTTGGAGGTCCTGTTCACGCCTTTCTGGGTTCAGAAAATGTTCGACTGCTGCCCTGGCCAGCACATTCTCCAGATCTCTCACCAATTGAAAATGTCTGGTCAATGGTGGCTGAGCAACTGGCTTGTCACAATACGCCAGTCAATACTCTTGATGAACTGTGGTATCGTGTTGAAGCTGCATGAGCAGCTGTACCTGTACACGCCATCCAAGCTCTGTTTGACTCAATGCCCAGGTGTATCAAGGCCATTATTATGGCCAGACATGGTTGTTCTGGGTGGTGATTTCTGAGGATCTATGCACCCAAATTGTGCAAAAATGTAATCACATGTCAGTTCTAGTATAATATATTTGTCCAATCAATACCCGTTTATCATCTGCATTTCTTCTTGGTGTAGCAATTTTAATGGCCAGTAGTGTATATATGCAAATTATTTGTTTGTTGGGTTCTTGTTCCATGGATCATTTGCACTCCCTCAGGCCTGGATGCCTGCAGTGATACAGTTGGGAAGTGTGTCATACAGGTGTTTTATCCTCTCCTGAGGCATGATGACACACAAATGTGGAAACAGTACTCATTATCACGGATACTGGCACTGGGGTGGAGTCGATGTCCAAGCTGGTCCCATACATGTTCTTTCACAAACAGATCTCGGGATTTTGCTGGCCACAGAAGTACCTCAACATCAAGAAAACAGGTTACAGAGACATGTGCCATGTGTGGATGGACATATCCTGTTGACAAATGGCACCACTATACTGTTACATGGGAGATGACACATGTGGATGCAGGATGTCTGTTGTGCCATCAGAGTTCTGTCAGTCACAACTAGCCTCGGCCTGAAGTCAGAACCAATGGCTTCCCACTATATCATTCGAAGTGTAACACTGCTGTGGCTCTGCTAAATGCTGTGGCTCTCCTAAACATTGGAGGAATGGGTTCTATCTAGGTCCCGCCATACTCACCAATGATGGTCATCCGTGTTAGTGCAAAACCAATTTTCATCACACGATGTGGCTGGATGGTTTGGAGTGAAAGGGACTAAATTGCTAGATCATCAGTCCTTTCATCAGTTAAGTGTTAAACAAGGTGAAATGCAAATCCTGGAAAGCCTTAGTGTAACTAGCTCAAAAAATAAATAAATAAAAATAAAAAGATAAAAGCCCAGAGAAAAACAGCACAGACGATTCATTAAATGATCAGTTAATACAAGGCATTAAAACCGAGAAATGAGAAATAATAAAGAGAAAAGAAAGGTGGGAAGGGTAAAGACCACCAAGCAAGAACTCCCAGGGAACCTTGGGGGGAGAAGCAGGCGAGGGTTGCCCCACCAATCCCTCAGGCAATCAATGAGGCCAAAAAGCCCCATCTTACAGGGATGAATAGAAACCACCTTCACAGGGCAAATCGTAACACCAGGTCAGCTACTTTGGTGTCATTTGCTAACACCAAAGCTAGTGTGTCAGGAAGATTAAGAGGCCACCTCAAAACAGCCAAATTAGGGCAGTCAATAAGTAAGTGGAATGTACCCACAGGTCAGCTCAGTGTGGCCAATGCGAAATCAACAGAGGACGGTGGATTCCCTGCGAGAAGCGTGCAGGGGAAGACTGCCACATGGTCATGACTTCTTAAGTGTCCTCAGTTTGTTTGGGGGGACCAAGACAGACTATTCTGAGTTGCAGACTTCCAGCAATTGATGGCATATAAATGAACAAAGGTCTGGTTCTGGGACTCTCCTTTTCCCGAAATCCTAACATGAATGGGAGTCCAAGTGAAAATTACTGACCATTCAGCTTGATGGAGGTCAGAGATGAGATGCTGGACAGCCATAAACAGTGGGTGAGGAGAGCAGCACTGGTCTATTAGCTGAAGGCTACTAAGGGAGTCACTGCAGATTAGGATACTTTTGCCAGTCGAAGAACAAACGTGGCTAAGGACTAGTTTAATGGCCATCAATTCATCAGTGAAGACACTGCAGCTGTTTGGCAGAGAGTGGAGTTCACTGAACCATGCATGTGTGTGTGCAAAGCCTGTTCGCCCATCAGGTGTTGAGCCATTGGTGACTACCACTTCTGAACCTGGATACATCTCAAGGACAGCCAGGAACAGTTGGTGAAAAATCATGGGGTCAGCAGAATCTTTTGGACCAAAGGAGACTCTGAGACAAATCTTAGGTTGAGGCACAAGTTGTGGGGCAAATGCGATGTCTCCCAGACTGCAGGCGACAGTGGAGGAAGTTGCAGTTCGAACAGAGACACTGGGGGCATGCAGCAGTTGTAAACTCAGTTCTCCTTGTTGTGGGAGGTGGAGATTCTTTCCAGGGAAAAGGACTCAGTAGCTGAGATGTTTGGGGAAGCTGCAAATACATATAGTGTAATTCAGCAGCTGTTGTTGGCACTTGATGGGTAATGGAGGAACTCCAGCCTAGACTTATAAGCTGTCCCCAGGGCTAGTTTGGAAGGCTCGTGTCACAAGTCAGACTGCACAGTGATAAATGGGATCCAGAATCGGCAATGCTGAGGGTGATCCTGAATTATGTGCAAGACAGTAAGACTCCTACAGTCGAGACGGGACAGAATTGGGGCTTTGTAGAGCTGCAAAAGGGTAGAGCAATCTGCACACCAGCTAGTGTTATTGAGGCAGTGAAGGGTATTGAGGTGTTGCTAGGACTTCCAATTAAGTTGGGTGGGGAAGCCACATCAGCCACTGATCAAAGACCAGTCCCAAAAAGCAATGCATGTCAGTTAGGCAAAGATCTGGGTGTGGGTGGACAGTGACAGGAGAGCATGACACAAGTCTTGGCAGTTGACGTATAAATGGTGCTCAGCAATACCCATACTAGAGGAGCAACAATAAAAAACAAAAATCATCAGTATATACAGCATATAAGGAGGGCAATAACAAAGATCCCACAGCCACTGCTAGAGCACTGATGGCCACCAGAAAGAGCCTATTATAGTGAGTTATGCGAACTCGTGCAGGAACTGTAAACGGCATCCGTCATAAGTGCAGCTCAAGAGCTCTTCTCTCCGACACTTCGTGCCACCATTATTAGAGCACGCCTTCATCCTCCAGCACCTCTTCTGCATTGGAATCCCCATTTCTGTATCACCGCTGAGCAGTGCCGTGCTGTCTCCTCAGCCAGCCGCTAACAGCTTCACCCATCTCGGTGGCATTCTGAGGGTTGTGTCTGCCCTCAGCTGATCCAGAGCTGTCCACTAGCTGTGCTGCTGCCTTACTTTCACTGCACTGAACAGGTAGGCAGTACACACCTCTGAGCCCTCTGGTGGAGGGGGGATGTTTTGTGACTGACAATTGCCTCCCTCAGGCTTATTCCTGCTGCTCAGGCCCATTTACTCCACACCGACCTCCCTGGAGCATCAGTTCTCGTCCAGCAGTCACTGGTTGTCCCCAGCACCTGCACAATTAATCGGATCTGGAACAATTAGGAGTTCCCATCTCGGTGACGAGAAACTGGGTAAGAATCCCCTAACAGTGGACATTTACTGTCCAGTGAGACTTACCGGCGTTCTTTGTAAGTTCCTTGAATGGATGGTGAGCAAATGACTGTGTTAGCCCATTGAGTCTTGGGGCCTTTTGGTTGATCTCAGGGCAGTTTTCGCAAAGGCCATTCCACTGCCGATTTGGTTCCTCTGGAGGTCACTGTCCAGATGGCCTTTGGAGGTCACCAGTATCTCATTGCTGTCTTTTTTGACCTACACAAGGCTTATAACATGACATGGCATCACCACATCCTTGCTACGTTACATGAGTGGTGTCTCCAGGGTCCACTCTCAATTTTTCTCAAGAACTTGTTGTCACGTACATTGTGGGTTCCAGAAGGTGCTTCAGTCAGTATCCCCCCATATCCAAGAAAACAGGGTCATACAGGACTCTGTCCTGAGCATCCCCCTCTTTCTGGTGGCCATCAGTGCTCTAGCAGTGGCTGTGGGAGTTTTGGTATTGCCCTCCTTATATGCTGTATATACTGATGACTTGTTTTTCATTGTTGCTCCTCTAGCATGGGTATTGCTGAGCATCATTTATAGGTCAACTGCCAAGACTTGTGTCATGTTCTCCTGTCACTGTCCACCCACACCCAGATCCGTGCCTGGTTCTGAGAAACATTAGATTGGTGGCCCACACCAATAGTCGACTAGTTGCACTCCCGCCAGCAGGCGCCCCTTTCTCCACGCCAGGAGCCACCACCTCACTCCACAGATGAGTGCGGCAATGTGCCAATGTCCGTGTGTTGAGTGATTCATTGCATGAAAGATGTTTTGGTCAACTGGTTCCCCCCCACCTGCTCAGACAAGAGTGTCAACACAGTAAAACTCATGCCCCTAGTGAAAGCATTGATTTCTTTCCCTTCATTTCAGAGACTAAAAACTGGAAATACAAGGTCAGCTACATGTATATTGGTTTGTTTTATATATATATACATGTCCATGTTCAAGATATCCTGGTTCCCTATCATTATGTCAGTTTAGAACAAGCTCTTTTTGTGATGCACACTACGTTACATAATTTTTGATCAAACAGGTATACTTAGAAAATTTCTGTCTTTTTTTTTGTACACTGTATCTCTCTGTCTCACTTGCATTTATGCCTGTCAGGTGTCACTACGTGTGCAAATTTCATGTGTATGTGCCAGTAGTTACAAAATGCCACAGTTACACGAGAATATTTTTGTTTGTTTTGTGTGTGTGTGAGTGGGATATCTGCAGTTACAATTCTGGTTAGTGGTGAATGGACTATCAGTCAATCAATCACTGTGAAAAATTACCATCCTCTCTGTTCAGGGAAACAGTGTAAGTGAGGTTAAATGTTTCAGCCATGAAGGATAGAAATATTGTTTGTCTTTTTGGCCTCATGCAGAAGTGTATTTGAGTTAGGCACCAGTAGCTAATTCCTAAATATTTCCTTAATGAGAAGCTTGCAGATCCAGTAGGTCAACATTTTACTGCAGCTTCAAACTTGGCCTTTTGCCATGTGTTCAACATTTGTATGACTGTGTGAGTGTGTCCATGAACGACAATGGGTTCCCTGAGGGTGAATCTGTGTTGGGTGTGACTTATTCATCAATGTCAGTAAGATGTTGGTAAAGTCATAAGAAAAATTCCACCTTTAATTTTTTCATCAATTTCCAGTTTCACTGCCAATTTGTTGTGACATTTTGGAAACTGTTTGGACAGATTCTTTTCGAGTGATCAACACACTACCTCTGTCAAATGAGTCAACCACTACTAAAAACAATGTAAAATGACCAGAGGGTAATGAGAGGTTCCATGCCCTTTTTGCATGTCGCCTCTCATTTTCATCAATTTTATTAATATTTTAGGTCATTGCATGGAGGAGGTAACAGGCCGAATAAAGTTATTCTAATGAGAGTATTTGTACTGAGAGCTCAAATTTTTTTCACTTGATTGCTATGCATGTTGGGGACTGTATATGGTCTTGCTTTTAGTTTCCTCTGTTACTTCCCTGGATGGCCCGTAGCAAGGCAAGCAGTGGAGGACGTGGCACACTGCATTTCCAGTGAGAGGTTGCACTTCCACAAATACTGTGAGGGTCATACATCAATGGGCTTGACCACCTGGTGGGGCGACTGACCCCGGCCGAGTTTCACCTGTTGTATGCAGGGCAAAACGACATGAGTGCCTTCTGAGTGTTGCCACAGTTTATGGGTTTACCATTCCAGGACATTTGGAATGAAGACTGCTGGCGCTGACTGACTGCATTGTCCTCATGATTCCGAGAATACTTGTGGACTGTGCCCTGCTGGGTGCAACTGTCTGGCATCGGATCGCTGGTGGTCTATGCATGTTGTTTTCATAGCCGGTCAAATGGCAAGTTCAGTGCCCCGAACTAAATAGCAGGGGCATGACTGGTCAACTTAAACTGAGGCCAGGTGATGTCATAAAGCCCTGCTCGAAATTGGACGGAATGGTTGCTATTGGTGTGAATGATATTATGAGATAGTGTGAGATAGTGAGCAGTGAATGCTGATTCGCAGTTCTTCGAGGGTAGTGGGGAGTTGAGTAACATTGGCTTCGCTCTTGCATTGTGTGGGCACAGGGCTTTTAGGATCTGATCTTCATTGGAGTCAGACGGCCTTGCGACATAGTCACACTTTTTCGGCAGAACTTAGAATTCTCGGACAGCGTTTGAGGCCAGGATTTGAAATACAGTTGCTGCACAGCAGAAGTCAGTGCCTACATCATCAGAACACTGCATACCAATGACATGCTGCAGATTTCAGGACTGGTAAAGTATTTTGCTGCTCTGGCATTGTAGGACCTATCAATTTTATACTGAAGTCCTCAACAGCATGTGCGCCTGATTTGCTACAAGTCCACCTTGCTTGTTTCCCCATGGGATCCCATTTGAGCTCTCACTACTAATCGCGATACTGCAACATAGTCGGGGAAGTAATATTTGATTCATTAGGACCTCTAGTCATTATTGTCAATCTATTACATCACAGAGAGTGGGGGACCTTTGTTCTCGAGGCAACTCTTATTCTCATAATAGTTCAGTATGACCTAACCTTTAGCGTACAGTTTGCATTGACAATCAAGTACCTTTGTGTTCTGATTTGTAATAAATCACATTGTAATATTTAATCCACATACCATTTCATAGATAGATGTAGAATCCCATTTCCTGTCATCCGTTATGATAAAATTCCCATTTTTTTTACTGAGTAGATAATGATTTTTATTAAATTATTGTGAGTGTACACTTCTTACTTGACAAACTAGCAGGGTCCACTATCAGTTCCTTTCTTTACTGTTGTGCACATAATCGATTAGGTGGTAGGTAAGGAGGGGGTTGAGTGTGTGTCCAGTTCTGATGCAAAATTCGCCAGAATTAAAGAGGTACAAACTCTTCTTCACCCCAGCATGTCACAGAGGGAGAGAGAGATTTGATGAGAACAGAGTCTCTGCAGGGGATAAGCTGGGTGATAGTGGCACTGGGGATGTATTTATGGATTTTGAGGGTTTTGGAAGGGTCGATACAAAGGAAACACTGGTTGCAGTAAGTGGTGAAATCGTCAAGGTGGACTTGGAGGGTGTGTTGGGGCCGTTAAAGGTTAAGATAGAGAGCCAGGAAGGTGATGTCATCAGCATATTGGAGGAGGTGGACAAGTTGGGCTGGCTTGGGTACATCTGTGGTGTAAGTGAGGAGTTTAAAGAGAATACTGGAATGCCATATGCAGTTTTTAAAAATTTTTTCTTTATTGTAATTTCAGTCCCTTGCCCCATATGGGCAGGAGAGGGCTGGCAGTGGTACAGTCCACTGCTCTTCAGCCAAATGGCTTTACAATAAATTCAGAAATGAAGACTCTTGCGTAAGAAGGGGGAGATAGGGGGAAATAAAAAACACAGTAAAAGGAGATGATGGGAGGTAAAATATATACTAATACAGGGACATGTACTGGGGGACAATAAAAAGCCAACATAAATTTAAAAGAACATAGGTCGAAATTCAAAGTGCACTTAAAAAACTCTGGAGGCAAACATAAGTTAAAAGTCGGCCACATGATTAAAATCACTTAGTGTAGAACACATAAAAAAAACCACTGGAAACGATGGAGCACTTATGAAGAATAAAAACCGCTGGTAGGGACTGCCGAGGGACTAGAAGCTGGAGAGGAGAGAAAAAGAGGGGAGGAAGGTGTGGTAGGGGGGGCTGGGGGGGGGGGGCAGGAGGAAGAGGAAGAAAAGGGTGGGCAGGAGGTGCACCAAGAGGCAGATGATGGGTGGTGTGGCAAATGAAGAAGGAAGATAATGCAGGAGGGAGCACAGGGACACAGAAGGGGGGGGGGGGAGGGCATGGGAGAGGGAGGTGGTGGGGGAGGTGGAAAACTGCTCAGGGGAAGGGGAAGGAAGGGGAGAAGAAGCCCTGAGGAATAGGGGAGGAAGGTTGGGCTAGAGTTAGTAGGTGGGGTAGATGTCAGTTCAAAGCTCATCATCTGGGAGGGGTAGGTGCTTGAAGTTGCATTGGGGTAGGGTGCTTGAAGTTGCATTGGGGTAGGAGATGGAGGGTGTGAAGATGAAGAGAGGGCGGGGCACAATAGTAAAGGTGCAGCAACAGGCTGGGGATGGAGAGGAAGGGGGACACCAGGGGGTGGGGGGTATTGAGTTGGCAAACGATATACAGGATGCGGATGTGTTCAAGGAAAAGAAGGTGTGGGAAGGTGGCGAGGTCATAGAGTATGTGTGTGGGTGACAGAAGGTGGATATGGAAGGCGAGGGGGAGGAGACAGAGGAGAGGGGAAAGGATGGAGCCTTGGGGCACGCCAGCAGAGGGATAGAAAGTATGGGAGTTGGAATTGTGGATAGTGACATAAGAGGGATGACGGGAGGAGAAGGAAGCAATGAAATGGACGAAATTGATGGGGAGATCATAGGTCTGGAGTTTGAAGGGGAGCCTAAGATGCCAGACACGGTCGTAAGTGTTCTGGAGGTCAATGAAAACAAAGATAGCAAAGTGGCGGGAGTAACGTTGGGTAGATGGGTAAGGTTAAGGAGCTGGATGAGTGTGGTGGTGTGTGAGGTAATGGGAGTGTTGATTTCAGAGGGGGTAATTGATCCAAATACTGGAAACTAGGGGCAAGTGGCAGGACAGAGGTATGAGTGCTGTCAAGGATGGTGGGGAGAGGGATTAATCAAAATGGGGATCATCAAGAATGTAGAAGACCTTGGATAGGTGGGAAGCTAAATGGTTAGCTTTACTGAGGTTGTCAGGGAAGAGGTGGATGGACTTTGGAGGGGCAGGTGCGTGGGAGGCTGCAGGGGTCCATGGGCAGAGGAGAGGGTGAGAAGGACGGGGAGGTGGTCACTGCCAATAGGATCGAGGACATCCACAATGATATGACCAAAGAGGTTGGGGGAAGCAAGGATAACATCCAGGGTAGGGTTACTTTCAGGACGTGTGTGTTGTGGGAGAGGAACGAGATCACCAGGAAGGATGGCAAGGTACTGATACCACTGCTAAAGGGTGGCAGGGTCACGGCTGTGGATGTTGAGGTCAGTAGTGATCACATAGGTGGAGAAGGTACTTGGGAAATGAAGTCGTAGGGTAGAGGAGCTGCGAGATGAACATAGATAGTGGCACAGGTGATTGTGAGGGAGGGAAAAAAGATGATGAGAAGGTCTTCAGTCAGGTCATTGAGGAGGGGATGTGGCCGGGAAGGGAAATGCTTGAGGTGGCCAATAGCAACCCTGCCTCAGGTGAGGGGTAGGGGATTGTTAGTGCAATGAAGGAGATAGGGAGAGGTGTGGACAACATGGTGAGGTTGGAGGAAGGTTTCATTAAGGATGAAGGAGTCGACCTGGTGCTGGGATAGGGTATGCATGAAGAGGTATTTGTTGGCAGGGAGGGAGTGGACGTTTAGGTAGAGGAGATGATACAGTTGACATCCCAGGAGGTGGGAGTGGGGAAGGAAGTGGGACAAGGAGAGAGGGGCTTAAATGATGGTGTCTAGGTGGGTGAAGGTAAAGTGGGCCTGGTTGTGGCAGTAGGTGGCACAGGTATTTAAATGGAAAACAGGGCAGACAGAAAGGGAAATCTGCTGGAGGGCGTGGGGGTGTTGGAAGGGGTGGAAGTTCTGCAGGACAATGGTCAGGAACCATATGATGTCTTCAGACATAACGGGAGGACAGAGGGAATTGTTGGGTGGGTTTGCTGGTCAGTGGGGTGAATGGAAACAGTGAGCTCAGGGTTGGTTGGAGAGGATTTGGCTTTGCATTTGGAGGAGTAGGTGGGGTGGGGTTCATTGCAGACAGGGAGAGAGGCGAGATTAGGACACTGTTTAAGGAAGTGGGAGGCTTTACAATGGGGGCAGGTGGGAGGCTTCTTGCAGTCTTGGGTGGGGTTGTTGTTGTACAGGAGACGGCACTCGCAGCAGTAGGATTGATGAGAGGAATGGGACTGGTCAACAGGGTGGCAGCGGTTGAAAATCAGGGCTCCCTGTATGAGGAGGTGACTGATGGAGGAGGCGGACTCAGTAAAGATATGCATGAGGAAGGAAGGGCCAGAGGAGTTGGAAATATGGTGGGCTGAGCGGATTTCCAGGCCAGGATGGGCATTCAGCTCTGCCAACACCTCCGCCTCCGTGATCACAGGGCGGAGTTTGGTGATCACGGTGGTGAGGGTTGGCGGACGACGAGGGGGTTGGAGCTGACGAGGAGAGGAGGATGTAAGGAGAGGGATGAGAGATGCATGGGGAGCCAAGATGATACGGGGAAGGCGCCAGAGGAGATGAGTATGGAAAGAGGGAGAGGAGTACTTGATGAGAACAGAGTCTATGCCAGGCGTAAGTTGGGTAATGGGGCACTGGGGATGTATTTTCGGATTTCAAGAGTGAGGGTGCGGACATCTAGGAATTTCAGATCAAGGTTGGCAACAATGAAAGTTTACAGGGTTGGGGCTGGGGAAATGGGTGAAGGGGTAGTATCCATGGCGGGATCAGAGGGAAGTGGGGCAGGCAGTGTTCTTTTGGAGGAGGGGTTAGAGATGATGTCGCCATTAGGGCGCTTGGGAGTTTATTTGTGGGTGTGGCCTGGGAGGAGGGGTGAGGGACTGAGTGGATGAGGAGATGGTGGGAGGCAGGCCCCTCTTGGGAGGCGGCGGCACTAGGAATGGAAGTGGGACTCTCTGTGTTGGCAACTGTGGTGTGGCAGGCATTGCCTCAGGCGGGTGAAGTAGGAAGAGTTGTAGTGGGGCAGGTGGGAAGGGGGGAAAAGTCATCTTGTCGGGCGATTGTAGTTGGGGGGCCAAGAGAAGGGACAGGAGCAGGAACAGGAATAGGAGCAGGGGAAGAAGTAGGGGAAGGAGCAACATAGAGGTGGGAACACAGGGATGAGGAGGAGATGGAAAGGGAGGAGACTGTGAGGAGGGGAGGTGGAGTAGATGGGTTAAGCTCAGAGGAAGCACTCCACGAGGGCACAGTGAGTGCAAGCGAAGGGGAGGTGTAGATGATGGTGGTAGTCAGGGCATCAATTATTGAATGTGGTGTCCACTGGTGACAGGAGTTGCCAAAGAGGGAAAGGAACTAAAGCAGGGGCCGACGGCAGCGAGCACTGGGAAGTGGCGAACACCGGGGGGCAGCATTGGCGGCAGTGGCTGCAGCGATGAGCAACGGGCGGTGATGCAGGTGGCGAGCATCAGGCGGCAGCAGCGAGCACCAGGTGGTGGTGGTGACAGCGGGCACTGGGAGGCGCGGCGCTGGAAAGCAGTGGATAGCATCGGTGACAACAGGCACTGGGTAGTGGTGGCAATGTTGGGCACTGGATGGCAGTGGCGATGGCAGGCACTGGTTGGCAGTGGCGACAGCGAGCACCAGGCGGCGACGGCTATGGTGGTGGCAAGCACTGGGATGCAGTGAGCACCGGGAGGTGATCTTGGCGACGACCAGGTGGTGGTGGCGGTGGTGGTGGCAGTGGCAAGCACAGGGCGGTGAGCAGCAGCAACGGTGAGCAGACGGACAAAAGGATGGCAGTGGCAGGCAGACAGACAGATGGCAACGGCTGGGGGCTCTTCCAAAGTGACGATTACACCCTGAGTGTAGCCCAGGCAACATAATTCTTCGACTTGGACCTGAGGGGATCCAACCCTGGCCATTCGGAGTTGAAAGGAAATGTGGTAAGTAGTCGTATATATAGAAGACTTTACCACAAACATTGCTAGCTGTGAAGTATCATCATCGTAAATAATTGGAAGATATATGCGTTTATAGCAGCAGACTAAAAATAGTTGGAGCAGAGGAGATGTTTATTACTTCCAACTAATTGCAAACTGAAATCGATTTGTTTAGTGTGAAGCCCCAGAACCAACAGATGGCAGCCTGACATGCTGGCTGAGGAAGTGTGGTGGCTCTCTCCTTCTCTTTGCTTACAGCACTTGGCAATTGGTAGTACGAGAATATTTGTAGCCACACGAGTCTTATACTTTGCTCATTTAAAAATCGGAGCTGTGATGTATTTTGGTAAATTTCGTGTTCGCTAAACCAAAAGTGATGTGCTTTTGACACTATGTTCCTCAGCTCTCCCAAAGTGATAGATGCTGTAAGTAACAGTCTGCCCAACAGAAATACACATTCTTGAGGATCGAACCCCTCGAGTCCTAGTGAGAAGATTATGCTGCCAGGGCTACACTTGAGGGGGAAAAGCATTTGGAAGAGCCCCCTGCCACGGCTGCTGCCGCTGTCCGTGTGCTGGCAGTTACTGCTGCCGCCGCCGTCCGTCAGTCCGTCCGTCAACTGCCACCACCTGGTGCTTGCCGCCAGACACCGGCACTGTGCCCCAGCCGAGGATACTGTGCTACCACTTTTGCCATTGTTGTCCAGCTGCTGCCTGGAGGGATTTGCTGGACCACCTTCACTGCCTGTTAGAGTCGTCACTGCCCCCCCCCCCCCTTGTCTCCCTTGTCGCCACCGCCGCTGCTCCTGCCACCATTGCTGCAGTCCTTCGCCACCACCACTGTCATTGCTGCCACTGCTGTTTCTCGTCCCTGCTGCCATCGCCGTCAGCACCATCACCATCTTCACCCCCCACTAGCAGACCACCACCATGTCTCAAACTCCATCATTTTCACCTCCCCCTAAGGTGCTCCAACCATCACATGGAACTCATCCACAGACTCCATCACCGTCCTCCCTTCCCTCCGTCCCTCCCACTCCTGTGCTGTTTTTGGCTGTCACTTCCCACGACTCTCCCTCACCTTTAGCTGTCGCCCCATCGCCAACTTCAGACTTCCCACCACTCACTGCATCACCTATAACAGGTTCCCAGCCTGCACGGATTTCCACCCACAGTGCCGCAGTCTCTGCGACGCCTGTGCCATCGACCCCTGCATCACCTGCCCCTTAGTGAGGACTTGCCCCCTGCCATCTTCCCCTGCAACTGATCCCTCAGCCCCCTTCCTACCCTGTCCTGTCCAAGGAACCTACTAAATGCCCTAATGTTGACCCTCTACCCACCCTATCCACAAAGAAAACCCCTGATCACTGCGACCCACCCACCCCCATGCACGCGACTCTGGCCCCACCCCTGACAAACCTTTCCATCCACACCTTCGTCCTCTGCAATCTTGATCCTCAATTCCTCGACACCCACACCCTCACCCTTGCAATCTGTAAATACTTCCCAAATGCCCCCATCTCCATTCTCATTCCTTGAAAACACTCGATTCTTATTAAATCCCCAAATGCTTCCTTCCACACCGATCTCCTCTCCAAAATCCCATGTATCCAATTTGGCCCATGAGCAACCCTTACCCCCTACCACACCCAGTTGTCTCCCGTCAGCCTCAAACTCCCCAACATCCACTGACCTTCACCGCCATAATCATGAAGCTTAGCCCCGTGATCATGGAGGCTGAGGTGTTGGCAGAACTAAATTCCCATCCTGACATTGAAATCCACTCAGCCTGTCACATCTTTCATGATCCCAGTGAGACTTACCTTATACACCTATTTACAGAATCCTCCTCTATTGACCGCCTCCTTATAGAGGGAGCCCTCATCTACAATACATGTCACAAAGTTGACCCCTCCCATTCCCTCTCCAATCCTACCTCTGCTAACGCTGCCTTAAGTACAATGACCATGTCACTGCTACCTGCGAAATCCCCTCTCCTTGTCCCCACTGCAAAGATTCCCACTACTCAAAGAACTCCAACCTCCCCTCTCTCCCCTCCTGTAACACCTGTAATGAACCCCATCCTACCTACTCCTCTAAATGTAAAGCAAAACTTCCTACCGTCATCTCAGAGCTCACCATCCCTGTCTGCCCCGTCGATGACCCCATCCACCCCAACAACTCGCTCCGCCTTGCTCCTACTGCAGAAGACATCATCCGCTTTGTCACCATTGTCTCCCAAAACATCCATGCCTTCCAGCGCCCTCACACCATTTCCCAAATCACCCTCGCTGCCCATTCCGTCTTCCACCTCACCACCTATGGCACCTACTCTCACAACCAGTCCCCCTTCACCATCACCTCTCTGACTACCCTCGTCTAAATCTCCCATACCATGGCGTGACAACATTACAGTATCGTTTACCATAATATCCGCTCCCTGACCACACACAAACTCCTCTTCCTCCACACCCTCAATCCACGCAATGTGCATCACTTCATCCTAAATGAAACCTTCCTCACCTCAAGCACTTCCCTGTTTGGCCCCAAACTCTTCTCAGCTGAGCATCTCACCCACCATTACCGTCACATTTGCCACCATCTACATCCGCCCTCATACCCCCATCCCATATAATATCCTGACCCACACTGAGTACACCTTCTCCACCTGTGTGATTGTCGCAGACCTCAATGTCTACAGCCGTGCTCTTGCTGAACCCCAGCAGTGGCATTAGTTTATCACCACCCTCCACGCAGACCAGGTTCCCCTCCCCCAACACCCCCCTCCTCTACCTCCTGCACACAGTTGATATGCCCCAACCCTCCCCTCCAGTCCACCTCGTGCATATGCCGATAACACAGCCTTCCTTGCCCTCCGTCCTACCCTGCAATGGAATGAATGCCTTCTCCAGAATCACCTTGACCTTTTTGCCACATGGTGTAGCCAGTAGGTCCTCAGAATCAATTCTTCCAAGACCCAGGCAATCATCGTAGATTGTACCACTAGCTCCTTCTAGATTTTTCTCTTAGCATCTGTGCCCATCTTGTTTGCCTCTCCCCCACACTCACCTACCACGGACTCACCATTGACCATCACCTCACCTTGATCCCTAATCTCTGCTTTATCCAATCCGGAGCCCACAACCACCTCCATCTCCTTAAACTCCTCTCTGGCCAGACGTTGGGGTTGCCTCTCTCTACGATTTTACACACATACAAATCCTTGTTCTGGCCCATTCTCTGTTATGCCAGTCCCACATGGATATCTGCGCCCCCCTACCAAATTTTATATGTCCCTCCGGATCCTTGAGTGCCATGCAGTCCACCTTGCCTTTCGTATATTCCTCCTTTACCCCAGTAGATCCTCTGTGACCTGATTCTTATCCCCAATCTGCTTCTTTTCCTCGAGCATATCTGAGTCCTCTAAACCTCCGGCCGACTTGAACCCCCCCCCCCCCCCCACCTCCCTCACTGCTCCTCTCCTTTCTGATGCCCGCTCGCTGCCTTGCCTTCACTGTTGTGTCCCTCTTACCCTCCACCTCTACACCCTTCATCTCCTTTCCCAAGGTAGCTTGTCAACTCCCCCTCCCAGATGATGCCCTCTCTCCCTCCATTTATCCCTGTCAACTCTGATCCTCACTTCCCTATCCCTCCCTCTGTCCCTTTCCCGAGCTCCAACTCCCCCCTTCTATCCTGTTTGTTTTCTCCCACCTACCCTCTTTTTGATTCCTTTTCTCGCCCCTCAAATCCTTTTGCTTTTCCCTCCACTGCCTTCCCCACTCCTTGTCGCCTTCGCCCTGCCCCCTTTTTTTCTGTGTCCTCTTCCTCCATCGGCTCCCCCCTTTTGCTTTTCCTCTCCTCTCCCCCTTTACCCCCTCTGCTGTCTGCCTGCCACCCCCCCCCCCCCCCCACCCCATCTGCTTTCTTGTCTACTTCATAGCGCGGTGTTTCAGTTATGTGACAGCATTGTGCATCCTGTTTTTACGTTTTGTGAACAGACACCATCCTGTCACTGGGTGTGTTTTTGCAACTATTGCGAACAGAAACCAAACTGTTGCCATGTTTCTTTAATTGCCCCTGTCTAATTACTATGTATTTTAATCAGCATCGCCGATCCTTTGGTTTTTTAATTTAAGTTATGCAACTTTACGCCCTATGACGGTTTTAACCCATCACCGTTTTAACTCCTGGTTATATCGTTTATTCTTCACTCATTATGTTTTTTAAACTATTTTGTAGGCTGCAGAGCGGCATATTACGCTTCTGCCAGCCCGCCTCCCCCTCTGAGGGGGAATCAAATCCTGATAAAGAGGGACAAAAAACGGGAATTTGGGGAACAGAGAAAATAAGCCACATCACATACAGTATTTTAGTTTGAACTAATATGCGATGAAAATTGGCGCACAGTGTTTTGAGGTTAAAGAGTTGATGAATCGTCACATTTGATCGCGAAAACTTGTTGGAATGATACTAAAATGTAACAAACCAGACTGTCTCTATTTATAGTAAGATATCTAGTTCAAGCAATACGCTTTCATTATTTGTTTACAAAACAGACTGTCTCTATCTATAGTAAGATATCTAGTTCAAGCAATACGCTTTCATTATTTGTTTACTTGCGTGCGCTGTATTGTTACAGGACACGTGGAATTGTAACAAGACATGAAAGCTATAACAGATATCCAAATGTAATACGAATAATATAAACGATTTTTTTAATTTCTCGGCATTTTATAGCAGTTTTTATACTACAGTAAAATGTGTCAAATGCAAATAGTAGGACAACACCAGTGTAAAATGTTCATAAAACGTATCAAAATGCATCACATTTTAAACAAGCAATGTACAAGACTGGTGTGGCTACAAATATTCGGTAACTGCCGATTGCTGAGTGCTGTTAGCAAAGCGAATGAGACACCCGCAACACTTTCTCACTCAGCGTATTAGGGTGCCATCTGTCGGTAACATCTAGCAACACTGCGGTTCGGAGCTTCACTCCAAACGATTTAAATTCTTCATATTTCATTTCAGTTTGCAATTATAGGTTCTGCAGGCAGATGATGGATGTAATAAAGAAGCCCCTCGCTTTAACTGTTTTTACTCTGCTGCTATAATCGCATGTATATTCCAATTAATTATGAAGAGAATACTTCATACCTAGCAATATTTGTGGTACAATGTTTTTCATATTCAATCATTTTGACCCCACCTATTATCATTCAAGACGATTTCTACTTGCAATTGACATAAGACATAATTAAATTTTGAAAGGCATGGCTGTTGATGATCATGCCTGGAAGTTAAATGGACGTAGTACATACAGGGTGTTTCAAAAAATGACCGGTATATTAGAAACGCCAACAAAAACTAAACGAGCAGCGATAGAAATACACCGTTTGTTGCAATATGCTTGGGACAACAGTACATTTTCAGGCAGACAAACTTTCGAAATTACAGTAGTTACAATTTTCAACAACAGATGGCGCTGCGGTCTGGGAAACTCTATAGTACGATATTTTCCACATATCCACCATGCGTAGCAATAATATGGCGTAGTCTCTGAATGAAATTACCCGAAACCTTTGACAACGTGTCTGGCGGAATGGCTTCACATGCAGATGAGATGTACTGCTTCAGCTGTTCAATTGTTTCTGGATTCTGGCGGTACACCTGGTCTTTCAAGTGTCCCCACAGAAAGAAGTCACAGGGGTTCGTGTCTGGCGAATAGGGAGGCCAATCCACGCCGCCTCCTGTATGTTTCTGTTGTTGAAAATTGTAACTACTGTAATTTCGAAAGTTTGTCTGCCTGAAAATGTACTGTTGTCCCAAGCATATTGCAACAAACGGTGTATTTCTATCGCTGCTCGTTTAGTTTTTATTGCCGTTTCAAATATACCGGTCATTTTTGAAACACCCTGTAAATAAATAATAATGGATAAATGTTTTCTAAAATATTTCTATACTAAAGCATCCTATTGTACAAAATTACATGAAAGTCAAATATAGAATAATTCTGATTCACTTATAAAATACAGATAGGAGAGGAGAAAAGTTTGACTGCCTCAGGAAACATGAAAAAAGAGACAGACAGCTTGGGAAGCATTATCACCACATAATGAATTCAACACAGTTGAACCCCCTACTTGTTGGTGCACAAGAAATTAGTCCCAAATATTACATCAATGCTGAGATTTTGGATCACCAACAAATTGTATTTTTGCCAATTTCACAGTTAATAGTACCTCTGTTTCACATCCTTTGATAGCTTACCAGTGGCACCAATAATTTTCATTCCAGAAACTTGCATCTCTACTATACCCTTCATGTTCTTAATAGATTCAAAAAAATGCCTGTGAAATACCATTCAAATCACTACCACTGTCCAGTAAACACTTAACATGTATACCTTGTACACTTGCTGTTGTTACAGGGTCTCACACTTCCTTTTTACATACTATGTGATCTTCTTCATACAACAAATCCTCATTAATCCTTTCCCTGGAAAAACTATCATCCTGCTTACCAAGTTGATTATCGGACGCAATCAAATGACAGATAGCATGGTCCTCTTCCTCATTATCTCTCTCACATTCTAACTCTTCATTAGGCCTAACATTACCCTCCTTTACTCTTTCTTTACTTACCACCTGGCCATCATTATCAATTATAAATTCAAATACCTCGTCCTCATCACTACTGGATTCGCCACTGCTATCGTCATTAAAACTACTGTCAGAATCAGACCCTCTGTCACTTTCAATGTACTCGAATATTTGACTAATTGGTTGATCCTTGTTTCCAGTACTAGACCACAAAGCAAAACACCTCACTTCCTAATGATCTCTTAAAAATTTAATATTCATTTTGATGCTTTGGACATCCTGAGCAACATTAACACACTCTGTTTCATCACTTAATTTTATTATAGTAAGTTCCTCCTCACCCTTTATGGGATAAAAATTGCTACCCACACATTCATTCAACATCTCACTAAAATTAGAAATCACATTAGTCTGACTACTATCATTTTCATTACCCTTACCTGCCACTACAGCACATTTATATACAAGTGGCTCTTCATCACTACCTGCTCAAATGCGAGCCGAAACTGGAACATTATCTAGTTTAAACGGTTTGGTTCAGAATTAAAGTCATCTCCTCCATTTCTTTTACTTGAATTTCTCCTATCATTTCCATGCCCATTCTGGTTATTCTCCACCCAACCATTCCTTGAATTTCTATTATAATTAGTCCTGTTCATCCTATCTACCTGAAATTCTCTCCCTGACTGATTATTGTCATCAAAATTCCTCCTACAATATTCCACTGAGGGCTTCACCCTCTAAACTTTATCAACATAATTCAAGAAATCACTAATATTACCCCTTAGGGGCAGGTAAAAGCAGTTCTCTAACTTTCTGATGCAACTTAGTTTCTAACCCATAATTATTGATTCACTACCTAGCTCTTTGTCCAAATATTTCATTTTATTTATACAAAGCTGACAGAAACTTTTCACTGTCACCTTCCTAAAGTCAAATCTCTCTCCTCCCCAAAATTCACTCAAAATACTATACTGCTTCTCTTTGGACCAATATTCATCAAAAAATGCTTTCTCAAAGTTTTGCCATGAAGTACAACTATCAGCTACTTGAGCTGCCCATCCATAAGCATCCCCCTTCAAAAAACCTCTCAGAAATGACATTTTCTCTTTGTCATTCTATGTTTCAGGCAAATCATTAAATTCCCTAACGAAATCCAGTGGATGCACTTCCTCATATGGTTCAAAATTATTAAATTTCTAACAACTGACAAATGAGGGACTGTTTGGGACACTACATACTCTATGCTTTAGATTTTGTCCCTATTCCATATTTTTCTCTATCTCAGCCAATTTTGAATAAACAGTTTTATTTACTTTTACCAGTTTTGCCTCTACCAGTACTGCACACTTGGTTTCTACCCCCATTACAAAATCATTTTTAATCTGATCTATTTGGTTTTCAAGTTTAACCCTTTTTCAGCACAAAATTTCCTGGCAGCTTTGACTTCATCTTTACACTGTTTTTCAGAAGCCTCCAGGTTCCTACTATAGTCACCACAAAGCTTCTTTCTCTCTTCTACACATTTACTGCTCATAAATGTTAATTTCTCATTAGTGTTATGTACTACTGTCTTTATCCTTTCATCACAATCTTTAGGTACCGCTTCAATCTTCTTATTTAATTCTAAAAGATTAGAGCTGACTACCTTAATATCCTTTTTAATTTATTTCTTCAGTTCATCCTTTATGTTAATCATGTCACTTCTAATGCTATCAATTTTCTTTTCCATCCTAATAATGTCTTCTTTCATACTACTTTCCATCCTATTCATGTCTTCTTTCATATTACCAATGTCTTTCTTTTGTGCTCATATTACTCAAACTACTCATAATTTCCATTAACATCGCTTCCAATTTTCCATCTGCCACAAACTTTTGTCTTTTTATCATTTCATCTACAATAGGACTTTCGTCCCCATCATTCAAAGTTAAATCCAGGTCTGATTTACAATCTCTATCATCTACAAAACCAGTCTCCTACTATCCCTTGTCTCCTATCACACTGTCTTGTTCATTAAGGTCACTCATTATGTATCACTTAATACAAAACAGCTTTTGCAACAAATTACCTTGTTTTTAATCACTCATCTGCTGCTGCTCTGCTGTGGTTATCTCAACTTGTTGTCTGCTGTAAGTTGTAATGCTCTCAGCGAGGTGTCTTGTTTATCTCGACCAGCTGTGTCCACCTGCGTGCTGCTGGCTGCTCCTGTACTCAGTGGCTTCTTCTATAGAACCCGCTCGCTGATTGGCTGCTGTCATACTGTGATCATGAAACCCAAGTGCTGATTGGCTGTTGCATCACTGTACTGTAAAATTCTTGTGCCCACATACAATATTCCTCACCCAGGGTTCGTCTCCTTTGTTGATTGTTGTCCTTGGTGTTGACGTACTGGCTAAAAAAAAAATAGGGGGTGGACGTGCAGTACTGTCTTCTGTAAATGATGTAGCTGACAGATGCATAGTTGCATTTCACAGTCTTTCACTTTTTTAACCCCCCTCCCCCCCCGCATAATACACAGTGCACTACAGTTCTAACTTCCTATAAGCCTTATTAATAGTTAGCAGGCGAACCATCCACATACTGCTACGATACTTTACTATTGAACATCTACGACCAGTAAAGGCCTAACCACAAAGTTCACAGTTCTTGAACAATAGAAATGTACGTATGTAGCAGACACTTCACTGTTTTAACACACTTATTTCACAGTTAAAGTATTGTTGTCATTCTAACAGGTTTCTCGTCTGAAACTCGTCCGTGGACTGACTGACTCATGACCAAAAATCGGGACTTATATATCATCACAATAATAGGTGCTGAAACTACACATTCTTTGAAGTTTAATTTACAGAAATTACAATTAAAATTTAACTCATAAAATTAACTGACTACGTCAAAAAATTGGTCTTTTTAACAGTTTCTTCTACTACAAGGGTTAAGCCGAATTATTGGTGTAACTTGTGCAATTAACAAATATAGTTCCGCAGTCAATACTTCGGACAAAACTATTAATTACTTTGGAATTAATTAAGGGCTGGCTTTGCTAACATGTTTTTGAAGAGACCAAATATATACACTCCTGGAAATTGAAATAAGAACACCGTGAATTCATTGTCCCAGGAAGGGGAAACTTTATTGACACATTCCTGGAGTCAGATACATCACATGATCACACTGACAGAACCACAGGCACACAGACACAGGCAACAGAGCATGCACAATGTCGGCACTAGTACAGTGTATATCCACCTTTCGCAGCAATGCAGGCTGCTATTCTCCCATGGAGACGATCGTAGAGATGCTGGATGTAGTCCTGTGGAACGGCTTGCCATGCCATTTCCACCTAGCGCCTCAGTTGGACCAGCGTTCGTGCTGGACGTGCAGACCGCGTGAGACGACGCTTCATCCAGTCCCAAACATGCTCAATGGGGGACAGATCCGGAGATCTTGCTGGCCAGGGTAGTTGACTTACACCTTCTAGAGCATGTTGGGTGGCACGGGATACATGCGGACGTGCATTGTCCTGTTGGAACAGCAAGTTCCCTTGCCGGTCTAGGAATGGTAGAACGATGGGTTCGATGACGGTTTGGATGTACCGTGCACTATTCAGTGTCCCCTCGACGATCACCAGTGGTGTATGGCCAGTGTAGGAGATCGCTCCCCACACCATGATGCCGGGTGTTGGCCCTGTGTGCCTCGGTCGTATCCAGTCCTGATTGTGGCGCTCACCTGCACGGCGCCAAACACGCATACGACCATCATTGGCACCAAGGCAGAAGCGACTCTCATCGCTGAAGACGACACGTCTCCATTCGTCCCTCCATTCACGCCTGTCGCGACACCACTGGAGGCGGGCTGCACGATGTTGGGGCGTGAGCGGAAGACGGCCTAACAGTGTGCGGGACCGTAGCCCAGCTTCATGGAGACGGTTGCGAATGGTCCTCGCCGATACCCCAGGAGCAACAGTGTCCCTAATTTGCTGGGAAGTGGCGGTGCGGTCCCCTACGGCACTGCGTAGGATCCTACGGTCTTGGCGTGCATCCGTGCATCGCTGCGGTCCGGTCCCAGGTCGACGGGCACGTGCACCTTCCGCCGACCACTGGCGACAACATCGATGTACTGTGGAGACCTCACGCCCCACGTGTTGAGCAATTCGGCGGTACGTCCACCCGGCCTCCCGCATGCCCACTATACGCCCTCGCTCAAAGTCCGTCAACTGCACATACGGTTCACGTCCACGCTGTCGCGGCATGCTACCAGTGTTAAAGACTGCGATGGAGCTCCGTATGCCACGGCAAACTGGCTGACACTGACGGCGGCGGTGCACAAATGCTGCGCAGCTAGCGCCATTCGACGGCCAACACCGCGGTTCCTGGTGTGTCCGCTGTGCCGTGCGTGTGATCATTGCTTGTACAGCCCTCTCGCAGTGTCCGGAGCAAGTATGGTGGGTCTGACACACCGGTGTCAATGTGTTCTTTTTTCCATTTCCAGGAGTGTACTTTAAGATTACTAGCGTTTTGTCTTCCAAATATTTACAATTATTACAGAATTTATATTTGTTGTATTCTTTCAAACTGAGGGCCAACCTTTCCCTTTCATGAAAAATAAAGACTATATTCATGTATGTTAATGCTAATTGGTTCAAAAATGAAAAAACCAATTTAAGTAGGCAGATGGCAAAACAGGAGGGAAAGAAAAAATACCCCAGCTTGCTTCGTCACAAATAACCTTGACACAAATTTGTTGTTGAATCTTAGAACATATTTTGAGCTCAAACATAATGAGGTATCTTGAACAGAATGAACTCCTCAATGGCAACCAGCATAGATTTCAAAAACATCAACCATGTGAAACCCAACTCATACTTTTCTCACATGACACACTGAAAGCTTTGGATCAAGGCAACCTGGTACATCTGTTTCTTGATTTCCAAAAAGCATTTGACTCAGCACCCCACCTACACGTATTGTCAAAAGGGGTATCAAGTGAAATCTGTGACAGGTTTGAGGACTTTGTGGTAGGAAGGGCACCGCACATTATCTCGGATGGAGAGTCATTCTCAGATATAGAAGTAACTTCAGGTGTACCCCAGTGCAGTGTGCTGGGACCCTTGCTGTTCATGTTGTATACTAACAACCTTGCAGACAATATTAATACTAAAATCAGACTTTTTGTGGATGATGCAGTTATCTATAATGAAGTACTATCTGAGAGAAGCTGCATAAATATTTAGTCATATCTTGATAGGATTCCAACATGCTGCAGAGTTTGGCAACTTGCTCTAAATGTTCAGAAATGTAAAATTTTGCACTTCACAAAACAAAAAATGTAGTATCCTATGACTAAAATATTAATGAGTTACTGCTGGAATTTAAGGAGATGGGACCTGGATAAACTGAAAGAACCAGAGGTTGTACAGAGTTTCAGGGAGAGCATAAGGGAACACCTGACAGGAATGGGGGAAAGAAATACAGTAGAAGAAGAATGGGTAGCTTTGAGGGATGAAGTAGCGAAGGCAGCAGAGGATCAAGTAGGTAAAAAGACGAGGGCTAGTAGAAATCCTTGGGTAACAGAAGAAATATTGAATTTAATTGATGAAAGGAGAAAATATAAAAATGCAGTAAATGAAGCAGGCAAAAAGGAATACAAACGTCTCAAAAATGAGATCGACAGGAAGTGCAAAATGGCTAAGCAGGGATGGCTAGAGGACAAATGTAAGGATGTAGAGGCCTATCTCACTAGGGGTAAGATAGATACTGCCTACAGGAAAATTAGAGAGACCTTTGGAAATAAGAGAACGACTTGTATGAATATCAAGAGCTCAGATGGAAACCTAGTTCTAAGCAAAGAAGGGAAAGCAGAAAGGTGCAAGGAGCATATAGAGGGTCTATACAAGGGCGATGTACTTGAGGACAATATTATGGAAATGGAAGAGGATGTAGATGAAGATGAAATGGGAGATATGATACTGCGTGAAGAGTTTGACAGAGGACTGAAAGACCTGAGTCGAAACAAGGCCCCCGGAGTAGACAACATTCCACTGGAACTACTGACGGTCTTGGGAGAGCCAGTCCTGACAAAACTCTACCATCTGGTGAGCAAGATGTATGAAACAGGCGAAATACCCTCAGACTTCAAGAAGAATATAATAATTCCAATCCCAAAGAAAGCAGGTGTTGACAGATGTGAAAATTACCGAACTATCAGTTTAATAAGTCACAGCTCCAAAATACTAACACGAATTCTTTACAGACGAATGGAAAAACTAGTAGAAGCCGACCTCGGGGAAGATCAGTTTGGATTCCGTAGAAACACTGGAACACGTGAGGCAATACTCACCTTACGACTAATCTTAGAAGAAAGATTAAGGAGAGGCAAACCTACGTTTCTAGCATTTGTAGACTTAGATAAAGCTTTTGACAATGTTGACTGGAATACACTTTTTCAAATTCTAAAGGTGGCAGGGGTAAAATACAGGGAGCGAAAAGCTATTTACAAGTTGTACAGAAACCAGATGGCAGTTATGAGAGTCGAGGGACATGAAAGGGAAGCAGTGGTTGGGAAGGGAGTAAGACAGGGTTGTAGCCTCTCCCTGATGTTGTTCAATCTGTATATTGAGCAAGCAGTAAAGGAAACAAAAGAAAAATTTGGAGTAGGTATTAAAATTCATGGAGAAGAAATAAAAACTTTGAGGTTCGCCGATGACATTGTAATTCTGTCAGAGACAGCAAAGGACTTGGAAGAGCAGTTGAATGGAATGGACAGTGTCTTGAAAGGAGGATATAAGATGAACATAAACAAAAGCAAAACAAGGATAGTGGAAAGTAATCTAATTAAGTCGGGTGATGCTGAGGGAATTAGATTAGGAAATGAGACACTTAAAGTAGTAAAGGAGTTTTGCTATTTGGGGAGCAAAATAACTGATGATGGTCGAAGTAGAGAGGATATAAAATGTAGACTGGCAATGGCAAGGAAAGCGTTTCTGAAGAAGAGAAATTTGTTAACATCGAGTATTGATTTAAGTGTCACGAAGTCATTTCTGAAAGTATTTGTATGGAGTGTAGCCATGTATGGAAGTGAAACATGGACGATAAATGGTTTGGACAAGAAGAGAATAGAAGCTTTCGAAATGTGGTGCTACAGAAGAATGCTGAAGATTAGATGGGTAGATCACATAACTAATGAGGAAGTATTGCATAGGATTGGGGAGAAGAGAAGTTTGTGGCACAACTTGACCAGAAGAAGGGATCGGTTGGTAGGACATGTTCTGGCATCAAGGGATCACCAACTTAGTATTGGAGGGCAGCGGGGAGGGTAAAAATCGTAGAGGGAGACCAAGAGATGAATACACTAAGCAGATTCAGAAGGATGTAGGTTGCAGTAGGTACTGGGAGATGAAAAAGCTTGCACAGGATAGAGTAGCATGGAGAGCTGCATCAAACCAGTCTCAGGACTGAAGACCACAACAACAACAACTGCTGGAATCAGCCAACTTGTACAGATACCTGGGTGTAACACTTTGTACGGATATGAAATGGAATGGTCATGTAGGTTCAGTCATGGGCAAAGCAGGTGGTAGACTTTGTTTTATTTGTAGAATACTGGGCAAGTGCAATCAGTGTATAAAAGACATTGTTCATAAATCACTCATGCAACTGGTTCTAAAATATTGCTCAAGTATGTGGGATCCATACCAGACAGGACTAACAGGAGATACTGAACATACACAGAGAAGGGCAGCATGCATGAATGGTCATAGGTTTCTTTAATTTGTGGAACAGTGTCACAGAGATACTGAAGGAACTGAAGTGTCAGAATCTTGAAGACAGACATAAACTATCCAGAGAAAATCTATTAACAAAGTTTCAAGAACAGTCTTTAAATAATTACCCTGGAATGTACCACAACCCCCTATATATCACTCACATAGGGATCATGAGGATAAGATTAGAATAATTACTGCATGCAGAGAGGCATTCAAACAATCATTCTTCCCACACTCTATACATGAATGGAACAGGAAGAAACTCCAATAACTGATACAATGTGATGTAACCTCTGCCTTGCATCTTGTGGTGGTTTGCAGAGTATAGATTTAGATACGGATGTAGATATAATGCTTACTTGCTCATAATTAAGAAAATTAAGAACTTTTGCCATTGTTCTCAATGCATAAATTCATTTTCTTGATTTTTGGCATAAGAATTCAATATGATACTCCCACAAGAGATACCAGTTTACCATTACACCAAGGAAATCATCCAATTTTATTTCTGTACTGTAACAGTTCTGACACTAAATGTAACTGGGTTTTCTCTGTTGATGCTAGTCAATTGTCAGGATGAGCATTACTGAAAAGGGCATTTGATTCTAAAGCATTATGTCAGGGTGAAAATACTAAATAAATTAATTTTTCTCTCTTAACAACATGTGGGCAGGGTGGGTTCTTTCTTGGCTCGGGTATGAGGCAGAATGAAACAGCATTTTTACATAAGATAACTTTTATTGAAAGCTTCGTACAACTGTATCTTACTGGATGTTCTGGTTCGGAGAGCGGCAGCTGTGTCGTTTGCGAAGCCTTCTGCTGCGGCGTCTGATTACGCGTAGCAGTGTGTATCTCATGTCGCCGTCTCGCCCAGCTGACTGGAGATGCGCAGCGCGAGGTGGCCCGTTTAATTATTGCAAGCGAAGTCGTGCATCGGATGGTGATACCTTGGATGTGGTATCCCAGTGTTTATCTTCTCTAAGCGGCCACATGTGTTGTGCGTCGGCCAGCGGAGCAGCGCGGCGGGGGAAGGCCAGTGTCCCGGACTTGAACAACGGACTCCCGCTTGCCAGTCTTCGGCTGTCAGATCTTCATCCCAGCTCACAGGTGACTGCTGATGTGAGGCCGTCTCCTTCCCGTCGTCACGACTCACCCGGGTGTGTAACAATCAGACTTCAAATACCTTTTAACTTCTGTCTTCTGGCGCCGAGGCTGCTGCTTGCTATTCCATTACAGCAGCGGACTTGGTGCGTCTGTGCATGATGTAGTCTCTTCCTGCATGACGGCCTTCAGCACCGAAACTGACTGAAAACTACTGCTACTCTTCTTCACTTCCTTCGTCTTCTTCGTCTCTCATCTGTCGGGCCCACTGCGTCTCGCGTATTTATTCACTTCAGTTTACTGGAGGTGAACGACTTCACGGTCATTGTCTCTTCTGTCACGTTGAGAAGCTTCTCGAAGAATCTTCTTATCGTCGGTCGTTGGCTCTTGGAATGTAGGCGAGGGCCTTTGATCACATGTGACGACTGAGAAACACGTGAGCCGGTCATTGCCTCTTCTGTCACATTGGAAAGCTTCTCGAAGAATCTTCTTAACGTCGGTCATTGGCTCGTGGAATGTAGGCGAGGGCCTTTGCTCACATGCGACAACTGAGAAACACGTGAGCCGGTCGGGCGATGCCCTGACGGCTGAATCGACAGCACCCGCTTATGTGGAACTTGCTGACTTCACGGTCATTGTCTCTTCTGCTCTGCTGTTCTGCCCGCTGTTTGCCAGCATGTAACTCTCTAAACTAAACCAAGTTTTTCATTTATATTCTAATTTCTACTTCACTTTGATTTCACTAATTTATTTACTTAAGTACCACTCAACAGTACCATCATCAAACACAACACTCCACTGCACTTCATCCAGTTCATTAGACATGTTTTAGCAATACTTAAGCTTGAGTGATTGTTTTGGAATGAATTTTTCAATCCAAGTGAGACACAAGAACAATTTTGGGCCACATAATTCATGTTGGGTGCACGATTAACACCTGTTGTGTCATCTGCATAGTTAAATGCCTTGCTGTTGTGTTCTGCTGGCAGATCATTGAAACAGTAGAATGCTGTTTATATGAACATGTCATCAGAACAACCACTTAACTGAACTGTTACTCACTCGCATATGCCACCCTCCCCCTGCTACGGTCTTGCATCCTCCCATGCACCAACTTTCCCCCACCTCCCTCTCCCCAATCCCCCAGCCCACAACATCAATGCCGAGTTGCCGAAGATTGTTGTAACTTTTTTCTGTCTGTCATGATCACTTGTGTTAGTTTTGTCTCATAAAATAAACTTGTGGTTAATATGTCTAAACATAAATGTATTGTCCTGTCTTCTAGAAATAAACATGAAGTTAATAAAAAGTTAATGGAAGCTGAATCTGCAACCAAGAGATCTAATGAGTATAAAGTTGGAAAGCCAACAATCACAGATATAAAAAAAGGGACATGCATCACAAATTTTATGTCTTAGCTTAATTCTATTGATCAATAGGTAAGTTGTGAAACTACAAAGCTCTACATAAACAAGGATCTGGATTATGCTGTTTACAACTGGTGTACACAAAAAATATAGCAAGGATATCCTTTCACTGTTCTCATTCTATGTTAAAAGATAATCTGATTTAATGACAGTCTTGGAGGGCTATCGAATTTTAAAACAAGCAAGGGCTGATTAAGATACTTTCAGTCAAGACAAGGCATTTATGAACTTCAAATACAAGGACAATAACTGTTTGCTGATTTTTCAGCAGCTGATCCTTTCAAAACCAAACTGAGGAATATATTGAGGGAAGCACAATATGCTCTCCAAAATGTTTACATTCTAGTGAAACTGGGCAAAATTTGAAAGCTTTGCCAAGAAAAACCCTTGCTTCACATCATGAATTAGCAACACCTGGTCCTAAAATATGCAAGGATCATAATACGTTTGTTTGTGTGGCTATCTTCTGCAGAAGCTGTTAACATCTGTTATTGGAAGTTATCTGTCTTGAGCTGACTGCAATGTAATGAAAAAGAATTACACCAGATGCGTTTTGCTTTTATTTACAAAGCATCTTCTGTGGTATTCTGTAAATTGGATACACACATCTGTATATTTATTTTTTATTTTTTGATTCTTTATGGTTAAAAACAGTGTTTTCTTTACAAAGTTGGTCTGCAAGCTATTTACGATGTTTTCTTTACATAATCTGCTCTTTACTCTCTCTCTCTCTCTCTCTCTCTCTCTCTCTCTGTAGAGAATAACAGAACAAACAATAATTAATTAATTATAGTGTGTACAGGCAGACTAATTTCATATGTTTGTTCAAATATGAATTATTATTATCATTGACCACTATGAATAACAGAACAAACAATAATTAATTATAGTGTGTACAGGCAGACAATTTTCATACATTTGTTCAAATATGAATTATCATTATCATTGACCACTATGTCACTATGTTCTGAAAATCCATGTACTCTATAACACTGTAAAAACATTCTCTTAATAACACTTTTAAGCTCATTTTAAAAAAATGTAAAACTTTTCTATCTTTTTTATGCTTAAGGGAAGAGTACTAAAAAGGTGATACATTGCACTTTAGTGATATTGGGCTGTTTTGTGTGTATCTCTGGGGAAATCATTCCTGCGTCTTGTTGGGTAGTCATGGCACTCACTATTTAAAGAAGAAAATTGGGGGTGAGACTTGAAAAAGCAGATACTTTCATAGATATATAAAGATGGAAGCGAAATTGTATGAAAATTTCCCTGCAAGGCTCTCTTGGTGCAGCTCCTTTTATTATTCTTAGTGCTCGTTTTTGAATAATGAATGACCAGTTTGCCAGACTTGAATTACCCCAAAATAAGACACCATACCGCAATAGACTATGCATAAGAGCACAATAAGCACATATTACTGTTTTTTCACTGCAGCAGTTAGTCAGCATTCTGAGTATGTAGCAGCATTTACTTAGCTTTTTATTGAGCATTTCAATATGTTTATCCCACTTTAGATGCTCTTATAACCAGATACCTAAAAATTTTGTGTTTGAAGTTTGTAAAATCTTCTGATCACCAAGTATCAAAACTACACTCCTGGAAATGGAAAAAAGAACACATTGACACCGGTGTGTCAGACCCACCATACTTGCTCCGGACACTGCGAGAGGGCTGTACAAGCAATGATCACACGCACGGCACAGCGGACACACCAGGAACCGTGGTGTTGGCCGTCGAATGGCGCTAGCTGCGCAGCATTTGTGCACTGCCGCCGTCAGTGTCAGCCAGTTTGCCGTGGCATACGAAACTCCATCGCAGTCTTTAACACTGGTAGCATGCCGCGACAGCGTGGACGTGAACCGTATGTGCAGTTGACGGACTTTGAGCGAGGGCGTATAGTGGGCATGCGGGAGGCCGGGTGGACGTACCGCCGAATTGCTCAACACGTGGGGTGTGAGGTCACCACAGTACATCGATGTTGTCGCCAGTGGTCGGCGGAAGGTGCACGTGCCCGTCGACCTGGGACCGGACCGCAGCGACGCACGGATGCACGCCAAGACCGTAGGATCCTACGCAGTGCCGTAGGGGACCGCACCGCCACTTCCGAGCAAATTAGGGACACTGTTGCTCCTGGGGTATCGGCGAGGACCATTCGCAACCGTCTCCATGAAGCTGGGCTACGGTCCCGCACACCGTTAGGCCGTCTTCCGCTCACGCCCCAACATCGTGCAGCTCGCCTCCAGTGGTGTCGCGACAGGCGTGAATGGAGGGACGAATGGAGACGTGTCGTCTTCAGCGATGAGAGTCGCTTCTGCCTTGGTGCCAATGATGGTCGTATGCGTGTTTGGCGCCGTGCAGGTGAGCGCCACAATCAGGACTGCATACGACCGAGGCACACAGGGCCAACACCCGGCATCATGGTGTGGGGAGCGATCTCCTGCACTGGCCGTACACAACTGGTGATCGTCGAGGGGACACTGAATAGTGCACGGTACATCCAAACCGTCATCGAACCCATCGTTCTACCATTCCTAGACCGGCAAGGGAACTTGCTGTTCCAACAGGACAATGCACGTCCGCATGTATCCCGTGCCACCCAACGTGCTCTAGAAGGTGTAAGTCAACTACCCTGGCCAGCAAGATCTCCGGATCTGTCCCCCATTGAGCATGTTTGGGACTGGATGAAGCGTCGTCTCACACGGTCTGCACGTCCAGCACGAACGCTGGTCCAACTGAGGCGCCAGGTGGAAATGGCATGGCAAGCCGTTCCACAGGACTACATCCAGCATCTCTACGATCGTCTCCTTGGGAGAATAGCAGCCTGCATTGCTGCGAAAGGTGGATATACACTGTACTAGTGCCGACATTGTGCATGCTCTGTTGCCTGTATCTATGTGCCTGTGGTTCTGTCAGTGTGATCATGTGATGTATCTGACCCCAGGAATGTGTCAATAAAGTTTCCCCTTCCTGGGACAATGAATTCACGGTGTTCTTATTTCAATTTCCAGGAGTGTATATTGGGCTTTACTTTATTCGATACGTGGCTGAAATTCATCCAAAATGTTTTTTTCTCATTTACAAATAAACAGTTATCTCTAAACCATTTCCCTGCTTCTTCTTTTGTTACTTGTACTTTGTGTTGCAAGTCAGTCTCATTTTGAGCTTTAATAAAAAGACTTTTATCGTCCGCATACAATACAGCATTAGCTAGTGTTAAACAGTTTGGTAGGTCATTTATGAAAATCAAGAACAAGAGGGGTCCCAGCACAGAACCTTGTGGCACTCCATTACTAACTTTCTTATATTCTGAAAAGTAAGAGGTTCCTTCGTGAACTATTTCTACTTTCTGGTATCTGTCTGACCTTGTGGCACTCCATTACTAACTTTCTTATATTCTGAAAAGTAAGAGGTTCCTTCGTGAACTATTTCTACTTTCTGGTATCTGTCTGACAGGTACGATTTAAACCAGTACCACGTACACCATAGCAATATAGTTTCTCAAGCAATAATTCATGATCAACAACATCAAATGCCTTTGATAAATCTAAAAACACCACACAGTTTACTTTGTTATGATCTATAGAGATCAGGAGAAGTTTTAGGAAATTATATGCAGCTGTTTCAGTTGACCTATTTTTTCTGAACCCATTTTGCTCACTGACTAATATTCTACTTGTGTTCAGGAAAGCAGAGAGTCTTTCATGCATTATTCTTTCAATAACTTTTGAGAAGCAGGATATCAAGGATATGGGTCTGAAGTTTTTTACATCATGAGGATCAATTGCCATCAGTGTAATGAAGAAGACAAGTTAATAGTACCTCTTGTTTCACATTCTTCGATAGCTTATCAATGGCACCAATAATTTTCATTCCAGAAACTTGATGTTCAAGAATGGAGGAGTGTTGACAATGCAGATCAACGATACCAAATCATGCATGACAGTGAAATTTTAAACCTCATCACTGACACTGCCATCATGACATCAACTAGTGGGCCAGCAAATGAAGATGAAACCGTACGGGCTGCTTCTGAAGCATTTCATTCTTTAAAGCTCAAGATGAATGCTACCAGTATATGTCCTGAAAAAAGTGAGTGACTTAACTGCTCATAAGCTGGTAAGCTTCCTTAGACAGACCAAAATTAAGGACTTATTTAAAATGTTAGTACCATAAAAATGTACTGTACATGCAAAATGTTGCATTCCTGCTGTACTTATATTTGTAATAATAAAAGATACTTATCTTATTATAAATATATATAGTTTTCATAGTTAAATTAGTAAATGGAAGTATACAGTTCAATTATCCAAATAAACCATTTTCCAAGCACCCATGTCCCCAAACTAGTTCGGATAATCAGTGCTCTACTGTATATAATATCAACAACAGAGGTCCCTGAACTGATACTTGGAGCTGGACTGGAGTTGTACTTCTTGATAATGTCGCCCACTTCGTGTGTGACTTGTGTGACCTGATATTTGTCTTTTAGGTATGACTGTGTGAAATCTTTGGCTATTCCTCTTATACCTTAAGTTTCCAGTTTATGAAGCATCACTTGCAAGACACTGTGTCAAACGTGCGGGATAGAGCTAGACATAAATATTTTACCCTTTCTTTTTCATCTGACTTCATAAATATTGTATGTTCTAGGTTGTAAATGGCAGATGCTGCTGGGTAGCCTGATCCACATATCACCACACAGTGGCCACTAACCTGTGGCTACTAATGCAAGAATTTGTGGCAGATTTCTCACCACTTCTTATTACTTTTGCTAAAAGCTTGGGTAGCAACACTACACCACCTTTTAACTAAACAGTTGAGTCTATTCAGAACTTCACACTGATGTTACCAAACAGTCAGAAATCATCCCATCATTGTCCCAGTACACTCAATAATAATTTTGACTTAACCACAGGGCTTCTGTTTTTTTTTTTAGTGCTCATAGTCTGATTGCCATTGTAAAATGGTTAGGTGTGATGTGATACTGCAGCTATTAATTTGTACAAGTCTTACACAATTCCAGTAGGTGGGGACTATTAATCCTTGCAATATCAGACTGGGAGCAGGGTAGGGGAGGAGATACTTAGTGTCCACCTTTTGAAAATATTGTAATCTAGTCAGTTACTTTAAATTGTACAGTTTTTAAAAAAATATTTATTGTTTCTAATGAATTCTTCTACCTGATTTCGTAAGTTTTCCAGTTAAACATGACCCAAATTTTAATTCTCTGTAGTAGATGTAACTTTCCCCAACAAATAACATAATCAATATTTTCAGGTTCAGGACCTTACTGACACATCAGTATCTCTTTAAGAAGTATACTGTGAGTAAAAGTCAACAAAAATTTACAAATTTTGAATTTTTTAAAATTTTTTTAGGGTGTGCATAAAGCACATCCTTTTGGCAGTACACATTACCGAAAATGTGTTGATGTCGCTAAGAGTGTCCTAAACAATATTTTCATGTTCTGAACCTTACTAATACATGAGGACATCTTTAGAAAGTATGTTGTTAGTATAACTCAACAACAATTAACAAATTGAGTTTTTTAAACATTTTTCCCTTGTCAGTAATGCATGTTATTGAAAATGTATTAGTATTGCTAGGGTTAATGATGCGATCATGGAGTTTTGTTGCAAATGCTGCTGTGTTTGCTGGGAAGTTTTGAGAGGATTTAAATTCAGTACAGACATTGATCAGTCCCCTCTTCACACTTTCATTCTGTTTTGAGCAATAAATAACAACAATAAAAGCTAACTTCTTAAATTCTTTAAATTGAGCACATACCCCTCACTTCTCTTAACCCCCATAGTGTGTTATATGAACCCCTTCACACATACTGGACAACAGACTATACACATTATTAGATCAATCTCGTTGTAAATTGTCATATGGGTAGAATTAAGATAAACTGTAGTGTTTGCTAAATTAGTGACAAATTCAATCAAAGCACATTTGCAGCTTGCTTTGCTACCTGTTTGAAATGCAAGTATGATGAATCATGGTATTCTAATTGAGCTGATGTTTTAATAGTCCATGATTGTCAGGATGCACTTGGAAGTAGAGGATACCCAAAGAGCTCCAATGATCTCAGATTTAAAGGTAACTGAAAGTCAACGACAAGAATTTTTAAAAGTTTCTGAATTAGTTGCATAGCTGTAGGGCATTTTCCAAACTAATTCGCCAAGCAAAGGCTTGTTCTCTTCAGGATTGGTAGCACCTCCTTGGATATATGCATTGCCATCTGTACCACTTCATACAACACTGAGGTGACAAAAGTCATAGGATAGTGATTGCACTTATACAGATGGTGGTAGTATCATGTGCACAAGGTATAAAAGGGCAGTTCATTGGCAGATCAGTCGCCTGTACTCAGGTGATTCATATCAAAATGTTTCCAATTATGACTGCATGACAGGTATTAACTGACTTTGAACATAGAATGGTAGTTGGAGCTATTCGAAAGGGATATATCATTTTGAAATAGTTGGGGAATTGAATATTCTGAGATCCATAGTGCGAAGAGTGTGCCGGGAATATAAAATTTCAGGCGTTACCTCTCACCATGGACAATGCAGTGGTCAATGGCCTTCACATAATGACTAAGTGCAACAGCATTTGCTTTGAGTTGTCAGTGCTAAAAGACAAGTAATACTATGTCAAATAACCACAGAAATCAATGTGGGGTGTATGACAAAATTATCTGTTAGGACATGCAGTGAAATTTGGCATTAATGGGCTATGGCAGCAGGCAGCCAATGTGAGTCCCTTTGCTAACAGCACATCACCACCTCAAGCACTTTTCCTGGGCTCGTGACCATATTGGTTGGACCCTAGAAATTGGAAAACTGTGGCATGGTCAGATGAGTCTCAATTTTAGTTAGTAAAAGCTCATGGTTGGGTTTGAGCATCACGCAAACTTCATGAAACCACGGACCCAAGTTGTCAACAAGGCTCTGTGAAAGGTGGTGATGGCCCAATATTGGCGTGAGCTGTGTTTACATGGAATGCAATAGGTCCTCTGGTCCAACTGAATTGATGTTGGGAGACTTGGAGACCATTTGCAGCCATTCATGGATTTCATGTTCTGAAACAAGGATGGAATTCTTATGGATGGCAATGTGCCATGTCACTGGGCCACTATTGTTCACAATAGGTTTGATGAACATTCTGGACAACTCAAGCAAATTATTTGGCCATCCAAATCACTTGACATGAATCCCATCGAACTCTTATGTAACATAATAAAGAGATCAGTTCATGCACAAACTCCTGCACTGGAAACACTTCTGCAATTAGGGATAGCTACAGAGGCAGAGCCAGCATAGCTCAATATTTCTGCAGGGACTTCCAACAACTTCTTGAGTCCATGCCATGTTGAGTTGCTCCACTACGCTATGCTGGGCAAAAGGAGATTTGACAGAATATTAAGATGTATCCCATGACTTTTGTTATCTCACTGTAAAGTAAGTTCCTGCTTAACGTTAACAAGACTGTACTTCATGTTTTCAAGATAACTTATAAACTTTTCAGAGATATCCATGTTCTAAACCATTTGCACTTGTCTGCTTATGCCAGTTCCTCCATAAACCATCCTGCATATTCTAAACTGTTCAAGACCGATTTTGATGTTGAAACATGTTTTCAAGATTGATGCGGTATCTACATTCCAACTGTGACTAATTTCATCCCATATCAGTTCATATCGAATTTCCTGCAACAGGAAAGTGAATGTGCTACATGTAAGATGGGATTATGCTGCAGTGCTTCAATTCTTTTCACGAATTTCCCCTCCATAGCAAACTGTTGCCTGGAATGGTCAAAGCATCTTGGTGCTTCATAACTATGCAGGCTTTTCATTCCTAATGAATGTCACTGAAGCAAAAGGTTTGTGCAGGAAGTATTCCTGGCAAATGATTCTTTCATCATTTTGACTGTAGCTGTTATGTTGAGGGACAACATTGTTCTTCTATGGATTCAAGCCCAACAATTTAAGGAATAGATGAGTTTTTGGTGTTAACATGTCATGTTTCCATTGTATAGTGATATGGTACTGGCTGCATGTGTGATTTTGTATCATATCCCATCCTGCTTCAGACATAGCCATATCACGATTTCTTCACTGTGAAAGTCAATGAGATGTCTGTTCTGGTCCACATATTCAACTCAAGATGTCTAATGTCTGAAGATTCACTGAGAGGTAAAATACATTGCTTGGTGTATCTACAATTTGTTATCCTGGACCAACCATAGCAAAGAATTCAGACATAATGTGAATCAAGTTGTCACTTGATTATATCCTGTTTAACTGCTGTTTGCGTGTGCACTCTTGAGGCGAAGGATCCTCTGGTCTCCATGCAATGGGCCAGAGACATACGTAAGGCAGAAACTGTTGTTACTAGTCACACATGCATGGCAAACAAACCTAATTTTGGACACATCTGAAGAAAATGAAGTTTCAATACAGTTATGCATTTGTCCTTGCTTTTCCCAAAGAGTTAATTGTGTCACACTGGCAGTGAGCAAAAGAATTACAGAAATTAAAGATTCTCCTTGATGTGCAGCACATACAGCATTCTTGGTGCTCAGTTATTGATAGGATCTGCCCCGTATAGGTCTCACCCGCATTGCTGGGAAACTGAAGGATGCTGGCCTGCAACAGGGCATGCGAGTGGGAGCAGGCGGGGATATACGGGTGTGGACACCAACTGGAAAAGGAATCTGATATGCTGGCAGCAGTGTGGTGAGTTGCAGGTCCAGTTTTACCTAGGACGTGTGACTGCTCCGTTGGGCCGAACATAGATGGAAAGCTACACCCTAACCTGTGGAGTGTTATTGGCATCATCACACTGTTTGGAATGTAGCTGTCAGCTACTCAACTGTTGGAGGAGTAGCTCAGGAAACTGTTGCATGCTTATATTGTGCACTTTATGGAGAGCCCTTTTCTGTAATGGGCAATAACTTTGTTCTTAACTGACACATGACTCACACAGTCTTTGTTCTTTTTGGATCTAGCTGGTATCTTAGGTCATTCCTCCAATATCCTGTTGTGAGCCAAGGCACTTGTGTTATTTTCCTACTAGGCTGTGTTTAGCTGATTCTGTGGTCACATATTCATGATTTGTGGTAAAAATGGGTTTTGATTCCTACTTACCATGTTACTAGGCCTTAGTAGTGTGTCTTCGTTGATTGTGTATACAACGCTGCACTCCCTGTTAAAATCTTTCTGTAAGCTACTTGTCTGACATGTTACCTATTTATTCCTTGCTAGCCTTGCTTTATTTATTGATGTTTCATACAGAACAGTGTTTAATTCTGCTTATGTATGTGTGTTACATGACATATGACCGCCCCCAGTAGCTGAGTGGTCAGCGCGACAGAATGTCAATCCTAAGGGCCCGGGTGCAATTCCCGGCTGGTTCGGAGATTTTCTCCGCTCAGAGACTGGGTGTTGTGTTGTCCTAATCATCATCATTTCATCCCCATTGACGCGCAAGTCGCCACAGTGGCGTCAAATAGAAAGACTTGCACCCAGCGAATGGTCTACCCTACAGTAGGCTCTAGTCACACGCCACTTACATTTATTTACATGACATATTAACCATTATTTAATACATTGTTTACTGAATTCAAGAGTGAAGCTGGAAAGGGGCCTCATTGTATGCTGTAGTTGGTTTTGTGGCTTTTGTCAGATAATTTTTGCCAATGTAAATTCCTCTTAGACCTGCGGAAAAGTATTTATTTTTGTAAGACATTTGGCCAGCCAGTTCTAGTTTCTTGAACGTAAGACATAAGCAAAACAAGGATAAAGGAATGTAGCTGAATTAAATCTGGTGATACTGACAGAATTATATAAGAAACGAGATACTAAAAGTACCAGCAGTAGATGAGCTTAGATATTTGGACAACAAAATAACTGATGATGTGTGAAGTAGAGAGGACATAAAATGTAGACTGGCAATGCCAAACAAAACTTTTCTGAAGCTGAGAAATTTATTAACATCGAATTTAGATTTAAGTGTTTGGAAGTCTTTTCTGAAAGTATTTGCATGGAGCCTAGCCATGTATGGAAGTGAAAAAGAGACGATAAACAGTTTAGACAAGAATAGAATAGAGGCTTTAGAAATGTGGTGCTACAGAATAATGCTGAAGATCAGAAGGATAGATCATGTAGCTAATAATGAGGTATTGAATAGAACTGGGGAGGAAAGAAATTTGTGGTACAACTTGAGTAAAAGAACAGATCAATTAATACCATACATTCTGAAACTTCAAGGGACCACAAATTTAGTATTGGATGGAAGTGTGGGGGCAGTGGTGTGGCAGGGGGTAAAAATCATAAGAGGGAGCCCAAGAGATGAATACAGTAAACAGATTCAGAAGGATGTAGGTTGCAGCAGTTATTCAGAGATGTAGAAGCTTGCACAGGATACAGTAGCATGGAGAGCTTCATTCAACCAGTCTGAACTGAACACCAAACAACAAGAAGAAGGGAGAAATGATCATCACAATAAACTAAGAGTAGTCAGACCTCACACCGAAAGATTTAAGTGTTCACTTTCCACACACCCTGTGCGATAGTGGAACAGTTGAGAAATAGTCTGCAGGTGGTTCGAGGAACACACTGTCAGACACTCTGGAGGAAACGCCATGGTTCAATTACTCCCATGGCCCAATTATCCCGTGCTTCATGACCCACTGATAACTTCAATTAACGTTCCACTGCAAAATCTCATTTAAGCAATCCAGACATCTGACGTTTTTGAGTTTTCTAAGCGATAATGAATAATGTCTTACACTTTTCAGTGTATATATCACATAATTTTGTCACGAAAAACTTGGATCCTACGTAAAAGGTCTCAATTTTGAGATTATTGTTCTTATTGGTGTAAATAAATCAGAAAGAGCATTTTATCTTCCTCACACTGAGGATTAGGAGACAGTCATAAACAACTAGACAGCAGTCACAACAAAACTGAACAGGTGAATCTGTTATTCCGTTTTTATAAAGTAATATATGCTTCACTGTAAAAAATTGTTTTTATATTTATGAGAAGACTCACATACGAAAAATTCACAACCATTGTCTTTGGGGAAAGCTTTATTTTTACTGGCTTTGGGAAAAATATGGTCCAGGAACCTATCAATAAAATATCGATTGTTAATAAAATGCCGGTATAATAAAATTTGAAGAAAATTGAGTTCTATATCGTTAAAATTCCTACGGTATGAAATATACTGTAATGTCAGTCCCCACTTTTACATTCACTTGCCGTACTTTGTTACGTGTCTCTTTCAGTATAACGAAGGTTCTAAGCGGCCCCTAGATGGTCAACAATATATACGATATTTACCGGGTGCTCAATAAGTGGGATTGAGAGGTTGCGCAATAATATTGAGAACAGTAAATACTACGGAAAAGTATTGCGCTGCCTGGAAATGTGCAATATCCTCGACTCTCTTGTCTGCTATTGCGTTGGGTACACAGATCAAGGAGGTTAGGTTTATTGCCGTCAGGATAATAAATTCAATGCAAGACGAAAGAGCATTATATTAGAGTTCATCAAAATGCATAAATCATTTCCAGCATTATGGGATGATAGGGCAGATGAGTCCAAAAACACTAGTGTAAGAATGATGAATCGTATTGTTTGTTGCTCAGAAAATAGAGGAAACGGCATGAAGGAACGTTCTTTAAAAATTAATTAACGCTAAATTGTGAATAAAAATATATGTAGATAATTATCTCTGTGTATAGATTACTTACCCGAATATAATTCTTTAGTGCACAATATCCCAAATAGTGTAGTCTGTCATGCATAATTTTGATTGTGATTATTGAGATATGGGCGTCTGTCCTGGCGATGCTAATGTATCAAATATTGGACCCACAGAATACTATGACAATCTCTTTTTTCGACCAACGTAATTTTTTGACAAGTTTTTGTGAGTGATCTCCCATGCTCCTTAAATTTTTCATCCACCATTTTTTCTGTTTGCAACAAGGTAAAACAAGTATGACAGCTGCAGCGGCTTCATCGCCCAACATTTTAAATGACAGTATCATTGTAAAATATGGTTGACAATATAACTGACATTTTGACAAAATTATGGGTCACCCTCGGAGAACATCAATAATATTGCACAATATTACTGTGCAATATCACTGACAGTCGTAGGGGTCGCTTAAATAATAGTATTTCTAATTCGTTAAAAATTAACAAGTTTTTTCGAAATTAAGTGCGTAGCCTGTCTCTATTATTCGGTTCCCTTTTTTGGTTTGCAACATAGTTGCACATTTTTATGCATTTATTCCAGTATTATTTGCGGACTCGGCTATTGATCGTACTTCGACATTTGAGGTAGGGGTGTCGCTTTAAAGGAGAGGAGCCAGTAGTAAAAATCAATAGCCGTGTAGGAACTGCCAGCATCGCTAACGTCAAGCTGCAGTTCCGGGCGGTTGCTAGAGAGGAAAGGAACTGTAATAGGTGTTGACTGAAATCCCTTGTCTGGGTAATATATTTTTATCAGCTGCAACGTAAGTACAATATATTTAAATGAGATCACTCACTGATAAAATTTTACCGGTGTTCTGTTGAAAGACACAATACGCCGGTTATGCACGCCCATGGTGACTGCAGTAGTATTAATCTGCGCGAGCCGAATGATATATTACTACACTGTTCGTTTGTAGAGAAATTAACAGCTACTGCTATACTTACGGTAGTTGTTTCGGAATACTATTTATTTTGCGTGCTGGTAGTTTAAATATGAAATGGACTAAGCTTTCGTAATTTCAACAAAGAAATTTTGAAGTTTAGCATTTGTAAGCAACAGTTGTACATTTTAAAGTAAAGTTTGAACAGAAAATATTTAATATCAAACTGAAAAATGTTATCATTTCTGTAAGATGTCGTAGTGTAATAATTTATTGATTCTCAGACGGAACTTGTACATGCGCTTTGCGTATTCGGCACTGATGGCAAGTATTGTTTTTATGATTTGTAATTTATTGTTTTACAGTTATTTCAAGTTTTAATTTATGTGGTATAAAATGGTTGTTAAAATGCCTTAATGTAGGACAGTTCAACAGGGGTGCCGGTAGGGTTCAAACGCCCATTCATTTATGCAGATTTACGATTTTCCGATTCGAACAAATTATAAGAAAGGTAGCAAGATTGATATTTATAAATTCAGTTTCGCTCCATGGAAGTGTGAGTTGGAACCTCTGATGTTCATGTTATATATTGACCCTTAATAAGCAGAATGATTTTTATTACTTAACGGGAAATATGTGTCTGACAGACATGGGAAAAAAAAACAATAAATGTTGCGTTTCGGCCAAGAGATACATAAATATATTAGTACAGTAAACAAACAGAACAGTAATTCATCAAACATATCCCTGTCAGTTAAGGATTCCAATTCATCAATACTTGTGTAATGAAACTCCACAAAAATACATGAATAGTGTAAAGAAAAAAATTAATGTCATGGATAAGCTTTAAATTCAAAAATATAGTTAGTTTATTAATCTAGAGTCAGGTCGTGATATTGTATGCCACAAGTACTGAAATTCAAAAACCTTTTAATCACCATAAAACTATTTTGTTCAGAAGACTATGTAGTTTAATATGCTATAGTCATTTTCCTTTTTAAAAAATTATTAGTGTGATTTTTTTCTCACACATTTAGAAAAAGTAAAATATTTTCTGTCATGGAAGGACATCACATTTTTATTTGTATCACACACATTGATGATCCTGTGACAAAATCTATGTGGGCGCTTAAGTTAGCCCAACAGGAATACATTGGTATTAAAAGACGGAATTTGGTATGTTTATCAAAGACATAAAATTTCCCTCAAAATTGTAAACGTCCTTCCGTAACAAATTGTTGACATAATTTCAATATAACATATAATGAACAGTTAATATAAAATTTTCTTTTCCATAACTTCCTAATATAAGAGTATTATGTTGTCTTCAGTACCATAAATCTACATGAAACAAGCCTATTCAATGAATATTTATTTTGTAAAACTTGTTACGGAAGAACATTTTTTTGTTACCAAATGACATTTGTTATAAATGTCTATTTGAGTTTCCCTCTAAAAATGAAACTAGCCACTCACAGCATGTCTTTATCTAGCTAGCCAATGAAACAATTATGTCAGATGTTTTACCTCCAGTTTTCTGTTCTCTCTCTCTCCATTGTTGTTTAGGTTTCAAGTGGCTGTTCATGTTGGACGTGTAAATTTGCTCGTTATAAACAATTTGAAAGTAAGTATTAGTTTAAAGTAAACAAAGTTTGTTTGTTTATGCATATACAGACAGCCCTGTGTCTGTGTATGTGCGGATGGATATGTGTATGCGTGCGAGTGTATACCTCTCCTTTTTTCCCCCTAAGGTAAGTCTTTCCACTCCCGGGATTGGGATGACTCCTTACCCTCTCCCTTAAAACCCACATCCTTTCGTCTTTCCCTCTTTCCTGATGAAGCAACCTTAGGTTGCGAAAGCTCGAAATTTGTGTGTGTGTTTTTTATTGTGTCCTATCAACATACCAATGCTTTCGTTTGGCAAGTTACAGCATCTTTATATATATATAAAAAAAAATCATTTGACATTCGGGTTACTCAGTCCTTTCATTAACTGCTGACAGTGTCCCAACGGTTGTGTTTTCTGAAAATCAATCATAAAATTTGCAAACGGATTCTTTTAATTACCATTACTTATACACTTTTTACATATTGCTAACTTGACATTCCGGTTACTCAGTCCTTTCATTATCTGCTGACAGTGTCCCAACGAATGTGTCTTCTGAAAATCAATCATAAAAATTGCCAACGGATTCTTTTAATTACCATTACTTATACACTTTTTACATATTGCTAACATATCACCAAAAACAGTCATCCGTATCATTAACTTTATTGACAGATGGTGGAATCATTTGATTAATTGCTCATTTCATATTGCCTTTGTTGCTTCTAACAGTTCCCAAATAATCTTCTCATATTTTTGGCCCACAGCCATTTAATAAAGTTTGAATTATATTTCCACCATTTGACTATACAAACTTCTGTATTTTATATTACTGTCACGATTTCATTCATAAGCCAGTAGCAAATTCAACAATGTTGGGTATTATTAGACTTTATGAAGTGAAGTCATCATCAGAATCTATTGAACTGAGTGATCCAATGTGTAGATAAGTACAAAATCTCTGAAATGTAAGGCAGGTTGGTAGCAAACATATTTTCCACCCATAGAACAATTGAGTCATAGAATGAACATCAATACAGTCGTTACAAGTGCAGTTAACATGGTTGAAAACATACTATGGAAGGTAATAGTTAACTGTTGATGTTCATTCTGTTGTTCTCTGGTTGGAAAACGTGTTTGCTACCTGCCTACGCTACATTTTTATGATTTTGTACATAGGTACACACTAGGACACCCATATCAATAGATCTTGGCAATGACAAGCAGAAAGATATACATGTTCAGTAAACTAGATAAAAAGTCAGTAGTGTCATATCTCGATCAGGAACTTGAAACTTTCAGTACAGGGAAAGAGCATGTAGAGGAACTATGACTCAAGTTTAAAAGAATCCAGTAGATCAATTCATAATGGGAGGGAACCTCCATGGTATATAGTCAGCATAAAGAAATTTCTAAAGAAACAGAGAGTACTGCATAATAAGTGTAAACGAAGCATAGGGCTGTGGATAGAGAGATACTGAATGAAATGCATTTGGCTGTCGAGAGACCAATGTGTAATGCTTTCAAAGACTACTGTAGCAGAATATTGTCAAATGATATTTCACAAAACTCAAAAGACATTCTGATTATATGTAAAGGCTGTTAGTGGCACCAAAGTTAGTGCCCAGTCCCTAGCAAATGAGACAGGAACTGAAATTGAGGGTAGCATAGCGAAAGCTAAAATGCTTAACTCTGTTTTCAAATGTTCCTTTACAAGGAAAACACAATCCTTGTATCACTGAAAGGATGACTGAAAGAAGTATTAGTGTTAATGGTGTTGAGAAACACCAGAAGTTGATCAAAGCTTCAGGGCCCAATGGATTCCCTGTCAGATTCTATACTGAATTTGCAGCTGAGTTAGCCCTTCTTGTAATTAAAATCTATCGTAGATCCCTTGAACAAAAAAACTGTACCTAGTTCTTGGAAAACAGCTCAGGACATGTGAAAGCTTTGGATCAAGGCAGTAAGGTAGATGCAGTATTTCTTGATTTCTGAAAAGGATTTGACTCAGTATCACATCTATGCTTATTGTCAAAAGTATGATCATATAGGGTGTCAAGTGAAATTTGTGACTGGATTGAGGACTTTTCGATAGGGAGTGTGCAGCATGTTATCTCCGATGGAGAGTCATTGTCAGATATAGAAGTAATTTCAGGTATGACCCAGGGAAGTGTGTTGGGACTCTTGCTTTTCATGTTGTATATTAATGACCTTGCAGACAATATGAATTGTAACCTCAGACTTTTTGCAGATGATGCAGTTACCTATAATGAAATACTACCTGAAAGAAGCTGCATAAGTATTTAGTCAGATCTTGATAAGATTTTAAACTGGTACGAAGGTTGGCATCTTGCTTAAAATATTCAGAAATGTAAAATTTTGCACTTATCAGAGTGTGGTACCTATACCATACAGGTCTAACAGGATATTGAACGTACATAGAGAAGGGCAGCATGAATAGTCACAAATTTGTTTGATCTATGGGAGAGTGTCACAGATTAACTATCTCGAGAAAGTCTGTTAACGAAGTTTCAACAACCAGCTTTAAGTTACATCTGTAAGAATATCTACAATCCCCGATGTATCACTCACATAGGGATTGAGAGGCTAAGATTGGGATAACTATTGCATGCACATAGGCATTCAGTCATTCTTCCTGTGCTCCATATGTGAACAGAACAGGAAGAAACCCTAATGACTGGTACAATGGAATATAACCTCTGCCATGCTCCTCACAGTTTGCAGAATGTAGATGTAGACGTAGAACGAAGTGTAATTATATCGAGTGGTGTTGTACTACTAAGGCCAAAATTGATAGTAATATAAAATAAAGAATTTTGTACAGTGAATAGGTGGAAATGTCATTCAAACAGTTGCCAAATTCTCTGTCATATGATGCATAAATTTTATCACTTTCAGCCATTGCAGCTTTTGTCTTTTGTGTGTGATCAGAATCCAATAACTTAGAAAATGACTATACAGAGACTGCAAGACTTACAGAAAAATGACACACATCAGTGGACAGAGCAGCTCTCCGAGTTGTCATATGTACCATTGCAGAATGTGTCACTAGTGTGTCAGAACATGGAGTATAATGGAGCGATGCATGAATATTGTGCCCTTGAACTCTGTCAACTGTGACAGTTTGTACCAGATATCAGATAAAAGCTCCAAGAGACAAAACAGTCCATAGGTGGTACAACACATTCTGCGAGAATGACTGGATAGGTGCACAGAAAAAAAGGCTGGCCAAGACAATCACTAGAGAAGGTGGAGTGTGAGCCGTATTCACTTATCAGGAGCCCAAAGAAATCACTCACACATGTAAGTAGAGTACTGCAACCACTAGAGTCAATTACCTGTGATACACGTCTATGTGTAAAACCATACTGGCTGAAGATATCACATGCACTGACTACTCAAGAGAATGAAGTTCTTTCACTTTTGCAGTAAATTACAGTGTATGCTGAAGGAAGACAATGTTTCACAGAAGTTGGTTTTCAGTGTTGGACCCACGTTTCATGTGTCTGGATTTTCTTTCAGTTGTTTGTGACACTTTCAATGCCGAGTTGTATCGTTGATGGATTATGTCCCGCATGACTCTTTTTCAGTGGCCTCCATGGTTATGTGACTTAACTGCAATGTGATTTCATCATAAGGGATCATCTCAAAGGTAATGTGTTCTTTGCCCCACTGTCACTTAATTTGGAAGACTTGTAAGAAAAGATAATTAATAGACTAATGGTTCCTGATATTGACTGTGATATGTTGGGACATTTATGGCAAGAGTTTGACTATCGTAGTTATACTGGGCTAGTCACAAATGTTGCCGATATTGAGCTGTTATAATGTGAGTTAAAAACTTGAAGAAGTGCTCTATCCACTGATATGTGCCTATTTTCTGTATGTGTTGTAGTTTTCATGCTGTCATTTTCTGAAACCTTGGAGGTACTAATGAACAATACTGAATTTCACATAACTTGCAGAAAATTCTGTTGCATTACTGTGGAATGTACTTAGATAACAGACCTTGCACAACATCACACAAATTAAAAACAGAAATATCAGTACTGTTTCTAAAGCTACTGTAGTGAAGTGCAAATTTATTTTGTAGACATTATTCGTAGCATTACTACTCAAGTGACAAACATTTCTAATATATGTTGACAAAATTTGCTTGTGTAATCCTGATACCTTAATTGTGAAATGCATTTAAATTCAATATTTATTTCTTACTTAATAAATATGATCATGATCGCATTTAAATTGTTAATTTTTATTTTTTAGGTGACTAGTTTTGATCTTCTAAGAGATCATCAGATCTACATTCCTACTGTCATCAAGGAATGTAGATCTGATGATGATCCCTCAGAAGATTGAAACTGGTCATCTAAAAAATAGAAATTAACAACTTACATTCAATCATGACTTGTTTATTAAATTAGTTATAATATTAATAGTATGTTTTTGGCAGATAATATTGGAACTGGATTCTTGTATTCAGTAAGTGAATGTAAGAATTATTAGTTGTCATAAATATGAATGTGAATATTGTTCTCTCAAGTACTGGATTTGATTTAAACATGTGATGTTGTCCAGTGCATTTTACTGCATTGTACCAAGAAGACAAAATAAATAATGAGAATTGCACAAGTAAGTCTTTGAAATCTTGATGATATATTCTCTAAATAGACATACATTTGTTACATAAGTGGAGAATATAACAAGTTAGTATTCGTTTTGCAAGCTCAGATATTTGAAGCAAAAATTAAGGCTAATAATCCATAACATAGAACAATAGCACCTAGTGGATAATTGCTGCAAATGGTAAGTTTGAAATAGGCCTGAAGAAACACAGTCATCAATTTCAGGGTTTTACAACTGACAGTTCCTTCACGGGGGTTAAGTGGTCAGATAGGTAAAGTTAAACTTTTAAAATATGGCATTTTGACTCTGGACTAGTGGGTGAAACGTTATGATAGTTTGAGCATCCCATCTCTCATAAGTTCAGTCACTGAGGTGTTGAACTCAGACTGTGCTGCTTTACTTGTAATGAATGTATCAAGATGATGTCTGCTTAGTTTAGACACCATACATACCTTAGTAAGTAGTCTCATTTTATAACAGACATCATTTAAAAACTGAAGCTGAAAAGGAAAATACTGCTCACTCTGAGACCATACAACAAGTTAATTAGAAAGTAGCGAGAAGAAAGACAAGTCACTTGCTTCACAGAAGAGACACTGAAAAGCAAGTGAACACCTTCTCGACATGTTAGTTACCCTGTTTGGCTGTCAACCCTTTTTATGTACCTATCCACTGCAAATATGTCTGCTGTTTAGTCAGTAAGTGTTTCTCCTGTTGCTGTCCCCATGGAATACTTGTAGATAATTGAAGGAGTAAAGATGAAACAATTCATTAAATAGTTGAGGTGTTGAGTTGTTGATAGGCACATAAACAACATGAAGAATGTTGATAGTTTTCAGATGAATCCTTCTTCAGCACTGCAAAGCGCGCGCACACACACACACACACACACACACACACACACACACACACACCTAGGCAACTGTAGCTGTACAGGTATATGCATGTATAATCTGTAGTTCTGGAGAAGGAATTGTCTGAAAGCTAAGAAAGTACTCAGTCGTGCTTATATGCATATCAATAAGCCAGCATTTCAACTATTCAGTGCTTTGTTGCCATCACTCCTTAAATTATTCCTAAGGAGAAAGCCCTGTAATTCCTGTAGGCCTTTGTTTTGAGATATGAGCTGCATTGTATCAACTCTTAGATGTTGAGTAAAATACTTTAATAACTTTGTGTTACTGTGACTTTGCATTTATAGGAAAAGTTTATGTGTAGTATCTTTTCATTATTTTGACAGGCTTGAAGGACCATCAGCATGTAATAAGTTAATGAAGATCACCTCGAACAAATACAGAGTGGGAATTGAAGAACCTGAGTAAACCGAAACATATGATGGGAGTTTAGTGCAGACAAGGAGAATCGTTATCTGGCAGGATGCACTGCCAAATGTAAGCTCAGATCAGCCTCCTGACTACTGATGAATATTTCAAGATAATATTTGGATATTTTAGACATAATACCTGCAAATACAAACTCTGGGAAATCCAGGATGGAATAAGGATGGTATTATGAAAAGAATAGATTGCTACTCACCATTTAGAGGAGATGCTTAGTTGAAGACAGTTGTAACAAAAAGGTTGCTATATATCAAACAGTGGAATATCCAGGATAGAATATAGCACTATTGTGAAAAGGAAAGTTGACACTCACCATGTAGCAGAAATTCTGAGTTGCAGATAGGCACAGCAAAAAGACTGTCACAAATACATATACATTTAAATTTTGCTATACATTTGAGGTTTTAGCCAAAAGGCCTTTGTGTATAGTAGAAAACACACATGCTTGCACATAAGCACAACTCTCACACTTTATCTGTCCACTGAGGTGACTGTGTGCAGCAGTCTCTGGATGGTGGGGTAAGCAGGAGACTGGGATGTAGAAGGGGAGGGATAACAGGGTAGGTGTGGGAGAAATTTTAGTGCTGCTTTTGGGAGCATGCAGGAGTGCAATGGGGACAGGGTAGGGCTGTTAGGTGGAGTGTCACCTGTCAAATCACAGTTCTTCACCAGTACTAACCAACAGAGTTTGTCTCCCTTATTCTCACTCCCCCTCCACTCAATCCTCTGTCCCTCTTTCTTGTTATCTTGACTTCTACCAGTATTTGTGAAAGGAGAAAATATCATCTCTTAGATGCTGAATGAAATATTGCTAAGAAATTCTTATTATAATATCTCTCCTGTTATACAGAAAGTTTATGCATAGTGATTTTTGTTATTTTTTGCAGGCCTGAAGAGGATATCAGCATAATTTTCCAAGATGAAAACAGGTTAAAAACAGAAGAATCTGGTAGAGAGAAGTTTATGATGGGACTTTGTGCAGACATGACAGACGTTTTTTTTTTCTTTGGGAAGCGGGGCAGAAACTTCACGGAGCGTACTGCACACAATTCAGAGACTCACAGAAAATGTAACATAAGTGCCATAAATAAATAAATATAAGCATTAGACTGAATAAATTTTTCAAACAGAGCATACTTTCTGGTACATTATACTTTTGAGAGTGATATTTATTGAGAGATTCAATTCTGATAATGCTTGCTAGTGCCATTAAATAAATACAGATTGTGTCATAATTAATAGCAAACACTGACATGGGTGAAAGTAGGTTATAAGAGTAACAAAAATGCACCACTGACTTCAGTCTGAAGTATTGTTCTAAATTGGAGATGAGTGACATATATGAAAAGTAAATTGTAAGAAACAAGTGATTTGTAAAATACAGCTGGAAATTCAAGAGTAAATGTATGCTGTGATATCAGTCTCAATAAGTATCAGAGAGAAAATATTGAACTTGAGGCAAGAAAGACAGACAGTATGAAACAAACGAATTAAACAGAACATAAAGTCAGGAAAATCTAAATGTGAGAAAGGGACACATTCATCTTTGCTGTTTTAGGGATGTATTTCAAATGGTTATGAAGTGGAGCAGTCGATGAAATTCCAGTACACATGTTAGAGATGGGATGATGAATGTATCATTTTAGACAATGGGGCTTATTTTTCTCTCAACATGATAGATCTACAGTATTATTCTGTGTATGATACCTATAAAAGGAGCAAAGTAAAATGTGATACTAAAGGACATTGATTGATTTAGACTTCTGATATAGAATCATGACACTGTTTGTTAGAGGTAATCGTCAACATTAAGTCCTTCTCAGTGTACAAAAATTTACATGTCCCAAAATCAACTCCGTGCTGAACATGAATAAATAGTTTCTTATATTGAAGAGGGGAAAGTAAAACAATAAATAACAAAGCTGGCAATTGTAGTTCATCCAGAATGAAGAGCTATAAAATACGTGAAAGAAAGGCTACACAGAAAATGTGGGGGCACGGTGAAAATTGCATGTGTTTGCTATGAGAAACCGTCTCTCATATGTCAAAAATGCGCATTCTATTGGACACTTTAGATTAATGCACCTTTCCAAATATTTACTGCTGATTAAATTCCACCTGTGAAGAGCATATCTGGAAGATCTGAAAAATATGTACCTTGGCGCCCACTCATTTGACTCGGAAATTTCTTTAAATACAAGGAAAAGTTGAAGTCCACAAGTGCCAGATCTGATGGATTTCCCTTTGTTTTTTACTTCAAGTCTTCGGTTTTCCCACTGCCAAAGCATCTTTTAATGTGTTGATGAAATATGATTTCTTTCTTTACCAAAAAATACTTTAGCAATATTTGCCGATCTTTATCGTTTGCAGAATAATCAGTAAGAGGAGTTTCTCTTAAAGTCCAGGAAACATTCACCATAACATTGTTTCACTGACTGCACCTATTTTTTCTGCAGAGCCATCAATTTCCGTGCACTGATTGTATTTCTGATTCATTTCCAGCACGACATGTGAACCCAGACCTCGTCCAGAATTTAGTAAATGTGGTATGCATCTTGCTTATTCGTAGTTCATACTTCATGTAAAGTATAATGTACTCTCTCTTCGACCAAGCCTATGGCATTACCTATTTCATACATATTTAATCACATATCATCGAGGACTGTATTGTGGACTTCATGAAGATTTTTGTTTGTGGTTGCAATTTTGGGATATGCTTCACATGGAAGTATAGCCACAGTTGAGTTCACTTCATAGTTGCAGAAGGCGAAGTGGAACTGTTATGCCTTTCCACCAACTTTGAATGAATATCTGTTATAATACACATCCCAAAACAAGTAATTTTACACTGACTCCCTTGCAGTTTATCCTTTTGAATGAAACTCAAACAATACAGCTAGTTTTTTAAAATGCTGTAAACAAAACTACTGTGTAAAACAAGTTGATCTTTCATTTATATTATGGGACAACAAGTACCACTACAGTAAAAACTAAATTTCATTGGTAACAGTACTGTTTATGTGTCGGCATTGAAACTTTTCACCTTGCCCTCATACCAAAGAAAGTACATACGGAGTTTATCTATTATTGTAGAGAACAAATCTATTTAATTGGAGCTTGAATAAGATATCGTGTTGAAATATGAGGTGACAAACTCTGTGCTGTAGTAGAGTATATTCACGAATTATTTTAGTCCACGATAGATTACTGTGGACAAAGAGGTGTTAGTATTATGCTAGTTGACTATCTAAATTGTGTTTTGCCAAAATCGTTTCATAACCCTTCAACATGCTCACAATGAATTGCACATTGGTGCAAGTGGGACATCAGCAGGTGCCAAATATTTATGTTGTGACTATTTTGTGTGAAATGAAAACACGAATGACACTTGGTTAATACACTTAGCTCAAAAGATTTTTGTACCAGTACATATACCCAACAGCTTTCTTGGACTAACAATTGACAGCTGAAGATTACGTGAGATTTTAGAAGTGTGGATGAAATATGTTTAAGAAGTTGTAACGGGTTTGTTTCCACATTTCTACAGAAATGAAAAGTCATCAAACCACTATAGACCAGGGTTTAGAATTGTGAAAGGCTCTGAGAACAAGTGACAATTTTATTGCATGTGTCTGAAGCCACCTTAAATTTGTAAACCTTTGTTCCAGTTTCTGTGATATATTCTTATATTTACTTTTATTTTTCCTGTGTTTCATACATGGTAATGGTGGTACTTCATTTAATTTACTCTAAAACAACAGATATTTTTTATTTTTATCCATGGGCCAAAGACTGTTTTGTACTGCATGAATATCAAAGGTAGTTATGAATTTCAGCCCACAGTAACTACTTGAGTTGTTGGAAGTTGTTAGTTTTAATTTTGCTGATATTTTGATTTAAGATGATGTAAAAAAGGAAACCAAAGTTGCTAAATACTACCTGAAGTTGTTCTCAGTATTAATTCTCCAAAGTTGTTCTCAGTATTAACTTTGCATTTGTAGTTTTCAAAAGAACTGCTTTGTGATTTATATTCATTACCACAGTAACCTACATTAAAGCACAAAATTGCTGCATGGAGTTAAGTGGGAAGGAAGTTTAACTTATTACTGCTTTTCGAATCAGTTTATAAATTTGATGCATCTATATACTGTTTGAGTGAAATTAAAATAGCACAAAGTACAGCAGTTTTGTGCTGAGACTATTGAAATAACTATCCAGTTTCTTTATTGGAGAAAGTGATATCAACAGCTTTTTGCGAATGGCGTCTTGTCAGCAGACTGACTTACTACACCAACCTGATGGAAGCACATGTACATAAAAACAAAAGGAATAGTAGTTTTGTGGAACCAGAGTTACCTTCATGCAACAAAACAGAGGAAAATATTGGAGGAAGTTACTATATTTGGGACAAAATAATGAGGTCATCCAAGATCCCACAAGGGAAAAACAACACAATGGTACAAGAAGAAGATCAACTGTGAAATGCTATCAACAGACATTTTTACTTGCTCTGCATCATTTTCATGAGTCCTGCCATGCATGTAGCCTCAGGTTGACAGCAACTGCTCTTGTTTTCTTTTCTCTTGCACTTTCTGTCTGCCCTTGATTTGCTTGTCCTTACTGTATCTTTAATTTTCAGTGTCATTACTTCAATTGTTTTATTTCCTTTGGCAGATTCTTTTTCCATTCAGTTTTCCTCTCTGTTGTTTTTGCTCTGCTTCAAATTATAGCCTGCTCACTATGATGTATACCACTTACAATTTTTTACAGTCATGTCAGTTGCTGAATAGTCATCATTTTAATATTTCCTTGTTCTGTTTTGTCTTTCTTGGCTCAATGAATTCCTGTGTGCTCCCTGAACAGTCCTGTTCTGCCCTTCCTTTTTTGGTGAATGGCGGAAACTCTTGTTTATTTGTTCCTGCTGGCGTGGGGTAAGTAGAAGTTTTTGAAAAATAATTATTTGTATTTTCATTTTAAAAATACACTTTTTTATATGTATTCTAACTGCAGTAATTAATACAAATTGCCTCTAGTGGGACACACAAACTGCTATTAGATCAAGGACTGTTCCTTGCATGTTATAGTTGTCAGGCAAGAAATTGAAACCCATATAATCAAAAGCAACTTTTGGGGCCAGGAAGACGACACTGACAGTTTGCTTTTCAGTTGTTATGCCTTGAATTGTAGATGATCCCATTTAAAAATATTTGGCAACTTGTACTATCCCTTAAACATATTTATTTTATGAAAATGCAGGTAGCAGAAAATGACTTCATTGTTCTTTATTTAGTTGCTTGTGGTTCAGTTTCATATTTGAGTTAGTGGCTCAGTGTCATAGAATGTATTGTATATGATACAAGTAATGTACTGAGGGAAAACAAATAATAATTAACATGAAATTATAATATGCCAATTTAATTTGCCACTTGATGTTGGGGCTCTTGAGTGAAAAGAAGGACATTATTTTTTCCTACACTCATATCGTCTCTCAGGCAGAGTTCCCAGTTACAGTTGCATATCATACAAAGTTATCCTTCATTTTGCAAGTCTCAGTAATGAATGTCAGTCATGAGCTATTAGTAGGAGCCATTCTGCAATCACCTGGAACAATTTGGGAAGACTATTTAAATATCCAAATCAGAATAGATGGGACAGATAAGGAGATCCTAATGCTCATAAATGAACAGCTTTCAGACTTACCTGGATATTTTAACGACTTGCCATTTAACAAAGGCACGGGCAACCTTTGGTGACCTGCAGGCGTGATTCACGTCCGTGAGCTTTGGGGCCCCTCATCACACGAAGTGACAGCAGTACTCGAAGCACATAAAGTCAAAACTATAGTGTTCCGTGATGTTTATGGAGCAACACATCAATATGAATAACACCGCTTTCCCAACACATCACGAGTTTTTAAGAGTAAATGCTTTTTATTTTCACGCCACGTTTGTACATTTACATTTATTCGTGTGTCAGGAATGATTTTTTAGTTAAAATTGGCACATTTTGCCAGTAGTTGAAAAGTCTTGTACCATTTTTGCCCACTAGCATTGTTTGCATTCTATCCGAGTAAAGCATAGATATAAGCAAAAAATAATGTGTGTGTTGTCAGCACTGATTCAGAGGTGAAAATACTCCTCCCTGCATCCCTTCAAGGTAGTGAATGTTTCCCCCACACTCTGCAAGCACATGAGCACTTGTGTCATAACTTTTCACTCAGACTGGCAACGTGTTTCCCTTTGTTGATCAAATCTGGTGTTGGTAGAATGCAATTGTGCATACACAGAGTAAGGAAAACTTGCTCTTGTCTGTGCTATGAGTCGCAAACTGTAGGCAAGTCGTGTGTTTGTGGAAATACCCAAAAATGCATCCCGGACAGAGTACAGTGCGAATACCGGGCTCTCTCCCTGACAAATTTATTCCGCGAGCTGAATTGAAACCGATCATGGGGCAGATCGAGCCTGCCGGCCACCGGTTGCCAGACATTATTTAACACAGGAACATACAAACCAGAAGTATTTATATAAATTAATGTATGCTTTTCTATTCATTCCAGTGAATTACTACCCCATAACATAGTTTATTTGATCTACAAAGATCCTGCTGCAAATAGTTGTCTGTCAGGGAAAAGCCGTCAACTTGGATTTGGAAACGTGATGTATGCTGCAGAGTGCTGTACACATTTCTGAATAACAGATAGTGTGTGTTCCCATCGTAAAGATGATCCCTCTACCTTGTGTCCACTGAATAGATGTTGTTGTAGCTTTTAAACAGGTTCATGTTTCAGTGAAAAACCTCGTAAGCAGTTAGATGTCTTATAAGTTCAGTACGCAAATTTCTAGTGTGTTAAACTAGGTGCATGAGGTCCATGAACTAAGGCAGTATATTGTACCATAGTATATCCAGGGCTGGGCCCCTGAATATTTGCAGACCAAACTCACGAATGTGCTTTGTGAGGCCAGGAACGGCAGTTGCTTTGTCTTGAGAGGTTGTTTGCCAACAGAAGTTTGTCTGTGCAGTTTACTGCCAGGCCTGTCACAGCCTCACAGCATCTGGGGGGAGGGGGGGACAATCCGTACCGATTTTTGGCCCATTGCAGGAGGCTTGGTGGTAAACAGCAGAGTGAATCTTCTGTTGACAAACAACCTCCAGAGGTAAAGCAGGTGCCATACATGGCCCATAAAGCACATCTGTGAATGTGGTGCCCAAATATTCAGGGGCCCAGCCCTGCATATACTTAATGTTCTGTAGCCTTCTGGATCAATAATGTTCCCCCCCCCCCCTTCCCTCCCTCCCTCCCTCTCCCTCCCCCCCCCCCCCCTCTCTCTCTCTCTCTCTCTCTCTCTCTCTCTCTCTCTCTCTCTCCCTCCCTCCTCCCCCTCCCCCTCCCCTTCCCCCCCTCCCTCCCTCCCTCCCTCCCTCCCTCCACACACCTCCCCCCCTCATACACACACACACACACACACACACACACACACACACACACACACACACACACACACACAGACATTGGACTGAGTTGTTCCATAATACAGGCCATTTAAAAAGATTCATCCAGTTTCACAAAGTTGTATATCTTCCACATGATTGAAGACAGAAACTTGGGTAAATTTTAACTTATGCATCGAAACTAAAAGCTTACTTTGTCACCAGTTGTAAACAGCCAGTTCAAGTGATTACCAATAGGGATCTCTCTGGTGCAGTTGCTCAGTCACTTGTAGGTTGTTACCAGGTGTTTGTCGAGTTAATATTGCAAGAAAACAAAATTGAGTGAACTGTGGTGCCATGAAGCAACAGCAGTGAATACAGAAACTCCGGATATGCTTGCAAAAATATGGGACAACTTTCACTATCATTTGGATGTTTGTTGCACATCAAGTAGAGGACACATTGAATGTTTGTGAAAGGTAATGAGAACTATGATCCTAAACGTAATTGTAAAAAGCACCTCAGGTTTGAATGTACATGAATGTAGAAAAGATACCCTTGTAAAATTGGATGGGGCTTTCGAAAATATAAACTTAACAGTCTTAAGCATCAAGTAAAATTCACTCCAAGTTTCTATCTTCATTCATGGAGAAGATATAGTCGAGTGAAATCAGATGAATATTTTTGAAGCATGTGATCCACTGTAACATCAAGCAATGAAAGCATTCAAAGTAAATGATATTCAGTATACCACTGAAGCTGTCTATGAACAACATTCTAATCGTAAGGATAGTTGAATTTTGATCTTGCAGGGCATTGTGAATGTGTTTATTCCGTCGTAGCTTCCGTCTTCCCCCACCCCCCACCTCCCGCCCACCCCCATTTTTGGAGATTTTGTGTTTTCTACTTCATTAATTGTGCTATATTTTAAGAAATTTGATTAAATGAATAAAAGAAGCTGTCTCAGTAGAGAACTTTAAATCAGAGTTGACAGTGGATGTAGGATCAAGCAAAATTTTCCAAATAACTGTAGGTCAGAAACGTACAGTCATGGAGCTATGGCCACAAAACAGCAGCCAGTTGGCAAGAAGCACGTGGAAGTATGTGTATTTAGCTTTTTGTACCACCTGGTACTTGTTAAGAACAACAGAAATGATATCAATATAAGCAATATAAAGAATATGTAGATCGCTATTCACTGTAAAGATGACCTTTTTGAGCTGCTGACAGACACAACGAAAATACTGTTACACATTTAGCATTTGGTCAGAGCCTTCTTCGGGCGAGGGAGACACACACACACACACACACACACACACACACACACACACACACAAAAGCAAGCACTCCTCACGCACACATGACTGCCATCTCTGGCAGCTTGCAGCAGAATACAACTGTCATGTTAAATGGAAGCAGTAGTTTGGTAGGGATGAGGATGGAGATAGGGAAGGGAAGAGGGAGGGATAGCAGGGTACGCGTGGGCTGAGAGAAGCATGTCATCTGGTGGAGTGTGTAAGATCTAGGACATATAACAGTGGCTGCCACCACTCACTGCCTCAGGGTGCTGAGAGGCCAGGAAAATGAGGGGTGGGGGGGGGGGGGGGGAGAGCAGAAAAGGAGAGGAGTTGGAAAGGTGAAAGAGAGGCCCGTCCATTGGCAGAGGGTGGCACATAAAGAGGGTGAGAGGATGTTAACAGGGAGAAGATAGGACAGAGAGGGCAGAAACTGTTGGGTGGAAGGTATGGAGACAGTAGATTACCTTAGATTCAGGTTGGGGTAAGTTTTGGAGCACAGAATGTGTTGTAAGTATATCTCCCATCTGCAAGGTTCACAAAAGCTGGTGATGGGGGGGGGGGGGGGGGATCCAGATGGTGCAGATTGTGAATCCGCCATTGAAGTCAAGCAGGTTATATTCAACTGCATGTTGTGACACAAGGTGGTCTTCCTTGCTCTTTGAACAATTTGGTAGTGGCCTTTCATACTGGTGGACAGTGGTTGGTAGTCACAGCAGTATAAAAAGTTGTGCAATGATTGCAGCAGAACTGCTATGTGACATGACAGCTTTCACAAGTGGCATGGCTCCGATGGGTTTGGGATAAGTGTCTGACAGGACTGGACTAGGAGGGAGCTGGGTGGGTGAATTGGGCAGGTCTTGCTCCTGGGTCTTAATAGGCACGTGATCCCTCTGGCAAGGAGTGGAATTGGGACTGGCATAGGGATGGACTAGGATGTGCGGAGAGGGTGGGTGGGCGACAGGCAGAAAGGATCTTGGGTAGAATGTTCCTCATTTCAGGGCATCATGACGAAGGGTGTGGTTCAGTTGTTCTAATATGGGTTTTTATTGGGTAACAAAGGGGGCACTCCTTTGTAGCTGGTTCATGGGGTGTGGTAAGGAGGATTGGGGATGTGTGTGTGTGTGTGTGTGGGGGGGGGGGGGGGCAGGGGGGGGGGGATGGCATGGCGTGGCATATCTGTTAGCAAACTTGATGGGGGGGGGGGGGGGGGATTGTTCCTCTCTCTGAATTCCCCGGGTACACCCTCAGCATATTGAGCAAGAGAGTTCTTATCACTGCAGATGTCATCCAAAACATTCTGGACTGAAATAGCTTGTTCAGGGCTTTGGTCACCTATCACCAAACCCTATATCCCTATGGAAGAGTACGGTGCAAGACTTGCCCAGCTCACCCACCCAGCACTTTTCCACAGCAGTCCTGTCACAGGCTTATCCTATCTCATCAGATACTGGGCCATCTGTGGAAACAGTCACGGTATACACTAGCTCTGTTTCTGTCATTTCATATCTTTTTATATGGTATAACTACCAACCAACTGTCCACCAGGATGAATGTCTACCATCAAACTGTGGCCAAGAGCAAAGTAGACCACACTATGGCACAACATGCAGCTAAACGTAACATGATTGATTTCTATGGCTGCTTCACAACCTGGACCACTTGAATACCTCCTTTCTCCACCAGCTTTTCTGAACTACACAGATGGGAGTTATTCTTACATGTTCTCCACTCCCAAAATTATTGAGCCACAATCTGGAGTAAGCTACTGTCGCCACACCTTCCAACTGACAGTTTCTGCCCCATCTCTGCTATCGGCTCCTCCCTATTCAAATCCCCTCAATCTCTTTGTGTGCTGCCCTGTGCCAATGTGTCCACCCATCTTTCCCCTTCCCTGCTCCTCTCTTTCTTTGCCCCCCCCCTCCTCTCTTTCTCTGCCCCCCCCCCCCCTCCACTCTTTCTCTGCCCCCCCTCTCCTCTCCTTCTCCGCCCCACCTCCTCTACCCTCCCCATGCCCCACAGCCTCCCGATGCTCTACCTGGTGGCAATCCTGCAAAGACTGTTAGTTCCTGCACACTCCACCAAATAGTGCTCTTCCCTCCTCTTACCTGTAACCTGCTATCCCTTCCGCACCCCCTCCAAGTCACAGCTTCCGTTCAATGTGACAATAGCATTCCAGTCTGAGCTGGCAGAGTTGGGTGTGTGTGAGGTGTGCTTGTGTGAATCAATGTGTGTGCGATTCCTTTTGTGAAAATGACTTTGGCCAAAAGCTAAATGTGTAACAGAATTTTTGTTGAGCCTATCTGCAACTACACTATGAGTACTTAAATGCCATTAATTTACCAAGTACATAAACTTTACTACTGGAAATGGCACTACAGTGCAGTAGTTGGCATAATGTGCAGTGTTCTTACTGAAATTTAAATACCATGTGCTACAATTTTTGCTAGCAAATAGCTAAGACGAATGAACATTTGTTGCAACATGCAGTTCAGTAACTGTAAAATTAAGAAAAAAATAAATTGAAACTTACTGGTAGATGCAAACGGTTGCTAGTTTGAAACTTGAATCCATAATGTAGGAAGATTCCAAGATGAAGTCCTGGTCCACAACACTGTTTTAATCAGCTAGGAAGTTTCAGAACAGTTCATATTCAGCAATAGATTGAAATAGTCATTCTGAAAAAATAAAATTATTTAAAACACTTTTGCAACTATGTTCTGAAATGAATTGGGTGGGCTGAAGGAGGTGAATCAATGAAGATGCAATGACATCAGAGCAGACTGTTCAGATATACTGACCTTCAATGTAACGAATACAACAGTTGAAAATTTGTGCCAGCCTGGGACGCAGACCCAGATATCCTACATGTTGCAAGCAGATGCCTTTTCCATTAGGCTTAACATGCTTCTAGGACTGACTGACTTTTATTGTAACTGATGTTTCCATCTGTTGTTTCTGAACGCTATTGCCAGAGGTGGAAATAGCACCATTTGGGGAACATTCAGTGAAGGACCATGACTTGTCCTGCCACCAGGGATTTAACGGTAATGAAATGAATGGACTGATAGGGATTAAATCAGTGAAGATGCAGTGACATCAAATAGTGGGATAGTTTCAATAATACAACCAATAACCTGTGACTGCCTTTTGTTTCTTTCCTTCTTTCTTTTTTTGGTTGTTAAATTTTTAACTGATGAGAAATTGCCGTATACTTAACAACAAGCAGTTAACTTTTGTTTTTCATCTGCATTGATTAGTTAACCCCTACAGCAGCAATTATTCATTATTTTAAATGAATGATTATTGTTATTACATTAGAATTTATTGACATTTAATAGTTTCCTTTTGAAATGTAAGCAGTAATGTTATCTTGTATAATTAATTAATAAATTGTTGTTATCTGTTGTTTTGATGCTCTTTAGAACAGATTCTCCCTCCCTTCTTTGAACACCATTCCTTTTCATATTGTTTCAGTGGCACATCCAGGAAAGGATGTTCGCCAGTTTCCCAACTTTCAGGAACTGATCAGTTGTGTACATAAAAGGAACTTCAGATATAGTCAGTGCCTTCTTTTAATTGCTGATAAATCCTTTGTAATATAATTTTTAACTTTCTCAAGTTACATTAATTTCTTTTGATATTTGTTCACATTTAGACTAATGAATGATAATTAATTTGGCAATTTTTTGCACATTTGTTAAGATCCAGAAGATGTGTATCAACTTCAGAGGAGAGAGTAAAATTACTTTCTTAAGGTATCAACTGACTGTAAACTGAACATAAAAAGTAAGCAAACATTATCAATTATAAAATTCTTTTAATGAGTAGGAAGCTAAAAAGATGTTATCAACTGATGAGTCTGCAAATCAAATTGCAAGAACAACAATGTACATAGTTGTATTTTGGTACTTTTGCATCCACTGTATCTCTTCTTTTGTAACATATAGTACATGTTGCTTTATTAAGAAACAGAAATGTGCTAATTTTTAATGATAATGTATTTGTGTCTTAGGTCATGTATTCTACCTGGCAGACAAGGCAAGAATGGTGAATCATCCCTTCTGCAGCTGTACAGGCCTGCACTACATTTTGATTTCCACAATAACAATACTGATTTATTCTTTTTGAGTATTTGTGTGCAAAAATATTTTCAGTTACTTAAAGAATATTCTCTGAAAACCAAATTAAAATTTGTCTTTCACTCACACCATAAAACAAAGTTCATATTTATTGTCTTAATCTTGGAAAATAAAATATTACAATTGCTTAATTAGCTCATTATTTTATTAAGATTGTATGAGCAAGACTTATGTAAATTCATATATCACATATGAGTTAATGTCTGCTAAAAATTCTCAGATGTTCTTAGTAATTAAAACTGAATCTTGAACTTTCTAAATCACAAATTTCATAGCTGATGAGAAATGAAAGGAAAAACATGTTAAAATGGAAAATAATAGATGAGAGAACTTGTACATCCATCTCAGTGTGTACTTATGTGGGCCCAGGAAATCCGTGAAGTGCCCCTGGCATTAGATGCCATCCTTGGTGTAAAGCCTTCACTTTTGTCACCTTCACATGTATTATCTTGTACTGTCCACTATCTGTATCATTCTGGGAGAAGAAATCTGAAAGTTCAATATTCTATATTTTATTTAAGAATATCTGTGGCCTTGCTTGTCATATGTGCATGAGCTCTTTAAGTATAGCTACACATATTTGAAATGTGTATCATGAATGAACTTTTAAAAGGCTTTGTATAACTTTTCTCCGTAAGATAATTATCATCTTAAATATTAATGCTGCATATATCTGGCTATTCATAATATTCTTTACCATTAAATTCTGTCATTTAATTGAATCCTATGATAAGAATTTACAGAAAAAATTGTTTTGTTGTTGTAGGTCAAAATGCGTCTCTGCCTTCTCAGCAGCATCTTAACATGTATTTACATGTTACTGTCCTGTTCATCTCTGCCGAGTGTCACCTGTTATCGTCAGAAAGTCATTGACTCCGAGTACATGCCTCCTGCTTCAGGCTTTAGGGTGTGGGAAAACCGGTATGCAGTTGAGCCAAGTTGCGAGGAGCTGCGAGCAATGTGGCATTTCTCAAAGAGGCAGTCCCGTGCTTCAGAAATCACCAATGAGGTACCAACATACAGAGATCCTCTGGCGTATAATGTATGGGAACCTTATGCGCGCTCTAGGAGCATTGGTGGTGGTGTGCTCACTCGACCAGGGCGGGGCCACATTTATGGAAAAGTTGTTTATGCAATGCCTGGGTCTGTCACCTACCAGTCTCGACCAGAGAGATTCCGTGCATTTGAGGAGGTGGCAAAGATGCTTGTCAGTTCACGAAGAGGTGTGCCACAGAGGAAAGTCACAGCCTTCCGTTACTCTCGTGGTCGGGTTCCGTACCAGGATATCCCTGCTCAGTAAGAAATAATTAATGTCTGGTGTCTGAAATATGTAGATGTTAGTTACAACTGTTTTTACTGCTACTAGGGACTCAAAGAGCTGGAGCTGTCTTGTTATTTTTCTTCTGCGTGTAGTTATTATGAATAATTTTTTGTACATGCTTTCAGCGTTTCACTAAATTGTTTATTTGAACTTCTCCTGAGTTAACTGCAGCTTACATTTTATGGAGTAAAAGTGTGTAGTTCAAATCTGAGCTGCACAGTGTGAAAAGTATGTTTTTGGCAATGGGTGTCATTTTCCTGTGCTGCAAATTTACTGCTGCACTTTTAACTTAAACTCTTTATGAATGAAAGGGCAAATGTGTACTTTGTAGTATGCTTGAAGCTTCCACGCTATGTGTCAAATGTTGCCCTAAGCTAATGTTGAACAAAAGACAAATTAATAACAATCATATCATTGAATCCCAAGAAAAAGATCTAACATATCTAAAAACTCTTCTTCAATGCCAGACAATAACATTGCAAGAACCACACATCACACACAGTGTTTTAATTGTAATACATTTATAAGTAATCTTAAATTTGGTTGTGGAATCAGGGTATTGTGTTTTCACTTTTAACTAATGGAACAAAACTTTATCACTTTTGTTATAAAATGAAATGTTTCCTTTGCACTAAAATGCCACGTTTTCTTAAGTGAACACACTTTACACTGTGTAAGTTGTCAAGAGTGTACATATTTTTTACGCTGGTTTGATGTGTGGTTCTCATGATAAAATTCATTTGTTTCATTTTACACATATTGTCCTCTCAGGTAAATTGAAATTACAGACTTACATATTTGATAGCTGCAGCTACATAATAGAGAACAGGTTTTTTGCCCAAACATGTAATATGCAAATATGTGACTACAAAACATATCAGAAAATATTTATTAATTTCTGAAATGTGATTTTTGAAAAGTTGATAATAATCTTATCACGACTTGGCTGTTATAAGGCTCACAAATGAGTCCCAAAATCTGTGTCTTCCTAAATGACAATATCATCTATGACAATAATTACTACTATATGTCAATGTCAAGTCTTTTGACCTCCAGGATTTACTTTTAGTAAGCAAGTTTTTCTTAATCTTGGCATATCAGTTTTCTGTTCTATAATGTAAGACCTGCATAAGGATGTTTGTAGATAAACTTTATAATTAAGAATTTATTTCTTTATTGCATTTTATGAAAAACTGTGGAAAGATTTTCATAGTGCATTTTGGTCAAGTGTATATCCATATGAAATATACTGGAGAAAATATTTAACCATTTTTATTATTTCATTTGTCATGTTGCCTAGATCTGATTGAGAAAGAACATTTAGTGATACGTAATGAGTTTTTCAAACTCATTCTTGTTCTCTTGCAGAATTTCCAGCAGACTTGAAGCCCTAAAATGTTGATGTATTAATCTACAAATTTTTCTCAATGTATTTGGTTATGTTTTCGGTATTTTTATGGATCAAGTCAGATTTGTAAAGCAGTAACTTGTAGATAGTGCTGTCAGATGTCAGGGATTACCTTAAGCCCATATTACACAACATATGTAACATATACAAATCTGCACCAGTGCCCCAGGTGTACAAATCTGGAACCACCAACTTTTATGTTAGAGCTATTACACAAAATACCTAAAGTGTAACTCTGCATCAGCACTCCAAGAGAACATATCCAGAACCTAAGGCTTGTTTACATCAGTTACGTCTTTGAGTGTGGAAGCTGATATTTTTGTAATGCTGCTATTTATTCATATTGATCATTCTGAGCAGTCTAACTTTATATTTATTAAGCACTTATTGTTATCTTGTGGATTTAAAACGAAACTACGTTACGATTATACAGAATTATGGGCAATGCACTCACTTTGTCATGGTGGCACAAGCAAATGATTACCTGTGTTTACCTTTCACAGCATTTTAGACATTGATGACACAGTTATCTATACAGTATTTTATCTACGCAGCATTTGCTGTGACAGTGTCCACCTTAGCCATTAAGAGAAGGGCAGAATGATGATGTAATGCCAGGTGCAGGAATTGGGTTCGACTCTGGTTAAAAAGAACGGGTGAAGCAAGGGCATTTACCCCCTGTTAACAGACGAGTTAATGTCTGAAGATCCATAGGAATTTAGGAATTTCATCAGAATGGATGTGCCTTGTCGATGGTACACGATAGGAGGCGCACAGAGCAGTGAGGGATGCTATTTCATAACAGTGTGACTGTGAAGATGCAAAACAATGTTTACAGTCCTCACTGTTCATGGCTGGCACAAGTGCTCTGACCCTTGTGGCTATTCTCGCAATGCGCTGGCATGCTGAAATAAAACAAAAGATGCAATCAAATCAAATAAATGCTATACTTTCACCAATTAAGGCAATACATTCACGTCTAAAGTAAAATTAGATGCACATTTATGTAATGCATGTAAACTCAAAATCAACATGTGTAGATGTACTTTATGTGGTGCAGTATATCTAGAGGATCATACAGACATCTTTACTTGCCGTATACCTCTAGAAGCATACTTCTGATTTCTTTCTTTCATTCAATTTCTACAATAAGAAGCTATCACTGTATGCACAGCTTTTGTTAATGGCAATTGAGAGGAGAAAAATCATTTGTTTTATTACTCTGTGCATAAAAAAATTACTTTGTGAAAAATGTGCAGAATATTTCGCGTAATGGCGAAAAAAGTCCTCAAGAGCTCACATATTTGTTTTCTGCTGACCACGCGTGAAAGCAACAGCAAGCAGAAAGCCCACTGGAAATGCTGCATTCTGCGCATGCATGGAAACACCATGTCTACTGCGCATGTGTAGAGACATGGCGGAAAAGAACAGCTCCTATTTCTGCCCAGAGGATGAACTGGCTGCTAAAATCATGTAGATTCACCTGTTCTACTGCTAGGTGGCAGGCCGGCTACACCTGACTTAGGTGTGTAATGTAATAAGCACTTTTAAGTTGACTTGCCTGTAGGAGTGTCTTACTGTTAGTAGTAAAGGATAAATGTACTTAAACTTTATGCATAATGCAGCATTTTTTCAAGTATCTCAGTTTTCATGACACAGTGACAAATTAAAGGGAGGATGGGGGGTGGAAAGAGTGACTTGTGCTCCCCCTTCTGTTCAAATTGTGGGCACCAGATGTTTGCAGGGCTTCCTGATCTGTCATAGCAGCGTGCACTTTGCGTTTTCCTTAAGGCACTATCTGCTTTGCCCCCTTTGCTGTCATTGCTACTATTGTTAGACTGCTTGCCCAGAATCTAGGAGCATATCCAAATAGTTTGCTGTGTGTTGACAATTATATAGAAGAGGTTACTCAGAAAATGGTTATGAATCCTACACATTCAAGAAATTTAAAACTTTTTTGTCTAAAATAGAACACATTTTTGCAGTTATTTGATATTTTTAAGTATCGAAATAGCTTAAAAAAGTATCTCAGTGTTCATGATACAATGGCAGACTTCATATCTCTTGAACTCTGTGTTGTACAATGACATATTTTGTAGTGCTCTCAGTGACATATGTTGCGAGCAGAGTCGGTAACAAAGAACTAATAAATGTGAATACCACGTATGATGCGGCTGTTTTTCACACATTTTACTGTTTCTCATCATATCTCCTGAACTATGTGTGGTACCGTGATATACTTTTGTTGGTGCATTTAGCTGCATATGTGGATACCGCCTGCCAAATTTATTTCAAATACAGTACAAACGTAATACATTTAAACCTTATGCATGATGCAGCAGTTTTTCACGTATTTCATTGTTTATGACATCATATATCCTGAACTATGTCAAGTGGTTTCTACCCCCACAGTGTTGTTACCTAACAGTAAAGAATATTGTGTCAAGTTTGGTTTCAGTGTGCAGACACATCATACAAACTAAGTAGACAACAAAATAAGTATTTTTTCTCTCTATAGACAAGACAATATGATTACTTTTTAGCCTCTTCAAAGTAACCACCATTTGTCCTCAGGACAGCTACACAGACTATTAGCATTCTGGAGATACCAGTGTTTTTCCGGATATTGCAGTACAGCACATTTGTAAATTATTCTACAGATTTGAAACATTCGATGATCCCACTTTTCTGATCTCCCTGTCAAGTTTATCTCACAAGAGTTCAGTGGGACTTAACCCTAGCATTACCAACGTATTTTTTGTTACATGTAATACCAACGGGGGGGCCTCAAAGGCCCATAAAGAATACCACAATTTATTTTATCATAAATCAAGTTTATTTACTTCTGATACCTCTAATAACAATTCAAAATGCTTAGACATTGTTTTTGTATACTGGATAATAAAAGACGTTATTATAATAGGAATAAAATGAACAAATCACGAGATTCAGTTTATATATTTTTTGGAATAATGTTTCAAAATAGTGTTTTCTTATAAAAACGACTTTTTTAATTCGATACACTACATGAAGCAAACAAAATTTACTGTCTCATTCTGCAACGCATTTTTCACACAACACTGTCTTCCTGCAGTGTTTCCCACAGACGTGTTCGTGGCACTGAGAGCAGGTAACAGTTGACTTTCCCAGCTTCTTGTACTTGATCTTTTTAGATGCAGCTTCTTGGCAGCATAGGTGGCACCGTCCACGTGTTCCTGGTTCTGCTGTTGAGGATGATGGTTCTACAGAGCAGCTGAGCTTCCGTTGTGTGATGCTTTCCATTGCCATTATTACTGGCTTCTGAAGTCCATACAAATTTTGTGCCCGTTTATCTACTTGAGATCTTATTAGTTCGAGACCTAAGTTAGTGATAAAAACTCTTCTGCGGTTTAGCAAATTCTTTTTCCAATTCGGAAAGTTGAGGAGGAAGAGTGAATATGCATTTATTGCTGCTATGTCAATGAGTGTGTAGAAGAGGGACAAAGGCCATCTTCTTGTTCCTCTCTTTGTGCTGTAGTGTCTTGCCATCTGGTCTATGGTGTCCACGCCTCCCTTTGTAGAATTATAAAAAAGATTTATGTTAGTCTTTTTTGAGTCTTCATTCAACACCCCTTCTGAGTGATAAGTTGAAAGCATCAACGGCAGTCGTTTTGGCTTCTCGCGGACTAGCGTTGATGCAAGAGTAACTGGTGGCCTCTGTGTCTGAGGGTCAGTATAAGCAAAGATGGAAGAGTGTAAACTGCGGCCAGTTGTAGTCTTCAGCTCTTCAGGTATGTGTCGTCTGTTAGACTGTAGGGTGCCAACAAGTGTGAGGTGAAAATCATTCCATAGAGTCTCAGCAAGCTCCACTGAAGTATAGTACCGATCTGTGGTAACATTACGGCCTGATTTTTCAATAGGTTTTATTAGTCTCTTTACAATTTCCATCGGTCCATTTGAATGCTGTGTATTTCCTGACTTGCCTGTATAGATGTCCATGCTGATCACATATCTAGTCTCAGAATCGGACAGCATTCGAATTAGAATGCCGTATTTTCCAGGTTTTTCTTTTAGAAACACCTTGAATGGACAGCGACCACGGAACAAAGACAACATCTCATCCACTGTTGTATGTAGACCAGGAATGAAATACAATGGAAGTGAAGAATTGAAGCTTTCAAAAATTTCCCTCATTGGAGCAAACTTGTCAGTCTGGCGACGAATTTCTCTTGTGTTCTTATCATCAAACCTCAATATTTTAGTCAATTCGAAAAATCGGGTCCGACTCATTGATCCATAGTACACTTGTCGGCCCTGAAGCAAAGACCATAAATCTTGGACAGGTATCTTATTGTCATGATTTGAACCCATGATTAGCAAGAGTCCTATATAACAAAATAACTCATCTTCATCTGTGTGCTGAATACCTAGTCGAGAAGCCTCTTCATTTGAGTGTAGTTTTATTAGATTCATAATTTGAGGTGTAAAAAAGAGCTCTATAGCCTCTTTCGGAGACGCAATTCTTCCTTGTTGTCCTAGCCCCATTCTTTCTCGCACTATATTTTGTACAGAACGCCGATATTGTCGAGATGGCTTCGTAATATACTCTCGTCCACTTTTAGCAATGAATTTATCACATTCCGTATCATTATCATCTGGTGGATTGGCTTCAACCTCATCTTCATTCTCAGACGATGAATCAGTTCTAATTTCTTCCACATCATCATCCACTTCACTTTCCTCTAAATCTGATTCGTTCAAAACTTCTTCTAGCACTCTTTCAATGGAACTATCACGTAAACGATGTCTACTCATGTTGCTGGTTCAACAGCAGCAGAAACACTGAAAATAACAATGGTCCGCTTCATAATAATATGTCTGAAGGCAACAATGCCAAAATTCGTTTCATGGTAAGAATTTGAAACGAGAGACTCAACCTCGTAAATCTTTCCTTGCTATTACCAACGGGTGGGCTTCTAAGGCCCACAGAGAATTAAATCAAGTAAATGAATTTTAATTACATTTCTATTCCGAAATTCTGTAATGACTCAATAGTACATTCAATAACGAACAATTACCTTTGCTTTCAAGTTCATATATCAAAGGGTGTGGATACAACATAGAAAAACTGAGTCAGTGGGCCTACGAGGCCCCCCCGTTGGTAATGCTAGGGTTAAGTCAGGTGGCTGAATTGGCCGTATCATGTTCTTCAGTTCCCTACACTTCCCTTTTACATTGACATTCCCTCTGCACGATTTATAAACGTGTTTGAGATCATTGTCGTACTGCAGAGTGAAGCCATGACCAATAAGTCTCTATCCAGACCTAACTGCATCATTGATCTGTATCCAGTTCTATCCTTCCTTCCTTTAACATTCCACTAATTCTCACTAGATCACTGACATTATCACCTTTAAAACATTGCCACACCATTACTGAACCAACACCATGCTTCACCATTGGCATCACGCACTGACTCTTCATACATTTTCCAGAAAGTAGATGAACAAATATTTTATGATGGCTTCCAAATACATCAAACTTAGATTCATCTATGAATAACACCCTGAAATATTGCTGCACGCTCCAGTTTTTGTGTTCCTTTGTTCACTGCAATCTTTTCACCTTATTTTGCGTGCATAATAAAGATTTTTTGGCCGCTATATAGCCCTTTAAACCTTGTTCATGAAGACGAGGTTGTACTGTTCAGATGGAGATAAGAGCTCATCGCATACTATTCACTTCCTCGCAAATTTCAGGTGCAGTATGAATCCTCTGACATCTACTCTGTACACCTATGAGCCGATCTTCCCTATATGATATTACTCAGGATCTTCCAGATTACAAAATACTTGCATTGGCACCAGTTTGCTTCATCCACTGCAATGTATCAGCGATAAAGTAATAGCACTTATGCTGTTGCAAAGTATACGTGGTGCCAAATGTAAATGACCAATAGCTGTGAAGTATTCTAAAAGCTTTGATTGCTACTCGCCATGTAGAGGAAACATTGAGTTGCTGAGAGGCACAACAAAAAGACTGCTATACTTTTGAACTTTCAACCAAAAAGCTTTCTTATGAAGTAGAAAATGCACTCTGAAGAGTTAAAATAAATAATTTAATAAATAATATTATGAGCTCTGTAGAAAAAAAGTAGATATGTTAAGGTGGATCTTATTTTGTCACATTCTGGTATCTTTACCTTATTAGCACTGAATAGAACTTTGGCAGACGGGAGTATGTGCTTAATAATAACCATTAAACTGAAGAAATCAATGTACACAGTTATTATTGTCCTGCGACACCTTTTACTGGAGGAATTTAGCAGTTCTTTGACACTGTAAAAGGAGGTAAGTGAAAACAGATTAATTCCTGGCTGGTTTGGACTGTCAGAATGGCCGTTTGTGTGGTACATAAAAATTAAACAGAAGAACTTGCGTCTTCAACTTTCTGATGGCACAGTCAAAACATTTCTGATTGCACAGTCAAAACATAAAAAGAATAATGGTGTTTACCAGTCAGCTCATCAGAGAAACCCTCTGTCCCCTCCATGCCAATGTAAAATGAGACAGGTATTTTTTTTCTAGATTGTAAAACTAACCATAATCATGAGATAAGGCACTAGGAAATAACCCGTTACTACCTCCCTCGCTAATGTAATCTCTTTTGTGTGGTGCAACTTATAATTCCATTGAGAATCATTCTCAAACGGAAGGCGTATCTGATTTTCAAAATTATTAAATTATTTTCCTCTCACTAAGCAGTCAATAATTTTTCTATCCCTGCCAGTAAATGTAAGTCATACAGGAGGAGGTTTTATGACATAATTATATCCATATTTATTATATACAAGGGGCGTTCAAAAAGTTTTGCACAGTCATCTCTAATTTTTTTTTTATTTTTTGCAGGAGGAGAATGAAATTTTTTGTGAACATACTTGGAACATTTAGCTATAAGTTGGTGTAGAAAACTATTTTCTTTTATTTACAGGTGGGCCATAATTGACTGTACAGTAGATGTCAGGTTGCGACAACAGTCAGTAATGGAGTTCCTCTTCAACCCGGCGATGACTCTGCCACATCGATTCACAGGAAGTTGCTCCCTGTTTATGGGGAGGACACAGTGGATCGCAGCAGTATCCAGTGGTGGTTGCAGAGATTTAAAGAAGGTGATTTCTCCCTACTGGACAATCCACGATGCAGCAGACCATTGATGGCTCCAAGATGCAGCAGACCATTGACGGTAGTGAGTGATGTGAATCAGGAGACCATTGCAAATCGTCCAAAATGACAGATATGTGACAACACGACAACTTGCTGAAATGACTTGTTTGTCACTGGGTAGTGTGGTATCACTGGTACAGTCACTAGGGTACAGAACAATCTGTGCAAGTTGGGTGCCTAGATTATTGACAAGAGAAATGAAAATGATGAGGAAGAATGTGTGCAAGGGTCTCATGAAGACCTTTACTGAAGAGTGGAAACAGTGTTTTGACGGTGTTATTATCCAGGATGAAACGTGGTTGTTTTTGTCCGAACCTCCAAAACCCAATCTATGGAGTTGCATTGTCTGGTTTCCCCTCAGAAGAAGAAACCAAGACTTTCACGAACTGCAGGCCGAAAGGTGATGGCCTCCTTCTTCTGGGATCAGTGTGGTGTCATTTTCGTTGACTTTTTGGAACCTGGCTCCACAATTAACAGGGACCATTACTGTTTGTCATTGGACAAGCAGTGATGTGCCATCAAGACCCACAGACCACAGATTCAGGGTCAGCTCATCAGACTACACCATATGGCAAACCCCATACAGCCCGTATGACGCAAAAGAAAATCAGGAAAATGGGTTAGAAAATTGTTCCTCATCCTCCCTACAGTCCGGATTTCACTCCGTCTGATTTTTACCTCTCTGGTCATCTGAAGGCCCACCTGCACAGTAAAACATTAGATAGTGGGAGAGACCTTATTTCCTGTGTCAAGCGATGGTGTAAGAGTCAATCCCAGAATTTTACCAAAGTGCATTTACATCATGGAAATAACACTGGGCCAGATGCATTATAGCTGATGGAGGCTAAATGTTCCAAGTATGTTCACAAAAAATTTCATTCTCCTCCTGCAAGAAATAAAGTTAAAGATGACTGCAAAATGTTTTGAATGCCCTTTGTACATATGTACAAATCAACAATACTAGCCGCGCGGAATTAGCCAAGCGGTCTAAGGCGCTGCAGTCATGGACTGTGCAGCTAAGTAGTGAATAAGAAAGAGAGGGTTACTTAATTTCAGAAATTCATACACATTATCGTGATTAAAACTAAGTTTGAAACAGCAGCCATGGAAATTTCAGAGGAAGAGAACACTTTAAATACTATACCTGAGGGTAATATTGAATATGTTCAGAATAGCAGTAGCGATGTTGCGCCACCAAGTGGCAGCCGGTGAGCAATACTAGTTCTGAAATAGGAGCCCATACACCAGACCACCAGGTGCTTTTGTACAGTTATATCAAACACCAGATCCTTTTGTGCAGTTATATCAAAGGATAGAAGCTTTAGTCAATCAAAAACTTAATAAAAGAGTTAATGAAAACAATCAAAAACAGAACAACATTTCACCGAAATTAGAGGCTATGACTAACGATGTTAGTAATCTTACACAGATGCAGAACATTTTGAAAACAAACATTGTAAATCACATAACTGAAGTGAAGGAATAACTAATAATATTTCAACACTGAAAACTACAGTAAAAGACAATACAAAACAGATTAAAAAACTGACAAATGATTTTGATACAATTTGACAGGTCCTCACTTTAACAGTTAGTCATACAAGTAGATGACCGAGCAACAAAACATGAAAAACAAGTTGGTGTTTTTAATTATATACACACACAGGAGACTTTAATTGATAATGGGTTACAGACAAAGCTACAGAAGGCGGCTGAGGAAATGATTACTGACGTGTACACAGAGCAGAATTCACCACTATTAATGATACAAACTGAGTTAGGTCAGATGGAAAGAACACTTACACAGGATCTACCTAAAGGCCTGGCCAGACAGGATGCGGCCTGGCCGTCCGGCCTGTGGCCTTGAACTGCAGCCGGCAGGCCGCACTGTTGAATCGCTCATTATTGTATGGCGGCGGTCACACACAGTGCGGCTCTGACGCACCGGCATGCGGCCTGCCGCTCCGGCTGCCGCCGGGTTGTCACAGATTACAGATTCGCCGCAAGCCGGAGCGCGTGCTTGCCTCTGTTGGCGCACTCAACTGCTCTGTGGTCACACTGGAGGCAGCGGCATGAGGCGGTTTTTGTCTTGCAGCTCGTAGTGCATGCATCATGGACACAGAGAGACTTATAGACGAGGTGAGAGAATACAACTTTTTGTATGATACACGCAATCCTGATTTGGAGGTAGAATACTTTTGCCCTCGATATACTCTTGAGAGAAAGCTGAATTCTCAGAAATAGTGTTGTCACTGTGATATCCATAATTTCCAATATCAACTATTGTAAACTCGTAGTATGGATCAACGATCGCAAGGAGAACCAGCGAAAAGAGTTGTTCGTAACAGAAGAACTGGGATCCACTATCCCTTGGGCTTTTTAACCTGATATGCTTCTCATCTATGCTTCCAAGGCAGTTCAGAAACCCCCAAAGTTCTAGAAATCCTTCTTCAGATTTCTTCCACATCTCTGTTGTAGGAGTAGGTAAATACTTGGGTTGTAGAACAGTCCATATTGCGTGGCACACTTTTTTCACTATTTCTGAGACTGTTGAACATCCTAACCGAAAATAAGAAGCTATGGTCTGGTGACTCGCCTGTAGTCAAGTATCGGGAAAAGATTAAAATAAATTATGCCGATAGAACAAATAGATAAGTCAACGACCAAAGATATGTTTGTTTCAATTCATTGACAATGTTACGAATACAATGAAACAAAACAATCTATTACGTAGAAAGTTCTCTCTAGCGGGACATACGGAACTAGATGTTACTATCGTTTGCTGTATTCGTAAACACTTCAAATAAATTTATCACTCCACTCGTAACTACATAGTGGGATAGCACTTTCTTCCGCCGAACCTTTCATATGATACAGCAAAATTGAAATGGAATAAATTATATGACTTCTGTTTGAAGAACAAAGAGGCCACAAATGGTAAAACGTACCTCAAACAAATGGCTAGTCTGTGCCTTGTATCAATTGGCTTTCTCCAGTTCGTTGTGCACTTCTCGGTGCTACCTTTTTATCAGGCGATGCAGTTCCTCGAAGCATCTCGTGACGTACAAAAATATTTGAAGAACCTATCTTTGTCAGACTCTAGATCAATACACAGACGATGGTATTCTCCTAAGCTTTCTCTCTTGCTATTAATGTCATGGACCCAACATTTCCTCTTCTTGGTGCCATTTTGTATCGCTAGTGCGAGCTACTCATTTCTTCACTTAAAAAAAAAGAAGGAAATCGCACAAAGATAACGTGTCCTGCGTGAAGCTTCCGAATAGTCTAACGCCAAGACAAGCGCGCTACGCATGCAAGCTTAATAATGGGGTTCGGTCCTTTCCACAGTGCAACAGCTGACGCCTCAAGAGTCGCTGCGGTCAACCGTTGCCTGTGTGGCGTCCCTGGCCGCTGACTGGCCCGGCCTCATGCTGCGCCGTCCGTCTCAGCGGCAGGCCAGATTCTGTCTGGCCAGGCCTTAAGTGGGAGGATCATGTGTAAACACAATTGGATATATTAGGAGAAGAATGGAAAACATTAAGGAGCACGCAACAAATGATAGTGGCTACACAGCTAAAGATAATGATGATTGTCATAGTCCAATTTCTCACGCAAATGTATGTGTACAAGAAACAGTAGCCAGCACAAACATAGTACCACAAAATGCTATTATTCGAAATGTGGAGACAGACACCACATTGTCATTAGCTATACTAGAAGAAAGTATTCTAAAAAAACTGACGATTCTATATGTTTATCCTAGAAAAGAAATCCGTTCATCCAGTTATTTTCCTAAAAGCTTTTAGAAGCATGTTGCCTAAAGCTTGATTTGAACAACAAAATATCCAATATGTATTACATTTTATACAAGGTGAGGCCACACTTCAGGCATCCGAGATGGGTGACAGTTGTCTCACATTAGCAGCATTTCTTGTGAAATATTAGTCATGCTGTATGCAGGAAAAATTTAGAAAAGAAGTATTTAGCCCAGAGCCAGACATCAGGCATGCCCATTAAATAAATATTTAGAGAAATCCACAAGTAAGGCTTGTTTCTGGGATGAACCTGTGGCTATTAGTGATGTTTTACACATATTGAATGGAAAATTTTCATTTCATATTAGATAAAAACTGGTACAGGTCCCAAAAACTAACCTAGAATACTTTTTGTCAGTCCTTAATGCTATCAACTTTATAAACAAAGACATGAATGCAAGTAATAACAATAACAATCAGAATGTGAATCATAATGGTGGGGGCAGAGGACTGGCTGTGCCCACCCGGCTGCAGTATAACAGCAACAACAATGGGCAAGCACCTGACAGACATCTGTGTTTTTTGACACACAGCAAGGTGTGCTGATGTCAGATCCTGGCCCAGCTGATGGCAGCTCTCCTAATCATACATGGAGATGCAGGAATGATGACAGGTATCACCCTGGTTATTGGAACCATGGTATTGGTAAGGGAAACTGGAATGACCAGAACAGTAAAAGTCAGTGGGAACCACTGCCAAATAGCCACTCACAGTACAGTACAAGTAGAAGTTTTCAGAATCCACAGTGGTAATACCACCAAGAAAACAAACTACAATTTAATCAGGGGAGAAACACCAGCAATCAAATCTGGCCCTGAATCCACGTGGGGATCCACAATAGGGAAATCCAAATCCTTAGGTGAATGTAATCAAGGTCACCAATAATGAACATCCAGTGGCTATGAATACATCAATCCAGAATTGGTTACATTACGCCCTCAGATGCTGTTCAAGGAAGGATGTGGGTTCCTCCGTTCGTGAAGAGCAACCTATTGGAAGTATAATGATGGTGTTGATATTAGAGAAGAGTTGACAAACAAATATCGTGAGGATTCAATGAAATCAGAGGGGCTTGTACATGCTAGTATTGACGCAACAGTAGGGACGCAGGAGCAATGGTAAACATGATCCCACACTACTTGTTCAAAGGAATTAATGAAATTAAAAGGTTGCCTATGTACCCCGTACAGAATAGTTGCGTGTTAGGAGCTGTAGGAGGGAAATAAAATCTCATTAAAATTCAGGCACTGCTTGAAGTTCAGTTGCAAGGAGTGATGTTCAAATGTATTTTCTTAGTAGTGAAAGGATCAACTGAAAACTGCATATTCAGGTTTGAGATTTCGCATGAAAAGAAAACAAAGATTAACCTGCAGTCAGGGAAACGCCTTTTGGATGTTAACAGGCATGAATGACTGGATCTGATCAAAGTAAAGGGAATACATGAGAAATTCTGTTGTATGTGGGTGACGAGCATAATAGTAAAACAACCCAAACTTGATGAGGCACATGAACACTTTTGTCAAGAAATAAGTACTAGTGATACTGATGATACAATACATGAATGGATGGAAGCTTCACAACTGAAGTCTGAGTTCAGGGAACTACTTCTGAAGTAGAAACCAGAACTAGTGAAAACATATCGTCACACTGAGTTTAAACCTCATGAAACATATTGTAAGAGCATGCGCTCAATTCCACAGGCAAAGCAGGAGGTAGCAAAGAGAGTAAACACATGTTAAGGTGAATGTTACAGACACATCACTATCTCCATAAGTAGTCCACTCCTAGTGTACCCAAAGCAGATGGAACAATACGTCTTGTGCTCAATGCTCGGGAGATTAATAAAATCATAATACCAGTATAGCCTAGCTAGGAGTGTGGTACATGTCTAATATACACCTCTAAGCGTCCTATTGTCAAATACCTGTGACATAGGTCCTATCAGTACTGTGCTCTATCATTTGACTTTAATGTCAGTGCAGATGTATTTATAATAGCTGTCGACATGGTGCTTGGACAAGATTTACTCAACTGTATCACAGTGTACACAGATGGTATCTTAACAGTTGTGTCTACTTAGCCAAAATGTGGAATTTATGGAAAAGGGAGAAAATTTTCAGCAGCAGGTGTAACAACTAATAAAATTTGTAAAGGGTGAAATAAAATTCCTTGGACATGTTATCTCACTGCAGAGAATAACACCTGATCCACACAAGCTAACTGTAATTAGGAACTTTCCAGTCCCACTCATTAGAAAGCAACTGAATGTTTCCTGGGGTTATGCTAATTTTTTCTGCAAGTTCATCACAGACTAGCCGTTAACCCTTCTGCGGGTTCATTTTTTGTAACAACTCAGGGAAGATATATTTGTTGCTATTGTATTATAATTTTGATCAACTATCTATATTTATTTTTTGATTATTTTTGTGATATGAGACCAAAAACTATGATGGTACATATATCACCATGGCATCTTTGTGAGGTATTAAAACTATGCTGGTAAATGGAGTTCCCACTTCTGTTTTGTCAGATTGTAACACCGAAAATGCAGGATGCATGGCAGCTGCTACCGATATATAATTTTTTTTTTTTTTTTGTATGTAAATATTTGTAATTTATATGCTTTCTTTTAATAAGTAAGGACATTGCTTCACTGTATGTGTACATTTAGGTAGAAGTCTATTGACATTTCATTGTATTTATCTGTGTTTTACTGTGAAACTTATAAGCTCTGGGAAAAAGCCAAAGGAATTGTTATTTACATCGACTAGCAACGATAATAGCAGTGCTGTGTATTGTAAAATCTTTGGATAGGGGGTTGTTGCACAGAGCGCGCGGAGAGAGCGAGAGATGGGTTGCAGCGCTTGTAGTGTGTGGAAGTGTGGTGTTAATGCTCTCGCAGTAGAAAGTAGCATTGCGGCAGCATCATGTACACGCGCCGGCCAGATGACTAGTAGGACAGTGGATGGGCGGAAGATCACGATTACGATTGCCCATTCCTGTAACTAACCGTGGCCCCACAAGATGCCACCGTCTTCAACAACAGCAGCAGTTCCAGCAACACAGATTCGTCATCGTCTCCGAGTTCCGTCACACGCACAGCATTGAAGTAAGACTGTTCATTGGCAGAAAGTATTAACAGCTAACCCAGCAGCACAACTGAATGTGACTTGATTAATGAACTTTATTTAAATAATAATCAGTTAAATTTAGGCAATTGTGTCCTCATTGCCCCCCAGACATTATTACCAAGCAGGGTCCTTGTTCCCTTTTTCCTTATATGCTAACCTAAGTTTGAGAACCTATCACTAGAAAAAATCCAAATCTAAAGAAAATGCACAAATTAAGAGTGCGGAGGTTTTATTTATTTTACATATAGCTTGGTGCACGTGGCTGTTTGGTTTGGTACCCCACCTCGGTTGGCGCGGTGCTAGGCGGCGCCAAACGTGTGCCTACTGCCTGGCAGTCTCCAGCCAGCGTGGGAAGCAACGCCCTCCTGCCACGACACCCCAGTGACGTCTGCTGCAAGGCGGACAGAGGGGAGAAGTCCGGCTGTGTGTGACCCGCCTGCGTGCGTGGCACACCAGCCGCTGGCAGCCGTGCATGTGCAGTGTGCTGTCAGGGCATGGAGATGAATGGAATAAAACAAAGTAGATCCTAAAACTAGCTCCAAACCTTTCCCGGCCTGAAATAACTAAGGCCGCGCCTATTGCGGGATTAATCTTAAGGTGACATACTTAAGCATCCGCGCCTAACGCGGCCTTCCAATATTTAAGTAGTGGGCTTAACCCACGAGTTAGAATAAGATTCAATTACTTAAGTGCGGTTAGAACCGTTTTTCTAAATTTTATTTTATCTAAACTTAATAAATTTGTAAAACTCGCATTGTATAGAGTCATGGACATTCTTTCTTAAATTTATACTTCGTAAAACTGTAACTAAGAATTCTCTCGGGAAATAAAAATTTAATTCTGTTCAAGTCAGTAAAAAGGCTTAGTTGTTCAGACAATAATATGAAATCCAATTTGAAGTAACTGCAAAGTAAAAAGTGCTTGCCTTTCTCTAAATTTCTTTGATGATGTTATGTTGAGGTCTCTGAAAGTCATTGTTCACGTAACCAAGTTCAGTACTAACATACAGTTTAAGTGGATATTTTCAAATCATTACTCAATTGCCTTTTTCAAAATTTAATGACAAACTTAACGTAAAAGTGACTTCTCAGTTTTCTTTATCATTACATACTCACTTAAAATTGGTGTCAAAAAATGTGACAACCTTCAGTTGCCACATCAGCGTTTAATAATAAATGTTTTTCGTTCCCATCATCTTGTACAGGATTTTGGATGTAAATCATCCTTGTGGGCTGGCAACCATAATTATTTCCTTTTCGTTCATTAGTGTAACTTTTGGATTCATGATCAGTGGTACCCCTTTTCTGTCCAGTGTTGTTTGTGAGTGAATGCACAAAATAACTTTAATTTTTCCAAATTGTATCCCTGTTCGGTTTAATTACTTTTTTATTTTTAGTAGCCTTTTCTATCAGAAAGATCAGTTGTACACTTTCCCCTTACTTATTGGTATTACTTCTTCGAGAAAGATAGCCTAATCCAATTAGAAAAATTCCATTAGGTATACACACGATCCACAGTCATATTTTATATCGCAAGCAGGATAAGCCGATTAGTAAGCGGGTGGTTACAAGATGTTATGTATTATGTATACAGTGTTTTTTGTTTTATTTTTTGTTTTCTTTTACTTTATTTAAAACATAATTATTACTGATATTAAAGTTTATGTACCACAGTATCAAAACAATCCTTGAAATCGAAAAATAAAGGCATGAGCTGATACAGGTCACAATAATGTATATTGCAGAAGCAAAGCAATGTGTTCCGACAACAGCAGTGATCCCACGACAAACAGAAACTGATTGTTGTAGCAGTTTTTATACACCTAGTGCAGTGTACTACCACATGATGTCAGTCATAGAGAGAGATGGTAAGATGTGTTTCCAAAAGCTTTGGGATACCCTTAAGTTGGTGATAAGTATGCTTCCCCAGGACTAGAAATGACAGATTAATTTTGTGGTAAGCGTACTTCCCAAGCCCCTTTCAGAAACTACTTTGGTGGTAACCATACTTCCCAATAACAGTTAATACACTATTGTTTGGTGGGATATATACTACAGAAGTGGTAACACGTATTCCCTTAAACGCTGTAAAGAAATATGTTTAGTGGAAAGTATATCCCCCACGGACCATGAAAGGGTTAAAGAGTGACGCCCTATTGGGGCTACATAAAAAGGGCAGTCAATGGTTTTGGTCACCACAGAGCCAGAAGGATTTTGAGGATATAAAATATGCGCTGGTGCATGCAGGAATCTTGAGCCACTCTGATATGATACAAGATTTTTGTGTGACATGTCATTTTCTGGACTGGGAGAATGCCTGTTCCTGTTTCCCAAAGGCAGGGACATTATTAGTCTTGCCAGCAGAACACTGACAGATTGTGAGAGAGGTTATTCCACAGCTAAACTTGAAGCATTAGCCATTATCTGGGGGCATTCCAAAAATTCACTTATTATTTTTTTGGAAAACTTGTTAAGGTATACTGTGACCATCAGGTCTCAAGTTTCTTACTACTGTGCAAACTGTTACACAACCTGTTGACACAATGGACTATATTCCTAAAATTTTATGATTTTGAAATAATTCATGTGAGAGACAAAGATAATGTAGCCGACAGCATTGTTGCACTTACCACAATGGCAACCTGAATAGGAAGAATCACCTCTGAATGCAGAATTATGTTGATGAAAGACATAAAGTACGAACAATATTTCGTAGACATGTGTAGGAGCATGGCTCATCCGCAAGAAGAGGATCCCGAAGAAGGTAATATCGATCTTGAAGGAGAGGAACAACCCAAAACTTTCACAATACTACACTCTATATCAGGATGTACTGTTTTATACAAATAATACAATTAATGGTACTTGGTGTATATGTATACTGGCATCCTGTGAGGATAAACTAATCCGGCATACGCATACTACACCTGGGGATACTATGGTGCTTGTAAATGCTGTCAGAAGGTTAGTGTTTACTGTGACTCCTCAAATATTTTGGAGTACATTGCAAACATTAAAAACCTGCATCAGTTTTCAAAAAGCTAAGCTGCCAAAACAGAATTAGAAATAGAGCTGCATCCAGTTCTACCAAAAAGCCCCTTGGGATCTTATATGGATTGCCATAACAGGACCCCTGTCATCTGCAGGGGGAGAAATGAAATATATAGTTGTATTATGCAACTAAGTATGTTAAACTATATGCTTCAAAATCTACTTTTGCCACATGCCTATAGCAAAGCACATTGTAAGTAATAACTTCCTGTGCTCAGTAAGCATATGTCTATGTCATCAGATAAGGCATCAAACTTTACCTGCAATACACGGAAGGAGTTTTTAAGGTACCAGAAAATTGAGCAAATTTTAATATCAAATTTTTGTCTCAGTCCAACCCAACTGAGAGAATGTTTTGCGAATTCAATAGATTTATGTGTACGTATGCAGCCGCCAAACAGACTAATACACGAAAACAAGGAAAAGAATCAGTGGCTTACACTGATTACATGTATACCTAGGCAGGTAGTATCCCTTGAAGAAAAGGTAAGGCAAGTATCAATACCTTCAAGAGAAAGTGCCAAGGTGTGAAAGATTCATTATGACAAGCAACTGTGTAGGGTTAATCAGTTTTCTGTTGAGGAAAGTGTACTGCTAAAGACCCAGTGTAAACCATCATTTTTACAAGAGAAAAGAAGTGGCAACTAAGGTATACTGGTCCTTTTCACATTGTTTGAGTATCACATGATGGGAGCTATTTACTTGCATGAAGGGAGAAAGTTTGTTTGCGATCGTGTCAATGAAATAATTAAAGAAAGACTCACATGGAATAAAACGAACTACGAAAGTAGCGGTTTGAGTAATACCTGGAATGTACGTCATTTTTTAGTATAAAAGTCTGAATCGGCGGGTAATAAACCTCCTGTACTTGAACTAGCTGCTAAAAGCGACATTCGAATGAGAGAGTGTTCTCAGACAATAAACAATAAAGATAAATCTGTTACTGTGATGCAAACGAACATTCGCTGCATTAGGAACAAAGTATTACAATTAGAACATTTGTGCAGTATTGAAAACGTTGATGTTGTTTGTATCTCAGAACATTGGCTGACAGACGATCAAGTACAATATTTTGTTCCTCAGGGGTATGCTGTTGGAGACATTATGTGTAGAAGTGAAAGAAAGAATGGAGGTGCCCTAATATTTGTTAAAGATAGTATAATGCTTACTAAAATAGATGTTAGCTCTTACTGTGCAGAACTAGATGGAGAATTTAGCTGTATAAGACTAAACGTAGAGAATACCATAATTGTTAGCTTATATAGATCACCAGGAGGAAATGTAAATACATTTTTCGAAAGATTTGAGCTGCTTATGAGGAAAATACTAAAATCTAACATAAAACTAATTATCTGTGGCGATTTCAACATTGAAATGGCCAACAGTGATGAACATGTTACTAGAACGTTTTTTAATATCTTAAGATCACTAAATTTACAGTGTACAAATTACACACCAACACGGGATAAGGCGTGCTTAGATAATATTATAGTAAATTTTTCTAGAGATATGTACGACGTCAGACTTGCCAGTGGAGCCCTAGCTGATCATGAACCATTGATTTTAACATTCTCCTGTGATCAGTTGCCTAAATCAGACAAATCAGTCAGAATCAAGTCTAATGCCACATGGGTAAGAGGGCAGAAAGATGAATATATTAATTTATTTATTGACAGAATATCTTATGTTAACTGGGACTTTGTATACAACACACAACCTGGAAAGGGTGCTGGTGAAATGGTGTTTAACAAATTCCTGGAAATACTCATAGAGTTATGGTACTCCTGCTCACCATTAATCAAAAGTAGCCCTAAACATAAACAGAAAAACAAACAGCTAAAATGGTATACAGATGAGCTAGCTCTCACTAGGGAGGAGATGCTCAAACTGTACAGAATATATAAAAATTCTTGTAAAGAAGGACCTGAGCTAGATAATACTTCTTATAGAGCTTATCTAAAATGTAAAAAAATCTACAAAGACAAACTGTCCTTGGCCAAAAAACAAGCATGTGAACATTACATTGAAAGTGCTCCCAACAAATGTAAAGCAGCATGGGATATCATCAACCAATATAATTCACAAACCCATACACAAGATGCAATGCTGGTCCCAGAAGAAGTAAATAATTACTTCCTAAGCTCAGTGAGTGAGCTGAAAAACAAAATCAAACAAAATGGCACTTGTGCACTAGATCATCTTTGTGCTGTGCCCCATAGTATGTATACTTTCCACTGGAATGTTGTCACCCCAGAGGATATTGTAAAAGCTGTGGCAAGGTTCACCAACTCCAAAAGCTTGGACTGTTATTGGTTTTCTAATTATCTAATGAAAAAAATAATACACCTTATCTGTCAACCTCTTTCTTTTATTTTTAATATTTGTTTAGAATCTGGAGTTTTCCCAGATGCACTCAAAACTGCTAAAGTAATACCGGTCCTTAAAAAGGGAGATAAGCATCTGCCCCAAAACTATCGACCAGTTTCTATTGTCCCAATTTTTTCTAAAGTTTTTGAATATGTAATGTACAGTCAACTAAATAACTATTTTGATAAGCATGATCTCCTCTCCAACAGACAATTTGCATATCAGCATGGTAAAAACACCACTACTGCTGTCACTGAAGTTGTTAACCAGGTGTTAACTGCATTCGAAAATAAGGATCTAGTGTCAGTCGTACTGTGCGATCTTAGCAAAGCCTTCGACTGCATACCATCTAACACCCTACTTGCAAAACTGGAATTTTATGGCATACACAAACCATCTTTGGATGTAATCGAATCATACTTAAGTAACAGGAGACAGTATGTATCAATTAAAAATAGATGCTCCTCACTTAAGGAAGTTCGGACTGGAGTGCCTCAGGGCTCGGTCCTAGGTCCTTTTCTGTTTATCATTGCAATTAATGACTTACCTTACCATGTAGGAGCAAATTCAGTTGTGTGTTATGCAGATGATACAACGTTGCTCAATACACACCATGACACAACAGAACTGCATCAGGCAGCACAGGAAAAACTAGAACTAGTAATGGATTGGTTTTCTTCTAATGAACTCCTGTGTAATCCTGATAAAACACAAGAGCTAATTCTGGGTTTAACTACAGCTGTTGAAAGCAAATCAATAAAATTATTAGGATTCCACATTGACTCAAAATTAAACTGGGAGGAACACATTAGCCATATCTGCAAGAGAATAGCAAGAGTGTGTTATCTCATCTGGAGACTGACAGATATAGTCACTGATGAGTATCTAAAGGTGGTATATTTTGGCCTCTTTCAGTCACACATTTCCTACGGCATATTGTTATGGGGACATTCTTGCTTTGTCAGTGAAATTCTGAAAATTCAAAAAAAAGTAATTAGAATAATAAGCAAAGCTAAGCCCAAGGAACACTGCCATCCCCTCTTTATCAAGCACATGATATTAACTGTGGTGAATCTATACATCTACACAGCCCTGCTTTATGTCAAAAGCAACTTAAATGAGTTCGAGACCAGAGAGAACATACATCCCCACAACACCAGAGGCAAACTGGACTTTGACATACCAAGACACAGACTCACAAAGACTGCAAACTCACACAAAATAATAAGTTTAAAACTCTTCAATAAACTTCCAGCATCTGCTCGGTCACTGACCAATAATATTTTCAAACGTAAGGTTTATGACTGGCTTCTCAAACACCCATTTTATAAGATAACAGAATATTTTGAAATAAGCATTGACATTAGTATATAAGAATATTCCTAAAAGAAAAGGAATTAAATTGTAAAAACTTTACTGTAAAGTTGTTGTTAATTGTATATTTAATGTTCAGACCTATTCCGCTGTAAGTGGTCAATGGTGAATAAACTGAATAAACCCACAGAGCGGGAAGAGAAAAGGTTTGTACTCATATAGCGATCTGAAGAAGTACTTCCAGTAGGAAACTGTAAAGAAACTAAGAGCAGAGACAATGTTTGGGTAGGTAATACTAAGACAAAAAAATAGTAAGAAGAAAGTAAGGCTATAGATGAGAGCACAATATTAAAGAACAAAATCATAACAACACAAATATACTGGTGCTATTCTTTTATGCAGTACTTAAGTAAAATAAAAACTTAGTACATGCATGTAGCAGATGATACTGGATTATAAAAAGGAAATTGGGGTAGGGTACATCTGTCACCAACAAGTAGGAAGTGAGGAAAGGTACTTGTAATTGTCAAGCAAGATACTATATTGCTCACTGTAGATTATGGTAAGTAATAGAGAAATCAGGAGTGTGTGGACATGGGCCTTGCAAACATTTTACCACAGGTTGATCAAGATAAGTGGGCAAAGGATGGGACAAAAAATTGACCACCTCAAAGGGATGGAACAGAGGAATGGATAAACGTAGATTTTTCTTTGAGTTTGCATAAATATATGTAATCCATGTGACTTTAATATTACTCTTGATGCCAATAAGGGCTAACTGTTCGGAAAGTATAGAAAATTATGAACACTATTAAGCACAGTAGTTTAATTTTACCTTTAGTTCTGAGAGAATTATATGAGTGCTCAGGTCTAAATTTTGGAACCGGAAAGAAAAACCTTTTCCAACCTGCAGAAGAGTAGACGTAAAAACCACTCGAGAAGAACCAGCAAATAACTTTGTTTTGTAATGAGGAACAAGACCCAAATGTTTATACAGTTTTAGTATATACTGATGCACTGACAGAAGCATGGTAATGAATGATGAGACATAAATAAGTGTAACAGCACGAGAGGAGCTCAGCTTTAGCACACACCGTTTTCATTCAACAGGTATGATCTGTGCATCTAGCAACAGAAACCTGCAAAAGGGTAAGTAAAAGATACAGTTAAATGAATATGAACCACAAATATTACTGACACAATCAGATCAGTGAACATAGATACAGTGAACCTACTAGAAGAAAAACAAGCTATCTATGTGAAGAATGAATAAGGAAAGAAAAGTTAAATAATCTTCTCTCTTCTAGATTTGTCTGTTGTATATAGTTTTTATTATTATTAGTGTTTGTATTAATATTTGAAACAATCAGTTAGTAATTGACTGTGAATTTGCACTCTGGGTCTCGTGGAAATGAAATTATTCCCCCCCCCCCCCCTCCGCCCCCTCCCCTCTGTTCACCTCCTACAGTAAATTTGTACTAAAGACAGGTATTCACATCTCAAATTTGAGATAGTTCCAAGTACTTGATGATGCTCCAACATTTTGATGCAGAAGTAACCAAACAATTAAGCAAAGTATATTGACAATGAGGAAAATGAGTCCCGTTACATCACAAAGAATGCTTTCTAGATGATCCATGTATACACACAATTCACATTTCAGTGTGCTGGAAGCACAAGGCTGTCTCATGTAACCCAGTTTTGCTCAAGCCCTGAATGATAGTGAGAGGAAGCAATACCTCAAATAATTGTCTTGCAAATAATAAATTGTGAATGAAACGTATGTGGCTTTCAATGTCTTCAAACAAGTAAGGATTGTGCTCACGAGCAAGAGCAGTATGAAGGAAGATTGTTGTTAAATTAAATTAAAAAATAACTGTAAAATGAATGACTACATTTGAGTAGTGCAAATATAGTCAAGTGAAAACTATGGTCTAAGAAAGTTTAGTTCCATTGTAGAGGAAGAGTTGCTCGTGACTTGCTATGGTGGACAGTAAAAGTATCTGAAGGCAGCATGGCACAAGCAAATGATCATTAAGCTGTGTTACAACTGGTATCAATTAGTAAGGAAGGGACTCTCGACTTCTTCAAAAATCTTACTATTCCTCTCTGACTTGGGTGGAGCCTAATGCACATAAAATCATGATCATGTTCACTGTGCGAGTAATGATCATAGACTATTACTAAACTATTTGAGGTTTAATGTCACACCTGTAAATGGTAGTGAAAGTGCAGTCACAGGGTCAATAGCTTTTGCGTTGCATACCAGCGATGGTAACAACTCACTTTTTGAATGACGGGTATTAAATACGACAAATCTTGAGTTCATTTAGTCAACCAATTAGAATGTCTGTTTATAAATTACTATGGTCTGTAAATAAATGTAGCAGGTATTTTGTTCTATTAGGTTAGAATTTCACCATATCTCTGGAAATTTTGGCAAACTTGGAAATAAGATGTACAAGGAGTTTTACTGCAATAACTAATTTATACCAGGGCCTATGCAACATATCAGTCTATTAAGGCAATTTATTTTTGTGTTGAGAGTTACTGGCTTCACTAACACTTAAACAAATTATCACATTCCAACCTAAAATAGGCCTCTGGCTACATTACTGGTCAGTCTGTTGGCACATGTAGTTTTTTCCCAATCATCAAACAAATACAGTGGATCGACAAAAATATGAAACCAGCATGAATACAATACATTACCTATCTTCTCTACTTCGACCATCATCAGTTATTTTGCTCCCCAAATAGCAAAACTCCTTTACTACTTTAAGCGTCTCATTTCCCAATCTAATTCCTTCAGGATCCCCCGACTTAATTCGACTACATTCCATTATCCTCGTTTCCCTTTTGTTGATGTTCATTCATCTTATATCCTCCTTTCAAGACACTGTCCATTCTTTGCTGTCTCTGACAGAATTACAGTGTCATCGGCGAACCTCAAAGTTTTTATTTCTTTTCCATGGATTTTAATTCCTACTCCGAATTTTTCTTTTGTTTCCTTTACTGCTTGCTCAATATACAGATTGAATAACATTGGGGAGAGGCTACACCCTGTCTCACTCCCTTCCCAACCACTGCTTCCCTTTCATGCCCCTCAACTCTTATAACTGCCATCTGGTTTCTGTACAAATTGTATTTTATCCCTGCCACCTTTAGAATTTGAGAGAGAGTATTCCAGTCATCATTGTCAAAATCTTTCTCTAAGTCTACAAATGCTAGAAACGTAGATGGTAGAGTTTTGTTAGGCCTGGCTCTCCCAAGGCTGTCATTAGTTCTAATGGGATGTTGTCTACTCCGGGGGCCTTGTTTCGACTTAGGTCTTTCAGTGCTCTGTCAAACTCTTCACGCAGTATCATATCTCCTATTTCATCTTCATCTACATTCTCTTCCATTTCTATAATATTGTCCTCAAGAACATCACCCTTGTATAGACCCTTTATATACTACTTCCACCTTTCTGCTTTTCCCTTCTTTGCTTATTACTGGATTGCCATCTGAGCTCTTGATATTCATGCAAGTCGTTCTCTTTTCTCCAAAGATCTCTCTAAGTTTCCTGTAGGCAGTATCTATATTACCCCTAGTGATATGCGCCTCTACATCCTTACATTTGTCCTCTAGCCATCCCTGCTTAGCCATTTCCTGTCAATCTCCTTTTTGAGACGTTTGTATTATTTATTGCCTGCTTCATTTACTTCATTTTTGTATTTTCTACTTTTGTCAATTAAATTCAATATCTCTTCTGTTACCCAAGGATTTCTATTAGCCCTCATCTTTTTACCTACTTGATACTCTGCTACCTTCACTGTTTCATCTCTCAAAGCTACCCATTCTTCTTCTACTGCATTTCTTTCCCCCATTCTTGTCAATTGTTCCCTAATGCTCTCCCTGAAGCTCTCTACAACCTCTGGTTCTTTCAGTTTATCCAGGTCCCATCTCCTCAATTTACAACATTTTTGCAGTTTCTTCAGTTTTAATCTACAGTTCATACCCAATAGATTGTGGTCAGAATCCACATCTGCCCCTGGAAATGTCTTACAATTTAAAACCTGGTTCCTGAATCTCTGTCTTACCATTATATAATCTATCTGGTACCTTCCAGTATCTCCAGGCTTCTTCCATGTATACAACCTTCTTTCATTGATTCTTGAACCAAGTGTTAGTTATGATTAAGTTATGCTCTGTGCAAAATTCTACCAGGCGGCTTCCTCTTTCATTCCTTACTCCCATTCCATATTCACCTACTATGTTTCCTTCTCTTCCTTTTCCTACTGTCGAGTTCCAGTCACCCATGACTATTAAATTTTTGTCTCCCTTCACTATCTGAATAATTTCTTTTATCTCATCATACATTTCATCAATCTCTTTGTCATCTACGGAGCTAGTTGGCGTATCAACTTGTACTACTGTTGTAGGCATGGGCTTCGTATCTATCTTGGCCACAATAATGCACTCACTATGCTTTTGTAGTAGCTTACCCGCATTCCTATTTTTTTATTCATTATTAAACCTACTCCTACATTACACCTGTTAGATTTTGTATTTATAACCCAGTATTCACTTGACCAAAAGTCTTGTTCCTCCTGCCAATGAACTTCACTAATTCCCACTATATCTAACTTTAACGTATCCATTTCCCTTTTTAAATTTTTTAACCTACCTGCCCGATTAAGGGATCTGACATTCCACGCTCCAATCCGTAGAACGCCAGTTTTCTTTCTCCTGATAACGACATCCTCCTGAGTAGTCCCTGCCCGGAGATCCGAATGGGGGACTATCTTACCTCCGGAATATTTTACCCAAGAGGATGCCATCATCATTTATCTATACAGTAAAGCTGCATGCCGTTGGGAAAAATTACGGTCGTAGTTTCCCCTTGCTTTCAGCCATTCACAGTACCAACACAGCAAGGCCGTTTTGGTTAGTGTTACAAGGCCAGATCAGTCAATCATCCAGACTGTTGCCCCTGCAACTACTGAAAAGGCTGCTGCCCCTCTTCAGGAACCATACGTTTGTCTGGCCTCTCAACAGATACCCCTCCGTTGTGGTTGCACCTACGGTACGGCTATCTGTATCGCTGAGGCACGCAAGCCTCCCCACTAATGGCTAGATTCATGGCTGATGGGGGAGGCATTATTGACTTATGTTAGCAAAAAAGACAAAATAAGTAGTGCCAAACAAGACATCGTGCACAGCAAAGGTAGGCAAAAAACTGGAATGCTCCGAATAGAAAGTACATGTAAAATTGAAATGTACGCAGACAGCCAAGGATGCAAGGTAGCCACCGAATTTCGGCAGACAAGCAGTCCGAATTTTAATTGCATAATAAAGCCAGGAGCAAAATTCAGTGCTACTATGTCAATGAGTAAGGAAAACATTTCTACATTGAGCAAAAAGGATTTTTCTGTCTTTCTGGTGGGATCAAGCAATGTCGCAAGGAATGAAAAAAAGAATGTCTTAATCTCATTAAAAAGAAAATTGTATGAGCTGAGAGGAACAAACGTTATTGTTTTTTCAGTGCCACATCATTGAGACTTGAGAGAATGATCCTGTGTAAACAAAGAAATTGAAAGTGCGAATACAGAGATGCAAAATATTTGCAGTTGGTTTGAAAATGTAACATTTGTGAACACAAGCAATTTGGGGAAAATATTCCACACAACACACGGTTTTCATCTAAATAAACATGCGAAAAATGTTCTTCTAATTTCGAATGGGCCAGCTAAGGACCATGGTACTCAACTTTTCGGCCTCGAGAGGGACTTGATGTTTGCCCTGTAATTCTGCATTCTCGTGGTGATCTGTCCTGAAACCTCTTTCCTTTCAGTATCCATCTGAGAAGTGCTCGATTTCTAATGTCACTTTCAGTTATGTTCAGTTCCTGGATGTCTGTCTTGACTTCTATTAGCCATGGCGTCAGGGTCTTCCTGCTCTTCCAGTAGATGAGAAGTTGCTTGGCCAGTGTTGTTTGGTACATCCTTGTGATATGTCCTTAGAAAGCAAAATGTCTCTTCCTGACTACATCTTTGATTTTCACAGTATGATTGTATAGCTCCTGGTTTGATTGTCTTCTGTACTCACCATCTGTTTTGATGAGTCTCAGAATTTTTCTCAGGATCTTCCTCTCCTGAATCTCTAGTTTATCTGTCAATCCTTTCCCGTACAGAATCAAACATTCTGAGGCATATAGGGCTTCAGGGAGGATAACTGTTTGGTAGTGCTTTAGTTTGGAATTGTGAGATAGGCATTTCTTATTATATATGTTCTTGGTTAATAGATATGCTAATTGTAACATATTAATCCGAGTTGTTAGTGCTGTTGCTTCTGATAGATTAGGTTCCAACCATTCTCCTAGATACTTCAATCTGTCAACTTCCTCAATTTGACCTTGTACAGCTGTAGTTAACTGGGAGATGTATTTTAGATGTAGTAAATAAAATCTCAAATGTGCAGCGTGATGATACAGGACTCATATCTCTCATGGGCAAGAAATGTGTGTTACCTGGAGACTCAAATGGGAAATCTGTTGTCAGTGAAGCTACAATTCTCCAAGACAAATGTGAGATTTTGTTAATGCAAGTGAACACCCCAAAAGCAAGCAGCTCACAGAACAGCACAGTAGTTGTGGAAGAGCACACTTCAGCAATAAGTGAAATACCAGCAACACCATTATCAGAAGCAGTAGCAGCAACAGCAGCAGCAACAACAATAACAGTATCAGTAGCAAAACCAACAAATGGAGCAGCAGTACAGCACAGCTTAAGGAGGAGCCAAAGACAAAATACATCTATGTCACTCAGTGTCAATTTTTTAAGGTTTCAAGAAAGGAAAAAAATAAAAATGTGAAAAATCAGCCTGCCAACTCACAGATAAGTCACAGTAATATCTTATTTTTAAACTCAAAGGTAAAACAGAAAAATATGAACTTGATTCTTTTTCGTCAAAATGTGCTGTCACTAACTAGTAAAATAAGTGAAATCCAAATCCTCTCAGAAAATGAATTAAAAACTATGTCATTGGCCTGATGAGGACAAGTTACATATTGTGTCCATACCTAACTTTGCACTAAGTGGTTATTTCTGTAGAAAAATTCTTAAACATGGTGGCAGTTGTATATTCGTAAGAAATAATATAAACTTTGTAAATATAAAATTTCCTGTTGAAATAAGGAAGGAAAAAGATATAGAACTATCAGGACTTGAGATAGTGAGCACTAAACTAGCCATTATTTGTTTATACAGAGCTCCAAATTGTGACATAAATACTTTCCTAAAAAGTTTATAATATTCACTTAACAGGCTTACTCAAAGAAACAGAAGAGTTGTTCCTTGTGGTGATTTTAATATTGACTTTTCAAAGGACACCAAAGAAAAGAATGAATTACTGAATCTCTTGCAAACATATAACATGAAATCTACTGTAGAAACAACTCATATCACAAAGACTTCATCTACCACCGTTGATCAGATATTTGTAAATGTAGAAATTAACTGTAAAATAGAAGCACTAAACACAGACTTTGAGGATCACACAGCTCAAAAACTCTCTCTGAGTGCAGAAACTGAGCTGCAATTTAAACACCGCCTAACTACCACCTGTAGAAAATACAGTAATGAAAATATAAATCACTTTCTCCGTTACTTGAGCAAAGAAAACTGGAAAGAGATTTATAACTGCAAACAAACAGATGGAAAGTATAATAACATTATCAATAATTTTTCCTACTATTTTGAGTTGTGCTTCCCTCCAGCACAGAGTAAAATATACACAAGGAAAACAAGAAATAAATGGATCACTTCTGGTATCCTCAAACAAAAAAAGATTACTACACAGATTGTCCAAACATCTCACATCACCAGAATTTGATACTTATGACAAAATTTATAAAAAGATCTTAAAAAATGTTGTCAAACAAGCAAAAATAATGGTAAATGACACATAGATAAAAAATATGTATACACATATGGAATATTGTAAGGAAGGAAACTGCAGCAGGACAGACAGATTTCCATAATATAATTACCTAATGGAGAAGTCAGCTGTTTAAAATAGCAAAAGTTTCACCACTGCTAAGAAAAGGATCTGAAAAAATATCAAACTATCGACCTGTGTCACAGTAAGTTCCTTCTCAAAAATTCTAGAAAAGTTCTTCTATGACAGGCTTTTAAGTTTCATAAATAAATATGCACCTCTTACAGTACAACAACATGGTTTTAGAAAGTCTAAATCTACATAGACAGCAATTTTCGAACTCTTAGAATGCATTTTAAAATCCCTTGATCAACATAAATTAGCTGCAGGTATTTTTGTAGATCTATCAAAAGCCTCTGACATCCTGGACCATAATATTCTGCTTGAAAAATTAGAAAGATGAGGAGTAAGAGGTGTGGCACATAGCTGGTTGTGTTCATACCTAAAAAACTGCAGGCAGAAAGTATCACTTCAGTACGAATTCAACAAAATGAATACACCAAGAAACAACTCCTTTCTTCTCAGCGAATTATCAATAAAATATGGTGTACCACAGGGCTCAATCTTAGGTCCACTACTGTTCTTGATTTATGTGGACGACTTAGTTGAATATATGAGTCCTGTTTGCCAATGACACCAGCATATTGCTCACTGAATTTAGTCCAGAAACTTTGCAGTCCACAACAGAAAGTTCTATGCAAAGACTTTCTGAGTGGTTCACAAAAAACAAACTCATTATAAATACTGAAAAACTGTGTGTGTCAGTTTTCATTTAATTCCTCCAACTAATCAAATGTCTATTCAAGCACAATTAAAAATGATCCCCTAGAAAATGTAAGTGTCACAAAATGTTTGGGTCTATTGGTTTAGCATGACTTACAGTGGGACACACGTATAAATAACTTGTCTAGAAAACTATCATCTGTGTGCTATGGCCTAAGAATTTTAAAGGCTACAACAAGCAAAACAACAGTACTGCAGGCATACTATGCACAGTTCCACTCACTAGTCCGCTATTGGATCGCTTTCTGGGGATACTCAACTAACAGTGTAAAGGTTTTTAGAATGCAAAAAAGAGCTCTAAGAATGTGGCCTTAAAAAGATGGAGTCCTGTAAATCCCATTTTACTGAGCTTGGTGTTCTAAATGTTCCAAGTTCATTCATTTATGAAACTATCTTGTTCACTGGGGACTACCTCCTGAAAACAGGCAAACTGCTACAGAACAAAAATGTACACAACTATAGTACCAGAGGGAAATCAAATATACATAAAAAATATCACAGAACAACCACCTATCAGAGGAGCATAATTAACATTGGTGTAATACTACACAATAAGATACCATAGGAAATAAAAATTGCTACTTATCCAATATTTAAAGCTAAACTAAAGGCATTTCTAATAAAGCACTGTTTCTATTCTGTCAGAGAATTTCTGAATACATGACAAAATTAATTGTAATAGGTGCCTATTTTTAATTTGCCTACTATTTTGCTAATACTATGTATTATTGTAACTTATCTTTGACCTTTCCAATATCAATTGTACAATTTGTGCTGTATGATGAAATGGGACCAATAAAAAATCAAATCAAAACAAATCAAAAATTGCAGATAAATCGAATTCCTAATTTACACAGATAGCTGAATATCTTATAAATCAAAATATACAGTATGTGCCCAGAAATCAATCCAGATGTACTACAAATAATAAATCTATTTTTCTATACCTCACCAATGAAAAGGAAATACTTGCTTTAATCAAAGAACTGAAGCCCAAATTCTCTGTTGGTACTGACAATATCCCTGACTATGTCTTGAAAAAATGTGCTCCCCTCATTGCCAGGCCACTTGTCGTCATCTGTAACTGTTCTCTATCAGGAGGGGTGTTCCCAAAGAAATTGAAGACAGCAAAATTAAAACCTCTGTTCAAGAAAGGGATAAAACAGAAGTATCAAACTATAGGCCTATTTCGTTACTGTGTGGTTTTTCCAAACTAATTGAAAAACTCTACTATAAAAGACCAACAAATTTCATAGAAAAAAATTACTTCTCAAATACACAATATGGATTCTGAAAATCTAAATCTACTGAGACTGCCATTTTTGAATTCCTAAATGAAGCCTTAATTGATATAGACAGCAAAGAGCATATCTTAGTCATATTTCTAGACCTCTCTAAAGCATTCAATGCCAGCAATCATAACATCTTGCTTAATAAACTTGACTCTGTAGGTCAGCCTATGAATGGATCAAATCATATCTCCAAAACAGAGAATAAAATATTGAGCTTGCTATCCAAGAAGGGAACAAGATAAAGTTCTACTGCTCAGAAAAGCAGAGCATTAAGTACGGAGTACCACAAGGCTCCATTCTAGGACCAATTCTGTTTCTACTCTGTGTAAATGACTTGGAACTGATTAGTCCATGCCATAATTACATAAAATTCGCAGCTGACACAAATGTGATAGTAAAACATAGGACCAGAGAAGAATTACTGCATGAGATTAAAAAGTGTACCACCCACATTACAGACTGGTTTTCTGGAAACAATTTAGTAATAAACACAGAAAAAACAATTACATTGAACTTTCACACAGTGCAAAATAAATACCAACCAACACCAGATATAGAGTTGTTTACCAGAACCCAACAAGGGAAAGCTTCAGACACAGCCAACCGATTTGGCTCAAATTTGGCAGGTTGCTTGTGTACAACCTAAAGCAAAGGACTCTAAGATATTTTGGCTCAACGCCCTCCTATTTTTGTGAAAATCAACCCTAAAGGTTATGATAAGCAATTGACTCAAAATTGGCACCACTGATAGATAATTGTAAATAGAGCATTGTCCATCATCAGGTATGGGGTCCGCAAATGCATATTTTTCCAGAAATCGAGGAAAGAAACTTTTACAACTGTTGCTTATGTACCCACATGGTAAACACTTTTCGTTGATAGGGCAACAGCAGCCAGCAGGGCATAATGATAGATAATCAAAGACCTGATGAAGGACGTTGCTCAGTTGTCCAGAGTGGTATTTGATGACAAGAGGAGTGCTTCTTTGTGGTTGATTCTTGGGATCGCAGTGAGGATCAGGTGTGTGTGAGGATATGTCACAGGAGATCTGTTTGTGAATTAGGTCTGGAGGGTATTGCCTATCTGTGAAGGCCTTTGTGAGGCCTTCGGCATATTAGGATAGGGAGTTCTCACTGCAGATGTGTCTACCATTGATGGCCAGGCGGTGTGGGAGTGGCAGTACCTTTGTCTGCTGGGAGGGTGATCAAGTCAGGATCTTGTTTTTAGGTTGTTTAGGTCAGTCCTTCCTCCTGTTTAAAAGTTGTTGTAGGTCTCTCTCTAAGAAAACAACTACTTTTCAACAGAAGTAAGGACTGCCCTACCTAAAAACAGATACTGACCTGATCATTCTCCTAGCAAACAAAAGTTTCATCATTGCTGTGATGAACTGGAATGACTACCTAGCAGTGGGCCAGGGAGGAGCTGCCTCTAGACTGAGCACAACATAGGCAGACAAAAGTGTGCTTGGGAGTGATGATGAAGTGTGTCTCTGTGTGTGTGTTTGTTTGTGTGCATTTTTTTCCTATGTGCTTGAAAAAGGGAACTGTATTCTGAAAGCTAGTGAATTTCTGAACTGTATGTTTTTTATCTACCCACACTACGTTGTCTCCTTTAATCCTGAATAATTTGAAAAATATTCTCCTTGACAACTCCTTCTGTTCTGTAGAAGAATTTCTATTACTGTAATGTGTAAAATATGATGGGTATGAGGTACTAACTCACATCTGTCTGTTTAAAAAAATAAGTAAATAAATCTTATATATGTTCAGCTTATAGCCATGTTCACAAATTAATTCATGATGTGAATTGATAATGACACATTCCATATCATTATGACTTATTGTGCAAATAACTCAAAATAATGAACCAATGGCTTCACATGTGATGGGTCATCTTAGTATTCTTCTTGATAACTTGTACCTTGATTACCTTCTTACATGGTCACCCATATTGAATTTTCTTGGTGCAGTGGACCTGCTATGTAGTGCCACCAACTCTTGCTGTGTGACTTCTTTTCATTCTGCAGACAGAATTAGAGGGCTGGAACAGAACTTTGTAGTATTTATGTACTAAATGATGTAGCAACTTTTCTCTCATCTGTTTTTGGTTGTTCCATGTAACACTTACAATGCTGGGTTTACGGATCTCTTATTAATCGCAACACATCTGAAGTGAATCTCAAAAGAAAATATAATGACATTTCTCTTCAGCTTCGTTCAGCTGGTCCCAGTCATTGTCATTGTACATAGTTTCTCCTGTTCTGCACCTTTCAAAACAATGCTGTGCAACAATGTCAAAACATAAGTGACTCCTTCACAACAGGTGAAGACACTCAATCAGTGCCACACTTTGGTGCTAACTCTTAACTCTGTATAGCCAGCAAACCCAAAAGCAAATAGTAGGAAGTCCTCCCCATACTAACTAACTAAATAATGTTTTTATACACAATCATATTTTTATCTGATTGTGAGGAAGGGGTGGAACAACATGTTACACAACAGACCCTTTGACTAAGATGAAGGATACCATGTAAAATAGCTTACTTGATTAATTACAGTCCTATTATAACCTTTTATCTCTTGCTAATGTATCATCATTATTAAACTTTATTTTATTTATTTTCACAATACAACACATATGCGTGTATTTCTTATTTGTTGTTTTCAGATTGTGTTTACTAGGTTTAACTACAATTTAGTTCTTTGCTGATTATGTCTCGAGCACATATTTACGTATTTTACTATCTTAGCGAAAAGATAAAGTGTTATTTTATCCTCTTGCTCCTTTATCATCTCTCATTTTCTTCCACCACTAGTGCCATACAACTGCTTTGTAATCAAACTGTTAGATTTTCTAAATGAAGAAAACGCTTAAGAGATTTCTCCTATTTGACCAGGTTCAACCATTATTTCAGTACTTTTACTAAAGGTAAACAGCTTTATGCTGCCTTTCAATTATTGTGAAACAGACCATAAGGAGCTGTATGCTGACATTTCAATCTACACCTCTCTCCACAATTTCCAATCTCAGATTTGTGGTAACTCAAACATGGACAGAAACAAAAATTCCAAGAATCAATCAATGCCCAGGTAAGTCTATTAATCTTTATCTACTTTGGTCAACACTTCAACAGTGTGACTAACCAGCTTCATACCAATGTAATGGCTGCGCTCAAACCTTATCCTGTTGGCTGATACTGTGCAAATACCTTTTTTGATTTGCATGTCCCTGTCCTCACACCTCTACATAAAAAAATTCATCCCCCCCCCCCCCCCCCCACGAACCATAGACCTTGCCGTTGGTGGGGAGGCTTGCGTGCCTCAGTGATACAGATAGCCGTGCCGTAGGTGCAACCACAACGGAGGGGTATCTGTTGAGAGGCCAGACAAATGTATGGTTTCTGAAGAGGGGCAGCAGCCTTTTCAGTAGTTGCAGGGGCAACAGTCTGGATGATTGACTGATCTGGCCTTGTAACATTAACCAAAACGGCCTTGCTGTGCTGGTACTGCAAACGGTTGAAAGCAAGGGGAAACTAAAGCCGTAATTTTTCCCGAGGGCATGCAGCTTAATTGTATGCGTGGAGAGCTGCATCAAACCAGTCTTAGGACTGAAGACCACAACAACATGAATTCACCTGATGTAGGCATAGGCCATCCTTCCTTCAGATCCACCTACCCTTTTAGTCTCCACTACATCCCTAAAATGGTACAAATCATTGCTAATAAGAATTCATCTGCCCAAGGCTTAGTCCATCCCTTCTCTGGGTTCATGAATCCTTCCTCTCTCTCATACATATATGAAATGTAATCCACCACATCTTAAAATTTGAAATTATGTGCACTTCTTGTGACTCTTACCTCTATAACTTTAAATGATGAAGTTTCTTTGTATCCTAATGACTTAACTCTGCTATTTCAAACAGATGTTTCCTGACTCCTTCCTAACATTCTTACACTCATTATCAAAAACCAAGCACCCCAGTTTATGTACTGTTATCAGATTATCATGTGTATATTTTTGGATCAGGGAAATGGTCACATTACACTCTGATGGTGCCTACATTGTTAGATAATAGCTACAAGAAAGAGTGGCCTTGAAACATACTCTCTTCTTCACTCCTTTAGACCTCTATCTACATGATAAAGTAGTTTCTCATTTTCTGCTGAGAATCCTTCTACATTTACTTCTCTGTTTAATCTCTCTTAACAGCTATAAAATACGAAACCTCTATTTAATAGCTCTTTAATCTTTCCTTCATACATTAAAAGCCATAATATATCCACAATTATTGTGTTTTTACTATATTCACACAAAGCCTTCACACACTAACATATTCTTCTCAGAGATAATGCAAGTATTTTTAGATTAATTTCACTCCTTATCTGTTAAACAACTCCTTAGTGTTTTCTTATTGGAGATAATGCTAATGCCATCCATCGTAGCATTGCCCAAAAAGTTTGCATGCAATGCTATTCTGTTTTTGTGTATATGTTAGTACATAACCTTCTGCTTTAAGGGCTTGTGTTAGAACTACTCTTTTACCCCCTGTTCAGTTGATATCACTAAAATGTGCAACTGATCACAATATAAATGATCTCATCATTTATTCTGTATCATGTCTTATGAATGTTACCCTGCATCTCTCAGCTTTACCTGTGAAAACAGAATGTAAATACCACAATGTGGCATGGATAAAGGAAGGGTTTCATCAATTTACATATGAATCTGGAAAGAGGGAGGTAGAACAGGTAATATTGCTGGAGAAGAATGAAATGAAATATAAAAGTAAGTGTGTTAGGACTGAAGAAATGCAGATAGATCGTCAAGACAGATTAGCATACCACCCCCACCCTAAGTAACAGTACCTAATGGGTGATGCTGGGAGATACTGGGAGACAAGGTGCAGTTGCCTTGCCATGCAGAGTGGATTTGTCCCAGTTACACCCATACAGGTCCTGAAAATTGATCCTAATTATATCCTTTTAGTAGCCAGTAGATACTGGGTAAAAAAATGTCAGTCATTAGTAGTAATTAGTCTTTTACTCATCAGTCTGTTAATTCAATGGTTACTCACAGTACTTCATCACCTTGAAACAAATGTATTTGATTGTAAGTACATCAGCACTTAACTACTTACACTACCTACTTAACATCTTGTATTATCTAACCTCCCCTATAAAAGATATACAAAGTACGACTATTATTTATAATAGGAAAGGAAAGGTAGAAAATTCCATGTCCAAAGCACATAAAATTACTTTTCTTGTACTCAAATACAGCTTATAATTATTAGCTGATAATCTATGTTCTTCATGCCCAAATAACAGGTTTACTTTTGTGTTGCAAGATAAGATAGTAACAGAGCGAAGCATTTTTCCCATTGGTTTAGGGTTTTATGTATCTGATCCCTCATTTCCTGTAGCTGAAGCTGATACAGCACATTTCATAAGATCTGTCACTGTATGTACCTGTTTTAAAAACTTTTTTAAAAATTGAGTTGCCGTACTTGATTCTCTTGAAGTAAAGGTCCTGCTAATCAATGCCTCTGAAATGTCATGTGTAGCCAGAGAAAGGCTGTTATTGGAGCAAAAAAAGGGAACTTCTACTCATTTCACAAAAAAATGCCCACTAGTTACCTTTTAGAAACATATATTTCCTTGAATGGGTGTACAGATTATTAGAGTGACTCGTGAATTAGAATAGCACACAAGTTTTCATATGACATATGCCTCAAAGGCTCAACATGACATCCAAGATTACAATATATTTTATTTGTGCAAAACCATCTTGTCTTTTGTTTCAATTCTTGAAGGTCAAGCCATTGCCAAGCCAAGATGCCAAAACACAAAAGGGCCTGTCCACAGCAGGTGAAGCCATTTACTTGTTGACAGACTGTGACAGTTTGCCTTCTTTATTTGTTCATTTGTTGCCTTCACTGTCAGGTTACTGCATTGCTATACAGGCTAAAAAATGGCTTGTGGAGGTTGCATTTCACAGTACTTTATTTATTTATTTATCTCTTGTTCCAGTGATCCATGTTGTGACACTATCACAGTATATGGAACGTGTCAATTTTTCAAGGTTTTGGCCAGAATTTATGGTAATACATAAAACATAACAAAAACAGTAAACAGTAACTTAGGTCCCACTACAAAAAAAATACATTTTAGAGATAGATAGAGATTACAAAACAAAAAACAGTAAACAGTAACTTAGGTCCAACTACAAAAATACATTTTAGAGATAGATAAAGATTACAAAATAATAAGTGTTACAGAGAAATAAATATTGCAAAATATATGTTTACAATAAAAATATTCGGTATTACAAATACAAATTTGGGCATACATTTGCAATTTACAATACAAGAAATGTTAAACACTGTAGTTCAGGAACTCTTCTAATGTATAAAATGATCCTTGCAATAGGAACTGCCTTAAGGTTTTTTTAAGCAAGAGATCATCATCTACCAAACACTTAATTCTTGAAGGGAGGGCATTAAAAATCTTATAGCCACTGAAATGGACTCCTTTCTGCACAATATTTAGATTTGTCTGTTCATAGTGGATATCATGTTTCCTTCTAATATTGTGACTGTGATATGCACTATTCAGCTTAAAGATGGATTTTTCTTTCCTTATGAAGCACATCAACGAGAATATATATTGCGCAGTGGATGTAAGTATTTCAAGCTTCTTAAAAAGATTCCTGCATGTGGCTCTAGGATGGACTCCACACATGATCCTTATGGCTCTTTTTTGTACACACAGTACTTTTTTAGCCAGTGGCTGATTTCCCCAAAATATAGTTCCAAATGCCATAATTGCATGAAAGTAACCATAATACACTGACTTCATGGTTTCCATATTTCTATAAGAAGAAACAATGCGCAATGCGTATGTTGCTGAACTTAGACTTTTGCACAGATCCACGATACGGTTTGACCAATTCAGTTTGCTATCAATATGCAAGCCTAGGTATTTTGAGGAATCTACCCTGGTTATTGTCTGCTCACCTATCTTTACAAATATTTACTCATCTTTGGATGTTTTGTGGAACTGAATGTAGTTTATTTTACAGTAATTTAAAATAAGACCATTAATGTTGAACCAGTTCACCGTTTCATTTAAAACCTTATTTGCCGTTACCTGAAGTTTATCTACTGAATTATCAATACGTAGTGTAGTGTCACCCGCAAAAATGGTGAATCTACAATATTCCATAGAGAGAGGAAGATAATTTATAAATATAATAAAAAGTAGGGGGCCCAAAACTGAGCCCTGCGGCACTCCACATGTGATGGTACCCCATTCTGAAGATACTGGGACACCATCTTGACTATCTACTACAACTTTTTGTTTCCTGTTTGACAGATATGAGTCGAGCCATTTCCCTGCTGCACCACTTATACCGAGATGTGCAGCTTTTTGTAAAAGAATTTGGTGATTTACACAGTCAAATGCTTTTGTTAGGTCACAAAATATGCCAGTCGCTTTCAGTTTTTTGTTGATAGATTCCAAGAGTTTGCCAGTAAATGCAAAAATTGCATCTTCCGTTGACAAACATTTCTGAAATCCAAACTGACTTTTGTTGAAGCTATTGTGTTCACTGATATGCTTAACTATCCTGGCATGCATTAGTTTCTCTAAAACCTTTGAAAAGCTTGTCAGTAGTGATATTGGCCTATAGTTAGCAGTATCCGTCTTATCCCCCTTCTTATACAGCGGTTTTACAACTGCATACTTAAGCCTCTCAGGAACTATTCCTTGCTTAAGTGACACATCAAAAATGTGGCAAAGGACTTTACTTACATGGCTGGAGCAGTATTTTAATAATTTGTTAGAAATGTTGTCAATTCCAGCAGAGTTTTTACTTTTCAGGGATTTAATAACTCTTTCAATTTCTAGAACAGTGACTGTTTTTACCTTCATGTGTTGTACTGGACCAGGTACTCTAGCTTTCAAAAGATTGATGGCTTGCTTCATGGACCCTTGTAAACCTATTTTTTCTGTTACTGTTAAAAAATTGTTGTTGAATGTGTCTGCAACTGTTTTTGGATCGCTAACAAGATTACCCTCACTTTTGATTTGGATATTTTCACTACAAACTGCATTTTCCCCCGTTTCCTTCTTTACAAATTTTCAGATAGTTTTTACTTTATTGCTCAAGTTGTCAATTTCTGCCTTCAAGCACATGTTCTTTGCTGCCTGAATGGTCTTATTCAGAACTTTATTGTAGATTTTATAGTGTGTAATCCTACTGTTATCATTTGAACTCCTCGCTGCAGCATATACTTCTCTTCTTGTTTTACAAGAGATTTTGATGGCTTTAGTAATCCAAGGCTTGTTTCCAGATTTGAACAGGTTTTCTCTCACTGATTTTTTAGGAAATGCTTCTTCAAATAGGCTTGTAACTCCATCGATAAATATATTAAATTTTGAATTAACATCAACTGTAGCATATAGAGGAGACCAGTCCACAAGCCGTAATTGCTGATTAAAGGTTTCAGTGGTGTGTCTGTTTATAATCCTACATGTTTTCCAAATGAAATTTTCTTTTCTTTGTACATTCATTTGGTTTACTTTCACCATTCACAACCCCCCAATAACACACTGTTATATGGCCAGTGCACTATTGTTTAACTTTTGGTAAGCCTCATTAATAGGTTGCAGGCAAACATCCACATACTGCTCCAATAGTTTCCTATGGATCATCTATGAGCAGTAAAAGCCTAACCACATTGTCACATTTCTTGAGGAATAAAAAGGAACATACGGAAAAATACTGTCATTGTTTTAACACACAGCCTAATTGTGTAACACTTATTTCACAGTTAAGTTGATTCATTGTTGTTGATCTAAGCAACACAGGTTTCTCATCTGAAACTTGGCCGTGGACTGACTGTCTCGGGACCAAAGATCGGACCCTTATATGTCCTCACAACAATAGGTGCCAAAACTACACATCGTTCAAAGTTAAATTTACAGAAATTACAAACTTAACTCATTAAATTAACTGAATACATCAAAAAAATCGTTCCTTTTAACAGTTTCTTCTACTACAAGGTTTAGGCTGACTTATTTGTTTAAATGATGAAATTAACATATATCATTACACAAACAATACTTTTGACAAAACTGTTCATTACTTTGGAATTAATTAAGGGCTGGCTTTGCTAACAGGTTTTCGAATAGAGCCAAATAAATACATAAAGAATGCTATTGTTTCAGCTCCCATATGTTTATACAGGATCTATATTTGTTTATGTGTCAACAATAGAATTTAAGTTATGAAATAATTACTGATTTCACCCTAAACAAAAGGTACTAACTAGGAATAGTCAAAATAAATTAGAAAATCTATTACATACATAAAACTAAGCATAAAATTAGATCTGGTGTTATATTCTTTAGAAATGAGGGCCAACTTTTCTCTTTTATGAAAACGCAGATTATACTCACATATGTTAATTATAATTAGTCAGACATAAAAAAATGAAATATAAGGAAGCAGATGGCAAAACAAAAGAGGACGCAAAAATACCCCAGCTTGCTTTGTCACAAGACCTTGCCATTTTCTTGTATTCCACACCTCCCGTTTAATGTCTGCATATACGAAAACTAACACCCACACACAGTATATGTCCTGTGCCATACTCCCTACTTAATATTATTCTGTCATGATCATATTTCCTTGTACTACATAAGAAGTATGAAATTCATTTGCCTAAACGGCATGTAACACTTCAAGAGTGATGTAAGCTATAGACAGCAGGGCAGTTGAAGAGGGTGCAAATTCTCCAGGGGCTTTAAATTTCTTTATTGTATCAATGTTATAATGTCCTTTTTCTATCTAATTTTTGGGTCACCAGAAATACTACTTTTGCATGTGATATACCCATTGCTTTAAAAGGTCTGCGATATCTCAGAAAAAAGTTACTTGCCCCTTTCTTTATATCTGTACTTTCATGATAATCTTTAACTACTACTAGATTAGATTAGATTAAGGGGAACCGGAGGTGGTCAAATCCAAAAAATTACGATTTTTTTTTTGGAACATTCCTCTTTAATGTAAACTTTGAATTATTGTTCTACTCGCCCTTGAAGTGGAGTTATTACCATTTTCCCCACGCCTGCAGAGGAAATGGGCGGCCGCTGAATGCATCTAACACCCTCTCGTGACTTCCTGGCGAACTGCTTGGGATTTTCTCGGCCTGTTACGCATACAGCGCCGTATGTTACGCATACAGCGAGTGTGCAAGGGTTGGCTACATTGTTTTCTGTGACAAATGAAGTGCAAAGAGCGCGGAACATCGTGTCTTTGCTGTAATGTTAACCGTTTCGAATTAGTTCAGTGTTGCGCCTGTTGTTGGTACTTTGGTAGTATTATACTTCTTGTGTAAAGCGTTGTTCTGGTTACGATGCCACGTTTTAGTAACCGTGTATATAAGAAGAGGAAGAACGTAGGGAAAAGAAAATTAACACTAATACCAAGTTGCGATACTACAATTACTGAAACAGTGCGTTCTTCTGCTAAGCAACACACGGCCGGCCATAGCCCTGTGACATCTTCTAGCAAGAAGCTGACTGGTGGAAATGACAGATTTCGTGAATATGTTAGTGACAGTGATGATATTAACGAAGTACTGAATATTGGATTATTATCTTCTGTGCTGAAAGAAAGTGTTCTGTGCAAAATGCGTTCAAGTGTAGGAGTGGGACTAGAGAGAACAAAGCACTTTGGTTTAGCTTGTGAGATGAAGATAATCTGTGCATGTTGCAAGTATCAAGTGACTTTCTACAATTCACATGCCAGTCTCTTTGGTGAAAATGGACGATTTAGAGTGTTTCGTGTGAATGTTCGACTTGTGTATGGTCTTTAATCCATTGGAAAAGGGTCTGCTGCTGGTAAACTGTTTTGTGGTATTATGAACTTGCCATCGCCTCCAAGCAAATTTGGGTACTACTGTGAACTGGTAGGATCCTCTGTTGAAGATGTGGCTTTGAAAACCATGAAGGAAGCAGTGGAGGAATCTATAGAAATGAACGGTGGTTCTACGGATTTGGTAGTGGCATTAGATGGTTCCTGGCAAAAGAGGGGTCATAAATCCCTGTATGGGGTTGTAACTGCAACTTGTGGTGATAGTGCAAAAGTGATAGATGTTGAAATATTATCAAAACATTGTAGGTGCAAAAATAAAATCAAAGGAGAGCACAGTGGAACCTGTGTGGCAAATTTTAGTGGATCAAGTGGAGCAATGGAAGTGGATGGAGTGAAACAAATTTTTGAACGTTCAGTTCCCAGATACTACGTTAGGTACAAATACTACCTTGGGGATGGTGACTCCAAAGGTTTCAAGACTATAGAGGAACCATGGACCTTGCCGTTGGTGGGGAGGCTTGCGTGCCTCAGCGATACAGATAGCCGTACCGTAGGTACAACCACAACGGAGGGGTATCTGTTGAGAGGCCAGACAAACATGTGATTCCTGAAGAGTGGCAGCAGCCTTTTCAGTAGTTGCAAGGGCAACAGTCTGGATGATTGACTGATCTGGCCTTGTAACAATAACTAAAACGGCCTTGCTGTGCTGGTACTGCGAACGGCTGAAAGCAAGGGGAAACTACGACCGTAATTTTTCCCGAGGGCATGCAGCTTTATTTATGATTAAATGATGATGGCGTCCTCTTAGGTAAAATATTCCGGAGGTAAAATAGTCCCCCATTCGGATCTCCGGGCGGGGACTACTCAAGAGGATGTCGTTATCAGGAGAAAGAAAACTGGCGTTCTACGGATCGGAGCGTGGAATGTCAGATCCCTTAATCGGGCAGGTAGGTTAGAAAATTTAAAAAGGGAAATGGATAGGTTAAAGTTAGATATTGTGGGAATTAGTGAAGTTCGGTGGCAGGAGGAACAAGACTTTTGGTCAGGTGACTACAGGGTTATAAACACAAAGTCAAATAGGGGTAATGCAGGAGTAGGTTTAATAATGAATAGGAAAATAGGAATGCGGGTAAGCTACTACAAACAGCATAGTGAACGCATTATTGTGGCCAAGATAGATACGAAGCCCACACCTACTACAGTAGTACAAGTTTATATGCCAACTAGCTCTGCAGATGACGAAGAAATTGAAGAAATGTATGATGAAATAAAAGAAATTATTCAGATAGTGAAGGGAGACGAAAATTTAATAGTCATGGGTGACTGGAATTCGAGTGTAGGAAAAGGGAGAGAAGGAAACGTAGTAGGTGAATATGGATTGGGGCTAAGAAATGAAAGAGGAAGCCGCCTGATAGAATTTTGCACAGAGCACAACTTAATCATAGCTAACACTTGGTTTAAGAATCATGATAGAAGGTTATATACATGGAAGAACCCTGGAGATACTAAAAGGTATCAGATAGATTATATAATGGTAAGACAGAGATTTAGGAACCAGGTTTTAAATTGTAAGACATTTCCAGGGGCAGATGTGGACTCTGACCACAATCTATTGGTTATGATCTGTAGATTAAAACTGAACAAACTGCAAAAAGGTGGGAATTTAAGGAGATGGGACCTGGATAAACTAAAAGAACCAGAGGTTGTACAGAGTTTCAGGGAGAGCATAATGGAACAATTGAAAGGAATGGGGGAAAGAAATACAGTAGAAGAAGAATGGGTAGCTCTGAGGGATGAAGTAGTGAAGGCAGCAGACGATCAAGTAGGTAAAAAGAAGAGGGTTAGTAGAAATCCTTGGGTAACAGAAGAAATATTGAATTTAATTGATGAAAGGAGAAAATATAAAAATGCAGTAAATGAAGCAGGCAAAAAGGAATACAAACGTCTCAAAAATGAAATCGACAGGAAGTGCAAAATGGCTAAGCAGGGATGGCTAGAGGACAAATGTAAGGATGTAGAGGCTTATCTCACTAGGGGTAAGATAGATACTGCCTACAGGAAAATTAAAGAGACCTTTGGAGATAAGAGAACCACATGTATGAACACCAAGAGCTCAGATGGAAACCCAGTTCTAAGCAAAGAAGGGAAAGCAGAAAGGTGGAAGGAGTATATAGAGAGTCTATACAAGGGCGATGCACTTGAGGACAATATTATGGAAATGGAAGAGGATGTAGATGAAGATGAAATGGGAGATACGATACTGCGTGAAGAGTTTGACAGAGCACTGAAGGACCTAAGTCGAAACAAGGCCCCCGGAGTAGACAACATTCCATTGGAACTACTGATGGCCTTGGGAGAGCCAGTCCTGACAAAACTCTACCATCTGGTGAGCAAGATGTATGAAACAGGCGAAATACCCTCAGACTTCAAGAAGAATATAATAATTCCAATCCCAAAGAAAGCAGGTGTTGACAGATGTGAAAATTACCGAACAATCAGTTTAATAAGCCACAGCTGCAAAGTACTAACACGAATTCTTTACAGACGAATGGAAAAACTAGTAGAAGCCGACCTCAGGGAAGATCAGTTTGGATTCCGTAGAAATACTGGAACACGTGAGGCAATACTGACCTTACGACTTATCTTAGAAGAAAGATTAAGGAAAGGCAAACCTACGTTTCTAGCATTTGTAGACCTAGAGAAAGCTTTTGACAATGTTGACTGGAATACTCTCTTTCAAATTCTAAAGGTGGCAGGGGTAAAATACAGGGAGCGAAAGGCTATTTACAACTTGTACAGAAACCAGATGGCAGTTATAAGAGTTGAGGGACATGAAAGGGAAGCAGTGGTTGGGAAGGGACTGAGACAGGGTTGTAGCCTCTCCCCGATGTTATTCAATCTCTATATTGAGCAAGCAGTAAAGGAAACAAAAGAAAAATTTGGAGTAGGTATTAAAATCCATGGAGAAGAAATAAAAACTTTGAGGTTCGCCGATGACATTGTAATTCTGTCAGAGACAGCAAAGGACTTGGAAGAGCAGTTGAACGGAATGGATGGTGTCTTGAAGGGAGGATATAAGATGAACATCAACAAAAGCAAAACGAGGATAATGGAATGTAGTCGAGTTAAGTCGGGTGATGCTGAGGGTATTAGATTAGGAAATGAGACACTTAAAGTAGTAAAGCAGTTTTGCTATTTGGGGAGCAAAATAACTGATGATGGACGAAGTAGAGAGGATATAAAATGTAGACTGGCAATGGCAAGGAAAGCGTTTCTGAAGAAGAGAAATTTGTTAACATCGAGTATAGATTTAAGTGTCAGGAAATTATTTCTGAAAGTATTTGTATGGAGTGTAGGCATGTATGGAAGTGAAACATGGACGGTAAATAGTTTGGACAAGAAGAGAATAGAAGCTTTTGAAATGTGGTGCTACAGAAGAATGCTGAAGATTAGATGGGTAGATCACATAACTAATGAGGAAGTATTGAGTAGGATTGGGGAGAAGAGAAGTTTGTGGCACAACTTGACCAGAAGAAGGGATCGGTTGGTAGGACATGTTCTGAGGCATCAAGGGATCACCAATTTAGTATTGGAGGGCAGTGTGGAGGGTAAAAATCATAGGGGGAGACCAAGAGATGAATACACTAAGCAGATTCAGAAGGATGTAGGTTGCAGTAGGTACTGGGAGATGAAGAAGCTTGCACAGGATAGAGTAGCATGGAGAGCTGCATCAAACCAGTCTCAGGACTGAAGACCACAACAACAACAACAACAGAGGAACTGAAACCATATGGAAATGAATTTGTAGTTGAAAAGTTGGAATGCATTGGGCATGTGCAAAAGCGTATGGGTGCACGACTTCAAAGGCTCAAACAAACTTTGGGTTCAAGTAAGCTCAGTGATGGAAAGACAATAGGAGGGAGAGGCAGGCTTACTGATGAGGTGATTGAACGTCTACAGAGATACTATGGGTATGCCATAAGGCAAAATACTAGTAATGTTAGTGACATGCGAAAAGTAGTGTGGGCATTGTTCCATCATACTGCCTCTTCCAATGAATACCCTCAACACAGCCTGTGCCCAAAAGATTCCTGGTGCATTAAATATAATGCAAAAAAGGACTATGATCACAAACATGGTTTGCCAGCAGCTGTGATAAATGCAATAAAACCAATTTTTCATGACTTAGCACAGCCAGAATTGTTACACAAATGTCTACACTTAAAGGCGCAGAATCCTAATGAGAGCGTAAACAATTTGATTTGGAAAGTGATTCCTAAAAGGGTGTTTGTAAGCATAAAAACACTGCACTTTGGCATTTATGATGCAATAGCAACCTACAACCAAGGGAACAGTGTGAAGTTCTGAAGGCATTAGGATTTACAGCTGGGGTGAACACTGTAAGAGCACTAAGAAATATTGACAGAGAAAGGATAAGAGGAACAGAAAGAAGAGAAAGGCATATGAAGTATGATGGAACAACAGGCCAGAAAAGAAGACAGAAGAGGAAGCATTTAGAGGATGAAGAAGAAGACCCTGATAATCCATCCTATAGTGCAGGAATGTATTGAGAAACTTTGATAGCCATTTCCCGTAAATTAGAATTTTTCGAATATAAGGAACATTTTCTCAAAATCCACTCAAGCTAGAGAGATGAAATTTTTATACAGCACTCCTAGTGGTCAAACTTACATTGTAACACAGCCAGTTGGCAATATGTTCAGTAGTTTCATTTCAGTTTAATTATAAAGCAATTATTTGTAAAAAAATTTGGGTCATTAATAAAAAAAATAATTGGAAGGAAACTAGAAAAGATACTCCAAAATCCCTCTGTCATAACTGCAATACTAAACCACTCTATATGTAAAAAAAAAAAAAAAATCAAATTTTTTTATTTGGTAGTTTATTCATAAATGTTCTTCAAACTTAGTGATTTTAACATGGGCAGCATAGGCACCTCCAGCTCCCCTTAATGCTTGTTCCATAGATCATGAATACGACACTTTGTAATGATGTGGAATGTGTCAGTTTAATAAAAGATGTCTGTACAAGATATTACATTACACAAAATATTGCATGACACTAATGTTTAAGTTGTTTTTATTTTCCCCCTCTCTTAATTTATATCTAAAAATTCAGCCAATGAGTAGAAGGAGTTGTCATCTAGAAATTCTTTTGATTTATTTTTAAATGTTGGTTGGCTATCTGTCAGGCTTTTGATGCTGTTTGGTAGGTGACCAAAGACTTTTGTGGCGGCATAATTTACCCCTTTCTGTACCAAAGTTGGATTTAACCCTGCATAGTGAAGATCATCCTTTCTCCTGGTGTTATAGCTATGCACACTGCTATTACTTTTGAACTGGGTTGGATTATTAACAACAAATTTCATAAGTGAATATATGTACTGTGAGGATCCCTAGATCCTTAAATAGATGTCTGCGGGATGACCGTGGGTGGGCACCAGCAATTATTCTGATTACACGATTTTGAGCAATGAATACTTTTCTACTCAATGATGAATTACCCCAGAATATGATGCCATATGAAAGCAGTGAATGAAAGTAGGCATAGTAAGCTAATTTACTGAGATTCTTATCACTAAAATTTGCAATAACCCTAATAGCAAACGTAGCTGAACTCAGACGTTTCAGCAGACCATCAATGTGTTGCTTCCAGTTTAACCTCTCATCAATGGACACACCTAAAAATTTTGAAAATTCTGCCTTAGCTACAGACTTCTGTTCAAAGTCTATATTTATTACTGGAGTTGTGCCATTTACTGTACAGAACTGTATATACTGTGTTTTATCAAAATTTAAAGAGTGTCCGTTTGCTGAGAACCACTTAATAATTTTGTGAAAAACATCATTTACAATTATATCACTTAGTTCTTGGTTTTTGGATGTTATTACTATACTTGTATCATCAGCAAAAAGAACTAACTTTGCATCTTCATCAATGTGGAATGGTAAGTCATTAATGTATATCAAGAACAGTAAAGGACCTAAGACCGAACCCTGTGGGACCCCGTATCTGATAGCCCCCCAGTTTGAGGAATCAGCAGTTGTTTTAAAATTGCATGATCCACTTATTTAAACTTTCTGCATCCTTCCAGTTAAGTATGAATTAAGCCATTTGTGCACTGCCCCCCTCAAACCACAATGATGTAGCTTATCTAAAAGAATTCCATGATTTCACAATCAAAGGCCTTTGAGAGATCACAAAAAATACCAATGGGTGATGTTCGGTTATTAAGAGCATTTAATATTTGATCAGTGAAAGCGTATATAGCATTTTCTGTTGCAAAGCCTTTCTGAAAACCAAACTGTAATTTTGTTAGTACTTTATTTTTACAAATATGGGAGGCTACTCTTGAATACATTACTTTCTCAAAAATTTTTGATAGAGCTGTCAGAAGAGAGATTGGGTGGTAGTTGTTGACATCCGACATATCCCCCTTTTTATGCAATGGTTTTACAATGGCATATTTCAGTCTATCGGGGAAAACACCCTGCTCCAAAGAGCTATTACATACGTGGCTGAGAATCCTACTTATCTGTGGGAAACAAGCTTTAAGTACCTTGCTGGAAATGCCATCAATTCCGTAAGAGCCTTTACTTTTCAGTGAGTTTATTATTTTACTGATTTCAGAGGGAGAGGTTGGTGGAAATACAGTTGTTTCAAACTGCACAGGTATGGCCTCTTCTATTAGTAGGCTTGCCTCTTCTAGTGAAGATGTAGATCCTATTTTCTCCACAACATTTAAAATATGATTATTGAAAATATTTTCAATTTCTGATTGTTTGTTAGTACACGTGTCATTCAGTTTTATGGCACTAAAGTCTTCCTGTGTTCTTGGTTGCCCTGTTTCCATTTCAATAATGTTCCAAATTGCTTTAATTTTATTATCAGAGTTACTGATCTCAGACATGATACACATGCTTCTGGACTTTTTAATAACTCATCTATATTAAATAAAGATTCATTTTCATTTGCATTCTAATTCTTCTTTCTTATTTCTGCTTATCTAAGTAGACTGTCATATACTATCCTATATAATTCTTCCGATTTGATCCCTTTCATAGGTGGCCATTTGAATAGTTTTAATATACATTCTTCAGTAAACTTTTATTCATTAGATTTACTAGTAATAGTCCTGTAGAGATATGCAGTAGTCCGTTTATTACTGTTTGAAACTCAGGAACTCTCTGGGCCCAAGGCATATGTCTTTCAGAACAATATGTTCTACACAACCACCCTATTTCTTTCATTAATCATTCACAAAGGATTCATGATATTTGTATTTGTATTTCTTTATTGGTCCTGAAAGTGCATATTTTGCACAAACAATGTAGGACAAGTCAGGTTGGTACAGCATATACAACATCATGCATGTTATTATTTTGAAAAGATAAATAATTAAAAATTATTCAATACATGTTGAACATTGATAACAAAATTAATATAATGAAATAAAATTATAGATTGGTTAAGAATATTTGAGCAGTTACACTATACTTTTCTGGTACTCTAAAAACTCGGAAACAGAATGGAAGCAGTGGTCAAGCAAGTACTCTTCCAGTTTCACTTTAAACTTTTGTAAATTTGCATCTGTTTTCAAATAGGATGGCATGTGATTGTATAGCATTATGCCAGTATGATACACTCCTCTCTTACAAATGTTTGTACTTACTGTATTGACATGCAAATAATGCTCCTGCTTAATATCATGAGGGTGGTAATCACAGTTATACTTTAAGATATTTCCATCTTTTAAAATACTTCATTTTGTGAAATTTAGTATTTCATACATATATAAGCAAGGAAGAAGCAGTATATTAAGATTTTTAAATATTGGTCCACAGGAGTCTCTGTACTTAGCATGGTTTATTTTTCTAACAATCTATTTCTGTAGCCTAAATGTTTTGTTTGTACCTATGGAGTTCCCCCAAAAGATAATGCTGTACATCAGCAGTGATTGAATACTGCCATGGTACATTGTGATCACTGATGCATGGCTTGTATTTTGTGAGAGGAGTCTTACTGCATACGTAAGTGTGTTTAACTTTTTATTTACATGATTAAGATGTGTCTCCCATTTTAGGTTTTGCTGAATATGTATACCTCAAAATTTTGTGTCTCTCACAGATGAGACAGTTTTTCCATCAATTTTAAAAATTGGTCTTGCTGGACGTAGTTTCTGTGAATTGTGGAAATTGTCTGTCACTGTTTTTTCACTATTTATTATTAGCTTGTTTGTTCTGAACCATCGTGTTAAATTTTGTATTATATCTGTAGCTGTTTTTTGTAGGCTTTCCGCATCACATGATTTGATTAGTATATTTGTGTCATATGCAAACAGTACTGTTGTCCCTTTAGTTATTTTTTCTGACAAATCATTAACATAAAGAATGAAAAGAATTGGCCCAAGGACTAACCTTTGAGGAACTCCACATGTAATGTTTGGTGCATTACTGTAAAAATAATTTTTTTTGGTGTTTTTATGTCTTTGTATTTTATTTGAGTGATCTGTTGATGGCCATGAAGGTAGGAATGTATCCACTTGTTTGGCAGGCCTCTTATTCAATAATTACCTAGCTCCTGCAACAGAGTATTATGATCAGTTAAATCGAAGGTCAAGAAATATGCCAGACACATGTTGCTTCTTATCTACTGCAGTTAGAATTTCATTTAAGAAGGTATAAATAGCTGACTGTGTTGATCTGCCAGTTCTGAATCTCTGTTGTGCATCACCTATTATGTTTTTGTTATTTAGAAGGCTGTCAGCCTTCTAAGAAATAGTTTTTTAAGAATTTTGCCAAAGCCTGACAATACTGATAGAGGTCTATAGTCCTCAGCTTCATGTATGTCCCCTTTCTTGTTCAGTGGTGTCACTTTTGCCATTTTCAGATTTTTCAGGAATATACCACTCACGAATGATGAATTGAAAATATCCATCAATGGGTCTACGATAGGGTCAGGAAGCAAAAGACAGTTGCACTCGCAGTACAAGAAAGATCGGGAGAATGAGGACAGGCAAAAGTTAGTAGAAATTCGTGCTGCTGTAAAAAGAGCAATGGGCGAAGCATACAACCACTACCACTGTCGTACCTTACCAAAAGATCTTGCTGAAAACCCATGGAAATTCTGGTCTTACGTAAAATCGGTAAGTGGGTCGAAGGCTTCCATCCAGTCACTCACTGATCAGTCTGGCATGGCAACGGAAGACAGCAAAACGAAAGCTGAAATTTTAATTTTAGCATTTGAGAAATCTTTCACGCAGGAGGATCATACAAACATACCACCGTTTGAGTCTCATACAGATTCCTATATGGAGGACATAGTGATAGACATCCCTGGGGTTGTGAAGCAGCTGAATGGGTTGAAAATAAATAAATCGCCGGGTCCTGATGGGATTCCAATTCGGTTTTACAGAGAGTACTCTACTGCATTGGCTCCTTACTTAGCTTGCATTTATCGCGAATCTCTTGCCCAACATAAAGTCCCGAGCGACTGGAAAAAAGCACAGGTGACGCCTGTATGTAAGAAGGGTAGAAGGACGGATCCTCAAAATTACAGACCAATATCCTTAACATTGGTTTGCTGCAGGATTCTCGAACATATTATCAGTTCGAATATAATGAATTTCCTTGAGACAGAGAAGTTGCTGTCCATGCATCAGCACGGCTTTAGAAAGCATCGCTCCTCCGAAACGCAACTCACCCTTTTTTCACATGATATCTTGCGAACCATGGATGAAGGGTATCAGGCGGATGCCATATTCCTTGACTTCTGGAAAGCATTTGACTCGGTGCCCCACTGCAGACTCCTAACTAAGGTACGAGCATATGGGATTGGTTCCCAAGTATGTGAGTGGCTCAAAGACTTCTTAAGTAATAGAACCCAGTACATTGTCCTCGATGGTGAGTGTTCGTCGGAGGTGAGGGTATCATCTGGAGTGCCCCAGGGAAGTGTGGTAGGTCCGCTGTTGTTTTCTATCTACATAAATGATCTTTTGGATAGAGTGGATAGCAATGTGCGGCTGTTTGCTGATGATGCTGTGGTGTACGCAAAGGTGTTGTCGTTGAGTGACTGTAGGAGGATACAAGATGACTTGGACAGGATTTGTGATTGGTGTAAAGAGTGGCAGCTAACTCTAAATATAGATAAATGTAAATTAATGCAGATGAATAGGAAAAAGAATCGCATAATGTTTGAATACTCCATTAGTAGTGTAGCGTTTGACACAGTCGTGTCGATTAAATATTTGGGAGTAACATTGCAGATCAATATGAAGTGGGGCAAGCATGGAATGGTAGTTGTGGGGAAGGCGGATAGTCGTCTTCGGTTCATTGGTAGAATTTTGGGAAGATGTGGTTCATCTGTAAAGGAGACCGCTTATAAAACCCTAATACGACCTATTCTTGAGTACTGCTCGAGTGTTTGAGATCCCTATCAGGTCGGATTGAGGGAGGACATAGAAGCAATTCAGAGGTGGGCTGCTAGATTTGTTACTGGTAGGTTTGATCATCACACGAGTGTTACGGAAATGCTTCAGGAACTCGGGTGGGAGTCTATGGAGGAAAGGAGGCGTTCTTTTCGTGAATCGCTACTGAGGAAATTTAGAGAACCAGCATTTGAGGCTGGCTGCAGTACAATTTTACTGCCGCCAACTTATATTTTGTGGAAAGACCACAAAGTTAAGATAAGAGAGATTAGGACTCTTACAGAGGCATATGGGCAGTCATTTTTCCCTCGTTCTGTTTGGGAGTGGAACAGGGAGAGAAGATGCTAGTTGTGGTACGAGGTACCCTCCACCATGCACCATATGGGGAAGTATGCTCTTAAGCAGTTCATTACTGTGGCCAAATTTGCTTGTTTAAATGGATATAGTTTTACATATTTTGACCAATATTCAAGGACAAAAATATATATTACCCCTCTTCTCCTTTTCAGTAGTCAGCCTAAAAAGTCTTGCAGTAAGCTCACATAAGATTTTTAAAATAATAGAATTTACTCATATATTCAATACATTTCACTTCAGCATTTCAAAATGCCTATATCATTTATTTATGAACCATATTAAAGCATTTTCACTGTTTGTGGAATACACAACTTCCACTGGACTCTCTTGTAGATTCCAAAATAAAGCATCTTTGATTACTTTAATGTAGAATTTTATCTAATAATAGTACTGTCTGCTCACATCATTAATGTTTTTCTTTAAAATATACAGCTGCCTTTTCATTTTGTTTTATTTGTAATGCTAATGTCCTTAGTTCATCATAGATATAACTTTAAGCTAAGAAATTCATGGAAAAAAATAACTACTGGTCCCCCAGTGCTCATCATTTCATTCACGTCTAATGGCAGTATTGACAAGACATCTGCTACTTTATTTTAAGAAACTTTTATATAGTTAACCTCTATGTGATATTCCTATCACATTAATCTGCTGTGTTCAAAAATTATCAGATGTGTGTGAAATCTTATGGGACTTAACTGCTAAGGTCATCAGTCCCTAAGCTTACACACCACTTAAGCTAAATTATCCTAAGGACAAACACACACACCCATGCCCGAGGGAGGACTCGAACCTCCACTGGGATCAGCTGCACAGTCCATGATAATCTGGTGTGTGGCAATTTACTTTCCATAATGGAAGCTTTAGCCAAATGGTATATGCACAGGGGTCCAGGAAAATTTAGACACGCCTTGATACTTGATATCTCTGGGAAAAAAAAGATATATCACTGCAATTTTGCAAGGTAGTGTAGTCCATTGTTCTCTCAACTGATTTCGGCACCTGTTTTCAAGCAGATCACAGTGCAGCAATTAATGAAGTAAGATTGTCATTTGAGCAATGAAGTAAGATTGTCATTTGAGCAATGCAAGGCTGTATTGAAGTGGCACTGGAAGTATCAAAACATGATGGTATGATGGCACTGGCAATAATGTATATGGAACTAAGCCACTGACATGTACAACAATTTATTGTATTTGGGATAAATTTGAAGCCAACAGAGCCATTCAGGATGTGTATAAGGGAAAGTCTGGCTGACTCAAAACATCAAAAAGTCCAGCTTCCAGAACTGCTGTGTTACAACATTTTACTAGGTCACCTCAAAAATTTGTGAAGTAGGTTGCATTTGAAGGCCCAGTAAGCCAATCAAGCGTACAACAAATTCTGAAGGTTGCAAAGTGGAAAGTCTACATTCCAAGATCACTGCACACTATCAACAAGAATGACCTAGATTGAAGGATAGAATACCGCAAGTGGTCTGAAGGCATGCTTTGTGAGGATGATTGGTTTGCAGAAATGGTTCTCTGGTCTGACGGGGTGCAATTCAGACTAAGCGCTACTGTAAACTGCCGCAAACTGCATGTACTGGGCTACTGAAAATCCTCACATTCACGTGGACAAACATGTTAATCTACCATGTGCTAATGTGTGGTGTGGTCTGTCATTGTACAGTTTGATTGGCCCATACTTCTTTGAAGGTACTGTAACTGGTGATGCATACCTTCATATGCTGCAAACATCAATTTTACCTATCATCCAAAAGATGTCTGCAAATGGAAGATTTTACCTACAACAAGATGGCACTCCACCCCACTACCATAGCGATGTCAAAGCCTACTTGGGTGAAAATCTATCTGGACGATGTATGGGTCAAAGAGGAACTGTTGTGTACCCGTCATGTTCTCCAGAGCTTACAGCTCTTGACTTTTGCCTATGGGGGAACCTGAAAAATGAAGTTTATCAGCAGAAGCCAGCTACACTGAATGAGATATGAGGAACCATTGAGGCATCCTGCACAGCTGTCACACAGGCAACATTAACAGCTGTAATTTGGTCAACAGTTCAGCAGTATCAACGTTGTTTGGCTGCTAATGAGAGGCACTTTGAATACGTAAAATAATCTGCCCTCCAAGCAAGAATTGTAATGGTATGTCATTTTGTTCCATTAATATTGACTATCAAAGAGCCGGCCGCGGTGGTCTCGCGGTTCTAGGCGCGCCGTCCGGAACCACGTGACTGCTACGGTCGCAGGTTCGAATCCTGCCTCGGGCATGGATGTGTGTAATGTCCTTAGTTTAATTAGGTTTAAGTAGTTCTAAGTTCTAGGGGACTGATGACCACAGCTGTTAAGTCCCATAGTGCTCAGAGCCATTTGACTATCAAAGAGCATCTGTGTTTTATGGATCCCACTGTATATATGAAGACCTTAGAGCCCCAAGTTAGAATTTGAACCTTTTCTATGCTCCCTATAACAGCTAATAACTCTTTCTCCATACCTGCATAGTTGATTTCATGTGTAATTAGACTTCTACTAGTGAAGGCTATGGTGTTATGTTCCCTCCTCTTGGGATTCCATTTACCTTAGAATAGTTCACAAGCTTCACCATATCCAGAAGCATTTGTTGCCGACTTCAATGCTTCATTTATTTTAAGGTGTTTTAATATGGGTGCCTCTACTAAAGCCTGCTTAATGGTCTGAGAAGCCTCCAGTGCCCCTTCATTACATATCCATTTGGCTCTTTGTTTTAATAACAACAATAATCTGGGACATTCGTAGGCTGACCGTGTTGTAGAACGGTAGAATCCTGTTAACCACATGGGAGAGCACAATTGTTTTACATTTTTTGGTTGTGGACAGTCTTTAATTGCCCTTATTCTTTCTGCGTCTTGTCTTATTCCATGGATTCCTAATAGATATCCTAAAACTTTGAGTTCTTCTCTTCTAAACAAAATATGATTTTGGTAACTTAACTGTAATGCATTTTCCATGAAAGTTACGTAATGTTTTAGTTGACGAAATATAGTGTTCTTCTCAGGTCTTGGATGCAACTAAAATATCATCTACATAGATAAATAACTCTTCTAATAGTTCTATATCTGTACTAAAGCTTCATCCAGCTGTCATATGAATACTAAGACAGAGATATTCAATCCAAATGGCAATACCCTAAATTGATACAAATTGCCATCAAATAAAAGTCCTATACAATTTCATGAATTCTCAAGTAATTTTACCTGCCAGGAACCAGCAATCAAAGCCACTGTGCTAAAATACTTCATATGAAAACTGAAGGTGGAGGGGGGACAAAGGAATGGAAAGGGAAGGAGCTATTGATGTCAGCTGCATCGAGACTTTATGCAGAATCAGCAGCAGCAAGTGAAAATGTGTGCTGGACCAGAGTTCAAACTTAGCATCTCATGTGTACTAGGTAGCTGCATTAACCACTACACAACCAGGGCCCAGTGTTTATTGCAATTGTGTGGAGTATCTCGGTACACCCCTCGGTTGACCCACATTCCCAACTAGTGCCACCTATCCACAGTCCCTGTCCTTGTACTCCTGCTCACTCCTTTGAGAGCCCCACAAGAGGTCTGAAAGAACAGACACCATGCATTCATATAATTGGTTTGCCTCAATGGACAATGAATCCTTCAGAGTGGATGCACGATTACATATGATGCCTTGCTGGACTCTCAAAGGCAATGTACTTCAGCTGAGGGCTGTACAGAGACAGTCCCTGTAACTGTGATAAACACTGTGTTCAGATGACACAATGGTTAATACAACTGCCTTGTAAGCAGGAGATCCTAGGTTTGAATCCCAGCCTGGCACACATTTTCACTCATAGCCATTGATTCCCCAGAAACACCCGATGCAACTGACATCAATATTTCCCTACATTTCCATTCCTTCCTGTCCCCTCCACCTTCACTTTACATACTATGTATCACAACTGCAGATCTCACATTGTGCCTGTTCTTTTGGCCATTCATATAAAATACTTCCCTTGCTGAAACGCGCTAGTAACTTTTCTATAGATATAGGTCTACCTCTTTCTGTATCTATAGGTTTAATAAGTGTTCATGCATCTGATGCCAAGTGCACGTGTCCTGTGTCTTTCTTTACTGATATTAAAGGATTGTTATATATGCTTACACTTTTCCCTACTTCATTATTTTTTACCATTTTATATATTTTTTCATTTACTGCAGGTCTTAAACTTATTGGAACAGGGTGTATCTTGGAAAAGAATGGTTCACGATTCTTTACTGATATTAAAGGATTGTTATAGATGCTTACACTTCTCCCTATTTCATTATTTTTTACTATTTTATTTATTTTTTCATTTACTGCAGGTCTTAAACTTATTGGAACAGGGTGTGTCTTGGAAAAGAATGGTTCACGATTTTTTTATTTTAAATTGACAGATGTAATCTCCTATTACTCCCAGTTTATCAGGAAACACACTAATATGCTTCATCAAAATATTATACAAACCATGCTTTTGTTCTTCATTTAACAGCTTAGATTTGTAAACTCTGATCCTTATCTGTTCACTCAATTTATCAAAATTTATTACTGATTCCTCTTTGCTCTCTATTTGAGCAGCAGCAACTAAACTCATGTTATCTAGTAATGTGTTAGAAGTATATACTAGCTGATTTATTTACTATGTATTACTAACTTCCACTGTTCCAAGATAACACTGTAATATCAAAGTCTAATCTTACTTTACTTGTCAATAACCACTCAGTGACAGATAGTATTTGTAAATTCGCATTGGAAACTACTAACAGACTTAAGCTGGAAAATTCTGTCAAATGTGTGCATGAAATAAACCCAGAACACACCATTACATTCTGTACTAGCTCTGACAGTAACATTGTGGGAAAACACATCATGGTTAGTTATTATTGTCTAGCACACGATTAGTTCTGAAAGCTTTTGTTGGGTTTCATTCATTCATTCATTTATTGAGCATCCATTTTATCAATACAATGATATAGGAGTTGTCATGTTACATTATATGAGTTTGTAATTATACAGGAAATTAATAACATAGGCCTACGGTAGTAAAACATATATAAATATATATCTCGTGCAGCGTATAGTATATAATAACAAAACAAACAATAATTAATTATTTATAGTGCATACTGTTTCATACAGTTGTTTTTCAGATATGACTTATCATTATCATTGACCACTCTAGTAGAGAATAACAGAAGAAACAATAATTAATTAATTATAGAGTGTACAGGCAGACTATTTTCATCCATTTGTTCAAATATGAATTATCATTATCATTGACCACTATGTTCTGAAAATCCATGTACTCTGTAACACTGTAAAAACATTCTCTTAATAACATTTTTTAAGCTCATTTTTAAAAATGTAAAACTTTTCTATCTTTTTGATGCTTAAGGGAAGAGCACTAAAAAGGATTTTGGGATGATATATTGCACTTTTGTGATATTGGGCTGTTTTGTGTATTTCTCTGTGGAAATCATTCCTGTGTCTTGTTGGGTAGTCATGGCACTCACTATTTAAAGAAGAAAATTGGGGGTGAGATTTGAAAAAGCAGATACTTTGATAGATATATAAAGATGGAAGCAACATTATTTGAAATTCTTTGAAACTTTCCCTGCAGGGCTCTGTTGGTGCAGCCCCTTTCACTATTCTTAATGCTCGTTTTGAATAAAGAATGACCGTTTTGCCATACTTCAATTACCCCAAAATAAGTCACCATACCTCAATAGACTATGCATAAGAGCATAATAAGCACATATTACTGTTTTTTCACTGCAGCAGTTTTTCAGCATTCTGAGTATATAGCAGCATTTAGTTAGGTTTTTATTGAGCATTTCAATATGTTTATCCCACTTTAGATGCTCGTCTAACCAGATACCTAAAAATTTTGTGTTTGAAGTTTGTAAAATCTTCTGTTCACCAAGTTTCAAAACTATATTGGGCTTTACTTTATTCACTACATGGCTGAAATTCATCCATACTTGGGTGTCATGGGTTCAAAAGTCTTGTATACTGACATTCTCACAGTTCTTCATAATATTTTTGCACTGCTTTTATATATAAACAAACACACAAACAGTTTACGCACAAGTAGGCACTCATTAATTGCCCATCTAATAGTGAGCATTCTTTATTCTTTATTTGTCCATGGATCATTTCTTACAATGATATTGTTTAAATAAATCTCACATATACATAGCAGAAAAATACAATGATACATATCAATTTACGTATCACTGATTTACAGTCTGTTACATATGTTTGCTAGTTACAAAAAATGTCATTAAAAGTACACTGTAAAAATGTATACTGACACACTATTTAATTTTTTATTTCAAGATATTCTTTACCACTGTAATGGCAAATGCTGATCAGATATCTTTTTAATTTTCTTTTAAAAAGAGGTATACTTTCTGTCATCTTTATACATTGTGGTAAACTGTCGTACAGTATGCGCCCACCAATTACATGTTCTTTGTCTGTTAATTTTAGCCTACTTCCTGCTGTATGATAGTCCGCAGCTCGTGGTCGTGCGGTAGCGTTCCCGGGTTCGATTCCTGGCGGGGTCAGGGATTTTCTCTGCCTCGTGATGACTGGGTGTTGTGTGCTGTCCTTAGGTTAGTTAGGTTTAAGTAGTTCTAAGTTCTAGGGGACTGATGACCATCGATGTTAAGTCCCATAGTGCTCAGAGCCATTTGAACCTTCTATATGATAGTCATTTTTTATTCTTGTATTATGTTTGTGATATTCCCTGTTTAGCAATGCAGGACAGTTAGTTTTTAAGTAGATAATTGTTTCATATATATTGATGCTGATGCTGAATTTATTTCTGCAGGATTCTCTAGGTGATACTTTTGCGATGAATCATACAGCTCTTTGTGTGTGCACATTTTCAGCATTCCCCCAAACCAGGATGCCATATGAGAGGTGCGAATGGACTACTCCATAGTTCATTGTGTGTAGAGTGTGTCTATTTACTGATTATGACATTTTTCCCATCATAGATATGCTTGAACCTATTTTGCTGCAAATGCTATTTTTGTGATTCTCCCATGTCATATACCTATCTACTGTTACACCTAGAAATTTATAACTGTCTGTCTCCTTTAGAGCCTGACTGTGATGTTGTCCAAAGTGTGTTTTTTGTTTGCATGTATCTGCATACATGTTGTTTTGTTTCCATTTATAAAGAGATTGTTTTCCCTGAAATAATTGTTTCCACTTTTCATATTTAGTGAAGCCTTCTCTTGCAGGTCATCTGTTGTAGAACTGGTAACAACAAATGAAGTGTCATCTGCATACATGACTACACTATCGGATGCTGTTTTGGTCATATCATTGACATACAGAATGAAAAGTAGTGGACCAAGGACAGATCCTTGAGGAACCCCATATTCCATAATTACAAAATTTGAAAAGACACTTGTACTATTATTTTTTACTTTATTTCTACACACTGCTTTCTGTTTTCCAAAAAGGATTTAATAACTTCCACTGCTTTCCCACTTATACCATAACAATGAAGCTTTTGTAATAGGATGTCATGACATACACAATCAAATGCTTTACATAAGCCCAGGAACATACCACATTCATCAAGTGCTTTAGTTACAAGTGTTACGAATTCAGCTGCTGCTGTTTTCGTAGTTTTGCCCTTTCTGAATCCATGTTGTTCATCATTGATAATATTGCATGTTTGTATAAAATTTAATATTCTGTCAGTTATTATGTTACTATTATATTAGAGAGTACAGAAGTAATAGTTAGAGGTCTGTAATTTCCAGGGTCTTTTTTGCAGCCTCCTTTATGCATGGGGATTATTTTACTCTTTTTCAGGCACATTGGAAATATTCCTCTCTCTATAGATAAGTTTATCAGACAAGTTACTGGATTTACTGCCCACTGTAAACAGCATTTAATTAGTTTAGGGGATATACCATCTAGTCGCTCAGTGTCTTTTGTTTTGAGACTGTGTACCATTTTTACAATTTCTGATTCATTAGTTGGGGTCAGGAACAAGCAGTTTGTCTCAGATGGAATGTTTATTGTGTTTATTTTGTAAGTATTATTTTGAGTTATTAATTTGTCCACAACAAGTATTGCAGACTTTTGTGCATTCCTGAGTTCCCTCCCATTTACCTCAATTGTTACGTTATCAGTATTTTCCACACCTATGCCTTTCCTCTGTTCATTTATGAGAGATCATATGGCCTTAGTGATATTTGTTGAGGTTGCTATCTTGTTTTCAGAATGCGTTGATTTAGTCTCTTTTATCTGTTTGGTGTATGTTTTCTTCTTTTCCCTATATGCATCCCTATTTTCTTGGGTTGGCCTTATCTGACAATTTTCATACATGCTTTTCACCTCTTCCTTTTTACCTTTTCTTCGACCCAATTTTTATTCTTCTTCTTATTTATTTCCCTATGTACTAATGGACATGCAACATCTATGTAATGGCCTATGTATTGCAGAATGATCCTCATCCTTTATCTATGTTTTCTGTTAAGTATATTTCACTGAAGTCTTGGTTTCCAGTAGCCTTTGTAGCCTATCTATGTCTGTTTGCTTAGTTTGTCTAAATTCTTTAAATATTTTTTTCTGGCCTTCCTATGTAGCCTGCTAATTCAACTAATACCCCATAGTGGTCTGCAATGATTGTGTATAAGACCTGTGCTGTCTGCCTGCTCTGTGGTATATTAGTGATCACGTGAATCTATTAACGTTTCTGCATTTTTCCAGCATCTTGTGGGACTGTCTATTGCTAAATTAAATCCATAAGTTTTAATCAGACCTTGAAAACTCCTTGTATAACAGTTGTATTTTAGTGTGTTAATATTTATATCACCAGCTACAATTATACAAGGGAAATCCCTGTTAGTCTTACGTAACAGGACATCTTTATTTAAATCATGCAATTAGCTAATTTTCGTGGCTTGTCATTTTCAAGCACATCGGTATCATGTTCTTTTGCAGACACTTCTTACTACACCCCACAAAAACAAAATTTTATGAACTTTGCCTAGTAAAGCACAGATACTGTAATTACATATCAATGTATTCAGATAGAAATGCTGAATGAATGTATATGGTTCAATAAGAAGAGTCTGCATAAGAAGGTGCTTGAAAGTGACAAGTCATCAAAATTAGCTCATTGCACAATTGAAATAAATCATCTAATACAGCCTACTATAGGCCATGTTTTCTTTTGTTAAGCCTTTGGAAGTTGTTGATCCCCATAAAAACATAATTTCATAGTGATCTCTGTTTCACGTAGAAACTGCTATGGACAGCAGCATTAAATTTGCAACATGTTAAGGCTGGTGACTGTGCTTCATGATGACATTCTCATGGGCATTATCCTTCAACAAGATAATGTAAGAGCACTGGCTTCCTGTGCTGTCCTGACATACCTTAACAAAGCGGGTGTGTGACTGTTGCCTGGCCAGCATGTTCTCCAGATGCTTCACCCCTCGAAAATATCTGATCATGAGCTGTAATAGACGAGGATGTCAGCACTCGCCAGTTACAATGATTGTGTAAGAAAGGAGATGGATCCTTTCTGTACCTTCTATGATGTCCCATCACCCAGATTAGGAGAACTATACATTAAAACATTTTTCCATGATATTAAGCAATTATATTTGTCATACGTAAAAGAAACTCTACTGAAAGTCAAGGAACAATGTGATTATAAAGAAAAACTATTATCACTAACATAAGTATTATTATTATTATTATTATTATCATTATTATTATTATCTTTGTTATTTTTGGTGTCAGTGTGAAACAAAAAGCGCCAGACTCTTTCTTGCTTTCATCTTGTTCAGATAGGACGCCGTTGTGTGCAATCTACATAATAAGATGTGTACATGTTTTATTATTTGAACAGTGAGCTCCAATATATGTCTAAAGTATTGCTGTTGTTAATTTTAACTGTAACCTGTGCCACATATTCCGTTTGCTTGTCCCATCATTTTTAAAAGAATTTCAGATGCCATGCCGGCAGCAAGCTTAACATCATTGGACGGCAACAACTGGCTGCCTTTAAGCAGCAATTTCAAATTATTGTAATTATTATCCTGTTCTTTCCTCAGGCAATGCTGGAGATCAGTGATATTACACTCCTGGAAATGGAAAAAAGAACACATTGACACCGATGTGTCAGACCCACCATACTTGCTCCGGACACTGCGAGAGGGCTGTACAAGCAATGATCACACGCACGGCACAGCGGACACACCAGGAACCGCGGTGTTGGCCGTTGAATGGCGCTAGCTGCGCAGCATTTGTGCACCGCCACCGTCAGTGTCAGCCAGTTTGCCGTGGCATACGGAGCTCCATCGCAGTCTTTAACACTGGTAGCATGCCGCGACAGCGTGGACGTGAACCGTATGTGCAGTTGACGGACTTTGAGCGAGGGCGTATAGTGGGCATGTGGGAGGCCGGGTGGACGTACCGCTGAATTGCTCAACACGTGGGGCGTGAGGTCTCCACAGTACATCGATATTGTCGCCAGTGGTCGGCGGAAGGTGCACGTGCCCGTCAACCTGGGACCGGACCGCAGCGACGCACGGATGCACGCCAAGACCGTAGGATCCTTCGCAGTGCCGTAGGGGACCGCACCGCCACTTCCCAGCAAATTAGGGACACTGTTGCTCCTGGGGTATCGGCGAGGACCATTCGCGACCGTCTCCATGAAGCTGGGCTACGGTCCCGCACACCGTTAGGCCGTCTTCCGCTCACGCCCCAACATCGTGCAGCCCGCCTCCAGTGGTGTCGCGACAGGCGTGAATGGAGGGACGAATGGAGACGTGTCGTCTTCAGCGATGAGAGTCGCTTCTGCCTTGGTGCCAATGATGGTCGTATGCATGTTGGGCGCCGTGCAGGTGAGCACCACAATCAGGACTGCATACAACCGAGGCACACAGGGTCAACACCCGGCATCATGGTGTGGGGAGCGATCTGCTACACTGGCCGTACACCACTGGTGATCGTCGAGGGGACACTGAATAGTGCACGGTACATCCAAACCGTCATCGAACACATCGTTCTACCATTCCTAGACCGGCAAGGGAACTTGCTGTTCCTACAGGACAATGCACGTCCGCATGTATCCCGTGCCACCCAACGTGCTCTAGAAGGTGTAAGTCAACTACCCTGGCCAGCAAGATCTCCGGATCTGTCCCCCATTGAGCATGTTTGGGACTGGATGAAGCGTCGTCTCACGTGGTCTGCACGTCCAGCACGAACGCTGGTCCAACTGAGGCGCCAGGTGGAAATGGCATGGCAAGCCGTTCCACAGGACTACATCCAGCATCTCTACGATCGTCTCCATGGGAGAATAGCAGCCTGCATTGCTGCGAAAGGTGGATATACACTGTTCTAGTGCCGACATTGTGCATGCTCTGTTGCCTGTGTCTATGTGCCTGTGGTTCTGTCAGTGTGATCATGTGATGTATCTGACCCCAGGAATGTGTCAATAAAGTTTCCCCTTCCTGGGACAATGAAGTCACGGTGTTCTTATTTCAATTTCCAGGAGTGTATTTCTTTCATTTTTGATGCATAGGAAGCTGATATTTTTAAAGTACTTTATGATTTATTCAGATGATTTATGTTACATGCAATAGGACCCAGACTTGGCCTGCACTAAGACGAAATTAAGTCACACATAGGCCCTACATATTGAAAATGGTGAAATACTTTTCTTTGTGTGTGTATATAGCCTGTAACGATTAACTGTTATTGAGCACAGAATCATCTAAGTAGCTTCAATAATTATACAGGATCCCACGCTACATTTTTGTGTCAGTAAAATGTAAGGACGGACCGTGCCTTCGCATATCTTTGCAGTAAAACCAAAGTGGTTATCAAACAATGGAAAATCCAGGATGGAATGTAACAATACGAGAGAAGGAAAATTGCTGCTCACCATATAGTGGAGATGCTGAGTTAAGATAGGCACAATAAAAAGATTCACACAATCATAGCTTTTGGCCAATAAGGCCTCTGTCAGCAGTAGACACACATACACACACACTCACGAAAGCGCAACTTGCACACGTCTGCAGTCTCAGAGAGCCAAAACTACACTGCGAGCAGCAGCACCAGTGCATCATGGAAGTGGCGACTGGGTGAGGCTAAGGAGGAGGCTGGTGCGAGGAAGGGGAGAGATAGTTTGGCGGGAGTGGCAGATAGTGAAGTGTTGCAGTTTAGACGGAGGGCAGGAGAGAAGGTGCAGAGGGGGGAGGGGGTAAGTAGCAGAAAGGAGAGAAATAAAAAGAAATTAAAACACTGGGTGTGTCGGTGAAATGACAGCTGTGTACTGCTGGAATGGGAACAGGGAGGGGCTGGATGAGTGAGGCCAGTGACTAATGAAGGTTGAGGCCAGGAGGGTTACGGGAACTTAGGATGTATTGCAGGGAAAGTTCCCACCTGCGCAATTCAGAAAAGCTGGTGTTAGTGGGAAGGATCCATATGGCACAAGCTGTGAAGCAGTCATTGAGATGAGGGGTATCATGTTTGGCAGCGTGTTCAGCTACAGGGTGGTCCACTTGTTTTTCGGCCACAGTTTGTCAGTGGCCATTCATGCGGACAGACAGCTTGTTGGTTGTCATGTCTACATAGAATGCAGCACAGTGGTTGCATCTTAGCTTGTAAATCACATGACTGGTTTCACAGGTAGCCCTGCCTTTGATGGGATAGATGGCGTTAGTGACCGGACTGGAGTAGGTGGTGGTAGGAGGATGTATGGGACAGGTCTTGCATCTAGGTCTATTACAGGGGTATGAGCCATGGGGTAAGGAATTGGGAACAGGGGTTGTGAAAGGATGGATGAGTATATTGTGCAGGTTCGGTGGATGACAGAAATACCACAGTAGGTGGGGTGGGAAGGATAGTGGGTAGGACATTTCTCATTTCAGGGCACAACGAGAGGTAATCGAAACCCTGGCGGAGAATGTAATTTAGTTGCTCCAGTCCCAGATGGTACTGAGTTACGAGGGGAATGCTCTGGTGGTCGGACTGTGAGACTTTGGGAGGCGATGGGAGACTGGAAAGATAAGGCACAGGAGATTTGTTTTTGTACAAGGATGAGAGAGTAATTATGGTCAGTGAAGGCTTCAGTGAGACCCTCATTATATTTAGAGAGGGACTGCTCGCCACTGTAGGTGCAACGACCATGGGTGGCTAGGCTGTACGGAAGGGACTTCAGTCCCAGATGGTACTGAGTTACGAGGGGAATACTCCTCTGTGGCTGGACTTTGGGAGGTGGTGGCAGACTGGAAAGATAAGGCATGGGAGATTTGTTTTTGTACAAGGATGAGAGGATAATTACAGTCTGTGAATGCTTCAGTGAGACCGTTGGTATATTTAGATAGGGACTGCTCGTCAGTGCAGATGTGACAACCATGGGTGGCTAGGCTGTATGGAAGGGACTTCTTCGTATGAAACAGTTGGCAGCTGTGGAAGTGGAGGTATTGCTGGTGGTTTGTAGGTGTGATATGAAGTAGGTTTGATATGGATGGAGGTACTGATGTAGCCATCTCTGAGGTGGAGGTCAACATCAAGGAAGGTGGTTTGTTGGGTTGAGTAGGACCAGGTGAAGCAAATGGGGGAGAAGTTGTCAAGGTTCTGGAGGAATGTGAATAAGGTGCCCTCACCTTCAATCCAGATAGCAAAAATGTCATAAATGAATCTGAACCAGGTGAGGGGTTTAGGATTCTGAGTGGATCGCGGTTGGATGGAGGAGTGAACTGAGTTAGGCAAGGATCAATACTGGTCTTTGGTTGAGTCTGATTGGCCAGGTTGGTTGCAAAAAAGTGTTTCCACTGTAGGGACCGGGAGAAGGAGAGAAGGTCTGGTACTAGTCCTGCATGGTTAAATTTGGGAGTGGGGCAAAAGGTGAGGCCTTTGGAAAGGGCTGATATTTCTGTGGGACTAAGGCTTCTGGAGGAAAGGTTCATGACTGTGTTGCGGGTCTGTTTAGGTTTTGAGTTCTGTGTAGTGGTGGGAGGGAGTTTTGGAGAATGGGGTAAGTGTAGTAGGTCTGCGAGACAGGGTTTGTCAGCTCTGAGGGGGCATGAGGGAGGTTTAGAGGTTGTTGTAGAAGTGGTAGACAGTGGTACTCCGAGGCGGGAGTAGGAAGTGAGCAGGATGGAAAGCTTTTTGAGGTGACATTGTGCATGTTGCTCACATTCCTGCAGGGCAAGAGTTTCAATGTGTGTTATGGGTTCCAGGAATTTGGTATTACATAGCAGGAGAATTTTGCGGATGGAGAGAAGGTACTGCAAGGAGGATTGGGCTTGGTTGATATGATTTTGCAGGACTGTGTTGGTGAGGCTAAGGATTGGCGGAATCTGAACAGGTGGAGGTCATTGTAGAAGGAGGGGTGGCAACCTGAGATGGGTAATTTGATGGTAAGACCATTGGGAGCGGGTGGGGGGGGGGGGGGGATTTCATGAGCAAAGCAACAATGCAGGAACAGTATGTGGGACTTGGATCTGGCTAGGGATAAGGAAACTTTTCTGTATTGATGCAGATGGAAGGAGCAAGGATCCATGGTGGTGCAAAAATGCGAAAAAATATGTAAGAAAATAGAATTACGTCCAGAAAATTACGCAAAAATACACTCAAATATGTGTGAAAAGTACGAAGTGGATGCACAGGGGGGGAAAAAAAAAAGAGATGAAATCTGAGGAAAACGACGATAGTGGAAGGCGAAAACTCACTAAAACTGTCGAGAAGTCGCAAAGGTCAAAGTAGAGAATAACTAATCATTAATAAATATATGTATATTACTGTGGGTAGCAAGTTTGAGGATGGGTAAGCATAGAGAAGGGGGACAGCAGATGTGACTGGATGAGGTGGATTTAGTGGGTGCGAACAGGGGTAGAACAGCCCCTACAGTGGATACACTTTTTCGCCACCAACTCGACCAATCAGACTCAACCAGAGACTAATATTGAACCTTGCCTTACTCAGTTCACTCCTCCATCCAACTGTGATCCATCCCCACTGTCTCCAAACCACCCCCTGTTAACTTTTCAGAATTTCTTATTCTCGAACCTTGCCTCACCATCATTCCCGAAATCCCATAACATGCATACTAACCTTACATCCACAGAAAGAACCGTAGTCCACCATCTAAAAACTGATCCCGATCTTATAATCCTACCTGCAGACAAAGGCTCCACCATCGTAGTTTTGAACTGCAAGGATTACATGGCAGAAGGACTCCGTCAGCTGTCAGATACTTCCACTTACAAACCATGTCACAGTGATCCCATTCCAGCAATCCAGCAGGATCTCCAGTCACTACTCGAGTCCTTAGGCCCATCCCAGAACTTCTCCCCAGAGTCCATCTCTCTACTTACCCCTTCCACTCCCCACACTCCCACCTTCTACATGCTTCCTAAAGTTCATAAACCCAACCACTCAGGACGCCCCATTGTGGCCGGTTACTGTGCCCGTACTGAGAGAATCTCTGCTCTCGTAGACCAACACCTTCAACCTATTACCCGGAACCTATCCTCCTATGTAAAAGATACCAACCATTTCCTCGACCGACTCTCCACAGTTCCTTTCCCTTTATCACACGGTGCCCTGCTCATCACTACTGATGCCACCTCCCTGTACACTAACATTCCTAATGCCCATGGCCTTACTGCTATCGAACACTACCTTTCCAGACACCCTATGGATTCCAAACCAACAACCTCCTTCTTAGTCTCCATGACCAACTATATCCTCACCCACAATTACTTCTCCTTTGAAGACAGTAGTTACAAACAAATCCGCAGTACAGCTACGGACACCCGCATGGCACCATCCTATGCTAACCTATTCATGGGCCATCTAGACGAATCCTTCCTAAAAACCCAGAATCCTAAACCCCTCACCTGGTTCAGATTCATTGATGACATTTTTGCTATCTGGATTGAAGGTGAGGACACCTTACTCACATTCCTCCAGAACCTCGACAACTTCTCTCCCATTTGCTTCACCTGGTCCTACTCAACCCAAGCCATCTTCCTAGATGTTGACCTCCACCTCAGAGATGGCTACATCAGTACCTCTGTCCATATCAAACCTACTAACCACCAGCAATACCTCCACTTCCACAGCTGCCACCTGTTTCATACGAAGAAGTCCCTTCCGTACAGCCTAGCCACCTGTGGTTGTCACATCTGCAGTGACGAGCAGTCCCTATCTAAATATACCAAGGGTCTCACTGAAGCCTTCACAGACCGTAATTATCCTCTCATCCTTGTACAAAAACAAATCTCCCATGCCTTATCTTTCCAGTCTGCCACCACCTCCCGAAGTCCAGCCACAGAGGAGTATTCCCCTCGTAACTCAGTACCATCTGGGACTGGAGTAACTGAATTAAATTCTCCACCAGGGTTTTGATTACCTCTCGTCGTGCCCTGAAATGAGAAATGTCCTACCCACTATCATTCCTACCCCTCCTACCGTGGTATTCCGCCATCCACCGAACCTACACAATATACTCATCCATACTTTCACAACCCCTGCTCCCAATCCCTTACCTCAGGGCTCATACCCCTGTAATAGACCTAGATGCAAGACTTGTCCCTTACATCCTCCTACCACCACCTACTCCAGTCCAGTCACTAACATCACCAATCCTCCCCCAGGGGGCGTTTCGGTGGCGTTCCTCTGGCTCCCGGGGCGCGCTGGTATCTGTGGGAATGAGGCGGCCGATATAGTGGCCAAGGCTGCAGTCTCTCTTCTTCGGCCAGCTATTCAGTCGATTCCCTTCACTGATCTACGGAGTGTTTTATGTCGTCGAGTTGTTCTTTTATGGTACGCAGATTGGTCGACAATTCCCCATAATAAATTGCGGGACGTGAAAGCTCTTCCTTGTGCTTGGACCTCTTCCTCCCGAACGCGTCGTCGGGAGGAGGTAATTTTAACTAGACTCCGGATAGAGCACTGTCTTTTTAGCCATCGACATCTTTTAAGCGGCGATCCTCCCCCACTCCGTCCCCACTGCTCTCAGCTGTGGACGGTAAGACACCTTTTAATTGAGTGCCCCTATTTTACTCCGTTACGTGCCCGTCTCCAGCTGTCGCCTGATATATCGTCAATTTTAGCAGATGACACGCGCTCGGCCGATCGCGTTCTAGAGTTTATTAGTGACAGTGAAATGACGTCAGTCATTTGAAGCTTTTTTTGGGGACTACCAACCCCTTTCTGTAGTGGATTTTTAAGCCTTCTTTCTGCTTTTAGTTTCTCCAATTTTTTGAATTTCGTTCCCATTTCTGCTGTTTTCCATTTTCGGTTTCTATTGTTTCCTAAGTCACGGACCGGGCGCTAATGACCATTGCAGTTTTGCGCCCTAAAAAAAAAAAAAAGTCCGCATGAATGGCCACCGACAAACTGTGGCCAAAAAACAAGTCGACCATCCTGTAGCTGAACACGCTGCCAAACATGATACCCCTCATCTCAATGACTGCTTCACAGCCTGTGCCATATGGATCCTTCCCACCAACACCAGCTTTTCTGAACTGCACAGGTGAGAACTTTCGCTGCAATACATCCTAAGTTCCCGTAACCCTCCTGGCCTCAACTTTTGTTAGTCACTGTCCTCACCCATCCAGCCCCCTCCCAGTTCCCATTCCAGCAGTACACAGCTGTCATTTCACCACCACACCCAGTCTTTTAATTTATTTTTATTTCTCTCCTTTCTGCTACTTACCCTCTCCCCCCTCTACACCTTCTCTCCTGCCCTCCGTCTAAACTGCAACACTTCACTGTCTGCCACTCACACCATACTATCCCTCCCCCTCCCCACCCTAGCCTCCTCCTTACCCTCACCACTCCTCATCATGCACTGGTGCTGCTGCTCGCAGTGTAGTTTCAGCTCTCTGAGACTGCAGACATGTGTGCAAGTTGTGCTTGCGTGAGTGTGTGTGTATGTGTGTCTACTGCTGACAAAGGCCATAATGGCCGAAAGCTATGATTGTGTGAATCTTTTTATTGTGCCTATCTTGACTCAGCATCTCCACTATATGGTGAGTAGCAACTTCCCTTCTCTCATTTTGTTACAAAGTGGTTATCAGGAGTTGATGAGCCAACTAGTTGGCCTGAAAACTGTGCAATGACGAAACATCCATAATTTTAGATCTTGTTTTCATTATTCATTTCTAAACATATACCTGGTTACTAACTTCCTGATAAAAAATGGATGTAAATTCATACAACCAATAACAAAAGAAATTTAGCAACTCTTTCACTCATTTACTTTCAGAGTGGTTAATATCCTTAATAAATTCATTGCTACAGAAATAGAATCCCATATTTAGGCAAACTAGCCAGTGTAATCAAATAGAAATTATTTCAGTACCTAAAAGTTCTTTCATTTTCATTTCATTTATCATCATCCTTTTCATCATTTACATGATATAGGAATTGTCATAATACTGTCCAGAATATGCACAGCAGAATATTACATATTTCTATCAAACACACAAAATTAACATTATGTTGAAAATTAAAACACATCAAATTAACGTTATATAATATGTTGAAAATTAAAACATTGAATTAATGTGTTGTTCTTTTACATGCTCTTTTAACATGTACTGTATGTGATGGATTTATATATATATTTAGTACATTTTGGAAAACACATATTACACATGATTTTAGAGTTAAGAGTATAAATGAGACATAGAACTGACAATGAGAACAACATGATATTGACAATACAACTATCAGTTAGTGATTTAAGGATTCAAAATGTTCCTCTATGCTATAAAAACATTTATTTATCATAAACTATTTAAATTCTGACTTAAATTTTCCTTCATCTTCTGTTCCCCTGATGCAGAGTGGCAGAGCATTATAAAGCTTTATTCCATGGTGGCTCACATGTTTTTGAGTTTTTGTTTTCTTTTTCTTTCTACATGCAGATTCTTACAGATACATGTATTGCAGTCATGAAGATCTGAATTTACACGTAAACTACTCAATTGTATTCTTGTATGCAGTATGCTTTTTAATATGTACAAAGATGGTACTGTAAGTATGTTTAGCTGCATGAACAAAGGCTTGCAGTGTGTTTGTGGGGAGCTCTGTGTAATAATTCTAATGGTCCTTTTCTGTAATTTAAAAACCTCTCTCAAGTGACATTTAGTTGCAGCCCAGAATGTCATTCCATAGGTTTTTTTTTTTTTTTAGTTCCTTTCCTGTGGTAACCTCTTCATCTCAGAGTAGCACTTGCAACCTACGTCCTCAATTATTTGCTTGTCGTATTCCAATCTCTGTCTTCCTCTACAGTTTTTGCCATCTACAGCTCCCTCTAGTACCATGGAAGTCATTCCCTCATGTTTTAGCAGATGTCCTATCATCCTGTCCCTTCTCCTTATCAGTGTTTTCCACATATTCCTTTCCTCTCCGATTCTGCATAGAACCTCCTCATTCCTTACCTTATCAGTCCACCTAATTTTCAACATTTGTCTACAGCACCACATCTCAAATGCTTCGATTCTCTTCTGTTCCGGTTTTCCCACAGTCCATGTTTCACTACCATACAATGCTGTACTCCAGACGTACATCTTCAGAAATTTCTTCCTCAAATTAAGGCCGGTATTTGATATTAGTAGACTTCTCCTGGACAGAAATGCCTTTTTTGCCATAGTGAGTCTGCTTTTGATGTCCTCCTTGCTCCGGCCGTCATTGGTTATTTTACTGCCTAGGTAGCAGAATTCCTTAACTTCATTGACTTCGTGACCATCAATCCTGATGTTAAGTTTCTCGCTGTTCCCATTTCTACTACTTCTCATTACCTTCGTCTTTCTCCGATTTACTCTCAAACCATACTGTGTACTCATTAGAGTGTTCATTCCGTTCAGCAGATCATTTACTTCTTCTTCACTTTCACTCAGGATAGCAATGTCATCAGCGAATCGTATCATTGATATCCTTTCATCTTGTATTTTAATTCCACTCCTGAACCTTTCTTTTATTTCCATCATTGCTTCCTCGATGTACAGATTGAAGAGTAGGGGCGAAAGGCTACAGCCTTGTCTTAAACCATTCTTAATACGAGCACTTCGTTCTTGATCGTCCACTCTTATTATTCCCTCTTGGTTGTTGTACATATTGTATGTGACCCGTCTCTCCCTATAGCTTACCCCTACTTTTTTCAGAATCTCGAACAGCTTACACCATTTTATATTGCCGAACGCTTTTTCCATGTCGACAAATCCTATGAAAGTGTCTTGATTTTTCTTTAGCCTTGCTTCCATTATTAGCCGTAACGTCAGAATTGCCTCTCTCGTCCCTTTACTTTTCCTAAAGCCAAACTGATCATCACCTAGCGCATTCTCAATATTCTTTTCCATTCTTCTGTATATTATTCTTGTAAGCAGCTTCAATGAATGAGCTGTTAAGCTGATTGTGCGATAATTCTCGCACTTTTCAACTCTTGCCATCTTCGGAATTGTGTGGATGATGCTTTTCCGAAAGTCAGATGGTATATCGCCAGACTCATATATTCTACACACCAACGTGAATAGTCGTTTTGTTGCCACTTCCCCCAATGATTTTAGAAATTCTGATGGAATGTTATCTATCCCTTCTGCCTTATTTGACCGTAAGTCCTCCAAAGCTCTTTTAAATTCCGTTTCTAATACTGGATCCCCTATCTCTTCTAAATCGACTCCTGTTTCTTCTTCTATCACATAAGAAAAATCTTCACCCTCATAGAGGCTTTCAATGTATTCTTTCCACCTATCTGCTCTCTCCTCGCATTTAACAGTGGAATTCCCATTGCACTCTTAATGTTACCACCGTTTCTTTTAATGTCACCAAAGATTGTTTTGACTTTCCTGTACGCTGAGTCTGTCCTTCCGACAATCATATCTTTTTTGATGTCTTCACATTTTTCCTTCAGCCATTTCGTCTTAGCTTCCCTGCACTTCCTATTTATTTCATTCCTCAGCGACTTGTATTTCTGTATTCCTGATTTTCCCAGAACATGTTTGTACTTCCTCCTTTCATCAATCAACTGAAGTATTTCTTCTGTTACCCATGGTTTCTTCGCAGCTACCTTCTTTGTACCTATGTTTTCCTTCCCAACTTCTGTGATGGCTCTTTTTAGAGATGTCCATTCCTCTTCAACTGTACTGCCTACTGTGCTATTTCTTATTGCTGTATCTATAGCGTTAGAGAACTTCAAACGTATCTCGTCATTACTTAGTACTTCCGTATCCCACTTCTTTGCGTATTGATTCTTCCTGACTAATGTCTTGAACTTCAGCCTACTCTCCATCACTACTATATTGTGATCTGAGTCTATATCTGCTCCTGGGTATGCCTTACAATCCAGTATCTGATTTCGGATATAATAGAATCAAAATAAGCCATACACACTAATCTTGTACACTCTGCACTGCAAACTCTAGAAATTATTCTCAGTGCTAAACATGCTGAATTGAGTTTTTGGATATGTATGTGACATGGTCTTTTCAGCACAAGTGCTGATCAATGTACATGCCCAAAAATTTTGTAGACCAGACTTTCTCTATTTCATGGTCACTGAATGATAAATGGTGATCATCTCTCTCATTTACTTTACCATACTACATGTAATTTGTTTTATTTGAATTGAGTATTAACTTATTAGTGTAAAACTAGTGTTGCACACTCTTCAATATTTGCTGTCATCACTTATAATTATGCTTGTATCATCTGCAAATAACATAATTTTTGATAATCTGTTGGGCCTTTCAATGTCATTTATATAGATTAGGAATAATAGGGGGCCAAGAACACTACGCTGAGGGACACCTACTGTCACTTTCTTAGCATCAGAAACCCTCTTTATTTTTTGCTTATTCTGAGATGAGGTGAGTTCCACAACCTGAGTTCTATCTTGGAGATAGGATTCAAACCATTTCCTCCCCATTTCTCTGATGCCTATTGCCTCCAGTTTGTCAAGGAGAATTTGATGATATACTGTATCGAAGGCTTTGGAAAGATCTAGGTTGATTCCTATCACACATTTGTTATTGTCTAAATTTCTAATAATTTCTTCCGTATAGGCCTGTATAGCTGTTTCTGTGCTGTAACCTGCACGAAAACCATGTTGACTACAATTTAGAAGATTGAAGGTGTCAATGTAGCTTATGAGTCTAATGTTCATCAGTTTTTCAAAAATTTTTGAGAAAGATGGAAGGAGGGATATAGGTCTATAGTTTTCTACCTTATTTATATCCCCACTTTTGAATAATGGTTTAACCTTAGAAATTTTGAGCCTTTGGGGGAACACACCCAAGATTTGTGTGGTGACTTATTGTCACTGGCTCTTCATCCAGTCCCACAGACATTTTGGGTTTTATACTGTTAATTACTTTCAGTATTTCATATTTGTTAGTGGAACTTATTATCATGCTATTGACTACTTTTGGAGCTGTTTTTTCTATTCTTTGGTAAAGCTCTTGCTTAATTTATCAGGTACACTTAGAAAGTAGTTGTTAATGTAATTGGGCAAGACTTTATTCTTTATTTCAATGTTATCACTAGATTTAAGTACAATATCCTGGTCTTTAGAGCTTTTTCCTATTTCTCTTTTAACAATTTCCCATGTGGTCCTTGATTTATTGTCTGACTTCCTTATTAGTCTATCATTACTTAATACTTTTGCTAGATTAATTACCCTTTTATATACCTTTTTGTAGTCACTAACATGTTTTTGTTTTCAAACAAATTTTCAGCTGTTCAGTTACTCAGAAATGTGCATCTTTAATTTAATTTATGAAAATGTAGTACACAATAACAGCTAACTTCAGTCTTAATTATAGTCAGCTTATAAAAGCAACTTGTTGGAACCCATTTTAAGTCAGTCTGCAGTGAGTTGTGAAACAAGTCACATCATTGTCCAGAAATACAGGATTATGTGCTCCATATGAGTTAGTAAAAATTAAAAGTCGGAAAATATACTGTTAGCTAAATTTTGTATCCGAGAATTTAGTCCATGATTCAGTGATTGGATTTAATGATTGAATGTTTGCTTGTAATTATTATTATCAACAATTTTGAGCTTCAATAATAGCTAAAGCAAACTGTAACAATAGTATCAGACTATGAATGGTGTTGTTTCCAAATGGTAATTACTGTGCACATAGTGTTCAATGAAATTCATTGTTAGATTTAAAGGACAGTGGTTTATAAACTTTAATCAGTGACTGTATTAATGATTTGTTTGTCACACACGCACTTCTTTTAGGTTACTGAGATCAAGTAATATTACAGGACATCAGTGCAGTATGTGGCTATCCATTTATCAGTGTATAATTTAAATAGATGAACTCAATCTGGCCACAACATCAAAGTGCAGTTAAAGTGTTTGTACCATAACTTTGGTGTAGACTAAATCATTGACAATAGAATACTTTCGACAACAAATTTTTGGCCAGATCTGACAGCAGCACAGCTACCAAAGGCATATTTGTATAGGTAACAGTTACGCTAAAAGGACGATGTAATATACCAATATCCATCACCAAACTCTGTTTGACCTGATGCCAAGCCACGCTAGAGTCATTGTTGCTGCCAGATGTGGTGGTTCTGCATACTTAATTTTGTATACTATACAGTTTCGAATCATCCACAAATTGTATTCTTCTTTCTCTACTATACAGGGTGGATGGGAAGTAAATAAGTATCATTAAATGGCTGTTAAGATTTTAATATTAATGAAATAATATTGGAAATAGCACAAACATACAAAACATTAAAAAGGACAGAGATTTTTCATGCTGACTGATGGTGGCCACAAGAGGTGGTACACTCAGCAACAATGAAGATGGCTGATTGCCTTACCGTTGAAGAATGAGCACAGACTGTTTCATGCTATGAGGTGTGGAATTCAATCGTTCTTGTGCAGAGTTGCTGGCATATTGTGAAGGGACGGAATGCCACAATTCATCTGGATATAAGAAAGAATTGTCACATGAAGCTAATGGCCACAGGTTTGTTAAAGAATGTGTGAAAAACAGGTCATCCATCCATGTCTTGGTGCCCTGAAAATGTGGGGATTGTGCAGAACATGTTCAGTCACAGCCTGGGGGAATCAACACTCCAGGCAGCTCATACTAGTGGACTAACAAATCACACTGTGCATCAAGTGTTGCAAAAAGAATTAAACTTTTGAGCATGGAAACCCCGCTACATACAGCAGCTCATGCCAGAAGACTGTGATCACTGAATTGAGTATGGGGAGTTCATGTTGAGTTGGCATGAAAATTGGCCTCAATTGTTTCACAGCATCCTATGTAGTGATGAAGCCATATTCCACATGGGAGGTATCATCAGTCAGCACAACTGCCATTACTGGGTGGCACAGGATCCTGGACTTATGGTGGAGAAGATGGATTCTCATCCAAAATTGATGTCGTGATGTAGAATAATGGCTACAAATGTCATTGATCCATATCTCCTGTGAGACACAATGAATGGGGAATGCTACCTTTAAATACTTCAGAATTACGTTTGGAGCATGATATCAGGATGGAAATATACTGACAACATTATCGTTACACAAGACAGGGAACAACCTCACTTTCCATATGTTGTGTGGAATTGGTTGGATGAGAAATTTCCAGAACATTAGTTGGAATGACATGAAACTCATAAGTAGCCTGTAAGACATCCAGACATGACACAGTGTGACCTTTTTTTATGGGTCTGGGTAAAAGAGGAGGTATACCAAATGAAACCTTGCACACTGGACGTATTGGAAGCACAGATTTGGGAAGTTCTTACCAACATCCCACACAACTTCCTCCAGAAAGCTGTGGATTCCATTCCAGGCCAACTGATTAATGTCACAGGTATTTACATCAAAATTTAATGGACTTTAAATGTACGCTGTCATTTTCCCATCTGTTTGTGTACATACTGTTTTGATTTCAAATAAACAACTCTGCAAAGATAAAAGATTAAACATCAATTTCAATCCCTAGTTACTTTTTGTCCAGCCTATGTATGCACATTAGGTAAAATTTTATTATTTGCTATCCTTCATGGTTTTGCAATCTGAATGGCCAGCTGGGTAAAGTGAGTTTTACTTCTGATGTCACACCAACTACAAAGTTCCCTGTAACAGTCTTCTTCAAGTATAATTTCTCATCCAGTTTCTCTCTTCAAATATCTTGCATACCACCGTCAACTTGATCACACTTGGGTTTGTTTTACACCTATTGTGCAGATAGTTTTGATACCCATGCACTAATCAACCACATTCAAATAATATGCCTTTGCTGAAAGTCTATGAGACTTTTCAAATTGCCTCATTTACTTATGGCCAACTGCAGATATAAATAATGTAATACACCACAGACCAGCTTGTTTCTCTACCATTTAACACTACAATTATTTTATACAAATGATCAAAGTAAACCAACAGGAGGTTAGTAAATAACAACATTCCATATGACCACTGTATTTCCTGTGCACAAATCAGCCAATTGTTGAAGGTTGGGCAGCAGTAATGGATGTTGCAGTGTGGTAACATTGTTCATACTTATGTAATATTAACATTTAGTGACTAGTGTAGGCCTAGAGTAGAACTTAGTTGTTTGCTGTACATGTTTATGTATGTCTGAATAGAATCTCATAAGTTTTAGAGGATGGCTTAAAAAAGTCCCTTAGATGCAATGTTATTGATTATTTGTTCTCCATCTGCATAGATCAGTTGAAAAAGTGATATACTGGACTGGGTGCAAGGCTCTACTAATGCTGCATTTGAATGTTACAGGAATGTTTTTCCTACTCATCTGCATTAACTTACATTTTCCTACATTTAGAGCAAACTATCATTCATCATACCAACTAGAAATACTGTCTACATCATCCTGTATCTAGTCTGTTGTAAAATCTCTCTCCTAATCCACCAATAAACTTAGAGAGTCCCACCACATACCTACCTCCACCTCCCCCCTTCAACTCAGCTTCTGTGTACACTAGTGCAGATTTATATGGTATTTTCTATGGCAGAACACCATGTCACATGTTTGTACAATGACCAGTGACTGGAATTCCAAAATTTGATGACACTCAATAATCCTACAGGACAAAACAATAGTCATCTTGTCAAGAGAGCACACAGACTGCTTTGGAGTGCTGTAAATGGTGTAGAACTGGTACCAAAAAGACATGTAGCCCTCCACCACTAATAGCGTTTGTCACAGTGAAGTGATGCACATATGTCAAGTCAGTTGTATGGAAGCAGTACAGTGAGATGGGTTGATTCAAGAGAGTGGCAGACAGGTGTATTTGTGTCTGGACATACCTATGAACACACCGTGAAAGAACTTGCCCAATTTGTTGGTGTATCAAAATGGACTACAATGAGTGCACGTGAAAAAGTAAACCACAGCCATGTAAAACGATCTAAGGACAGTGATCATCAAAAGAACCTAACCAACATGGACCAGAGGTGAGTGTCATTCCTTGCTATGAATATTTCATTCAGTTCTGATGGAAATTGCTGCTTTTATTAAGTCCAGCTCCATCTCAAATAAATCAAAGTGAACAGTGCAATGGAAACTGTGTGCAATGAACATTTGGCACTGTGTACCTCAAAAAACCACTGCTCAGAGCTGCATGTCTCTAGTGCCCAAACAACACAGAAACTGTCAAGGTACTTCACGGGTGAACTGCCAGATGTCGGTGTCCAACGGGCACAGTATTTCAGCAAATGACCACATTGCTATCACCATGTGCGCCGGTGGACTAACTGACAGATGGCCAGCACTAAGTATTTATCTCCTCCACCTCTCCCTCTGACTGGCCACTCTATCAGTCATCCATGCCATCACCCCTATCGACCACTGCTATCACCAACCCAGTGTTCCATCCTTGGTTCGCACCCAGGTACGCACACTGGTGGCTGCCAGTGCGCGAACCTAGGACTGAACACTGGATGAGTGGGAGCAGTGGGGCCAGGGATGCTGGGCGCGGATGGCCGATGCAGTGGCTGATCAGAGAGAGAGAGAGAGAGAGAGGGAGGAGCTAAAAGCATGGCACCAGCATCCCATCTGTCAGTTCATCAGTGCACCTGATGATGGCATTGTGGTCATTTGCCAAAATATTGTGCCCATTGGACACTGACATCTAGCAGTTCACCTGTGAGCTATTTCAACTTGAAGTACACTGGGAGAAGCTGAATAATGACAACACAGAAACAGATTTAGCTGACTGGAGGCGTGTAGCATGGCCTGAGAGGCCATGATTTTTGCCTTTTTCCAAATCACGCAAGGCACTGAATGCACTAATGACACAATAAGATGTTTAACTCACAGTCTGTAGATGTTGTTGTTCAGGCTGGAGATGGTTCTGTGATGCTTTGATTTTTGTGTAATGACTTGTTGTTCTACCTTTTTATGATAAGTACACTGTGAATACTCCTGCCTTCCAGAATGACAATTATCTGTGTTCACAGGACTGTGTGCATATGTTTGACGAACATTCATACATCCTATCACACCTCATCTGGCCCACTGAAACACCTGATCTTAACCACATAAGAAATGCCTCAGACGACAACAGCAGGTGGAATGTGGCAATCAACGTCCTCCCAATTTGGTGGCTCTATCTGATCTAATCATCAATGAGTGGCTTCAGTTGAATATGGTATACTGGTACACTTGAAGAAACTTTTGAGTCTTTTCATTGCTGAACTCAGGTCATTAACAAGGTTAGGGACAATGTTACATGGTATTAGCATTATGGTTCCTGAAGGGATTATTAATTTTTTGATCAATGAGCTTAGTATGCTCTACATGATTCCACCGATTCAGCTGCTGGTAACAGTACAGCACTTCCTGCTGCCTGTTACCCTTCACTTTTAGTGTACTAACCTGCTACCTGAGGCTATCCACCATTGCCAAATTACTTGTTGATAACCAAGTAGGTTGGTAAAACATTAGGAGATGTGAAGACGTTCGTTGGTACCAGCAGAATAGTTGGTATATCATGTAGCTTTTTGTGAAGTTCACCAGTCTTCTATGAGTTTTCACTCTGCATCTAAGTGTGTGCTGAAATGAAACTTAACAGTGAGCCAGACTGAGACTCAAATTCAGAACCTTTGACTCTTGTGGGCATGTGTTCTACCAACTGAGCGACCCAAGCACAACTCATGACCTGTCCTTACAGTTTTACTTCCTTTAGCCCCCAGGCTGTGGCTAAGCCATGTCTCCACCACATCCTTTCTTCCAAGTTTGAAAGAAGAGTTTCTGTGAAGTTTGGAAGGTAGGAGATGATGTATTGGTGTACTGTTTTAATCTGCCAGGAAGTTTCATGAAGTTTCATGTCAGTGCTCACTCCACTGCAGAGTGAAAAGCTCATTCTGGAAACATGCTCCAGACTGTGGCTAAGCCATGTCTCTTGCAATATCCTTTATTCCAGGAATCTAATCTTGCAAGTTTCATGGAAGAACTTATGTGAATATAGGAGATGAGGTACAGGCATAAAGATTTTAGGACAGATCAAGAGTCATGCCAAGGTAGGTCAGTTGGTAGATCACTTGCCTGTGAAAGGCAAAGGTCCATTTCTTGAGTCTGGTATACAATTTTAATTGGCCATGATGTTTCATCAATCTTATTACACAACAAAATAATACAGAATTCATGCATATCTTATTTAAATACAGGTTTAAGAAAAAGTAACAGACACTACATTTGTATTTCATTTATACAAGGTAAAGGATAATAAACAGGCATGGTATTTTATAGTTTGTATCACATGCTACAAAACTCCAAAGAAGTATCCGAGCAATATGATGACTGATACTGGCACAGTTCATATCAGACTGATGGATGTCTTTGGACTCCAGTTCAGTTTGTACAGGAACAATCAGTAAAAAGAAGGAAGGAAAGTTCGGCATCCATTGACATTAGAGATAGAGCACTGTATATGAATATGTTAGAAGGAATCTGCAATGGATGAGGCACTTAAAGTGATGATTTAGAGTTTAGTCCATATCAAGTCAAAGATAAAATGTACATCTGACACTCTTCCTGTGTCTGATCCTTGCCTTCTGTTTTACTCATAATTTCAATATCTATGTAGAAGACCTCAATGTTCTCCTTAGACCACTTCTCCTGACCTTATAATTCACCACACTGATTTCTTATTGGTCTTTCACTATCCCACTCTTTCCCTTACCCCTGCCTTTCTTTGAGCAACCAACCATTGTTCTTGGTTTTATTTGTGGAGGCTGCTCTGACTTTGTATTCCTAATTTTCTTCCCTGCTGTCCTCCTTAGCCCTTGATTCTCCCAACTCATTGCACACTTTGTTGTTTCCACATTCACTCCAACCACACTTTGAGACAATTATTTATCCCTGTACTGATGCAGTTTGAAAGCTGAGTGACCATATTGACACCTACTTGCATAACTATCTAATGGACAGCACTTCATCCATATAGTGTCAGATCGTTTTTCTTCATACCATTGGTTTTATTGTGAGGATTACCATTATTATTTTCAAAATAAGAATGCTCTCTGAAATTCTACAGCAGGAATCTCACAGACTTGGACAGTAGTTACGTATGTCAGATCATTTGCATTTCTCTTTTCCTGTCAATGGGGAGAATCTCCTACTTAATACAACAGTGATCGTTTATGGCATGGTGTCAGTAATGATAGTTAAGAAACAAATCCCAAATCATATCTTAGAAGAGTCCACTAAGTGCCAAGGACTGGTTGACAGTTACTGATTCTGAGTGTATTCCATGCAAACTGTACAGAACTTTATAATGCATATCAGAAGGTGGTTTTCACGTCCAATGATCTATGTATTTCTTTCATGTTGAACCCTACTGTACAGGTGACTGAATATGATACTCTGTTTGTGATATTATAAATAATGGTGGAAAAACCCGGAGGTGTGAATAGGTAACTAACACTAGCACAGAACTTATGCCAGCAGAAGAAAACATGGGCCCTATTGAAGATTTTAACACGAACAACTGTGAAACTCATTATGCTGCACATCGTTAGACATTAATGAGAAGCTATTGCCATATTATCTTCAGATTAGAAAGTGCACACTGCCCTTTTTCCCTGGCAGCCACATAATACTATAACATCACAGCAAGCACCATTGAAATGTCACAGTTCTTGACGTTGGTCATGGAGACAAGTTAGACTTCATAGCTGCACTTTTTCTGTTAAGTTTAAATCAACATCATTATTAAATTTATGTGCTGTTACAGATCACTTTAACTTACAGTAAAGTTAAACTGGTCTATGTTCTTGTCACTAGAACATTAAATTCTGCCCTCAAATGCTCATTTCTGTCTGAATGTGAATTTTTCACAACAGTGTACCAACTGAGCCAGCTGAACACACCTTACAGTCTAAGGTAACAACTTTTCTTTTACATCTGCAAGCCTTACAGAAGCTCTCTTGAATTTGCTGGTGGACAACCAGGCCTAGGGGAAGGAACACTGAAAATGGAGCTTCTTCTAGAATTAAAATTCATCCAAAACAAAGTTTGTGTTTATGTGAACACTCATGACAATATAAAAATATGACTATTCTTTGATCAATTTCTCTCTGCAGAGGTAGTTTGTTTCTGAGCCACATAAGCAATATTCTAAATATAATTTTACTTACTTATTTTTCCAACTTCCTTCATATTAATCGATTACATTAATATATTTCTCAGCAATTTATTACAATAAACAAAGCACAGACATGAAAATATGATTTGATTTTTCACATGAAATCATATCTTAGATGAGTGAGAAAGGTCACACATATATTTAAGGATCAGAGTTGATATTTTTGTTGATTCTTTACTATCAAGTAACTCTGTATGTTGCTCCATAGCTTGACAAATAATTATTGACTTTCATTTTATGTCGAAGCTGGTGCTGCAGGCATTTCAGAGGTCAGACGTTCAGTTTTATTTTGTGGCATCCTCCTCCATCTTTGGATGTATTTTATTTTTCCATCCTCTTTTCTTTTCAAACTAAAAAGAGAAATAATCAGATATTACTAATATGGTAATGTATATATCAGCAGAGATAGTCAGGCTTCGTAAGACTTTTTTGTCATAAAAATTTGTTTGCTAGTGGCCGTGTTTACATTCATCATGTGTGTGTGGATCTATTGTGTAGGAATGTAGAGCAAGTTATGCATATGTTAACAGACTTAAGTAGTTGTCCAAAACTACACTAATAATTACCATTCATGGATTTCTACCGGACCTCTCTTTTTGCCTCTTTGATCCTCTGCTGCCTTCAGTATTTCATCTCAAAGGTACCCATTTGTCTTCTGTTGTGTTTCTGGTATTCAAAATATGCAAGAGAGCTGAAATAGTACTCTCAGACTTAGAGAACCGTCTAATAATTTTAGTTTCAAAGAAGGTACATGCTGACATATGTGAATAAAACTGAACCATCAGTTTAATAAGCCACAGTTGCAAAAGACTGATAAAGATTATTAAAAGAAAAATAGAAAAGCTGGTAGAAGCTGATTGTGGAGAAGATCAGCTTGTGTTCTGGAGAAATGTAGGAACACAAGAGGCAATATCTTAGAAGACAGACAGAGGAAAGGCAAAGCTATGTACACTGTCCACCAGTCAAAAGCCTGAAGGCGAGAGGAGTATGGGAAACTCAACCTGGTAGTGTTAAAACAAGACACACACACTGTGAGCTGTGTGGCATGTTGCACTGTCCTGCTAGTAGAAGCCATCATGTCAAAGAAAAACAAGCTGCATGTAGAAGTGGACATGGTTCCCAAGGAAAGATACACATTTGTGTTGATCTACTGTGTATTCTAGAATTACGACACCACCCAGGGAATACCACAAAAACATTCTCCAGATAATAACACTACCTCCTGTGTCCTGACCTCTTCTGACAACTATTGCAGGCTGTTTGCTTTCAGATGATCCACACTGTACACCGCAAATGCCATCTGTCTAATGGAGCATAAAATGTGATTCATAAAGACCAAATGTTGCCACTCTGTGGGTATTTGGCAGTGGATTGGTATGCAAATTCCAGCCTTCATCGGTGATGAACAGCAGTTAGCATGGGTGTATGAACCAGGCGCCTTCTGTGGAGACCCCAGCCGGCCGAAGTGGCCGTGCGGTTCTGGGCGCTGCAGTCCGGAACCGCGAGACCGCTACGGTCGCAGGTTCGAATCCTGCCTCGGGCATGGATGTGTGTGATGTCCTTAGGTCAGTTAGGTTTAACTAGTTCTAAGTTCTAGGGGACTAATGACCTAAGCAGTTGAGTCCCATAGTGCTCAGAGCCATTTGAACCATTTTCTGTGGAGACCCACCGACAGCAACATTCACTGAATATCACTGAGGAAACTCTGTTGGTAGCCTCTTGTATCATGTGGGCAGTCTGTCACTCAATAGTTGCATGTCTATCTGTCATACACATCTCTGCAGCCATCATTTACCCCTGTCACCATTTTTGAATAGAGCCATTTTGCCATGCATGGAACACTCTAACCACAGCAGCATGCAAACAGTTTACAAACTCAGCCATTTTGGAAATGCTTCCATCTTTGATCCAAAAGCCAATGATCATGCGTATATGGATGTCAGAGAAATCATCCACTTATTTATAATGATGACAACTACACTGTTTGCTGTGTCCCACAACATGCTTTATATACTCTCCACTGCTAGTGCTGTCACCTTCCATCTGTGAGAGGTTACAGTGACAATGAACATACGAGTGTAGTTTAAAAAGTTCTTGGAATGGAACAGAAAAAAATACATACGTCACTGAAAATTTTTTATTTTTCAATTTAGTCTTCTTGTAGATTAATGCAATTGGCCCAATGATGTCCCAGTGCCTTGATCGCATCTCAAAAATGAGTTTCCTCCAAGCGTGCAAAATAGTTGTTAACTCTGGTTATCAGTTCTTTGTTTGAAGTGAATCTTCATCCACCAAGAAAAATTTTCAGTTTTGGGAAGAGATGAAAGTCTGATGGAGCCATATCAGGTGAATGAGGCAGGTGTGGCAACAATTCATACCTTAGTTCGCGTAATTTCACCATGGGGACAGCACATGTGTGTGAGTGTGCATTGTCCCGATGGAAGATGGCTTTCTTCCTTGCTAAATCTTGCCTCTTTTTGCGATCTTTTGTTGTCATTTGTCCAGGAGGTTAGCACAGTATTCTCCAGTAATTGTTTGCCCAGTGAGGAGATAATCTACAAACAGAATCCCCTTCGCATCCCAGAACACTGATGTCATGACCTTTCCCGCTGAAGGAATTGTCTTTGCTTTCTTTAGTGGCAGAAAATCAGTATATTTTCACTGCTTTGACTGTTGTTTTGTCTCTGGGGTACAGTAGTGCACCCAAGTCTGTGGTCACAAACTGGCACAAAAAAATCTTGTTTGTTTCTCCTAACATGGGCCAAACATTGTTCCCATATGTCCATTCTCATGTGTTTTTGATCCAACGTCAAGAATTGCGGCACCCATCTTGCAGATAATTTTTTTCATTTCTAATTCTTCAGTTAAAATGTGATATACCCTTTCAGATGACATCTGGCAAGCATGAGTAATTTCACACACTTTCAATCAGCGATCCTCCATGACCATTTTGTGCACTTTTGCAATGATTTCTGGAGTAGTAACACCTCTTGGCCAACAACTGCACAGATCATCATCTAAGCTCTCCCGGCCAAATTTAAATGAAACTTCCTGGCAGATTAAAACTGTGTGCTGGACCGAGATTTGAACTTGGGACTTTGCCTTTCATCAACAAGTGCTCTACTACCTGAGCTACCCAAGCATGATTCATGCCCCATCCTCACACCTTTACTTCTGCCATTCAGCAAATTTAAATTCATTTGTCCACTTGGCAACAGTTGAATACGAAGGAGCAGAGTCCCCCAGTGTATTCTGGGAATCAGCATGAATGTCCTTTGCTTTCATACCTTTCTTTATGAAATATTTAATCAATACTCGAATCTCGATTTTTTCCATCTGTGCAAATCACTACGTGGGAACAACAACAGAGCCACGTCACCACCACACGTCTCTTCCAAGAGCACTGACATGGCACATGTTTACAGGCAACAGTCCAATGAATATCACGTGAACTATTTGTTGTGCTAGTGCTGACCTCTTGTGGTGATTCAGTGAACTTTTAAATGTACCCTCGTAGATGGTGGTTACATTAATGTGACTGGATCACATGTAAAGCATTCATAAATTTCGAGAAAGTTTTTGACAATGTTGACAGGATGATACTCTTCAAAGTTCTGAAGCCATCAGAGAGAAAATACAGAGATTGGAACTCTGTCTGCAACTTGTACAGAAACAAGACAGCGGTTATAAGAGTTGAAGGACGTGAAATGGAAGCAATAGTTTGGAAGAGAGTGAGACAAGGTTGTAGCCTATCCTCAATGTTACTCACTCTTCCCACTGAGCAAGCACTAATGAACCCAGAGAATAATTTGGAAAAGGAGTTAAAGTTCAGAAAATATCATCAAAGTAGAGTGTATTAAGCAAATTATTGTGCCTCACATCATCAAACACCAATACCATGAATCAAAATAGATAATCAAAGTCAGCAAGATTAGCAAGTAGCTTTTGCAGAAGAAACAAATCACGTGGAGGCTCATGTATACTTTTATACAGTAATATAAATTATGAGACCAGAAACTGTTTTAATTATTTAAATGAAGAATGTGTGTGTGAGAGCTATTGTGTAGAAATAGTGGACTCACTAGGAAATGTTATAATAATCTCAATACACAGAATTCCAGGGATGTCAACAATGGAACTACTCTTATCTAAGCTTCAAATTATGCTAGAAGACCTTTATAGAGAAAAAAGAAAAAAATTGTAATAGCTGCTGATTTTAATATTGATATCACATGTGATAGTAGCCACACTTCAAGATTCACTGACTTAGTAAAGAAATATGGTTTCAACTTGAATTTCTTTGAATCTACTAAAGACAATGGGCAATCAACAACATGTATTGACAATGTTCTAACTAAGTTTGTATATGAAGATGTGTGTAAATTTTGTCTAGATCTAGGTATTTCAGATCATTGTGCATTGTTCATTGAGCTGCCACAGACAGACAGGAACATTTCATGTACGAGAACCCATATGAGCAGGAACTTTAGCAAAGAAAACTTGCTAACATTTAGTGAGAAGCTAAAAGAAAAAACATGGCCTTTTGATCATTGTAACTCAAGTGACAAAAACCTTGAGAAATTCCTAAGTAGTGTTCTTGGTGTCTTTAATGAAACATTTCCACCTAGACTCTGCAGCAATAAAATAACAAATAAAGTAAAGTGGATTACCCAGGGCATAAAAATTTCCAGTGTAAGAAAAAGGAAACTACACAGAGAACTAAAATACAATAAAGATATTGATTTCTTTAAATATGTTAGACTTTATAAAACCTAAGAGCTGTCAGGGCAGCAAAACAACTGGCAAATAACAGGCTAATTTTAAATCATAAAAATAAAACAAAGGCTGTGTGGTCAGTCATTAAGTCTGAGTTAGATGTTAAAGCCTGTAACCAAGAAAGTTCAAAAATTGACATTGAAGGAAATACTATTGTAAATCCAACTCAAATATCAGAGTATTTTAATGAATTCTTTATAAATGTAACAAAGTCTGATGCAGATGTAACAGATTATCACAACAAAGTAAATCCCTTTGGCCTAGGTGAAAACTCTGAAAACTTTACAAAATTCTTAATAGTTTCTGTGGAAGATGTAGAAAATGCTATTTTGACACTAAGAAACAAAAAATCTGCAGGTTGGGATGGAATACCCACCAAAGTTATTAAAGTAGTACAAAATAAAATTGCAAACCCACTAGCTCAAATAATAAATCAATGTTTTGAAAAGGGCTCTTTCCCAGACGTACTGAAATATGCCAAGTCAAACCACTCTTCAAGAAGGAATCAAGAGAGATCATCGGAAATTATCATCCTATCTAGATTCTCCCAGTCCTATCTAAAATATCTGAAAATCTAACTTCATATATAAACAATCAAACCTAGCATTGACTTTCAGTATCCAATCCATCCCTAACAACATGTGTTCATTCAGTTCAGTTATTATGAGACATCTCCGTTCAAATACAACATTACTGACAGTAAATAAAATTAATGCTTGCCTACCGATTAATTTACTAAGTTTACCAGTGGCTCCTTTTATTTTAACACCAGTAATTGGTCAGTATACTGTTCAGTGTGCTTTAATCTGTGGTGTCACCGCCAGACACCACCCTTGCTAGGTGGTAGCTTTAAATCGGCCGCGGTCCATTAGTACATGTCGGACCCGCGTGTCGCCACTGTCAGTGATCGCAGACTGAGCACCACCACACGGCAGGTCTCGAGAGACTTACTAGCACTCACCCCAGTTGTATGGACGACTTAGCTAGCGATGCAACACTGACGAAGCCTCGTTTATTTGCAGAGAAGATAGTTAGAGTAGCCTTCAGCTAAGTCAATGGCTACAACCTAGCAAGGCGCCATAGCAATTGATAGTTATCGTATGAAGCATGTCTCATCAAGAACGATGTATACAAATGATGGATTAAAGTTAAGTATTCCAGCAGCTACGTACTTTTCTTTATAGCATTCATTCCGTATCCTGTTTCAGACCTCACGCCAGCCTGCTTGAGTTTAACCCGTGCATTTCGGCCTTCTCTAGCTATACAACATAATCTATCTCTCAATTTACCACACACACCACTTACTGGGCTATCAGTGTCCAATAGACAAACTTCCTTCACTATATTTCAATATAGGGACTACCGAGTATTTCATGCTTATTACTTCCATCTTCTTCTGCCAATAAATCATGTTCAATATTCCTACAGTTTAAATCAGCATTTACTTGACCTTATTTCCTAACTTAGGTTGTAAAATACTTCAAGGCTGCTTACAGCTAGAGTGTGTGTGCTTAATACTATCACAGTAATCACTTTTTCCTACAGGCTCCTCATTCTCTTCCAATACTTTCAGTGTCTTACAAATAATTAGCTTATCTTGAGCCTCATTACCATAACAAACATGTAATATCTCGCTGACCTCAATGGGTATCAACTAATTTTCATGTACCTGTTTTCCCAATTCCAAATCATCGTATCCTACCATTCCATTACTCATATCATTGTCTAGTACTTCCACATAAACTACACCCTCTAATTCACCATAAAATACATCAGCATCAGCATCAATAGTCTCAAAATACTCATTTGCAACACCTACATGATCCTCAACTTCAACTACATGTGTCTTCAGAATGCAGTCACTATCAAAAGTACTAGAACTTGTGTCAGCAGGCACATAAACATAATTCAACTTAGATATATGACCCTTACTTTCCTTCACATATTTTTCAGACAATATTGAAAATTCATCACAAAACAACCTAACTAAACCATAGTCACCAGTATCATCATAAATGTTAATATTACTAAACACACAAATCTCATCAAATAAGTTAGTCAAATCATCTGTACTAAGATTAAATTTATTTTCTACTTTACTAGTATCTTCACCCATTTACATCAGCATGAAGTCCCAAAATGCTTCATCACAATCAACTCTGTCTATCTGGTAATTATTGTGTCTATTGTGGTGTCTGTAACCTGAATTTCACCTTCCTCTCCTGCCTCTGTTGTTGTTCTGGTGGTCTTGTGATGACCCCCCCCCCTCCCCCCCCCCCCCCCCCCCCCACTCTGAAAATTGTTCCCCCAAGCACGATCTAATTTATCTATGTATTTCAGAAATTCCTCAATAGTGTCATCTGGTCTGTAAATGAGACTCCACTGAACACAGCCAGGTAAACACCATCTCAGCGCATCAATTTGGATTAATTTATCAAGTGGTTTATCTAAGTGTGCTAAAGTCCTAAGCTGCTTTTCACAAAATTCTCACATTCTCATTTCTCCCTTGCAAAATCTACTTCCATTCAAACATTCTGATTTTATTCATGCCTGCTTACTTTCTGACCAAAATTTGTTTAAAAATAATTTTTCAAATTACCAAAATTATCAAAATATTTTTTTAACACACTGGTTAACCCAGGATAAAGCTTCTCCATCTAAATATCGTTTAGCCAATTTCACTTTCATATGTACTGGCATGCCCAGTGCAAAGCTGTCCTTGCACTGTTACTGATAAAGTAATCAACAGGGTGTAGTTTAAAAACACCCAGAAAAATTTTCATAATAATGTTATTGCAATGGTTTTTAAACGTGTTTATTACCACTATATATACTGCTAAACATATTAGTCTCCAGATTTACAACTTTAGAGTTGACTGTTTGAAGATCACTTTATACTTTATTCACTTTGCAGTTTTCTGAAGAAATTTGCTCTGAAACAAGTATGGAATTTAATATTAGTTTCCTGTCACTTAAATTATTTTTGGTTTCAATATAACTTTGTATGTTATGCAACTTTGGTTTTCATCTCCTGAGTTCGTCAATGATAATATTTTCTGTTCTTTTTACTCGTTCGTTTATTACGTCAACACATTTGTTAACTAGCTGTAATTCAGTAACAGCAAAGTTCTTCAAACAACCCACTTCAGATTCTACACTGTCTACTCTTTCATTTACGCTGTTTATTTGTCTATTTGCCTTATTAACATCTTCCCTAATTGCTTCTTGTTTCTGGTCCATTTTTACGAGAGTAATATCTATTTTTATAAAATTGATTTAAGACAGTTTACTATCTAGTAACTCAGAAAGTTGATCTAATAGATTTTATGATTGTTGAAATCCATGAAAAGGTGAAATTATACTACTTGATGAATTCTCATGGCTTTGAGTGTTTAGATTTGGCGTTGATGCATGTAGCTGCCGACCCGATCTTGTTGTGATTCCGTTTTGATCATGTACAGAAAATATATTGCTTCTACTCATTTTAAGTAACTTTCCACAACTTGATGAAATGATTAAAAAACCACTTCCGAAACCTGTCTTTCCTACAATATTTTCAAAGTATGTCACACACAATTATTTTTGCCTGGTTTAAGCATGAAATTTCACTTCCTGATAGTTCACTGTTTCATTATTCTGTTACGTTAATAATGTTTTGGTATTCATCTGACAATCCATGCTCTTGGTGCTGCTCCATTGACTCACACATCCACTTTTTCCATACATGTTCTTGTTTCCATCCACGTCACGATACCGGTATATTGTGAACAATTATTTCACCTGAAACTTAATAACCATTAGCATAAATGCAGTTTTATACACATCCCAGCTCCTTTCACCATGCCATAATATAACTTGGTAAAAATGTTTTTGTTAGCGAAGTTTGGGATGTGTATCATTGCTTAACACAAGAAAAACTATATACGACATCATGTTACAGATACACTTCACCAAATAAATAATACATATCTTATGTAATCTGGGGTGCTGCTTCTTAGTGCTGCCATAGGTTCATCTTGATGTTACTGCATTGCCACATGGGAATGCAACAAAGAGTTTTATTTCGTACTCTAGATGTTTGATGGTGAACCACATGCGTAAAACTGGCTTAAGACTGCATCATGACTGACATAAGACTGAACTCAGACAAGGTGTTGACTCAGACTGCCCTCAGACTGATTATGGCATTGTACAAATCACCTCTATTTATATAGTTTTAAACAATTATCATCATTGTTACAATTAAATTTTTAGATTTATAAAATTAAAATTACATAGAAATTTACATGAAATAAAAGTGAATAATTTCATACAAAGACAGGAAAGAATCTGTTTCTATTAAGACAATAAATTACATGTTTTATCATTGCAACAATATATTTCGTTATTCCTATCATGTATCTGTAGTTTCTTTATGTGCAAATTGTGATGGTACATTAGCTTTTAATCCGAGATGTTTCCTCCATTCTACATACTGGTGAGGCTCAACATAAACAATGTCAAAACAATAGCTTAAATTAGCGCAAATTACTAATTTTCTGCACAATAAATCTTCGGTATGTTTGAATCCAGATAATCAGAAAAGACAAAGTCAAAGCAGCAGTTTAAATTGGTGTAAATTACTGATATTACATATATGCCCTCTTCGGGAGAGTGGGGATGAGACTGGAAGAGGATACAGGATCCCAAAAAGGGTTATGGTATTACATGGACCATGACTCAACCTCTGGACCTTTGCCTTTCATGGGTGGAATTAAAGCTGTGAGGATGGGTCTTGAGTCATGCTTGGGTAGCTTAGATGGTAGAGCACTTGCCCATGAAAGGCTAAGGTCCCGAGTTTGAGACTTACTCCACCACACAGCTTTCATCTGCCAGGAAGCTTCGCAACTTTTGAAACCATTTGCATAATACATACAGGTTTCGATTACAGTGATGTGATTCAGAAATCAGTCAGAACTTATCCTGATGATCTGAGTAATAATCATATCAAAGAAATAAAAATATTTAAATCAGTGCTGCTGCTAATACTCTGGATTTGGCAAAGAAAACAGAAAACACAGGGCTTCTATTTCTTCTCCCAAATGAAACTTATACGTTGAGGTTACAATATGTGTTTGTTTAACTTTGCATTGCACTCATGATTGTCATTGTCCTACCAATAACTGTAACTTCAGATGAGAGAGTATTTAGTAAATTGGCATTAATTGAAAACCATTTAAGATCACAATTAGACCAAGAGAAACATAATAATCTACCACTGTTATTAACAGAGTATGAACTTTGTTTCTAAAACAAGCTTCAGTGATCTAGTGGATAACTTCATCAGCTGAAAGAATAGAAAATTCAGTGTTCCATCAACAGTTATCTGAAACTGTTCAACTAACACTGACAGTCTTAGCCAGTCTTGTTAAATCAAGATAACAAAGAAGTATGCTGCAAAGGTTTCTCACTAAAGATTAGGTTTGTTTTTTGGTAGCTGTTATTATTCACACATCAAAAAAAGTTTTGCATAACCCTGGTTTCCAGAACTCCTGAAGATAGACGTTGACTGTGGATATTGTATCACAGACACAGTCCCTTTGACAGTCCAGAGATACCACTAAACTTGCCCAAAGATGTAATCAACCATGCATTAGCAGCACCTATTAGACAGACATGACTCGCTCAGGCCACCCAAGGGCTACTACTGCAATGGATGACCACTATCTATGGATTCTGGCTCAGAGAAACCCTGATAGCTATACCACCATGTTGAATAATGCTTTTCGTGCAGCCATAGGACATCGTGTTATGACTCAAATTGTGTGCAATAGACTCTATGATGCACAACTTCACTCTCGATGTCCGTGGCAAGGTCCATCTTTGCAAACACGACACCATGCAGTGCAGTACAGATGGGCCCAACAACATGCCGAATGGATCGCTCAGGATTGGCATCACATTCTCTTCACTGATGAGTGTCGCATATGCCTTCAACTAGACAATCTTTGGAGACATGTTTGGAGGCAAACCGGTCAGGCTAAGTACACATACTGTCGGGTGAGTGCAGCAAGGTAGTGATTCCCTGCTGTTTTAGGGTGGCATTATGTGGGGCTGATGTACTCCGCTGGTGGTCATGCGCCATAACAGCTGTACGATACATGAATGCCATCCTCCGACCAACAGTTCAGCCATATTGGCAGCATATTGGGGAGGCATTTGTCTTCATGGACAACAATTCGTGCACCCATTGTGTATGACTTCCTTCATGATAACGACATTGCTTGACTAGAGTGGCCAGCATGTTCTCCAGACATGAACCCTAAAGAACATGCCTGGGATAGATTGAAAAGGGCTGTTTATGGATGATGTGACCCACCAACCCCTCTAAGGGATCCATGCCGAATCGCCATTAAGAAGTAGGACAATCTGGATCAACAATGCCTTGATGAGCTTGTGGATAGTATGCCACGATGAATACAGGCATGCATCAATGCAAGAGGACGTGCTACTTGGTATTACAGGTACTGGTGTATACAGCAATCTGGACCTCCACCTCTCAAGGTCTCACTGTATGGTGGTACAACATGCAATGTGTGGTTTTCATGTGCAATAAAAAGGACAGAAATGACATTTATGTTGATCTCTATTACAATTTTCTGTACAGGTTCTGGAACTCACAGAACCAAGGTGATGCAAAACTTTTTTTTGATGTGTGTTATTATTATTACACATGTTACAGCCCTTTTATCAGATCACGTGAAACATTCATGACTACTTGTTCTTCCTGTTCTTCCAGTACTCCTTCATTCGTTCACTAAAGGCTCTCTTCCTTTCTGCAGTCCACTTTGGCCTTTGGGCTTTAGGTGTTGTTTTCTCTGACATCACTTCCCACTTGCACACCTTGTGTCTATAGACACCTTTGGCCATGACGTCTAGAAAACCTATCTGAGCTCTTTCCAGATCAATTTTGACTTGTGTCATCCAGGGTGTAGTGGTCTTGAATGGCAAGAAATTCCTTTCTGGGTGGAAACGCACACAAAATTGTGTGTTCCACGAGACTCAATATTAAGGCCACTACTAATCTACATCAATGATATGCCATGCCAGGTTCAATCAGATACCATACTTAGGTGGATAACTCACCAGTGATAGTTTGCTGTAAAACTGATGAAGACTTAATCCCCCATACTGGGCAGACACATGGGGAAGTGGAGGCATGGATAAAATAATAATAATAATTTGAAAATTGATTAATTATTGTTATTATTATTATTATTACTATAGTGTGCATAGTGAACACATTATTGTGGCCAAGATAGACACGAAGCCCACGCCTACTACAGTAGTACAAGTTTATATGCCAACTACCTCTGCAGATGACGAAGAAATTGAAGAAATGTATGATGAAATAAAAGAAATTATTCAGATAGTGAAGGGAGACGAAAATTTAATAGTCTTGGGTGACTGGAATTCGAGTGTAGGAAAAGGGAGAGAAGGAAACATAGTAGGTGAATATGGATTGGGGCTAAGAAATGAAAGAGGGAGCCGCCTGGTAGAATTTTGTGCAGAGCACAACTTAATCATAGCCAACACTTGGTTAAAGAATCATGAAAGAAGGTTGTATACATGGAAGAACCCTGGAGATACTAAAAGGTATCAAGATAGATAATATAATGGTAAGACAGAGATTTAGGAACCAGGTTTTAAATTGTAAGACATATCCAGGGGCAGATGTGGACTCTGACCACTATCTATTGGTTATGAACTGTAGATTAAAACTGAAGAAACTGCAAAAAGGTGGGAATGTAAGGGGATGTGACCTGGATAAACTGAAAGAACCAGAGGTTGTACAGAGCTTCAGGGAGAGCATAAGGGAACAATTGACAGGACTGGGGGAAAGAAATACAGTAGAAGAAGAATGGGTAGCTTTGAGGGATGAAATAGTGAAGGCAGCAGAGGATCAAATAGGTAAAAAGACGAGGGCTAGTAGAAACCCTTGGGTAACAGAAGAAATATTGAATTTAATTGATGAAAGGAGAAAATATAAAAATGCAGTAAATGAAGCAGGCAAAAAGGAATACAAACGTCTCAAAAATGAGATCGACAGGAAGTGCAAAATGGCTAAGCAAGGATGGCTAGAGGACAAATGTAAGGATGTGGAGGCTTTTCTCACTAGGGGTAAGATAGATACTGCTTACAGGAAAATTAAAGAGGCCTTTGGAGAAAGGAGAACCACTTGCATGAATATCAAGAGCTTTGATGGAAACCCAATTCTAAGCAAAGAAGGGAAAGCAGAAAGGTGGAAGGAGTATATAGAGGGTCTATACAGGGGCGATGTTCTTGAGGACAATATTATGGAAATGGAAGACGAAATAGATGAAGATGAAATGGGAGATATAATACTGCATGAAGAGCTTGACAGAGCACTGAAAGACCTGAGTCGAAACAAGGCCCCCGGAGTAGACAACATTCCATCAGAACTACTGACAGCCTTGGGAGAGCCAGTCCTGACAAAACTCTACCATCTGGTGAGCAAGATGTATGAGACAGGTGAAATACCCTCAGACTTCAAGAAGAATATAATAATTCCAATCGCCGGCCGAAGTGGCCGTGCGGTTAAAGGCGCTGCAGTCTGGAACCGCAAGACCGCTACGGTCGCAGGTTCGAATCCTGCCTCGGGCATGGATGTTTGTGATGTCCTTAGATTAGTTAGGTTTAACTAGTTCTAAGTTCTAGGGGACTAATGACCTCAGCAGTTGAGTCCCATAGTGCTCAGAGCCATTTGAACCATTTGAACCATAATTCCAATCCCAAAGAAAGCAGGTGTTGACAGATGTGAAAATTACCGAACTATCAGTTTAATAAACCACCGCTGCAAAATACTAGCGCGAATTCTTTGCAGACAAATGGAAAAACTGATAGAAACTGACCTGAGGGAAGATTAGTTTGAATTCCGTAGAAATGTTGGAACACGTGAGGCAATACTGACCCTACGACTTATCTTAGAAGAAAGATTACGGAAAGGCAAACCTATGTTTCTAGCATTTGTAGACTTGGAGAAAGCTTTTGACAATGTTGATTGGAATACTCTCTTTCAAATTCTGAAGGTGGGAGGGGTAAAATACAGGGAGCGAAAGGCTATTTAAAATTTGTACAGAAAGCAGATGGCAGTCATAAGAGCCGAGGGGTATGAAAGGGAAACAGTGGTTGGGAAGGGAGTGAGACAGGGTTGTAGCCTATCCCCGATGTTATTCAATCTGTATATTGAGCAAGCAATAAAGGAAACAAAAGAAAAGTTCGGAGTAGGTATTAAAATCCATGGAGAAGAAATAAAAACTTTCAGGTTCGCCGATGACATTGTAATTCTGTCAGAGACAGCAAAGGACTTCGAAGAGCAGTTGAACGGAATGGACAGTGTCTTGAAAGGAGGATATAAGATGAACATCAACAAAAGCAAAACGAGGATAATGGAATGTAGTCGAATTTAGTCAGGTGATGCTGAGGGTATTACATTAGGAAATGAGACACTTAAAGTAGTAAAGGAGTTTTGCTATTTGGGGAGCAAAATAACTGATGATGGTCGAAGTAGGGAGGATATAAAATGTAGACTGGCAATGGCAAGGAAAGCGTTTCTGAAGAAGAAAAATTTGTTAACATCGAGTATAGATTTGAATGTCAGGAAGTCGTTTCTGAAAGTATTTGTATGGAGTGTAGCCATGTATGGAAGTGAACGTGGACAATAAATAGTTTAGATGGTGGTGGTGGTGTGTTGGTGATTATGGGCGCTCAACATCGAGGTCATCAGCGCCCTGACACACATTAAAATGTGGACAGACCTAAGAAAACTAAAGCACACACTCAAAGAAAGCAGGAAAAGAAGGAAAATGCTACATAAGAAAGTAAAACCTAAGGAAAGGGGAAACATAGCAACAAGAATGTCACAGGAAATTGTTATTGGCTGGCCACTTACATAAAATATGGGCGAGCTTGTCAACACTTTTCATGCATTTTAAGCATTGTCACGCATATTTGCATGCATATTTTAAGGTTTTTATGATGCATATAATCTGGTCTGTAGTTACCACATAACATGCATCACACAATCAAAGGTCACTTGTCAAATCTAAAATTGTATTCAGACTAGTAAAATAGTTTAAAAAATAGTTTAGACAAGAAGAGAATAGAAGCTTTCGAAATGTGGTGCTACAGAAGAACGCTGAAGATTAGATGGGTAGATCACATAACTAATGAGGAGGTATTGAATAGAATTGGGGAGAAGAGGAGCTTGTGGCACAACTTGACTAGAAGAAGGGATCGGTTGGTAGGACATGTTCTGAGACATCGAGGGATCACCAATTTAGTATTGGAGGGCAGCGCAGAGGGTAAAAATCGTAGAGGGAGACCAAGAGATGAATACACTAAGCAGATTCAGAAGGATGTAGGCTGCAGTAGGTACTGGGAAATGAAGAAGCTTGCACAGGATAGAGTAGCATGGAGAGCTGCATCAAACCAGTCTCAGGACTGAAGACCACAACAACAACATTATTATAATTGTGTACTAATATTTGCTTCTATTCAAATGCGCTAAATTCAATGAATAAATAAATCATTGACAGTGCAGTGTGTGGCAGCATGTATTTACTGCTCAGGTATAAAACAATGTACTGAAGTTTCAGTATTTCTGATAATTAACTTCCATGGGCTGTTTCAGTAGTTTTAAGTATAGCATAATTTTCTTGCGTTCTGAGAAAACTAATCTGCTCAAAGCCAAAAAAAAAAAAAAAAAAAAAAAAAAAAAAGAGGGGGGGGGGGGGGGGGGGACTGAGCCATGGTGGGAGCTAAAAAGCAACAATACTGCAAATCTTTAGTTGTAAAGCTAGACCTAATGTCCATGCCCAGCACAAACACACACATGTAGGGTGTTCATTTTAATTGATGACATTGAAATATCTTGAAAACTACACATTCAATCAAAAAAAGTTATAATTTCAATTTTTTTACCTTGGAGGGGGACATCCAGTGATACCACACTGAACCCTTCCCATGCATAGGTCGCAGCGAGCAATTATGAAACTGTCAATGGGAACCCCCATTTTTGTTGTTGTTAAGGCTATATGGCAAAATCTACATAGGTTTTGTCTGAAGCATTTTCTTTGTTTCGCCACAGATGGCCCCGTAATCAAAGGAATAGAAATGGGTACATAATTTTAATTTATGGCATGCTACTCTATGGCCCTTGAATATCCAATGACACATGGGTCCCCACCTCCATGCTGCACCAGTCCAGTATTTCATAACTTCTAATTGGAAATCCCATTTGGTACATTGTATTCCTCCATCATATTGAACAGGGGACTACTTGATCCACTACAGTGACCCTGGCTCAAGGTGAATGCTGCTCTACTTCTCCAATTAGAGTAAGTGTTCCATTCTAGTACTGCCAACTTCAGTTCACTTACTGATCCACTTTTCAAGTGACCATACACAGGACAGAAGCATATCTGTGGGAATGTCAGCACAGGCCTTTTTATATAGTCAATCACGTCTTGCTGGCCTGTTGGCACTTGCTCATACATCTTATCTTTTAAATATCCCCACAGAAAGAAATGTGGCAATATCAAATCCATCACGAAACAGCAGGCCAATTAATAGGGCCAGTGCAAACACGGTCTAATACAGGCTGTTCCAGCTCATCGGCTCCGTCGTGAGCCGCGGAGCGCTCCCTGCTCCAGGGAGCCGTGTCGCTCGCTGTGGCCATTCAAGTGGGCCGGCACGTGGCACGGCTGGCTCAGGCAGGCGGCAAGGCGAGCGTTTTGATGTGCCAGCTGCGTCTTACAACCTCATTCTCTTAGCTGCTAAGACGTGGTGACATGCTACACCAGGATATATGATGTTCAGGAAATAAATAAGAAACAACTATTGTACAAGAAATTGCATACTAAATTTATTGGGCCTCTGTAGCTTGAAATTTCCTTATCAATACAAGATCGGAAATATCAGGTGTCAAAGTGTTCCAGAGTTAATGTGGAGGATGGCCTTCATTGTTGCATCCCAAAGAAACTATCGTTCCTTAGTTTTTACTCTTTTCATTGCTGAGAAAAGCTGCTCACAACAACATCTAGATCCAAACACGCAGATGATCTGAGCGGCATTGTTCTGAAGCTTGGGAAATGTTTTTTGCTGTAATGAATGATACCATCGTGTTGTAGTACCTCTCTTTCAACAAAGTTGAAATCAATAATGTCAAATGGAGGTGATGATGACAAGTCATCAGGGGAAACTGAAAAAGGAGTGCTGAACACCTTAAGTTCCATTTCCAAACTAGTGAGGTCTCGGAATCGTGATCAAACGACACGATGAGCAGCTTTAACTTTGCTTGGTAATCACTGAAAGTAGTACCCTCAGGTAATTTTAAAGAAGCAAAGACGATTGAAGAATGTTAAATGTCCATTACTCACCTGCCTCTCAAATAAACGTAACTTTTCCATGAACGCTTGATCTGGTCGTGCTTGTCAGTGATTAGCTGCCCTTTGCCCTGCATTGACAGATTTATATTATTGAGATGCATGGTTATGTCAGCTAGGAACGCCAGGTCTGATATCCATTTTATATCTTTCAGACAACACATATCTTCCCCTTTCATTTCGAGAAAAAGGGATATTTCCTCACGAGTGGCAAAGAGAACATCAAGAACTTTTCCCCGACTCAGCCAACGAACTGTACTGTGGTAATGTATATCCCCATACTCTGCTTCCATATCTTTCAGGAATCCTTTGAATTGGCGATGATTCATACCGTGACAACGCAAAAAAATTCACACACTTCACGACATCTTTCATTACGCCCCCTAGCTCTACTGTTTCAGCACACAGTGCCTGTTGGTGAATAAAACAATGAAGAGTCAAAATGTCTTTCCCGAATTTGTCCCTGAGTTTATTTTTCAAACGAGAAGTAAAACCTTGGTGACGCCCGATCATTTGTGGTGCACCGTCTGTCGCTACAGAATGGAGCTTATCCCACTGCAAATTCATATTGTCCACTGATTCACAAACAGCTTAAAAAATCTCACATCCTGTTGTGGTGTAATCAAGTGGTACCACATCCAAGAGTTCTTCAGTTACTTCCAGCTCCATGTCGACACCACGCACAAAGACTGCAAGCTGAGCACAGTCCGATATGTCGGTGCTTTCGTCAGGCGCTAGTGAAGATGCAACAAAGCTTTCCACCTTTTTCATGAGCTGTGTCTCTAAATCCGCTGCCATGTCCACAATTCGACGGCCGGCCACGGTGGTCTAGCGGTTCTAGGCGCTCAGTCCGGAACCAAAATCGAGTGGTACCACATCCAAGAGTTCTTCAGTTACTTCCAGCTCCATGTCGACACCACGCACAAAGACTGCAAGCTGAGCACAGTCCGATATGTCGGTGCTTTCGTCAGGCGCTAGTGAAGATGTAACAAACCTTTCCACCTTTTTCATGAGCTGTGTCTCTAAATCCGCTGCCATGTCCAGAATTCGACGGCCGGCCGCGGTGGTCTAGCGGTTCTAGGCGCTCAGTCCGGAACCGCGCGACTGCTATGGTCGCAGGTTCGAATCATGCCTTGGGCATGGATGTGTGTGATGTCCTTAGGTTAGTTAGGTTTAAGTAGTTCTAAGTTCTAGGGGACTGATGACCACAGATGTTAAGTCCCATAGTGCTCAGAGCCATTTGAACCGGAATTCGACGAGACATTGTTTGCTTCGACAGACAAACCCCTTCAATTGCCAGCACCTCCCTTGGAAACAAACATTCTGCAACTGCTGCCACGCACAATTTTACGAGTGGTCCCACCGAAAACGGCTTGCCACTCGTCCCAATGATGTGAGCGACCCCGTAGCTTGCTCGAGTTGCAGATTCAGTAGTGTCTTCTCCACTCTCATTCACCCGAATATTATAAACGCATTACAGAACACGAACTATGTTGCATGTCTTGATACCCTCCATATTACGAAACTGTTTTTAAACTTACGTCTCCTGGTTTGTCGTTCTTAAGCCTGGCTACCAGTTCTCTGCGTGCAATGCCTTCTACCTGTGCGCTGCATGAAGACGTGTATAATGTCGTTGTATATTGTAGCTCTTCCCAGAATTAAATACTTTATGACATATAAGACACTGCGGACGACCATCCCTCTCAATGAACAGAAAAGTATCATCCTCCAATAGAGATACAGGGCTCCCGCCCCTAGTCATAGCTGTCATCAAACACGGATTATTGCGTCAGTTGCGGCTGCATGCAGCCAGGGGGCAGTGAGTTTGCTTTCCCCCTCCACGCGGGCTCCGAGCTGCCGCAGTGAGCGCTCCGGCTCCCTGGAGCTCGGTTGGAACAGCCTGGTCTAATACCTCCTGTTCTTCAATTCTTCAATTGCGTAATGCTCTGAGCAACCGTTATACTGAAACCACATATGTTGTTGAAAGTCCGGGACAACATCAGGCAGTAGTTCTGGTAGTTCCTGTTCCAAAAACATCAATATTTGTGCCCATTCAATGAAATATAGACCAATGAGTTTATTCCCCATGATGCCACACCATATGTTAACCAACCAAGGATGTCGGTGGTCAACTTTCTGTAATCAGTGGGACTGTCTACAGTCCAGTAATGCATGTTATGCTGGTTAATATGACCATTGTCTGTGAATGTAGACCCATTCGAAAATAATACCCCAACAAAGAATGTGGGGGTCATTTGCATTTGTTGATGTGCCTATTCACAAAACACTACCCAGTTATGGAAATCGGGGCCATGAAGCTCTTGCAGTGACACATGATATGGATGATACTTATGACAATGCACTAGTGTGGCAATACTACCTATGGACATACCAGAATCATAGTGTAACTGCTGGGTGCTTATCGATGGGTTATGGTACACTGTCGCTAGTACACTATTTCATTAACTTCTCCTGTAACTCATCTGCTTCATTTCCTTTTCCTTTTTGAGGAGAACTGCTTCTTACATCAGTGTGACAGCAGATGTAGGGCAAGATACATGTTATATTACCACAGACTAAAATTGTATGAAAATCCTCCACACTACATGGGTATGAAATTTGTAAATGTGGAAGGGGATGTATGATCCAAACCTAAAAAATACTGAGGGTGACCTGCAAACATATTTGAAAAGCGAAACTATTATAGAGTAGAAGATTTTTTGAATGATGACCATGTAATGTAGTACCTATCTAAAAAGGTAACACCATATGTATTATAACCATAGATTATTATTATCATTATTGTTTTTACTTTGAATGATAACTATGTAAAGTAATACCTGTCTGAAGATGCAACAAGATATGCATTTTAACCTTAAATTAAGTTTATTAGTCTGGATTTTCCATTGTTTTACTAGTCTGAATACAATTTTAAATTTGACAAGTGACCTTTTATTGTGTGATGCATGTTATGTGGTAACTACAGACCAGATTATATGCATCATAAAATCTTAAAATATGCATGCAAATATGCATAAAATGCATGAAAAGTGTTGAAATATGCAAGATCAAATAATAAAAAAAAAAAAAAAAAAAAAAAAAAAACATGGTAGTTACTGCGTGCATTACATTTCAAAGTAAAACCTGTGCATATCAATTATGAGGAAGAGTGCCAGCCATGTGAAAAATTGGTACATTTAGAATGCTGATATCACTTCTGAATATTTTCTGGTAGAGGTTAGAAAGGGGGCCTTTCTGGGACTATTTTTAAAAAATTTGCAAAATGAGGACGCATACCATGTTTCAAGAATTGTTCCTTCTTTGCTACTGTTGTTGGCAACAAGCGGATACGATGCGAGTGAGTCACAGCGAAACAGTCGGTATGTACAGGACCAGCTTTGAGATGTATTGCATGCAGAGTGGCACACTCATAAACTCCATAATATTTTATTTAAAAAACAACATACAATCATCAATTTTTTTGAACAGAATAACTTTTAATTAATTCTATTGGACCAAAGCATCATTTACAATTTATTTTATATCTTTCTGTTATTGTAAACAGAAACAATCAAGTACTATTCCAAAGGTTTGGTAGTAAGATTGTGTCTTTGATTAATCAAATCATTTTTATAAGTAGAAAAGGACCTTTCTACATCAAATGAAGTAACTGGGCAGTATTTGAATTTGGGTGCTATGTTGGCACTTGTTTCTGGCAAAAGTTCACCCATCCCATTAATAAAACTATCAATTTGACACAAGGCTTCAAAGCGTGGGTCGTTGTTCAAAATGTTTTCAAACTTGTCTTTAAGTTTTATTGAGAATACCTCCAGCAATGAGGAGTTCACTAGAATAATTTGTTCATTAACTGAATAGATTCATTCAATGCCAAACCTTAAGTTTCAAGCTTTTTAATACTTGCTAGTATATGGGAAAAATGAGTGATAATCACAGCAATGTCTTTTTTAATACTGGAATCATTGAAAGCTTCCTTGCACTGGCAAACTGCCAAAGCCTCTGCACTTTTGAAGTTGTTTACTACCCCTCTAATGGCCCCAAAATGTTCATTGTAAAACAACACAGCTTTGACCCATGTACCCCAATGAGTTGCCACTGGTTCGTGAGGTAAAGGCATATTTGGTAGTTTTTCTTTCTAAGTCTTGATGCCAGCAGGAGTCTTTAGAAACACTTTCTTTGTGGATGGAATCAGTTTATTTACATTCACAAACGTGGAATGTACTTCTTCAGCAAAGCGATATACTCCATGATTAAACCACATCGCATGAATCAAATTGGGATAAAATACTCGGAGGGCTTTTCCTGCTTTGATCATATAGGGAGCAGTATCTGAAATAAACACAAATACTCTTTCATCTGTATAAGATACTGGAAATATTTTTCTAATACCCTCATTCACAAATATGGCGATTATAGAATGATTTACTTTTTCAATTTCTTTGCACGCCACTAAATAGAGAGAAGAAGGCTCTTCTTTTTAAGCATCAACAATTAAATTTGCAGTGTAACAGCCACCAATGTCTATAGTTTTGTCAACTGCTATCCAAATAATGCTGCCCTTGAGTTTGTTGTGTATTTCTTGCAGAGCATTCACATAAATTGTCGGTATGTAATTTTTACACAATGTTGATTCATCTGGTACATTTTGATTGAAGCAATATTTGTGCAGGAAGCCTTTGAGGATAGGGTTTGTAAGTTTGTGAAGAGGAATATTGCTTGCAATGAATGCTTCACATAGATCCATGTTAAACCAACTTTTTGGTTATCTTTGGACAAATCCCTGCTACTGCAACTTGCTATTGTCAGAAGTTGTTGTTGTGGTCCTTTCTTCTGCATTCCTGTGATATGAAGGCTTGACTTGACATGCTGGTCTATTTGAAACTTATTTTTCTGCGTGAAACATTTTTGTTGCAAACTCGACAATGTAAAACAATTCCGTCACATTTAAATGTTCAAGGATGGTCAGCTATGCATGAAACTATGTTTCTTTTTTCGGGGGGCATGGCAAGCAACTCGTTACACATTACACATCATAAACACGTTTAACTGTGTACAAGTAAACAGAAAGCTAAACTAAAACAATGAAAGTGCGACCAAAAGGTTGAGTAGTTTAATTTAATTGTTGCCAACATGTACGATATGACAGCAGAGGGGATTAACTGGAGACGCGGGCACAGGAGCATCGACTCTGTCTGCCTGTTCCTGTTCCTCTTCTGTAATGATTTTTCTAGGCAGTGGCCTCTCGGTTAGTGATTACATGCAGTTCTAGGTTGCGGTCAATCTGTAAGACATCAAAACTAGATCGAGCTAGAGACCGCCCGTCTAAACTTAACATTGTGAACATAGACCCAAACTATGCATTGTGACTAGTTTTTAGTTAAAATATGCAATAACTGGTGGAAAGGAGCCAAACATGCAAATGCATATGCAACATGAAAATGCATATAATCCAGTCTCTAGTGATGACAAAAATTCAATTTGAACATACATACCGCACGTATAGTTAAAATGTTTTACTATAAACTTGATCTACAATGAGAAAACTCACAATTATGTAGATACACATCTGCAATATTTTATCATTCTGGGTTGTTAAACTCAGAAGGAGACCGTGCCTACTTGCCATCACTGATTTTGTCCAAATTTATGGAATATGCCGGGCTTGGCCAGAAATGGAAGTGACAGAATTGGGAGCTCCAGATGGCCATTTAAAAAATTAGCATTTTTGGTGTGGTTTGGGAGAAGCAAAAGCCTTTTATGTTACTAGAACTTCAGAAACTGGTTGACACAATGGAAGGAGTTCAGAACTGTAATCTAAGGGTCATGTGGTTGAGACCCAATGCAGAAATTTTTCTTTTCTTTCTCTTTTATTTTTATTACTGTGCTAATAATCCAAAATAATGCTCAGTACATTTTTTTATTTATATTTTCATAAAAGGCATGAACAGGAAAGGCAAAGGAAAATTTGAGATTGCAAATAAATTTCCAGGAGTGATTGTAAGGTGTACACAAGCACTTTGTATATAAAATTAGATAATTTTATTATTTAATAGTTGATGATTACAAGACATGGTGATATTCATTGCAAAAAAGGGAAACAGCAATTTTATTGGCATATTGTCCATGCAACATTTTTAGAATTACATGATTGTTTAAAAAACCAATTTTGCCAATGTTCATAAAGTGATCATGAGGCACAGCTGCTGTGTATAGAAATGCCAACAAGTAGCAGCAGTTCCGGAAAAGTAGATGAAAAAAGAACCTTTTCTGAAGATAACATTAGAATTTTTAATCTCTTACTGGCGAAGGAAAACTGGGAAAGCATCACCACTCAGAACTATGTTGATAGCATGTACATGAGTTTTCAGAGCATCTTTCTTCACTATTTTAATGTAGCATTTCCAAAAGTAGTAAAAACAGTAAAATCTAACAATAATAAGCAATGGGTAACTAAAGGCATAAAAATTTCCAGTGAGAGAAACAGATTTCTGCAGTACTCTTGTAAGAAATATAGAGTAACCCAAGGATTCGCAGATTATTCAAAAGCCTACAAAAGAATCTATGGTAGAGTAGTCAAAGAGGCAAAAATTATGGGGAATGACAATTTGATAAGAAACTCATCTAACAAAATGAGATCCACGTGGAGAGTTATAAAGAAAGAAACTTGTAGTTCAGTGCCAAAGAAAAAGAATGTATCATTAACACTAGAAGGCTCAAAAGTCACAGACCCAAATTCAGTTGTGGAAAAATTCAATGAATACTTCACCTCACTAGCTGAAGACCTCATTCAAGTACACTGTCAAGGACCAGTCCCAAGTTTCTCCAGCAAGTCAGTGATCTCGACTGCTTCTATGTATGTGTATGAAACAAACCCCAATGAAATTATAAGTAAAATGAAATCATTAAGCAATAAAATGTCAAGTGGTCTTGATGGAGTACCTGATTTCATATTAAAAGCATGTGTTCACCACATAGCAAACCCCTTGGCAAAAATTTTCAACCTCTCTTTAAAAACTGGTGTATTCCCAGATATTTTTAAAATAGCAAAAAAGTTTCACCACTGCTAAAAAAAGGTTCTTCTGAAAAAAATATCAAACTACCGACCCATGTCACAGTTAAGTTCCTTCTCAAAAATTCTAGAAAAACTCTTCTATGACAGGTTTTTAAGTTTCATAAATAAATATGCACCTCTTACAGTACAACATGGTTTTAGAAAGTCTAAATCTACACAGGCAGCAATTTTCGAATTCTTAGACTGCATTTAAAAATCCCTTGATCAACATAAATTAGCTGCAGGTGTTTTTCTAGATCTATCAAAAGCCTTCGATGTCCTGGACCATAAAATTCTGCTCGAAAAATTAGAAAGACAAGGAGTAAGAGGTGTAGCACTTAACTGGTTGTGTTCATACCTAAAAAACCGCAGGCAGAAAGTATCACTTCAGTATGAATTCAACAAAATGAATAAAACAAGAAACAACTCCTTTCTTTCTAGGGAATTACCAATAAAATATGGTGTACCACAGGGCTCAATCTTAGGTCCACTACTCTTTTTGATTTATGTGGACGACTTAGTTGAATATATGAGTCCCACAAAAACTATCCTGTTTGCCGATGACACCAGCATATTGCTCACTGGATCCAGTCCAGAAACTTTGCGGTCCACAGCAGAAAGTTCTATGAAAATACTTTCTGAGTGGTTCACAAAAAACGAACTCATTATAAATACTGAAAAAACTGTGTGTGTCGATTTTCATTTAATTCCTCCAATTAATCAAGTGTCTATTCGAGCCCAATTAAAAAATGATCCCCTAGAAAATGTAAGTGTCACAGAAGTCTTGGGTCTTTGGATTCAGCAAGACTTAAAGTGGGACACACATATAAATAACTTGTGTAGAAAACTATGATCTGTGTGCTATGGCCTAAGAATTTTAAAGGCCACAACAAGCAAAACAACAGTACTGCAGGCATACTATGCACAGTTCCACTCACTAATCCAATATGGGATACTCAACTTACAGTGTAAAGGTTTTTAGAATGCAAAAAAGAGCTTTAAGAATAATTTGTGGTCTTAGAAAGATGGAGTCCTGTAATTCCAATTTTACTGAGCTTTGTGTTCTAAATGTTCCAAGTTTATTCATTTATGAAACTATCTTGTTCACTAGGGACTACCTCCTGAAAACAGGCAAACTGCTACAGAACAAAAGTGTACACAACTATAGTACCAGAAGGGAATCAAATATACATCAAAAATATCACAGAACAACCACCTATCAGAGGAGCATAATTAACATTGGTGTAATACTACACAATAAGATACCAGAGGAAATAAAAAATACTACTCATCCAATATTTAAAGCTAAACTAAAGGCATTTCTAATAAAGCAGTGTTTCTATTCTGTCAGAGAATTTCTGAATACGTAACAAAATTAATTGTAGTAGGTACCTAATTTTAATTGCTAACATTATGTATTATTGTAACTTATCTTTGACCTGTCCAATATCAATTGTACAATTTGTGCTATATGATAAAACTGGACCAATAAAAAATCAAATCAAATCTCTCATCATACAGTTTGGCACTAAAACATGCATAATGCATCACTCCATCAACTATTGGTGAGGATAGGTAGTGATGTAGAATGTAATGTATTTGGAACCAGTCTTCTCAAGATGTGATTTCTTTCTCTCTCTCACAAAGATATGAGCAGTTTTGAAGCTTTTTGATCAAATTCTTTGCTTGAAAACATAAACAGACATCACAGGGTTGCTTTGGTGGACTGCATTTGAGGGGAATCACTTTAACACTGCATGATGGCACTCCCTCACTCTAAAAAAATGTCACTGTATAATTTTGGATTGCTTTGTCCTCCCCATGAGTCAATTAACAAAAGAAAATTGTTCTCCTGCACATACAGCTTCATCATATCACTCAAACTTTTTGGTATAAAGCTGTTGTAAGTTTGCCATATTTTGATGAAGTAATGATGACATTCACATATTTTGTTGTGTACTCAGTCTGCCCCGATAGCTGAGTGGTCAGCGTGACGGATTACCATCCTATGGGCCCAGGTTCGATTCCCGGTTGGGTCGGGGATTTTCTCTGCTCAGGGACTGGGTGCTTTGCTGTCTTCCTCATAATTTCATCCCCATCTAGTACGTAGGTCGCCCTTTGAGGCATCGAATGTAATAACACCTGCACCAAGGCAGCTGGACCTGCCCCGCAAGGGGCCTCCCGGCCAATGACATTGAACGCTCATTTCTGTTTTAGTGTACCCATCCACTGTTTTTATGAATCAGTGGTCCAAAACAACCAGTACTCTTTTGAAGGCATATGTTGACAGTTGGCAATAATTTTGCAGAAAGAGTTATAACATATTGCACTGTATATGAGTGGTTTATCTTGTTCATATCCTGTCATTCACGAGAACTACATGTGCCTCTCGATGGTCAAGGGGTTTGGTTATAAGTCAACTAGTGGTGGTAACCTGGAAAGACAACATACAACCTTATTTGTTATATGTGCCATTAAAGAGAGTATTTTGACTTACACTGACAAATGGGAATTCTTGACTAACCTGTTTGATCAGTATTGATAATAAAATCCTTGTCACAATTGTGGATAGAGCCCTAGTCTGGTGGCAAAACTTCTGTGCTGCAGTTATCTCAGTAGTGGCAGTCTCTCTTTTGGACATAAATTTCATAATTTTCATCTGATGAATCTTACGCATTTGTCTGATATCTCTGATCCTCATTTCCGATGTTTTGAATTCCAAATTTGGAAACCATCTCACAGTAGTATATTGAGGTGACAAAAGTCGTAGGATGGCAACATGCACATATACAGATGACAATTGTATTGCATACACAAGGAAAAAAAGGGCAGTGCATTGTTGGAGCTGTCATTTGTACTCAGGTGGCTCATGTGAAATTAACAGACTTTGAATGTGGAACGGTAGTTGGAGCTACATGTATGGGACATTCCATTTCAGAAATCATTAGGGAATTGAATATTCCAAGATCCACAATGTCAAGAGTGCATTGAGAATACCATATTTCAGGCATTCCCTCTCACCATGGACAATGCAGTGACCAACAACCTTCACTTAAAGACTGAAAGCAATGATGTTTGCATGTAATTGTCAGTGCCAACAAACAAGCAATACTGCAGTAAATAACCACATAAATCAAAGTGAGATGTATGATGAACATATCCATTATGATAGTGTAGTGAAATTTGGTGTTAATGGGCCATGGCTGCAGGTTACTGACACAAGTGACATTGCTAACAGCTTGACACCTGCTGCAGTGCCTCTTCTGGGCTCATGACCCTACCGATTGTATCCTTGCAGATCTGACAAAGCCATGGACCAAGTTGTCAACATAGCACTGTGCAAAGTGGTGGTGGCTTCATAATGCTGTGTGCTGTGTATACATGAAATGGACAGGATTCTCTGGTCCCAGTGAACTTATCATTGTCTGTAAATGATTATGTTCAGCTACTTGGAGACCATTTGCAACCATTCCTGGATGTCAAGTTCCAAAACAATGATGCACCATGTCACTGGATCACAACTGTTCATGATAGGTGTGAAAAACATTCTGGACAATTCGAGGAAAGGTTTAGCCATCCATACCACCAGACATGAATCCCATTGAATATTTATGGAACATAATTGAGAAGTCAGTTTGTCCACAAAAACTTGCATGGCAACACTTTTGCAATTATTGATGCAGCACGGCTCAATATTTCTACAGGGAACTTCCAATGACTTGTTGAGTCCATGCTGCATCAAGCTGCTGAACTATACAAGGCAAAAGGAGATGGAATGTGGTATTAGGAGGCCCTCATTGTAAGTGTCCATTGTTGCAAGTTTCTTGTGGTGACTTGATTACAACTCCAAGCTTCTATGAAGTGATCATATGTCTTTGCATCAACTATGTTTCATTTATACTTCTGGGTTTCAACATTTTCAGTGCGTTCTTCCCAAATTTTCAAATCTTCCATGTGCTTTAAGCAAATTGCTCCTTTCATTTGCAGGTTCTTTAAATTCCACTTTGGGTGTGTTTTTGCAAGATTAATGGCCATTACATTGTAACTGACTGGAATGAAATCTTTATCTTCTTTCACTTCTTTTTTCATCTGGTTCATTGTCATTGCTTGATGAGTCACCCTTCCCTCCTTCACACTTCCCAAATTTGTTGGCTTCTTCATACCAAACCAATTCATCACTACACACAAATGTATACTCTGATAAAACTTTCACCATGTTTGTGTGTATTTTCAATCCAACTTGAATGAATTATTCAGTGTCACCACAGAACTTTCTCATGTGATACACTTGCTATCAACCAAAAGAGCTGCACTATAATCCAATACCGTTTTCAATCATTGCTTTGATGCTCTGCTGAGAATGGTGTCATCATGTGACTCCTGTTCTCCTTCTACCAATGTTCTAGGTGCACTTATATCTTCACTTGAACTATCAAATATTTTTGTCAAATTTCACAATACTCTCTCTGTGTTCTCACAGTATTTTCAAAAAATTCACCACCATACCAAGCAAAGGAGTCTGTAGCAATAACCAGCATTGTCCCCAATGACCAATGTACTGATTTTACCTGCACCCAAAACCTATCATTCACATGCAGCTGCCGAAAGGGCTGCTCGAAGGTCAAAATGAAACTAGCAGTATGTGAAATCCTGTAAGTTTTACTTACAATGCCTTCTTGACAAGGTATTTGCATAGTCACCATTGATGCTGTAACTACAAGCCTTTCTTGTAAATTTATTTTCAATCCCAAGTTTTCCTTCTGCTTACATTTTCATGCCTTTTATGAAAATTTTAATAAATACAACATAGTGAGTATATTTTGGTTTATTTGCAGTGTCTCTATAGCAACAATTGAAAACAAAAAAAGTTTCTTCATAGTGACTCAACTTCACGATACTTGGATTACTGTTCTGCATTCTTTCTACTGTGCCAATTGCTGCCTCACAACTACGCTAACATAAATAGTTCATGCCTTGCCCATACCATGCTGAAAACACTATTTTTCTGTGACTTTCACTTCTGACCAAGTCCTGAACATACCATAGACTTGGATGAAAGTCAATACAGAATAATATGCATAATGGTACAGTATCCATAGCTGTGCAATCACAAACAAGATTTTATACTTTAAGGTACCTAGTAACATTGTTACATACTGCATCATAAATTGACAATAATTCTGTAATACTTTATTACCAGATCAGTAAAGATAGATGTACAGAAAGGCAGCAAATTTTGAATACATAAATATAATTTCTCTAGCATCAAAACTTTGAGTATGCAAAAAGCTAACTGTACATTATTTCTTCCTTAGTCAAGATTTTTAACTACAAGTACTGAATAGTAAATGTATCATCTTTTCTTTCTTTTTTAATGTGGTTAACCTCTCCACCAACCTCAGACCCACAGAAGCTTCAGTCCTATCCAAATCCTATCCAAAGACCTAATCTTCAGCCCTACCCCCAGATTAACCATGATGAACTTGCCAAAGACTTACTCCCCTTCTCCCGATCCCTACAGTGGAAACACTTTTTGCCACCAGTCCCCCAGACCAAAGCCAGCCCAATCCCAACATTGAACCTTGCCTCTCCCAGTTCATATCTCACCAGCTTACTGTGACTACCCCGCCACTTCCCTCCCAACTAACGATCCCCTACTCAGCTTGTGATGAAGCAAGCTGGGATCTCTTGACTTCCTCTCTTGTTTTGCCTAATTACCGTTAACATGCACTAGTATAATCTGCATTTCCATAAAAGAGAAAGGTTGGCCCTCAGTCTTAAGGGATATAAGACCTGGTGTAATTCTGTGTTTAGTTTTGTGTATGTAATTAATTTCCTAATTTATTTTGACTATTCCTAATTAATATCTTTCACTATAGGGTGAAATCAATAATTGTTTTCTGACTTAGATTCTATTGTTGACTTATAAACAAATTTAAATTCCATACTAATTACAAACATTTGGAAGAAGAACTACTAGGATTCTTAAAGTATTTATTTGGCTCTATTTGAAAACATATTAGCAAAGCCAGCCCTTAATTAATTCCAAAATAATTATTAGGTTTGTCCAAAGTATTGTTTATATAACTATATCTGTTAATTTCATTACTTAAACAAATAATTCAGCCTAACCTTTGTGGTAGAAGGAACTTTTAATAAGAATGAATTTTTCAATGTATTCAGTTAATTGAATGAGTTATGTTTTAATTGTAATTCCTGTAACTTAAACATCAAACAATGTGTAGTTTCAGTGCTTATTATTGTGAGGATATATAAAGGACCGATTTTTGGTCCCGATACAGTCAGCCCACAGCTGATTTCCAGATGAAAGAAGGAATTAGTAGGGTGGAAAATAAAACTGATAGATTAAAACTGACATGGCTAGCTTAAAGGATGACCTGAAGAAAGATATTAAAAAAGAAAAATTAAGGTAGTCAGCTCCAATCTTTCAGAATTAAGTAAGAAGGTTGATGTGGTAGTGAAAGATTACTAATGATAAATTAACATTAATGAGCAGTAAATTTGTAGAAGAGAGACAGAAACATTGTGATGACTATAGTAGGTGGGTGGAAGCTTCCAAGAATCATGAAGGCAAAGCAGCCAGGAAATTCTGTGCTGAAAATAGGGTTAAACATGACAACCAAATCAATCAGATTAAAAATGATTTAGAAATGGAGGTAGAAACCAAGTGTGCAGTAGTGGTAGAGGAAAAACTGGTTCAAAATTGGCTGAAATGGAGAGAAAGGTGGAAGTGGTACAAAATGTAAAGTGCAGAGTGTGCAGTGTCCCAAACAGTCCTTCATTTGTTAGTTGTAAGAAATTTAATAATTTTGAACCATATGGGGAAGTGCATCCACTGGATTTCATTAGGGAATTTAATGATTTGTCTGAAACATGGAATGACTAAGAGAAAATGTCATTTGCGAGAGGTTTTTTGAAAGAGGATGCTTATGGATGGGCAGCTCAGGTAGCTGATAGCTGTACTTCACAGCATAGCTTTAAGAAAGCATTTTTAGATGAATATTGGCCCAAAGAGAAGCAGCAGAGAATTTTGAGTCAATTTTAAGGAAGAGAGAGATTTTACTGTAGGAAGGGTACTGTAAAAGGTTTCTGTTAGTTTTGGACAAGCAAACTGAAATATTTGAACAAAGAGCTAGGCCGTGAATAAATAATTATGGGTTTACACCCAATGTTGCATCAGAAAGTTAGATAATTGCTTGTACCTGCCCCTAGGGGTAATATTACTAATTTTTTGAATTATGCTAATAAAATGGGGAGGGTGAAGCCCTCAGTGGAAGATCATAGGAGGAATTTTGATGATAATAATGAATCAGGGAGAGTGTTTCAGGTAAAGAGGATTAACAGAACTAATTCTAGTAAAAATTCAAGGAATGGTTGGCTGGAGGATAGCCAGAATGGGTGCGGCAATGTTAGGAGAAATTCAAGGAACAGAAATGGAGGAGAAAATGGTAATTCTGGATCAAACCATTTAAACTTGCAAGTAGGGAGTTCAACATTCCATGTTGGATTCATTTATGTGGTGATAAGGCTTACTGCAGCTGTCTGTCTCATTTTTCATGTTTCCTGAGGCAGCCAGACTCTTCTCCTATCCTATCTGTAGTTAATAAGTGAATCAGAAACATTCTATTTTCAACTTTCATGTGATTTTGTACAGCAGGATAATTTAGTATAGGAATATTTTAGAAAAGGTTTTTCCAGTGTTATATATATATATATAAAAAAAACAAAGATGAGGTGACTTACCGAACGAAAGCGCTGGCAGGTCGATAGACACACAAACAAACACAAACATACACACAAAATTCAAGCTTTCGCAACACACTGTTGCCTCATCAGGAAAGAGGGAAGGAGAGGGGAAGACGAAAGGAAGTGGGTTTTAAGGGAGAGGGTAAGGAGTCATTCCAATCCCGGGAGCGGAAAGACTTACCTTTGGGGGAAAAAAGGACAGGTATACACTCGCACACACGCACATATCCATCCACACATACAGACACAAGCAGACATACCTGTCCTTTTTTCCCCCAAAGGTAAGTCTTTCCGCTCCCGGGATTGGAATGACTCCTTACCCTCTCCCTTAAAACCCACTTCCTTTCGTCTTCCCCTCTCCTTCCCTCTTTCCTGATGAGGCAACAGTGTGTTGCGAAAGCTTGAATTTTGTGTGTATGTTTGTGTTTGTTTGTGTGTCTATCGACCTGCCAGCGCTTTCGTTCGGTAAGTCACCTCATCTTTGTTTTTATATATAATTTTTCCCACGTGGAATGTTTCCTTCTATTATATTGATATATATATATATATACTGTTGCCTCATCACGAAAGAGGGAAGGAGAGGGAAAGACGAAAGGATGTGGGTTTTAAGGGAGAGGGTAAGGAGTCATTCCAATCCCGGGAGCGGAAAGACTTACCTTAGGGGGAAAAAGGGGTATACACTCGCACACACACACACACACACACACACACACACACACACACACACACACACACACACACACACACACATCCGCACATACACAGACACAAGCAGACATTTTGCTGCTTGTGTCTGTGTATGTGCTTGTGTCTGTGTATGTGCAGATGGATGTGTATGTGTGTGCGAGTGTATACCCCTTTTTTCCCCCTAAGGTAAGTCTTTCCGCTCCTGGGATTGGAATGACTCCTTACCCTCTCCCTTAAAACCCACATCCTTTCGTCTTTCCCTCTCCTTCCCTCTTTGCTGATGAGGCAACAGTTTGTTAGAAAGCTTGAATTTCATGTGTATGTTTGTGTGTCTATCGACCTGCCAGCACTATCGTATATATATATATATATATATATATATATATATATATATATATATATATATATATATATAAAAAACAGGGAAACATTCCACGTGGGAAAAATATATTTAAAAACACAGATGATGTGACTTACCGAACGAAAGTGCTGGCAGGTCGATATACACACAAACATACACATGAAATTCAAGCTTTCTAACAAATATATATATATATATATATATATATATTTTCCACGTGGGAAAAAAATATCTAAAAACAAAGATGATGTGACTTACCAAACGAAACCGCTGGCAGGTCGATAGACATACAAACAAACACAAACATACACACAAAATTCAAGCTTTCGCAACAAACTGTTGCCTCATCAGGAAAGAGGGAAGGAGACGGAAAGACGAAAGGATGTGGGTTTTAAGGGAGAGGGTAAGGAGTTATTCCAATCCCGGGAGTGGAAAGACTTACCCTATGGGGAAAAAAAGACGGGTATACACTTGCACACACACACATATCCATCCACACATATACAGACACAAGCAGACATATTTAAAGACAAAGAGTTTGGGCAGAGATGTTAGTCGATGCGGAAGTGCAGAGGCAAAGATGTTGTTGAATGACAGGTGAGGTATGAGTGGCGGCAACTTGAAATTAGCGGAGATTGAGGCCTGGTGGGTAACGGGAAGAGAGGATATATTGAAGAGCAAGTTCCCATCTCCAGAGTTCGGATAGGTTGGTGGTGGTGGGAAGTATCCAGATAACCCGGACGGTGTAACACTGTGCCAAGATGTGCTGGCCGTGCACCAAGGCATGTTTAGCCACAGGGTGATCCTCATTACCAACAAACACTGTCTGCCTGTGTCCATTCATGCGAATGGACAGTTTGTTGCTGGTCATTCCCACATAGAATGCGTCACTGTGTAGGCAGGTCAGTTGGTAAATCACGTGGGTGCTTTCACATGTGGCTCTGCCTTTGATCGTGTACACGTTCCGGGTTACAGGACTGGAGTAGGTGGTGGTGGGAGGGTGCATGGGACAGGTTTTACACCGGGGGCGGTTACAAGGGTAGGAGCCAGAGGGTAGGGAAGGTGGTTTGGGGATTTCATAGGGATGAACTAAGAGGTTACGAAGGTTAGGTGGACGGCGGAAAGACACTCTTGGTGGAGTGGGGAGGATTTCATGAAGGATGGATCTCATTTTAGGGCAGGATTTGAGGAAGTCGTATCCCTGCTGGAGAGCCACATTCAGAGTCTGATCCAGTCCCGGAAAGTATCCTGTCACAAGTAGGGCAATTTTATGTTTCTTGTGTGGGAGGTTCTGGGTTTGAGAGGATGAAGAAGGGGCTCTGTTTATTTGCTTCTGTACCAGGTCGGGAGGGTAGTTGCGGGATGCGAAAGCTGTTGTCAGGTTGTTGGTGTAATGGTTCAGGAATTCCGGGCTGGAGCAGATTTGTTTGCCACGAAGACCAAGGCTGTAGGGAAGGGACCGTTTGATGTGGAATGGGTGGCAGCTGTCATAATGGAGGTACTGTTGCTTGTTGGTGGGTTTGATGTGGACAGACGTGCGAAGCTGGCCATTGGACAGGTGGAGGTCAACATCAAGGAAAGTGGCATGGGATTTGGAGTAGAACCAGGTGAATCTGATGGAACCAAAGGAGTTGAGGTTGGAGAGGATATTCTGGAGTTCTTCTTCACTGTGAGTCCAGATCATGAAGATGTCATCAATAAATCTGTACCAAACTTTGGGTTGGCAGGCTTGGGTAACCAAGAAGGCTTCCTCTAAGCGACCCATGAATAGGTTGGTGTACGAGGGGGCCGTCCTGGTACCCATGGCCGTTCCCTTTAATTGTTGGTATGTCTGGCCTTCAAAAGTGAAGAAGTTGTGGGTCAGGATGAAGCTGGCTAAGGTAATGAGGAAAGAGGTTTTAGGTAGGGTGGCAGGTGATCGGCATGAAAGGAAGTGCTCCATCGCAGTGAGGCCCTGGACGTGCGGGATATTTGTGTATAAGGAAGTGGCATCAATGGTTACAAGGATGGTTTCCGGGGGTAACGGATTGGGTAAGGATTCCAGGCGTTTGAGAAAGTGGTTGGTGTCTTTGATGAATGACGGGAGACTGCATGTAATGGGTTGAAGGTGTTGATCTACGTAGGCAGAGATACGTTCTGTGGGGGCTTGGTAACCAGCTACAATGTGGCGGCCGGGATGATTGGGTTTGTGAATTTTAGGAAGAAGGTAGAAGGTAGGGGTGCGGGGTGTCGGTGGGGTCAGGAGGTTGATGGAGTCAGGTGAAAGGTTTTGTAGGGGGCCTAAGGTTCTGAGGATTCCTTGAAGCTCCGCCTGGACATCAGGAATGGGATTACCTTGGCAAACTTTGTATGTGGTGTTGTCTGAAAGCTGACGCAGTCCCTCAGCCACATACTCCCGATGATCAACTACCACGGTCATGGAACCCTAGTCCGCCGGAAGGATGACGATGGACCGGTCAGCCTTCAGATCACGGATAGCCTGGGCTTCGGCAGTGGTGATGTTGGGAGTAGGATTAAGGTTTTTTAAGAAGGATTGAGAGGCAAGGCTGGAAGTCAGAAATTCCTGGAAGGTTTGGAGAGGGTGATTTTGAGGAAGAGGAGGTGGGTCCCGCTGTGACGGAGGACGGAACTGTTCCAGGCAGGGTTCAATTTGGATAGTGTCTTGGGGAGTTGGATCATTAGGAGTAGGATTAGGATCATTTTTCTTCGTGGCAAAGTGATACTTCCAGCAGAGAGTACGAGTGTAGGAGAGTAAATCTTTGACGAGGGCTGTTTGGTTGAATCTGGGAGTGCGGCTGAAGGTGAGGCCTTTGGATAGGACAGAGGTTTCGGACTGGGAGAGAGGTTTGGAGGAAAGGTTAACTACTGAATTAGTGTGTTGTAGTACCAGATTGTGTTGATTGGAATTTTGAGGTTTTGGAGGGAGTGGAGCTGGAAGTGGGGGGTTGAGTAGATGGGAGAGACTGGGCTTGTGTGCAATGAGAGGAGGTTGAGGTTTGCTGGAAAGGTTTTGAAGGGTGAGTGAATTGCCTTTCCGGAGGTGGGAAACCAGGAGATTGGATAGTTTTTTGAGGTGAAGGGTGGCATGCTGTTCTAATTTGCGGTTGGCCTGTAGGAGGATGCTCTGAACAGCCGGTGTGGATGTGGGAGAGGAAAGATTGAGGGCTTTTATTAAGGATAGGAGTTGACGGGTGTGTTCATTGGCTGAGTTGATGTGTAGGTGAAGGATTAGGTGGGTGAGGGCAATGGATTGTTCGGTTTGGAACTGGTATAGGGACTGATGGAAAGAGGGGTTGCAGCCAGAGATGGGAACTTTAAGTGTGAGGCCTTTGGGGGTAATACCAAATGTCAGACAAGCCTGAGAAAATAAAATATGCGAGTGTAATCTGGCTAGGGTGAAGGCATGTATGCGGAGGGAATGTAAATAAAACTTAATGGGGTCGTTGTGGGGGTGTTGTGAGGGTAACATGGTATTAGAAGGTGGAAAGTGTAACATGAGGTTGAAATGAAAATGAAAATAACTGGAGAAAGTAACTGGAGTTCTGTTGTGAAAAAAGGTGAAAAAGTGTTGGTTAAAGCTGGGCTATGTTGATACTGTGGTGAACTTGGGTTGGTAGACAACAATGTGCACAAAGGTTAGGTGGTTGTGTTGCCGCCAAAACACGTTAAAGGATGGAGAGATTCGGGAAAATTTCGAAAAAACGGCGTGTAAATGTATTAAAAAGAGTGGTTTTGTGGTGGCAGATTATGAAAATGAGGCTAACAATTGTCTGGCGAAGAAATAATGACGTTAAAACCTGTGGGAAGCGGCTAAAAATTATCAGTGATGTGGGAAAAACGGAAATGGAAATAAAGCGAAAGTTATCAGAACCTAAAACCTCTTTCCTCATTACCTTAGCCAGCTTCATCCTGACCCACAACGTCTTCACTTTTGAAGGCCAGACATACCAACAATTAAAGGGAACAGCCACGGGTACCAGGATGGCCCCCTCGTATGCCAACCTATTCATGGGTCGCTTAGAGGAAGCCTTCTTGGTTACCCAAGCCTGCCAACCCAAAGTTTGGTACAGATTTATTGATGACATCTTCATGATCTGGACTCACAGTGAAGAAGAACTCCAGAATTTCCTCTCCAACCTCAACTCCTTTGGTTATCAGAACTAGACGAAATGGGTGTTTAATAGGTGAAAGGAACTGTTTGTGGACTAGAAAGGGTGGATTTTATAGCAGCGGTAGTGTTGAAAGTGGAAAAAAATATTTTTTTGGTTATGGTTTGGAAGTGGGTGACGTATTGTTGAGTATATATAGGCGGGATAAAATTGTATAGTAGATTACGGTAAAAAGGAGAAGGTGAATACAAAGTGAAACTACTGGCAAAAACAAAAAGAGAAAATAAGACGACAGAAAAGATTTCGAAATGCAACAGTGACAATAACAAACGTAATTGTTGGGTTCAAATTAATGATATGAATTAATAGAGGGAAACATTCCATGCGGGAAAAATATATCCAAAAACAAAGATGATGTGACTTACCAAACGAAAGTGCTGATATGTTGATAGACATACAAACAAACACAAACATACACACAAAATTCAAGCTTTCGCGACAAACTGTTGCCTCATCAGGAAAGAGGGAAGGAGAGGGAAAGACGAAAGGATGTGGGTTTTAAGGGAGAGGGTAAGGAGTCATTCCAATCCCGGGAGCGGAAAGACTTATCTTAGGGGGAAAAACCCACTTCCTTTCGTCTTTCCCTCTCCTTCCCTCTTTCCTGATGAGGCAACAGTTTGTTGCGAAAGCTTGAATTTTGTGTGTATGTTTGTGTGTCTATCGACCTGCCAGCGCTTTCGTTCGGTAAGTCACCTCATCTTTGTTTTTATATATAATTTTTCCCACGTGGAATGTTTCCCTCTATTTTTTTTTTATATATATATATATATATATATATATATATATATATATATATATATATATATATATATATATATCCCTAGCTATTTCAGCTGCTAAAAAGTAAAGAAAGCCAATTTTGATTAACCAGAAAAAATTGATAATGTACCCTTGCTCATGGTATACATACCTGCAGCTAATCAACTGTTCTTTTGGCCATGTACAGGAAACAATGTGGACAATAATGTGACAGAGAAACTTCCTTGATGTAACGAACTCAACATAAAATAATTTATTAGTCTGATCAGACTACAAATCAGCTGCACATTTTTGCTTCGATTATCACTTATAAGTTACATCTAGAGTGTCCCTAGCAATAGACAAGCAGTAGTCTGCCAAAACAGCAGGAATTTACTTCCATGAATATATTTTTCCATGACTGCAATATTCTGATGAACTCACTCACCATGTTCATAAGAAACTGCTCTGCAACTTTCATGGAAGAAATCAATGTGGGGCATGAAGGGAGCATATTTTCCAAAACATGTTACAGCTGAGCTTTTCATAACACAGCAACATTTCACCCACAAGCTCCTTATAATTTTGTACTTAATCAAAATGAATTTACACACTGCAGCAGGAGCACTATGTGCTGATGCGAAACTTCCTGGAAGAATAAGAACTGTGTGCTTGGCCAGGACTGAAACTGGGATCTTTGCCTTCCCTGGGAAGTACTCTATTTGCTGAGCTACCCAAGCAACAACTCATGACCTGCCCTTACAGATTTACTTCTGCCAATATATTTTTTCCTACTTTTCAAACTTCACTGAGATTGTCCTGCATACTAGGTGGACTAGCACTGCTGAAGAAAAGAAACTATAGAGAAATAGCTTAACCACAGCCTATGGGATAATTTCCAGAATGAATTTTCACTCTGCAGTGTACTGAATAAATAACTTACTGTCAGATTAAATCTGTTTCTTATCAAGAACCACATTATGCTACATTGTCTAATTCCTGTTATATGTAATGATTATACATATGTTACCAATAAATATCTGCTGTTTCCCTTTCTGGATAAAAAAGTTTGTAAAATAAAAAGCAAAGTCAAATTTCTATTTCCCTTGCGGTATTTAATAATAGCTCAGTGTAAATGATAGGAAGGAACTACTTTCATGCAATTTACATTTTTACAGTTACACAGAGTAAGTAATGTACAAGCATCATAGAACAAGAATGAATTATCACCCTGCAGCAGGGTGAGTGCTCATTTGAAACTTCCTGGCACATTAAAACTGTGTGCCGGATCAGAACCAAACCTGGGAACTTTGCCTTTTCTATCTAAGTGTGACTCTTTACCTCACTTACAGTTCCACTTCTGCTAATACCTTGTCTCCTACCTTCCAAGCTTCACTAATGTTCTCCTACATACATTGCAGGACCAGCATTGCTGGAGGAAATGAAATTGTGGAGACATGGCTTAGCCATATCCAGGGGATTGCTTCTGGAATGAATTATCAGGAGTGTTAGTTCCACAAAGTATGCAGGAGAACTTCTGTGAAGTTTGGAAAGAAGAAGATGAGGTGCTGGTGGAAGTAGGGGTGTTTGAGTAAGTCACCTATTATGCATGGAGAACTCAGTCGGTAGAGCACTTGCTTGCAAAAGATTCGAGTCTCACTCTGGTGCACAGTTATAATTTGCCAGAAAGAATCATAGAACAAGATTAAAAAGAAAGACGAACATAACACTCTAAACAATATTTTCTACCAGCGAATAAAACTGGACAATAAACTATCTATGGAGATTAAAGAGACTACTGCAACAAATTTATTTAAAAATGCCATTAAAAAGTACCTTTAAAGTTCAACAATTTTTTCCTGGAAAATCTTATAGAAAAGGTTTATGATGGATTATTAACATCTTAAAGTCATCCTAAATTCATTGTAGAGGAATACTGACTCAGTTTTCCACACACACAATTGGCAAATTGCAGAACACAAAATGGAAGCTAAACATCATATCATCATCATCATTGTCCTGACACCAGCTGAGGAGTGTGCACTGTGATTTTTGTTGAGAACTGATTGAAAAGTTTAGCACTAGTTTTTTACATTCTTCAATAATAGATGCATATTTGTGCAGTGATTGGTGTTGAGAGATAAATGAACAATGTAGCACCAGTTTCCTACATTGAGAAACTATAGTATCATTGCACAACTGATACCACACAGGGGGGCATCATCATCGAACCCTCTGAAGTTGGCAGCATAAGTGCACAGGTACCATCCAACACCAAGCGGAGCCAGCCCCATGATCCCTGTGCAGCAATGCCACCAGGTGTGAGACTCGACTGCATATGGAGTCGCTCTTTGCAGTGGCAGTCAGTTACTGACAGTTACTCACCAGTCACTCCCCAGCTGCTCTCCAGGGTCTAGCCAGTCTAGCACATGATGATGCCGGTTGAGACACTTAGCAGTACAGTGATGTATATTGCTATTCAGCATTTACCTCTTCTCAGATGGCTACTCATGGCTAGAATAGTTACCTTTCTGGAACTTTAACTTCAGTCAGGCACAACAGAACTGCTGGACAGAGACTTACAAATTGTGCATGCCAACGTCGTCAATAGATGAAGGACCCTGTATTGTACTACTTGCAGTCTTCAATGTATGAGTTGAGTATTCTCCAAATAACTATTTTACAGTGATGTTTTGAAACGGAAAGTTGCTACTCACCATATAGCAGAGATGCCGACAGACAGGACAACAAAACTTTTGTGCCAATCTGCAACTCAGCATCTGTGCTATATGGTGAGTAGCAACTTTCCTTTTCATAATATTGTTACATCCCATCCTGGATTTTCCATTGTTTGACTACAGTGATGTTTGTTTATTCATTCCATGTTTGACTTATGCTTCAGTTCCCATGCACCTCCCTGAAGAGAATCGTATTTTGTACACTTGTCTTCCACTCAGACACACATTATTTTATGCTGACCATACATGCCATAACAGAAATAACTCCTCTGCAAGAATATGTAAACAAAATAGTATTGTACATCAGGGGAAAACCAAATGAAGAGGCTCTGAATAGAGAGGCTTTCTTTTTAAGAGGCGGGAGGCTGCAATATATGTTACCACACTGGACTTGCATTCAATAGAAAAAGGGTCAAATTTGTGTCAGGCCATCCAGATTTGATTTTCTGTGATTTTACTAAATCAGTCCAGGTAAATGCTGGGATGGTTCCTTTAAAAAGGGCATGACCAGTTCCCTTCCTCCTTTTGCAATCTGAGCTTGTGTTCTATGAACCACTTGTTTCACCTCTTCTTATTACACAACTTAAAGATGTTCTTGGGGAAACATTATTTAGATAAATATTCTAGAGAGAACTTCCCACTGTGCATGTGTTTGTGTGATGTACAGACGTGAGGATAGAAGCATGAGCATAGAGCATCAATGGCAATTGAGAGTCCCCATCTCAGACAGAGTCATGGAGAGGTCACTTATACTTTAGCATCACAGCTTGGTCATGTTGTGGAAGGCACAGAACAAGAGGGTTTCGTGACAATGGTACACCCATAAACAAATGAAGAATGTTGTGTAATCTGTCACTTACTTATGCGATATCACTCTGAGAGCATCTGTCATAAGCTTGGCTAAGTAAAAGTAATCAAATAATATTCTGTATACCTGACATTGTAATTGTTTTATGAGAAGCAAAATATACAGAAGAATTTATTAAGAGTGGTTATATGATCTCGTAGCTAGCTTGCACAGATGTGAGCTCCCTTACAGCCCTCGACCCCCTCTGCAGATGGAGAAGAAGTCACACAGCACAACGAGTGACACTGTATAGCAGTGACCATAAGAAATAACGAGGTAAAAGTTATCATGAAGAATGTTAGGATGACAGATCATTAGTGAAGTTGTTGACTCAGTTACAACCCATAAAACACTTCAGAGTATACATTACATGGTTTGTCTTCAACTGCAATACCCTGATATATCCGACACACTTGTAACAGTTAATCATGGATAAATAAAAGTACTACTGCATTTACGAAAATCCTGCAGAAATATGAACACACAAACACTGCTAACAATGTACTATGGACTAGTTCATTCACAAATTTCATATGGTAACCTGGTCTGTGAAAATTCTGCAAATGTGCACACACAAAGAGTAGTAAAGCTATAAAAGAAGGCTGAAAGGAGGGTAACATAATTATCTCCTAGTGATTCGTGCAGAAATAAATTCAGGAACTAAATATATGAACAGTAGTGTCACAGTACAAGAAACAATTATTTATGTAAAAAGTAATCGTGCTGCATTGTTAAACAGATGTATCCACAACTAACCACAAGAAATAAAAATGATTGTCATATTGTAGGAAAATGGCACAAATCAAATGGCAAAGAGCCTGTAAAACCAGCTTGCCAAACATATCTGCTTTCAAAAATAAAGTAAAATGTCACTTGATTAAAGCTTGTACATATACCATTAAAGAACACTTGGAAGCAAAAAATTAATGTATGTTTAATGTGTAATTTTAAATCTCTAAAAAAACTTTGACGAAGCACAAAGTGATTTTAATCTTTGTAATAATGCGTCTTTATTAACCTTTTTGGATTCTTATATTTTAGAGGCTATTTTTGAATAAACCAGTAATTTTACTGATACATGCATGTATGTATTTTAGAAAATTTTAATTTTTCAGGCTTCATGTAAACTTCTCTAATACTATTGTACAGACCGGTTCACAGATATAAATAAATGAATAAACAAAAATCTTTATAAATATGTAGATCCATTTACCCGAGAAATTTTGTACATCAATTGAAGATCTGTACTACATTATTTTTGTACTGAAATATTTGAAACTTACAAATTGACAGTGAAATGTGAAATCTTACATACCGATACTTGTGTGTTATCTCCAGAGCTTGTTGGAGTGGTGGTCGAGCTGCAGTGTATGTCTGGATACAGAGAATCTCCTTTTGGGTTTAAGGAGTCTGTCTGATTTTTGTTGTTATTAAGACATTTATTTTGTATTTCAGTGACCTGCAAAGATTAAATAATTTACACTTCTCTGGTCAATGAAATTTAAAACATTGATATCCAACATCAATCATCGTATTTAGAATATCCTTCATACACTGGTTTTCAATATTGTGAAACTATTTCTTACAATTATGCAAGTCCTGATTTTCATTTATAGCTTAAATTTTTTTGGTTTGATCTATTGACTAGCCTACTCTCACATTGGTCACAAACAATTTTCATTGACAAGCTGAAAAGCACCTAGCCCAGTTCCCTATGGCCATGTCAAACAACACTGAAGCTATGCTGTCTAAATAACATAAGAAATTCTAATAAATCTATGTGCAAATAGCATCAGTCTTGAACTTCCATAACAACCTTCTTCTGGCAGTTAAAACAGAAATGGGGTAAATTGTTATTCTAATTGAATAATGATATCACAGTTGTCTCACAAGGCTCCATTCCTATTCCTGACCGAGCGAGGTGGCGCAGTGGTTAGCACACTGGACTCGCATTCGGGAGGACGACGGTTCAATCCCGCGTCCGGTCATCCTGATTTAGGTTTTCCGTAATTTCCCTAAATCGCTCCAGGCAAATGCCGCGATGGTTCCTTTGAAAGGGCACGGCCAACTTCCTTCCCTGTCCTTCCCTAATCCGATGAGACCGATGACCTCGCAGTTTGGTCTCTTCCCCCAAAACAACCAACAACCAAAACCTATTCCTGTTCTCTGTGAATGATTTACCATTAAATATCAGTTTTCAACTCTATTAGCAGACAGTACTTTTGGATGAACTGAAAATTGGAATTCAGAAAAAATTGCCAATCATTGATCAGTATCCTCAGAAGCTAACTTGGTTTCAGCTAAATTAATTTATTGATTTTTATTTGGTCTCATTTGACTACATTAATCAAAGAGTGTGCACTTGTAACACAGAATGAGTCAGCTTAATATACTGTCTTAAAATTCTGAGCCTATATGTTACAACTAAAAACAAAAACAATAAAATTCCAACATTCTAGTAATTTGGACAAATAAGAAGGGAAAGCTGAAAAGTGGAAGAAATGTATAGAAGGGCTGTACAAGGGGTTGTACCAGAACCTTAGGCCAGTGCGGCCACCCCTGAGGACCTCTTTGGCAACACCTCTGGAACTGATGGAGCTGGACCCGTTGCCATTGCCACTGCAGCAGCTTAACTTCCCAGCACTCATCCCGGTAACTGCCATGGACCCAGTGCTGTTGCAATCGTCATTGCCACCCTCTCCATTTTTCAACGGTCTGGCTCAGGAAGAGGGTGCATGCCTTTCCAGGCGTTTTCTGACCGACGTTCCCCTTGGAGTCCAGAATGGATGTTGGGGTGCAGCCATGAGCTAAGCATCAGTCCCAATTGCAGTGCCCGGCTCCTCACACCACCTCCCCCCTGCCCCCCCTCCTGCCATTATCATTAGATGGCTCCATACATGCCAACAGTGTGGCATTTTGAGGGAAAGGAATGTGCACTCCTAAAGCATTGACTGCACACTGGCCAGCATAGTGCTGCGAAACGGAAACAAGAAGTTACTGACCCACATGCCAATGGAAATAGTGGGCAGTGCCACACCTCCAGGTAGACAGAGTTCAGCGCCCATTGTCAATACAATTTAACCATCCACCAATCACTGGTCAGGCCCCAATTTGGTTGCAGTTTTCGAGAGCATCAGTACTGAGTAACAGGAAGACGTTACTTAGTCTGCGTTCTGCGAGTAGTAGTAAACTGTAAAAGGCACTGGAAGTTAAGTAGTGTTTGTTCCCTTAATAGAAATTATTTTCTATTAATTAGAAAGTGTTTTGTACAGATGATTTTGCATTCCTGGCACCAGCCATCACAACTGTTCTCCTTTCTTGTTTGTATCACTGCTTACTCCCACAGCAGCTGACACAGTAGAAGAGATTCTCTGAACTGGGGGGGTAATACATCTTTTGAAAGCAGTTAATATTGCTTGCATTTTAGATATGTTAAATTTCAAACCTATGCTTTGTGTCCATGCCGATAGTGCAAGTAAATTGGCATTTACATGCTGGATGGCTGCACACAGTTTTGTTGCAATTGCACTTAGATAAAAATGAATGACATCAGTGTACAGTTGATATTTGCAATAAAATGAATGACATCAGTGTACAGTTGATATTTGCAATGGAAGAGAACAACTGACACATCATTAACATGTAATAATAAAAATAATGGGCGCAGTGCTGATACTTGCGGGGGGGGGGGGGGGGGGGGGCTGATACAACATGTCACCACTGTGACCATTTTGTTCTTATCATTACACACTGTTGGCAACATGTAGGTATGAGAGGAACCAATGAACAGCACTTGAAGAAAAAATTTGACGTGTGAGTCTAGTGAGTAGAATAATAAAGTCAACAGTGTTGAAAGTTTTGCCGAAATCCATAAAGCACATATTAGTTGCATGTTGTTAGCTAATAGCTTGTTTCAGTTTATAAGACACTTTTATGAGTGCAGTCACCATGCTGTGATTTTGCCAGCAACCAGACTGGGATTATCTAAAAGGTTATTTGATGTTAAATAATTAGAAAACCTTGAAAAAAAATCTCACATTCCAAATCCTCAATGCGTCTGTACTCGAGTCGAGCGGCAGTGAGGTCAGCGTCTGTCCATCTAGTAGGTGCGGCTGTATTATATGCTCCAGGAACTGACAATCCCTGGTTCTAAACACCCAGTGGAAACACTGGACCAAAACTTACAAGCTATCATGATTCGTGAGAGTAATGACAGAATTACCCCAGGTGGTAACCAATCCACTCGTCGACAGACGACAACTGGGTTTTCGGATTTTGGGGAACCCAGGCCATCACGATCAGAGTTCTCAAGCAAACTTCGTCCCAAGGTTCCCATGTACATTGGTACCTTTAACATTCAGACCCTAATTCAACCTGGAAAATTACACAACTTAGTAACAGAGCTAGACCAACAAAAAATTAAGATCTTAGCGTTACAAGAAACTAGATTCACGGATGAAAATACAATAGACTATGGAAACTATCGCATCTTCAAGAGCAAGACTGACAAACGAATTGCCAATGGTACGCCACTCCTGGGCATGGCATTTGCGGTCCACAGAAATATATTAGGCTCAATTAGAGAGGTCTCTTCCATAAATAATCGCCTCATGACCATGTGTATCCAGTGCGCCAACAAGAAATACACATTGATAAATGTTCATGCACCCACAAACATAGACAACAAAAAACGCCAACTACAAACTGAAAAATTCTGGACTAAACTTGAAGATGTCATGGCCAAAATTCCCCGGGATGATATCAAAATCTTAATGAGAGATTTAAATGCACAAATTGGCAGAGAGAAAGAACACCAAAAAACTGTAGGAAAATATCCAGCACGCAGATTCACCAACAGAAACGGACTGAGATTTATTGAACTATGCCAACAAAATAATCTAAAAATAATGTCTACATCTTTGAGAAAAAAACCTAGAAAACAAAAGACCTGGAGGTCCCCCATACAAGAGATCGGCGAATATCAGATTGACCACATTGCCATCTCCTATTTCATACAGAAAGAGATCCAAGATGTCCAAGTCCGCAGAGGGGCGAACATTGACTCAGACCACTACTTAACACGCATTAAAGTGAAATTCACCCCAAAAAAATTCTATCCGAAGAAAACACACATGATGAAATTTGACACACGAACAATCAAAGAAACCAATCTGAAGGAGGAGTGGGAAAAGGAACCAGCTGACTCTTGGGAAAAATTTCGAACAAAAATTACAAAGAAGGCAAAAGAACTGATCCCATTGAAAAAGAACACAAAACACCCCTGGTGGGACTCTGGATGTGAAAAAGCGCTGGAAGAAAGAAAGAAAGCCTTTCTGAAGTATAACAGTAAAAACTCCCCAGAAAATCTAGATCACTTCCACAACACCAGAAGACAAGTGGCAAAAACAATCAGACAAGTCAAGAGGAAGTACCTCAAGGAACAGTGTAAGTCTATTGAAGAAAATTTCCGTAACTATAATGTACGAGACTTCTATAAGACCTTTGCTGGGAGAATCAATGGATACGGCTCACGAAATATATGTTTCAGAAAACCAGATGGAAAACTAGCGCTCACAAATCGGGAAAATTGTGAGGAGCTGGCAAGATACTTTTCCGGACTCCTCAATTGCCCTGAACCTTCTTCAAGATTCCCTCAAGAAACTGCTATCTACACAAATCCAGAATCCCCACCACCTACACTAGAGGAAATCCAAAGACATATTCATAGACTGAAAAACAACAAGGCATCCGGAGAAGATAATATCACTGCAGAACTACTTAAAAATCTTGGACCAAATTCCCTCAAAGAACTCACTCAAATCATCACAGACATTTGGCAGACAGAAAAACTACCAGAAGATTGGAAATGCGTCCTAATTCATCCACTGCATAAAAAGGGAGACATGGCAGATATAAACAACTATCGAGGAATCTCCCTTCTCCAAGTCACTTATAAAATCCTCTCAGCTTGTCTTCTTCAACGAACACAAGAACAACTCGAACACAGTATTGGTGAATACCAAGCTGGCTTTCGCCCTCACCGATCCTGTGCAGAACAAATTTTCAATCTGAAGACAACACTAAAATACAAAGCAGTCAGAAACAGCCCGATCATTTGTTCCTTTGTTGATTTCGCAAAGGCTTATGATTCAATCGATAGGCAATCTCTCTTTATTATCCTTGAGGAGCTAGGACTCGATCCGAAAACCCTAAACCTTATCAAAGAAACGCTCACAAACACAACTTCTAAGATAAAATTCCTGGGTGAAATATCAGAGCCCTTCCTGATCAAAACCGGCGTCAGACAAGGTGACGGCTTGTCTCTACTCCTCTTCAACCTTGTCTTAGACAAAGTCATCCGAGAATGGGAAAAAGAACTGAAGAATCAAAATTACTGGAAGCCTATACAACTAGGAAGATCTAAAGATGGTATTAAAATTTCATGCTTGGCATTTGCAGATGACGTGGCCATTCTAGCAGAAAACGAGACCACAGCAATTAAACAGATAGACATTCTCAAAGAATGCACCGAAAAAGTTGGGCTACAAATTTCCTTCCAAAAAACCAAATTCATCTGCTCAAAATTTGAAACTCAAAAACTGACTACAAAATATGGACAAATTGAGAGAGTTCCATTCTTTAAATACTTAGGCGAGGTCCTAGAACCCACAGGGGGAGAGAAAACTGCACAAAAAGTTCGACTGCAAAAACTGAAAAGAGCATACTGGAAAACCCACAACATCTACAATAAAAAGTGTCTCTCCATTCACTCAAAAATACGACACTACAATACAGTAATCAAGCCCGAAGCACTATATGCCAGCGAAACACTCACACTCCATAGAAAAGGCGACCTGGAAGGCATCCTGAAAGAGGAACGCAAAATTATCAGAAAGATTCTTGGCCCAAAAAACACGGAAGATGGATACAGGTTACAGTCTCGGAAAACTACAGAAAAATTATCTAACCTCGCCGCAGACATCCGGAAAAGAAGACTAAAATTTTACGGTCATATCCACAGACTCCCAACACCCAGACTCTTCCACAAAATTTTAATATACATTGAAAAATTGAAAACCATACCCTGGATACAAGAAACCAAAACAGATCTAGCAAATGCACAAATAAATTCTTCAGAAGTTATAAATAGAAATGTATACAGGCAAAAAATCAATAGTTGGAAAGTACAACCCGAGAATGAAGTTTGCAAGAGACAGGGGAGAAAATGGACAGAGGAAAGAAAGAGAATTCATGGGGAAAGAATGAGAGAAGTTTGGAGAATTAAAAAATTGAATCGGAAAAGCTTTGCGTGATCCATATGGGTCCAATCGCACATAATAATAATAATAATAATAATAATTAGAAAGCTGTTCGTGTACTATGTGTCCTAAAGCCTTGTGTAATGCTGATGGAATGCAAGTGGAACTGTAGTCAGTTGGAAGGCTGTGTGGCAGATACCTGTTTAGGTAATGGATTTATGAGTCCCTGCTTCCAAGCTGTTGGTAAGAAGCTGGAGGTCAGAGAATAGTTACAAATGTCCACTATTTGGGCACTAAAGGATCAATGAGTAAATTGATCATTTGCACTGTTATGCAAGACACATCTTGCAGCTGTCAAACGAACTCGTGCAACTGACTGCCAGACATGCTGTAATTAGGGCTTATTGGCTGCAGAAAAAAATTATCATTTGTACCAACCACTGATATCATAAGGGAAATAATGGTTCGTACAGTTCTGCAATCGTCAAGTAAAGATATCAGCATGGTGAAATGCTCATTTAGCTCCTTAATAGGAACTAGAGGTTCAGTTATAGATTTGAGTTTGCCTATTTCTAAACCTAGGGAGCTAAAAACACCAAGAGAGTCACTATAAGCACTCTAGCAGTAGTATATTTAGCTTTCTTGTTGAAACGGGTCCACAAATATGGCCCAATATACATATGTGCTACTGCCTAAATGTCAAAATACATATCTGTAGAGTTTTCCTTCACACAGGGTTAAAAAACTGAAAGCAATGGTAGTAACATTAAGAGTGCAATGGGAATTCACCATTAAACAAAGGGATGAGAGTGGATGGATGGAAAGAGTACACTGAAGTTATCTGTGAGGGTGAGGACTTGTCCACTGATGTCAAAAAAGAAGAAATTGAACCCAATATGGAAGACATAGGTTCTATGAGACTGGCAATATACCATCAGACTTTCTGAAAAACATCATCCACACTGTTCCAAAGATAGCAAGGGCAGTTAGGAGCAAAAACTATCACAGACTCAGATTACAGCTCATGTGCCCAAGCTGCTGACAAGGACAATATACAGACAAATGGGAAAGCAAACTGAGGATCTGCTACATAACGATCAGTTCATCTTCAGTGAAGGTAAGGGCATAAGACAGATAGTGCTGACACTGTGCTTGATAGCGGAAGCAAAACCGAAAGAAAAGCAACACACATTCACTGGATATGTCAACCTAAAAAGGCGTTCAACTGTTAAAATGGTGCAAGATGTTGAAATTCTGAGAAAAACAGGAGTGGCAACCATACTACAGAATTGTGAGGACTGTGGCATGTCTGTATTTGCCCAAAAGAACAGATTTTACTGTTAGGTCAACCTTTGGCAATGGTGCAGCACCCATGGGAGCAGAAGAGACAAAGCGAAGGGCGATGCCAGCCAGACCTTCATAGCTTGTGAAGGTTTATGCCGATTGCATATTCAGTCAGCTGCGAGCTATGTGGGTCAAGTACAATGAACGTTCCTCACTGACACATTTGGTAATTCGAACAGGTGCTGATCGTTTGCTCTGTCTTGTCGTCTCTGCTAATTGAACGGCACCCCATGACAAGAGAGGTAATTTGCACCTTTGGTCGGACACACTTTCTTTGTCTCTCTGCAGCAGCTAGATCATATTGCAAACTTGATCACTGAGGAGTGTGCACCCTCTGGGATCAATCATGAGCTATTTACTGCCGTCACATGACCGCAACATGTGAACATTTCAGACAGTACTTCCACAATATTTTAGAATGACAACTGTTGTCAATAAATGTGTTATTATGTAATCATAAGTTTGATCAGTTACCATAGTCTGAGCCTACACTGTGAATTCAGTGCATGGGTTCCAGCAGGAAGCGTCAGCTGACCACACAACAGACTTGAAAGCAGTAAAAACCTTGCATCTGTACTTCTTTGCTCACCCTGACATGATCTGTTGGCAGAACACACAGTGACAAACTTGATCAGAGAAGTGATGCAGAACCGCAATTGGACTCCAAGACAAACATGTCTGTGCTTTCTGTAGCCTCACAGCCATGTAGTTTGAACACTGAATGTTTATTCATTTTGTGTCCATGTTTTCTTCGTGAATGTTACGTTACTCTCACTGTGCAGTTTCCCCTGTGTGTGAAAACTTAGCTACTGCATTATGACAACTAAGGAGGAACTCCAAAGGCCAATAGAGGAGCTGTCAGCACACAACCAGCTCCTGGAGAGTGAGCTACATACTTGGCACGCACACAGGGACCCAGCTCACCTGGAGACAGACCATGAAAATTTGCACACACAAAGCAATGCCACATCAACACCACACACTGTTGCTGGAGTGGTGACTAGCACGGGACACATGCTGGCTATGCTATCCCCCCTTTGGTCCTGTGACCTGTTCATGTGGTTTAGCCAAGTGAAAGTGGTTTTTCTAGGTAACATCATCATTTGCAAGCTTGCCAAATTTGGGCATATCATGAGGCAGCTCAAATCTAAACTACCGAAGTGCAAGACATAATCACTACCTCACCGATGAAGTCCTCATACAAATGGCTGAAGGAAGAACTGATCTAATGGATTTAATCATCCAAAGAACAACAAGTGCACCAATTGCTGCATCAAGAGGAATGTGGTAATGACCCTCTCAGTTCCTACGCCACCTGTGAGCCTTGCACAGTCTAACATGGTCCCAAACTCACTGTTGTGGACAATCTGGGTGTGCAGCCTCTCTGCACAGGTGCAAGCAGTAATAGCCAGGCAGCTGAACACCACTGCAAACTTGGCCAATTGGGTACACGATGCAATGGCAACAGTGCCTAGTACTGTGGCCATGGCAACATACAACACCAAACCCCAACCTTCGTGGTGGCGCACACCTCCCAAACCCACTGCCATGGACTCCAACCTACACCATCTAAAACAGAACTTGGCCATCCAGGTGGTAGCAATTAACCACACAGGTATGCTCACAGCCAGGAGGCAGCAGGCATTGCGGCACTAGCAGATCTGGCTACAGGCAACGTGTCTTGTGCAATAGGCAACAAAGCAATAGCCATTCTAATGGTACCCCACTGACAGTGGACTGCCTCCTGTTTCAGTAACGAAGTGACCAGGTGTCATTCACTATCCTCACATCCAAATGCCAGCTGAAACTGGGCCTAGATGCACCAGGCTGCAGTGCGATATCAAAGCATCTGACTGTAGCAGAATGAGGTGGGGGGAAGGGAGGGACTTGAAGTACCTTGTCGACGCTGGTTCAGATTTTTCCATTTTTTCTCATATGATGTGAAGAGATCGTAGGAAGTCCGAAACTCTGTGTCTCATGGCAGCATGCAATTCTGCAAATAATATCATATGGTACTCATAACCAGAATGTGGACTTCAAACTGAGTTGCAAATTTGCGTGGAAGTTCATTGTGTACAATGTCAATGAGCCAATCCTGGCTGTTTGTCCTTCACAGCTCCTGGACACGCTGTCAAATCTTTGTGCCTCCAATGTGTCGGGTGTTGAGGCCAGATCAACTTCCATGCTGTCATGTTCCCATTGAGCTCCGGACACTGCCCCTACACCGTTGGGCTTATCCATTACAGTTCCAGGACCTGCATTCAAGTTCAACAACATTATGTTCGAGTGAGCTTAAGACGCTCTGCAATCTCCATGCCCCAATGCTCACACTTCGGGGCCACATCGAGTGCCATAGCATATTTCCACTTCAGGTGTGTCAAGAACTCAGTGCTTTATGAGCAGCACATCTGCATGAACTTTTTGTTTCATGTCTTTTATTCACATTTAATCACAATTTGTTCATGTGCCATTGTCCTTCGAGGTGATATCTCTGTACTAAACATTTCGAGCCACACCACAGACAGCTCCTGGACAGTACCGCCTGTCACTCTTGTCACTAGCAGGCCACATAAGTACACAGCCACCGCACATACCAGCTGTGTGTGTTGTCATGCTCTGCTGCCCTACAATCACTGACTGATTCACTGCTATCGCACTTACACTGACGTCAGAACAAATCATGCAAGGCACAAACATATGATGGCCGCAGGCAGATTGCTTTTGCTTCTCACGGCTACAGAGCTCCGCTTTCCAATGGAGGATTTGCGTGACAGCTATGGCACAGCATGACATGGAGGGCAGTGAGCCAGTGTTTCTCTGTAACACAGAGTTTACTGTTAGGCCAACCTTTGGCAATGGTGCAGCACCCACAGGCACGAAAGAGACAAAAGCAAAAGCCACTGCGAGCTAGACCTCCATGCCTTGTGGACGTTTACGCCAATCACAGATTCTGTCTGCTGCAGACCAAATGGGTCAAGTACAAAACGAGCTCCCCCCCACTATGTTTGCATATTAAATTATGTGCTTGTCGTTCGCTTCATTCAGTCATATCTGTGAATTAAATGGTGCCGTGTGGAATGTGTCCTATTTGTCCCTGCAGCTACAAGACCACTCTATATGTTCAATCACTGAGGAGTGTGCACCTTCCAGGATCAATGGTTGTGCTAAAGATATATTGCAGTCATGCAAAAGGGAAATGTGGGTAATATACAGTATGTACATAAACCAAGAGGGAACAATAAGATTGGAGAACAAGAATGGATTAAAAAGGATATGAGACAGTGATGCAGTCTTTCACCTCTACTGATCAATCTGTATGTAGAAGAAGCAATGATGGAAATAAAAGGAACATTCATGAGTGGGCTTAAAATTCAGGATGAAAGGATATCAATGATAATATTGATGACCAAATTGCTGTCCTTGGTGAAAGTCAAGAAAAATTCCAAGATCCATTGAATAGAATGAACAGTCTAATGAATACAGAATAGAGATTGAGAGGAAACAGAGGAAAGTAAAGCGAATTGAGACTAGCAAGAAACTTAACACCAGAATTAGTGATAACAAAGTATATGAAGATAAAGGATTTCTGCAATCTTGGAAGCAAAATAGCCCTTGATGGACAAAGCAAGGAGGACCTAGAAAGCAGACTAGCACAGGCAAAGTGGCCATTCCTGACCAGAAACAGTCAGCCGGTATCAAACATAGGCCTTCATTTGAGGAAGAAATTTGTGAGAATGTATGTCAGAAGCACAGTAACGAATGGTAATGTGTCATGGGCAGTGAGAAAACCAGAACAGGAGAAAATCAAAGGGATTGAGATATGGTCAGGACTTAATTTCAGTTGGAACACATCGGAACAGTGTTCAGGCACCTCCCAGGGATATTTTTTATTTATTTTTGAACTCAGTGGAACAAATCAGTACCGGAGATTTAAAATAATAGATGCATGTCCAGGGCACTATGACCAGTGTGACCTATGTGAATGACATCACAGTGTAACTGTCCATAAATTGCCGCTGCACCAACACCATTTAATGTGACAATGGTTGATGTATTATAGTGATATTTGTGTTCATATGTGGTGCTTCTGTGTAGTTTTATCAAGTCAGTTGTAATACAACTCAATGAGTAGAAAGCAAGTGACATTTAATGTGTTTACTAAGCATATAACTCTGTGATCCATGCTACATCGTGGTTTTTTTTTTTTTTTTTTTTTTTTTTTTTTTTTTTTTTTTTTTTTTTTTTTTTTTTTGTCCCTAACTCTTTAGGGAGTCAGAATTGTATGTGACCCGCATGGTCTAGGAAATTCTTTATTGTCATTCATCACTAAATGCTTTATTAATACTCGACCACAGGCATCTGTAGAAATTTTTCTAGGGGAGAGGGGCAAGACTCTAAAATTGCCATTCTTGATATAAATTACACTAGTGCCCAGATAAAACAGAACACGTTAAATGACTTGAGATAGGACATTCATATTCAAAGGACATGTACAGTAGTATGTTCTGCAGAAATGATTAGCATTTCAGTCACCTCGGTCCCGCTGCCTAGTAGACACGGTGTCTGTCATGGGTCCAGATAACTTATTCCATGCTTGATGGCATCAACATGTATAAGGCACAAACAGTGTCCTGTGGTACATCCATCCATGCTGCATTCACCTATTTCCATTGTTCATCTGTGATGGTTGCCACTGGGTCACAGTGCTGCACCGATCATTTCAATATTCCACACATTTTCGATTGGTGACAAGTCTGGTGATCTGGTCCGCCATGGCAAAAGGCTGACATCCCATGACACCAAGAAGGCACGTGTTCTTGCAGCTATATGTGGTCATGCATTGTCTTGCTTGAAAATGGCCTCTGGGGTGTCGCGCAGAAAGAGTACGGCTAAGAGTCCCAGGATGTCATTCACATAGGTCACACTGGTCATAGTGCCCTGGACATGCATCTACTGTGATTTGTGCAGTCACTGTGATGCTGCTCTTCCTGTTTGCTGTGAACCAAAATGCAGCCATTATTTTCAAACAAACAGAAACTGGATTCGCCCAAAAACACTATATGATGCCATTCCTGCCCCAGAGACATCCTTTCATTCACTGTTACCATCTAGCAGACAAAGTGCACGTAATCCATGCCATAATAAATGTCAATGGACTGTCATCCCTGATAGTGCATGATGTGTTACACTGTTACGCCAGAGCCAAGAAGGATGCAGATCTCTCCTGCAGTGACATTTGGATGAGGCATCGGTCAACTCAAGGCATGGTCTGGGTGATGTGACCTGACTCACCTTGTTGTGTTCTACAGACTTTTGTGAATCATTCTGCATACTCCCACCACACTGCCGAAACTTCATCCCACAAAAGCAGCAATTTCCTAGATGGATGCATCACATTCTCTCATGCCAATAATGTACCGTCTTTCAAACTCACTGATTGGCGGTATGGTTTGCATGTATGTTTGCAAGGCGTCCTGCGCATCTGCTCTATTCACATTGATCCATTACCTTCAGTTTATAGTGATAATGAGAGCCGCAGGCACATTTTACCAGCAGGGGGTGTTGTACCGTGATATCAATGCTGATCTTGAACTCACTGGTGGACATGGTTCAAATGCTACTCATTTGTGCATAACATACTAATGTATAGGCCTATGTTCTGTGTATATGACTGTCCTATCTAGTCGTTCAAGGTGTTCTGTTTCTTTTTTTTTTTCCCCCTGCACATGAGTCTACTTTCTGTGTATATGACTGTCCTATCTAGTCGTTCAAGGTGTTCTGTTTTCTTTTTTTTTTTTTTTTTTTTTTTTCCTTCTTCTGCACATGAGTCTACTTTTATCATTTTGAGACATGTCATTCCACAAGAATAATTTTGAAGGCGACAAAAAAATTATTATTTTCCAGAAACTTGATGGTTATCCCTCAATATTTATATTTGTTATAGATAGATTACTTTGATACTTAAAAGTTAAGCATGACTCATGATTATCTTCAAAGTAAACCTTTTTGTATTATTGAAATACACTCCTGGAAATGAAAAAAAGAACACACTGACACCGGTGTGTCAGACCCACCATACTTGCTCCGGACACTGCGAGAGGGCTGTACAAGCAATGATCACACGCACTGCACAGCGGACACACCAGGAACCGCGGTGTTGGCCGTCGAATGGCGCTAGCTGCGCAGCATTTGTGCACCGCCACCGTCAGTATCAGCCAGTTTGCCGTGGCATACGGAGCTCCATCGCAGTCTTTAACACTGGTAGCATGCCACGACAGCGTGGACGTGAACCGTATGTGCAGTTGACGGACTTTGAGCGAGGGCGTATAGTGGGCATGCGGGAGGCCGGGTGGGCGTACCGCCGAATTGCTCAACACGTGGGGCGTGAGGTCTCCACAGTACATCGATGTTGTCGCCAGTGGTCGGCGGAAGGTGCACATGCCCGTCGACCTGGGACCGGACCGCAGCGACGCACGGATGCACACCAAGACCGTTGGATCCTAAGCAGTGCCGTAGGGGACCGCACCGCCACTTCCCAGCAAATTAGGGACACTGTTGCTCCTGGGGTATCGGCGAGGACCATTCGCAACCGTCTCCATGAAGCTGGGCTACGGTCCCGCACACCGTTAGGCCGTCTTCCGCTCACGCCCCAACATCGTGCAGCCCGCCTCCAGTGGTGTGGCGACAGGCGTGAATGGAGGGACGAATGGGGACGTGTCGTCTTCAGCGATGAGAGTCGCTTCTGCCTTGGTGCCAATGATGGTCGTATGCGTGTTTGGTGCCGTGCAGGTGAGCGCCACAATCAGGACTGCATATGACCGAGGCACACAGGGCCAACACCCGGCATCATGGTGTGGGGAGCGATCTCCTACACTGGCCGTACACCACTGGTGATCGTCGAGGGGACACTGAATAGCGCACGGTACATCCAAACCGTCATCGAACCCATCGTTCTACCATTCCTAGACCGGCAAGGGAACTTGCTGTTCCAACAGGACAATGCACGTCCGCATGTATCCCGTGCCACCCAACGTGCTCTAGAAGGTGTAAGTCAACTACCCTGGCCAGCAAGATCTCCGGATCTGTCCCCCATTGAGCATGTTTGGGACTGGATGAAGCGTCGTCTCACGCGGCCTGCACGTCCAGCACGAACGCTGGTCCAACTGAGGCGCCAGGTGGAAATGGCATGGCAAGCCGTTCCACAGGACTACATCCAGCATCTCTACGATCGTCTCCATGGGAGAATAGCAGCCTGCATTGCTGCGAAAGGTGGATATACACTGTACTAGTGCCGACATTGTGCATGCTCTGTTGCCTGTGTCTATGTGCCTGTGGTTCTGTCAGTGTGATCATGTGATGTATCTGACCCCAGGAATCTGTCAATAAAGTTTCCCCTTCCTGGGACAATGAATTCACGGTGTTCTTATTTCAATTTCCAGGAGTGTAATTATGTATGTAACACATTTTTTAAAGTGACACTCTAACACTTTAACAAGTACATTTAATATGTGTCCAACAAATTGATCAATAAGCTAGAATATAAATCAGCAAAATATTTAGAAAAGATAGTTTAATTCATGTACCAATAAAGTTTATTGATACCAGATGAGAAAAGTGTGGGCAGAGAATAATCAGAAATGAGAACACTGTTGTTTATAAACAAAAATAAGTCATAAAGTGCCTTTACCTAATCTTCCTAGAAAGCAGTAAAGCAGACAACAAATTTTAATGCTTAGCAACAAATTTTAATGCTTAGTGTGGTGCACACACAGTATTGCAAAGACATTCCATGTGATTAAACAATGCTCCATGAGGCTCTACATTCAGCTATTGCTGATTATATTAAGAAGACTGTGACAGGGAATTTGATTCCACAACAGTTCTGAAATGCCTCATGGCCTGCTTGACAACAATACTTCAAGGAAGACAATGAATGAAGTGGGCATGGTACACTAAAGCAGCTTTTTTTCGTCCTTGTTTTTGATCCTTGGAACAGCAGTGCACTCATTATCATGCAAGAAAGAGTGACTACTACCAAAGCCAATGACCCATAATCGAATGTCCGGTTTTACATTCCCTTAACAGAAGATGGTAACTGCCACAACATTACATCTCTGTGACCAGCCACATAATGATGAAATGGCTTAATGAGAGGTTTTTTGGAATCACAGAAATTACTTCCAGAAGTGTATAAGAATTCTATGCTGAAAGAAACAGAAACTCATGATGAATTTCGTTCTAGTGTGAACACATCGTAGTTTGATGGTGACTTCATATGCCTTTTCACTCCATACTGTTGAGCCCAGTGTCAATTGACTTCAACAAGTCAAGAAAGGACCCTAGAGACAGGGCCAGTTCAAGAACATTGTTTTTTCATGCAAACGACGTATTTTTGTCGTGTCACTCCATCCCCACCCACTTTTTACTCTAATTCTTTGACCCACGTCAGTTTTTGCTGCGAATTGTGATACACACAGTATACAAATCTTGCACTTTTGCATCCCCGGCACCTCTCAACTTGGTGCCCGAAGCAGCCACCACTAACTGTGATATGTCCTGTGTAGAAATCTTATAGTTGTGGTGCATATGGCATCCACCTCTGTTTGGCAGCCCAAGTGACAGTTCGTGTTGCTTACGCTTTAAACCAGCCATGTCCGCAGGCAGTTTTGAGAATTAAAATGGTACAGTAGCAGCTGATTTTCAGTATGCATTGAGGGGGCATATTGTGACTGCAGCAAAATGAATGGCACTCTTCAGGCACTGAAATGAGGACTTATGTATTTCTCCATAACATTTGGGAGAGACCGAAAGTCAGATTTCTTCAGCCATTGAGTGAGATATATACATTACCTGTATGCCCATATGCTACGTACCTACACAAAATCATAAGGCAGATTAATGATAGTTGCACCTGCGACAATGTGGACACTGCAAATTGCACATTGTGGGACTGTGAACTCTATGAAGATGTAGTAGTAATGGTCATCAGGCATTAAGAAAGCTGGTTCCCAGAGCAGTAGTGAGGAACAAGTCAACCTGGCGCATCTTGGAAGATACTGCAGCTGCAATATCCAGGAAGGACAAGGAAGTTTTTATAAAGCAGTCATCTGCATGGCAGTATGCCGCCATACCGGCTAGGCAAGACACTCAAGAGATGTAGAGGAAGACAGCTGAGGTCGGTGACTATTGAATGAAATGGTTTCTCACAAAGCTACATTGCCTTGGTGCAAGAGAGTAAGTGTGATTTCAAGACATTAGTGTGAAACATGAAATCGCCTGCAATGTGGAAACGCTGCCGCCATGCTACCGTAGCCTGATGAATCCAGTTCCCAGCAGACAATGGCTGTTTACTGGGGCAGAATGACGACGGATCCAGCTGCAGAAACAAATATGAACAGTTTGTATACACCCTAAAAGAAAAATTACAAACAGAACAGGATCTGTAGCACTAATGTAGTATTTACAGTTGAGTAATTGCTTAACGTTCTTTGGTTGGCCTAACTGTAATTTTGTAGTTGCAGAGAATAGTTGTAGTAGTTGCATTTTTATTTCGAATATTTTTTTAAATATTTATAATTACCAGAAGCAAATAATTAATATATACATGTATTACTATTCACAAAAATGTGACTGTATGGCTTGTGTTGGATTCCTAGATAAGAGGCTGTAAAGTGAAGAACGAATAAATAAATAATATCCAATGACGGGATCAATTAGATGATTTCCTGTTGATTTCGGGATTGTTATCGCATTACTCGCGACTCCCGAGGCAAATAATCTTCCGGCTTAACGGCGACCTCAGACTTGGTACATTATTCTTCTATATTACAATCAGGAGTTTGCGCCCTTAGACAAGTTAAATTGTAACTGTTTCATGGTAATAAATAGGAGCAGAAGGAAAATAAAAAAAAACACTGGTATGAGATAAACGCAGAAACAGAATGCGAGCAATTCGAGTTTTCTGGATATAGTCGTTCGCAAAGAGAGCTGCCAGAATATTGGGAGTTCGTATTATTTGACAAATAGACGTGATATGGTTGAAAGACGCTGATATTAAAGTATGGGGCGACCACGCATTGTAAGCAATTCACATTTTCTGCAACATAGACGTCGCCCGGATTGGCTGTCTCCAACCTAACATGATGATAAATTGGCAACGTCTGCGCTACGTCAAGCATAGCCGCAGCGCTTAAAGGCATCTTTGTACGGAACGGTAGTGGCTCTGACCAAGCAGCAATCTTACTGGTTTGAAACAACGTGCAATAGCAGCAAGATTATAAATGTAACCTATCTATTGTCTTTCTGTACGTGCCAGAGGTGAAACATAATATAGTATTTATAACTGTATTTATGATGAATGGCGTTAAACACTATGGTAGTCATTCAACAAAAGATCGCCGAGGGAGACTGCAAACAGGGAACTTTTAATAAGCTTTTATTTCATAGTGCAGCATATTCCATTCGTTCAGTTCATGGAGCTGAAAGGACATGTAGCTTAGAAACTTTTTAAACTGTAATATTTCTCTAAAAACAAAGTTGCGTTGCTGTATCGTACATAGCAATACACTTGAGCAATATAATTCAGAATGTCTTTAGTTTAGCAAAAGGATACAGCTGAGTTTATCGAGCGAGGTGGCGCAGTGGCTAGCATACTGGACTCAAATCGGGAGGACGACGGTTCAATCCCGCGTCCTTCCATCCTCCAGGCAAATGCCGGTATGGTTCCTTTGAAAGGGCACAGCCGACCTCCTTCCCCGTCCTTCCCTAATCCGATGAGACCGGTGACCCCACTGTCTGGTCTCCATCCCCAAACAACCCAGCCCAACAGGCTAATTTATAACTTAAACTGAAATGTCTGAATGAGGCTACTGTTCCACAGATGACAGCATGAATTCAGTCTTTAACTAATTACCGAGCGCACAAAGACATCGAAGCAATCATTCTTCTAGCAGTTCGTGCTCAAAGGGGACGGGAGAAACCCTAATAAATGGTACAATGGAAGCCACCCTCCGCCGTACACTTCAGAGTGGTTTGCGGAGTATACAAGTAGCGGTATAACTTCCTGCTGAGTCGAGATTTCTGTACTGTGCGTGCGTCTTACTTGTTAATGGTTCCTTGTACAGTAAACAAAGACCTGGAATTATGAACGTAGCAGGAAGGTCATAATTTAGAAACGAATCTTGTTTTTGAAATGTAGGAAGGCAGCACATATGTTGTTTTCATTCACTTTTAGTCAACAGTTCTGATGGATCCATTCAGAATAGTCATGTTCCACTCCGCAAAATAAAAGTATAAAATAGTAACATGTGAAACAACTTATATCGACTATGATAGGACTTACAATCTACAAAAGATGTCGAGAGGTTTTACCTCTTCCCTCATTGACTCCAGCGTTTCACTTACTAATTTTATTTCCCTTTCAATACGTTCCCAGAACTTCAAGTCTTCCATTACGTTGAGCCACGAAATGCTGTATTTCTAATCAAGTTCTGCTCTTTTTTTTTTTTTTTTTGTTAACGAGTATATAGTGTCACACTTTTCTTCGTACTTGGTCAAAGATAACATTCAACGAAACAAGAAAAAGTACGTTCTTGGACAAATTTGGAGAAATGGCCTGACGTAAGTTCTACCGCTGACTTACCGGTATCGCTTTTGCTATTCTCTGGGAACTTATTTCTTATAAAGAAAATTTCTATAATCATGGCATAATTTTTCACAGCCTGTAGGGTCACGAAAAGAAAACAAATTTCCATCTTCGGCTACTTCAGTTATTTCAGCAAGCAGCACATAGATATATGGTTTATTCTGTTATTGTATCTCCTTTCTCCTAAGACACATTTCACCTTGTCATATCACATCTAGCTGGTGCTACAAAAGTTACCGTCCGACAGATGGCAACCTACAGCACGTTTTCATTCGCTGTGTGAAATGTAATAGTGGATATTCAGTAAGGTGTCTAGGTAACTTTATCGTTACAGCGCAAAAGTCAACTAATAAATTTTAAAATTTAAGGAACAAATAAGTGTTTAACAGCAGAATGCACAATTAATCGTAGATGTTGATCCACATCATTACATTATCTGCTCAAAAGTATCCGACACCTATTAGTAGATATTAATATGGGATGTGTCCACTCGTCGCTTTTGATGGCTTGAACTTAAATGGAGACACTTTTAGTCATGTGTTTGAATGTCTATGGAGAAATGGCAGTCTATTCTGCTTCAAGATCCGAACTATGATTGTCAGGTGTCCTGATTTAGAAGCGTTTGCCCCAAATATTCAGTTGAAGACCCGACTCCCGATCAAAACTTACCGGGATAGCTAAAAACAAACAATATTTCATATAATATTATGGTCTCCACTTTAAATTGGTCATTATGGATTTAAAACTTAGGTGAAATCTTGTAAAACTTACTGAAATTTAAAATTCTACTTGTAGGTTTAATCAGAGGGCTAAATAGGCTACGTGCCCCAACAGCCGGCGTTTCCGAGAAGTGAGTCAGAAGTTGATCATAAGAGTGCTTAGTCATTCTCTGCAAGAACAACTAGGTACTGTTGTGCAGTTTCCTTTTTAATACGTTTTTACGAATACCGATTCATCGTCAGACAGCAAAACTAAAGCGCCGGTGACGAAAAAGAATCAAAAATTTAAGACTAATTTCAATAGTGAGTTGCTGCTTAAAGTTTACTCGTGGCTTCGAAAAGGCAAGTATGATTATAATGTTCACCTTCCTGTGTAGACTACCCCTCATATTTCAACCTTTCTCATGCAGAAGAAACTGACGTTAAAAACAAACAAATACTGCAACATACAGTACTACTACTCAACATTCGGCCTTGAAAACGCAGATAAAAGCAAGTTCTTTTTTGATTTCTCATGGTAGTGTATTATGGTCTCCACTTTAAATTGGCCATTATGGATTTAAAACTGAGGTGAAATCTTGTAAAAAGTAATAGCTCCGAAAGGATCCTTCGTGATTCATTCAGTTAAACATAGCCGTAGTTATGTCTCTTTGAGCTGCTGCAGCAATTTGTCGCAGCTGCGTCCAGATTCAAAAATATCTGAAAAATATTCATGTGGACGCTCAAAGGCAACGATAGTGATTTCTTCAGTACTGGAACCGTATTCAAAAGAGCAAACAATTTATCAGTTGTACACCTCTGTTTATTATTCTGTTTCTTTGAACGCATACAAGTACACATTGAAACCTTTCCAATGGCAAAACATCCCTTTTCCGTGAAGAAGGTGTATGTACAAAACTTCTCTCATTTGTTAGCGATGATAATAAAACGTCTGACTCAATTGCGGCAGGAATCAAAAGTGAGCTTACCAAAGCATCATCTCTACTGCTGAAGCATATGACAACTTTTTTTGCCGACAACGTTTCTGTTAACCCCAGTGGTGTAAACTTCTGAAGTTCTCACGCGAAATGTATACCAGGGTCACAGTGACCCTCAATTATTTGCTGAGAAATTACCTGAATTCACAATATTTTGTAATGAAATTGGGACTCTCATGTACTACACGCATTTTATTTCATCCCTGTCGTATTCCTTTTCGATCAATATTAGCATTAATGCACCCAAAATTCGAGACTAGTGAAAACTGCCATGGAAGTTTTTCAGTGATGTAACTTTGAAGTTAACCGGATCTAAGGATGCAAATGCAGATGAAGATGCTAGTCATTTATTAAAATCCACATATTACACGAATATTTTGAAGTGTTCTCACTTACTCATAAATCGATTCATTCATTATTTCTGCTCTATTCGAATATGAACTGTAACGTTATAGGCGACTGGAAGGGCTCTCCTATTAGGGACAGCATTGTTCCAACAATGACTGTGCATGACTGTATTTTCTTAGTCGCGGTCTGAAATTCGGCGTCCTGGTCACTTTCGCCGTTGTCCATAACTATTGCAGGAGTGTCAACTAAAGAATGATTTTCATTACAAAAGTCATTTAAGTCACTTTCACGACTGAGTTATTTTTACAATGCTTCTGGGTATAACACCTTCCGTCAGTAAAATGTCATTCCTACTTGCCATTTACTTATTAACGTACTTCACATTCGGCGACAGAATAGTCACATTATTTGTACTCCCTGGTCACTGTGACCCTTCAAATAATATTTCTGTTAAATTAATTAAGCTTCAAAACTTTGAACATCCTTTCTTAAATGCTGAATTTTAATTGTGGCTGAGTGCTCTAGGATCAAGAGTGACTCTGGTATACACTTGTAGTGTTAATTCTGGGAACCTAGAGAGGTGGCCAATATCTCCGATCGCCCCCTGCGAAAACTGAATCGCCTGTGAGGTAGACCACACTTCAAATGCTGATGTGTAGAGTCTGACCATGACCATAGACACTATGCTAGCAAATAATACAGCAATGACCAAGAAATTTGCATTATTTTAGGTGTAATCATCTCCAATGAGACCATCCTGGTCGCCCGCATCTCGTGGTCGTGCGGTAGCGTTCTCGCTTACCACGCTCGGGTTCCCGGGTTCGATTCCCGGCGGGGTCAGGGATTTTCTCTGCCTCGTGATGGCTGGGTGTTGTGTGCTGTCCTTAGGTTAGTTAGGTTTAAGTAGTTCTAAGTTCTAGGGGACTTATGACCATAGATGTTGAGTCCCATAGTGCTCAGAGCCATTTGAACCTTTTGAACCACCATCCTGGTCACTACCAGAAACATCACTGTTGTGGAAGCTGGCATTAAGCAGCAATCAAGTCGTAACCTGTGGCCAGAAATATGTGGACAGCTTTACAAGTAAGTGCCATCCCATGCTCCTTCCTCTCTGGACCAATGAGAACCAAGTTTCCAAACGATCCTGGTTTATTACTAGAGAAATTGCATGGACAACGTCTCTCTTAGTCAGATAATGCTTCCAGGCGTAATAAAAAAGAATGAGAAGACAGTTATAATATTATTTTAAACAAATAAACGATGTGTTATTAGCATGTGATGTCACTATAAGACTTTTAAATAACTATAGAAAAATACAACTTACATACTCACCCCATCCACCCAAATGAGACAGAGCAATGGTCATAGTGCAGCAGACATAAACTATTTCTACATGCCAATTCATCAACTCTCTGAAATCATGGCACCTCTGTCGCTTTATGATAAATTTGGTCATAGAGATATGCAGCGTTCATGCACCACCTGTCAATAAGCCGTCATGGCACACATTTTGCACAGAATCTCATATACAGTACGATATCCATCACGTATATAAGAAGGTGACTGGCTGTTTATGAACCTTATGCTGTCGAAGTATCACCATATTGTAGCAGCGCCATAGTTTTAGATAGGGAAGTTAGATTTGGTGCAATATTTCGGAGCACACAAGTTACAGCCATGTGCGGGTCGGATTGCAGTAAGTTATGCTGACCAGCGGTTGCGAAGTGGAATGGAGGCCACAAGGGCCATCGAACCGCTGAAAAGCGTAAACGCAGCGGTTTGCATGTCGCAAGTTACAGGAAGAAGGGGCCCACTGGCGCAACTGGAGTTTGGGGTGTACGTAACTCAGAGCGATGCGTTAATGAAACAGAGTTGCGCAGCCGAGTATAAGTACATGTTGTTTTCTAACGAGATTCATTGAAGTGTGGCAGCTCTCCTGGATGACGGGGCATGTCGCACTACTGGCGACACACAGCAGCAGATGGAGCGCCAGTGTCCCAGTTCATGGCGGGTCACTGGTTCTACCCTCTGAGGCCAACACAGGGGATTCAAGTTTGGCATTGGTGGATTCAAGTGTGGCAGCTTTCCTGGACGGTGGGGTGTGTCACACTACCGGCAACACACGACAACAGATGGGGCGACAGCGTCCCAGTCCACGGCGGGTCGTTGGTTCGACTCTGTGAGGCCGACGTGGGGTCCGCAGCCGGCCAGGGTGGCCACTCTTCGGGTCACTACCGCGGGCAGTCGTCTTGGCTCCCGACACATGCTGGAGACTCCCGAGACGAGGGCTGCAAGTTCGAACGCTGGATCGCAGGCGATCGTTGCCACTGTGTTCCCAGCTACGCCAGCCAAGGAAGAAACAGCAGCAGGCCCTACTGCTCCCGGCGAAGCAGCGTGGACTCAACAGGGATGGTGGCTGCTGAGTCGGCTGCTGGCGCAGACATCCTGACGTAATCAGAATTCTGCAGCTGGTGAACAAGGCCGGCACGACACACCGTTGCATTCCACAGGCCACTGGGGTACTACCTCAGCAACGTGGGGCCTGTGATGTGGACTGAGGTGAACGAAACTCTGTAGTGGAAACAAATAAATCATTTGGAAAGTTCTCGCCGAGTTTTAATATGGCAACTCCTGGCACCCATCCACAACATCTGGTGTCAGAATAGCAGATGTCATCTGTCCAGTACGATGTTCGAGCCCACTGCCTGCAGTACAGTCCCAAGACGTGGTGAGTGCTGTCAAAATTGTACTTTTGAGTGTTCGATGTTTTTTTTCTTTTTTGTTTTTTGAGTATGGCTTGCCAGAAGCCACATTTTAGATGTTTGCGTGGGCATAGTATTTTTTGTTGTCAGAGTAAGTGTTAGTGTATTTGGGACAGTAAGATGTTATTTTTTGTGGCATTTGATTTACTTTGTATTGGTTTATGATGTTACTGAGTATGATGATACAGAGTTGTAGGAAGTCAGATTATTCTTTAACTTAGTCCCGAAATAAACGACTAACTGAGAACGAAAGCAACACAATGGCAGAGTCAAGGACGCGAGGTGTGTTGGAACCAGAAGCGGTGCGGATTTTGATGGAAAAGATAGCGCAATTGACAACAGACAATACGCAGTTGAAAAATGAATTAACATCTAGAAGTGAGCAGGAAACCGCATCTGATCAGTCATTGTTGCCTAGAGTGCAGGAGATTGATCCAGCCGCCGCAAGTTTGATTATTCCGTTTTCTGCCAAGGCATCTGAGCATGTGCATTCGTTTGTGGAGGACTTGGAAATTTCAGCTGCAATGAATGGTTGGTCTGATAAGCAGTTGTTACATTGTAGGATGGCAAGAACTATGCCCCTTACATGAAGTCATTAAAGATCACCGAACTCATGTTGAGCGAGCAGTAGTGCTGAACAAAATGACTGACAAGGCACAATGCATGTTGTAGAGGGTATAGTATGGACGTAGTGGAACAATTAATGTCGGGTGATGGTTTTAAAGTAAGTCACACGACATGAAAACTTTGTGGAAACGAGTCGATTTACTGGATGCTAGTTTACCCCAGGGAAGCATTTAGAGTTGAGCGTGCCCGGCCGGGGGAGCAGCTAAGGGAAGCAACAATAGGAAGCTTAGGGTGGCTCAAGCTATGAGAAAGTGGTAACGGTGCGCGGTCTCCAGCCGCCTTAAGATGAGTGACAGTGAGTGGGTGGTTTACCCTGACTCCATGCTGCTGTACCGGGAAACAGACAGAGAACTTTACACCTGTTGATAAATGTCCGTCATCCCGTTTTCTGTGAAACATGCGAGAAAGCCGCGCAAAGCTATGGTGGAGCGGTCAACAGAGGTCAAAATATCCCTGTTTGTAACTATAGCAACTTCACAGTGAATTCACGGTCCACAGAGCCTGAAGTAAATCAGGTGAAGAGCGACAGCATGAAATATGCCGGCCTCCGATGGGAACGTAGGACCAAGCAATTTGAAGTACTCTCCTGGGAATCAGAATTCCGGAAAACTTGGTGTTTGTGCAGACACTAACCTTGATGGGTGGCCTGGGGGAAGCTAAATAGAAGAAGTTGGGAGGAAGGGAAATTTTGGGGGAATTTGTTCACTTCCCAGAGCAGGCATTGGTTGGCGCTGGGAAGCGACGCATAATTTACGTGACTTGCACTGCAATTGGCGTAAGCGATTTTGCTGGAGGGGAAATCAAGGCGAAGAGCGGACTGGCAGAAGTCTTCTGTTCCGAGCTTGCCTAGAGTGCGGACGTGGCGTTCTTTACTCAACTTGCCTGAGAAAGAGTGAGCATCGCTGCAGTTTCGGACTTAGCAAATGGAACGATTGAACTTGGAGATAGAAAGTTTTGGTTCAGCTATGTACTGAGCAAGATAGCTAGGAGTGCACACCCTTGCAGCACCACGAGGTCGGACGACGTCCAAACAACGACCCCGGTCCGCCACGCTGTATTCGGTGATATTGCGCCCGCTCCGGCCACTGATTAATTTGTTGGATCACGTCAGCAAAGTTTCCACGAGGGTTTCATGGGCCATGTACAGTAGAATTCTTCTCGCACTTCGCATTATGCCTGGGTCAGTCGATAGGAATTACTTTTGAATTATCGAGCTTTACTCCACGCAAACGCAATTTATTACCACTGCCTGGTAGGAGAGTCATGTAATGTGATGACTGAAGGTTGTGAGTTAAAATAAATTTGTGATAACCAACTGCATCTGTTTTCAATCAAGTAGTTGAAATCCCAAGTCACTTTCTTAATTAATTTTATGTTCAACATTTGCATCTGGTGTTCAATAGCTGCATATAACATCAATGTGCACCCCTTTTTAATTAAAAGTGATCAATTCTGAATCAATTAATGTCAACACTGCCACCACAGTTCAATCAGGAGTCACAGGGCCTTATTACTTTCTTTGCGTTATCCGATATTGCGGCAGTTTTGCACTCTCTGTTGATCTGTTAGTCAATGAGTTGGGGTGAACACACGCCAAAACCAGATAAGTGACGGGTGGGGTGTTACAACATGTAGCCAACATTAGACTAACGGGTGAAGTGAAAACATATTTAAGGTGTTCTGAGGCCTTAAGGAAGGCTGGACAGCTTAAGCAGTTAAAGAAAGGGCTTTTACAAAGGTACAAGAAACAGAATAGCGCTCGGTACTTTAGGGAGAGGTTAAGTACAGTGACAAAGAGTCAGGGGGAGACTGTCGAGAAATTTGCGGACAGGATAAGGGAAATTAATGATTACACTTACGAGTTGGGTCAGAGCAATGAAGCGAATAGTGTTCTGTTGCAGGAGGCCGAGCAAAGGGCACTTGATGTATTTTTGAGAGGGTTACCGGCGCATATGTCACGAAAAGTGCGTGAAGGAACTCTGAAAGATTTGTATTCGGCCATTCTGCCGGCAATTCAGTGTGAGGAAATAGACGTGGCAGCAGGAGTACACGAGAGGCAAACAGTATTTGCAGCGGGTATAAAATGTTATAAGTATGGTCGTACGGGACATGTGCAGAGGCAATGTACCCAGTCATTAAGAAATAGAGGAAGGGATGGAAATCAGCAGCGTGGAGGATGGAGAAATTGAGATAGGGGAGGTGGACAAGTGTTAAACGACAGAGGGGACCCAACCACCTAAAGGAGCTCCTGTTTAACTTCAGTGCTACTAATACGTATGCAGAGGTGGAATGTTCAGTGGTAGGAACTAAAAAGTTTAAGATTTTGTTGGACACAGGGGCGCAAGTGTCAGTGGCTACTAAGAATATAATGGGACGAAGGAAGTTAGACCCACCCAGTTATAGACTGCAGGGAGTGGGAGATAAGGAGGGCACGCCTTTGGGGTTGACTTTCACATAGAGAAAGTCCGATTTAATGCGTGCTTGGAGGAGGTACCATGGGTGAGCGAGGGCTGTGACATGATCCTAGGAGTAGATTTCTTGCATCAACATCATGCCAAAATTGACCTTGGACAACGAACTGTGGAACTTGGTGGAATGTTATTTCCACAAGGGGAAACTGTTGTCAATGCAGAGCTGTCATGACGGGCGTTCAACGTAATGAACAAACCAACTGAACCGCGTACATTAGCATTAAGGCTTAATTCGCATAAATGTGTGTCTAGTGGCACCGGGAAGTCGCTTTGGGTAAGTGGAGTCGAATCTACCTGTGGGTACAGTATGTGTTATTGAACCATTGGAGTATAATGAAGATTTGGGTTCATTGAGTTGTTATGTGAAACGTAGTGTTGTACGCGTACAGGAGAGGAACAACGGGCGAGTAGATCCCGTGAACGTGGATAATTTTAGCGCTGTAGACGCGAATTTCAGGAAAGGAATTTTAGTAGCAAATTTGGATGCGCCAGATGACGAAGACTGGTGTTCGAGAGGTAGACGAAGCGATTAACCACTAACTGCCGGTAGAACTGCATTGCGTGACAAAATTAAACATTTGAAAGGAGGAGAAAGAGAGCGTATGGAAGGATTATTGTGGGAATTTAAGGATTTGTTTTTTCCGCAAGGGCCGTTACCAGAAACTCCATTAGTTCAACATAGGATACCAACAGGGAATGAATCACCTGTTTACCGTAAACCATACAGAATACCGAGGTATCTGCAGCCGATTGTGGAGGATTTCATTGATCAACAGGTTGCGGACGGTATTATAGAGCATAGTAATAGTTGCTGGGGAGCAGGCACTGTCGTTGTGCCTAAAAAATCTACGGATGGAACTAAGAAATACAGGTTCTGTTGTGACAATCGATACCTCAATAATAAGACAGTAACGGACGCATACCCCATTCCAAACATATCGGAGACTTTAGATCACTCAGGACAGTGCCAGTACTTTTCTACGATGGATTTGACAAGTGGTTATCATCAGTTCGAGGTGGCTCCAGAGGATCGTCCAAAAACTGCTTTCTCTACACCTGGAGGCCATTACCAGTACATTAGAATGCCATTCGGTTTGAAAAACGCTCCGGCAACGCTTCAGAGGTTGCTAGACAGTGACTTGAGGGGTTTGAAACCACGGCATTGTCTTGTCTATTTGGATGACATTACAGTGTTTTCAAGAAGAATGGAGCAACATAGACAGCGGTTAAGGGAAGGCTTTATGAGGTTAAGAGCAGCTCGCTTGACGTTGAGCCTGGATAAGTGTCATTTCGCATTAGGAGAAGTAAGATATTTGGGTCATATTATCAGTAAGGATGGAGTACGAACAGATCTGAGGTTGATACAGGCTGTAAGGGATTTTCGGGAACCGAAAACAGTTAAGGAAGTGCAGTCATTCATCGGACTTTACAATTTCTATCGAAATTTCGTGAAGGTTTTTGCAGATTTAGCACAACCGTTGACGCGATTGTTACAGAATGGTGTGAAATTTGAGTGGACAGAAGAGTGTCATAAAGTGTTTGACAAACTGAAAGAAGTGTTAACATCAAGTCCGGTTCTTGCGTTTCCAGATTTTGAAAAGGAGTTTATACTAGTATGCGATGCATCGAATTAAGCATTAGAGTGTGTTCTTAGTCAGGAAATTGATGGGAAAGAACATCCTGTAGCCTATACGTCGAGGCAGCTCAATGCAGCAGAGAAGATTTATTCAACAACAGAGAGGGAGATGCTTAGCACAATCTATGGAATCACATATATTATATGTTATTTATGTGGGAGAAGACTTCGAGCAGTGATAGATCATGCTGCATTGAAGTGGTTGTTGGAGTTGAAGGATCCGTCTACTAAACTCGCTCAATGGGCTGTGAGGCTTAGTGAATTCGACTACGAGGTGGTGCACAAGCCTGGGAAGACGCACGGCAATGCGGATGCACTAAGAAGGAAGGTGACATCTACATCTACATCTACATTGATACTCCGCAAGCCACCCAACGGTGTGTGGCGGAGGGGACTTTACGTGCCACTGTCATTACCTCCCTTTCCTGTTCCAGTCGCGTATGGTTCGCGGGAAGAACGACTGTCTGAAAGCCTCCGTGCGCGCTCTAATCTCTCTAATTTTACATTCGTGATCTCCTCGGGAGGTATAAGTAGGGGGAAGCAATATATTCGATACCTCATCCAGAAACGCACCCTCTCGAAACCTGGCGAGCAAGCTACACCGCGATGCAGAGCGCCTCTCTTGCAGAGTCTGCCACTTGAGTTTATTAAACATCTCCGTAACGCTATCACGGTTACCAAATAACCCTGTGACGAAACGCGCCGCTCTTCTTTGGATCTTCTCTATCTCCTCCGTCAGACCGATCTGGTACAGATCCCACACTGATGAGCAATACTCAAGTATAGGTCGAACGAGTGTTTTGTAAGCCACCTCCTTTGTTGATGGACTACATTTTCTAAGCACTCTCCCAATGAATCTCAACCTGGTACCAACAATTAATTTTATATGATCATTCCACTTCAAATCGTTCCGCACGCATACTCCCAGATATTTTACAGAAGTAACTGCTACCAGTGTTTGTTCCGCTATCATATAATCATACAATAAAGGATCCTTCTTTCTATGTATTCGCAATACATTACATTTGTCTATGTTAAGGGTCAGTTGCCACTCCCTGCACCAAGTGCCTATCCGCTGCAAATCTTCCTGCATTTCGCTACAATTTTCTAATGCTGCAACTTCTCTGTATACTACAGCATCATCCGCGAAAAGCCGCATGGAACTTCCGACACTATCTACTAAGTCATTTATATATATTGTGAAAAGCAATGGTCCCATAACACTCCCCCGTGGCACGCCAGAGGTTACTTTAACGTCTGTAGACGTCTCTCCATTGATAACAACATGCTGTGTTCTGCTTGCTAAAAACTCTTCAATCCAGCCACACAGCTGGTCTGATATTCCGTAGGCTCTTACTTTGTTTATCAGGCGACAGTGCGGAACTGTATCGAACGCCTTCCGGAAGTCAAGAAAAATAGCATCTACCTGGGAGCCTGTATCTAATATTTTCTGGGTCTCATGAACAAATAAGGCGAGTTGGGTCTCACACGATCGCTGTTTCCGGAATCCATGTTGATTCCTACATAGTAGATTCTGGGTTTCCAGAAATGACATGATATGCGAGCAAAAAACATGTTCTAAAATTCTACAAGAGATCGACGCAAGAGATATAGGTCTATAGTTTTACGCATCTGCTCGACGACCCTTCTTGAAGACTGGGACTATGTGTGCTCTTTTCCAATCATTTGGAACCCTCCGTTCCTCTAGAGACTTGCGGTACATGGCTGTTAGAAGGGGGGCAAGTTCTTTCGCGTACTCTGTGTAGAATCGAATTGGTATCCCGTCAGGTCCAGTGGACTTTCCTCTATTGAGTGATTCCAGTTGCTTTTCTATTCCTTGGACACTTATTTCGATGTCAGCCATTTTTTCGTTTGTGCGAGGATTTAGAGAAGGAAGTGCAGTGCGGTCTTCCTCTGTGAAACAGCTTTGGAAAAAGGTGTTTAGTATTTCAGCTTTACGCGTGTCATCCTCTGTTTCAATGCCATCATCATCCCGTAGTGTCTGGATATGCTGTTTCGAGCCACTTACTGATTTAACGTAAGAACAGAACTTCCTAGGATTTTCTGTCAAGTCGGTACATAGAATTTCACTTTCGAATTCAATGAACGCTTCACGCATAGCCCTCCTTACGCTAACTTTGACATCGTTTAGCTTCTGTTTGTCTGAGAGGTTTTGGCTGCGTTTAAACTTGGAGTGGAGCTCTCTTTGCTTTCGCAGTAGTTTCCTAACTTTGTTGTTGTACCACGGTGGGTTTTTCCCGTCCCTCACAGTTTTACTCGGCACGTACCTGTCTAAAACGCATTTTACGATTGCCTTGAACTTTTGCCATAAACACTCAACATTGTCAGTGTCGGAACAGAAATTTTCGTTTTGATCTGTTAGGTAGTCTGATATCTGCCTTCTATTACTCTTGCTAAACAGATAAACCTTCCTCCCTTTTTTTATATTCCTATTAACTTCCATATCCAGGGATGCTGCAACGGCCTTATGATCACTGATTCCCTGTTCTGTACATACAGAGTCGAAAAGTTCGGGTCTGTTTGTTATCAGTAGGTCCAAGATGTTATCTCCACGAGTCGGTTCTCTGTTTAATTGCTCGAGGTAATTTTCGGATAGTGCACTCAGTATAATGTCACTCGATGCTCTGTCCCTACCACCCGTCCTAAACATCTGAGTGTCCCAGTCTATATCTGGTAAATTGAAATCTCCACCTAAGACTATAACATGCTGAGAAAATTTATGTGAAATGTATTCCAAATTTTCTCTCAGTTGTTCTGCCACTAATGCTGCTGAGTCGGGAGGTCGGTAAAAGGAGCCAATTATTAACCTAGTTCGGTTGTTTAGTGTAACCTCCACCCATAATAATTCACAGGAACTATCCACTTCTACTTCACTACAGGATAAACTACTACTAACAGCGACGAACACTCCACCACCGGTTGCATGCAATCCATCCTTTCTAAACACCGTCTGTACCTTTGTAAAAATTTCGGCAGAATTTATCTCTGGCTTAAGCCAGCTTTCTGTACCTATAACGATTTCAGCTTCGGTGCTTTCTATCAGCGCTTGAAGTTCCGGTACTTTACCAACGCAGCTTCGACAGTTGACAATTACAATACCGATTGCTGCTTGGTCCCCGCATGTCCTGACTTTGCCCTGCACCCGTTGAGGCTGTTGCCCTTTCTGTACTTGCCCAAGGCCATCTAACCTAAAAAACCGCCCAGCCCACGCCACACAACCCCTGCTACCCGTGTAGTCGCTTGTTGCGTGTAGTGGACTCCTGACCTATCCAAAAGTAGAAGTCATAGGTTATGACCTAGCAGTATGGCCAAAAATTACAGGACGCGGACAACGATTGTAAACTGTATCGGACACAGCCACAGTTAAATGCTGAGTTTTTATGTGGATTCTCATCACCATCAGTGGGACGAGTATTTGAAGCATATTGTATGCGCGTACAATGCAAAAGTCCATACAAATACCGGTTTGTCTCCGTATGAGGTAGTTTACGTGCGAAAATGTCGTCACTGTTTGATTTAGTGAAGCTGCAGAAAGGAAGGACTGGTGAACCCGTACGTCAACTCCCAAGGACAATTCGGGATGTTTGGAAATGAGTACAAAAGGTGAATACAAAGGCTGTGGCAAGGCAGGAAGACGCAGTAAAGCGGAAAGGAAGTTTACCGCAGTATTAAGTGGGGCAATGGGTAATGCTGTCCAACCCTATACGCAAAAAGGGAAAACGAAGAAGTTCCTCATGATGTATCGAGGGTCACCCAAGTTATTGAAACTACATCTCCCTTTAATGTTAAGCTTCAGCTGCCAACTAGAACGACGATAGTACACGTTGGGCGATTAGGCCATTAAAGAGTTGCCCGGATGTGATTCCAGGCGTGTCTCAGGAAGGAAAGAGGAAGAAAGAGAGAGTGAAGAGATGTGCTAAGCGCAGAGAAAACAGGGAACGTAGAGTACAGCATGAAGTACCGTATGCTTTGCAGTCTAGAAAGTAGTAGAGTATTTGTAGTTGTTTTTTTTTGTTTTAGTGTCATGTATCAATGGGTTTGTGTAGATTAATTAGGTATTGTATTTTATATGTATTTTCGAGTATTGTGAGCCTCCTAGGGGCAGCAGTCTTTTTGAAGAGGAAGGAAGGGTGATGGTGATTCCTGTCCTTAGGTCACTGAAAGGGGAAGTGTAGCATCTGACTATATGGAGTGTTGTTGGAGGAGAAATCAAACGCACTTCTGGAGAGATAAATGCGTCGGAGTAAATTTTGCGGCAAAGCCGTAATAAATATGTGTTGGACGATGTCAGAGTCGTACGATTTCCTGTTTCAATTTTTAGTTATCGATAGTGCTGAGTCAGGAAAGTCGTGTTTATTGCACCAGTTTATATAATGTAAATTTAAGGATAAAAGTAGTCACACAATCGGTGTTGAGCTTGAATAAAAAATAGTGAATGTTGGAGGAAAATCTGTGAAGTTACAAATATGGGACACGTGTACGGTGCAGTTATTTTTAGCTAGGGGGAAAGGAATAGACTGTCCAAGGGACATCATGGAGCCAAAATTGAGCTTGCAACGGGTCGTGATGCATTGAATCTTCTCCACCTACGAGAATTTTATAGTAGTAGCAAGTTGTTTTGAGCAAGGAGTGTTTACAGAAGCGAAAGGTGTAGAGCTCGAAGGACGCGGAATTTTAATTAACGAACTAAGTGTAATATAATAGGACCAACCTTTCAGGTGCCAGCGTCAATTTCAGGAGTCACACAACTAAATGTTACGCAGCCACAGCTGTACTGGCCAGAAACGACTTTAGAGTTTTGCCAAGGCAGAATCTGACCTTGTTAAATCAAACTCTGGAGCCAGGTCTGTTGAGATCCGTAAACCAGTTCATTATAGAGTAAGAGGGGCGCATATCAGCCGAACAGCTTGTTCAACAGTTCAACATGTCGAGCAGAATAGGGAAAGTCAATGGCAAATAACGATCATTTTGAGCACCTCTGTGCCAAGTGTCATCGCAGAATTAACTTTGTTATGTGTTGTTTTCTTTCGGATCAGGTGGAGAGCTAATTCCAAGAGGGAACCAAGGATAGTCCAAGTCCTAGTGGACTGGATACCAAGGGCGTGAGACGAGTAGGTAAGGGGTTGATCAAGCAGTGGTCGTCCAGTAAGGAATTTTTAAGTTTTGTTTTATGTCATGGTTTTAAGGTGGCACTAGACCACATTTAATTTTTCTAGTAGTAAGTAAGCATGTCATAAGTGCCAATCCAAACAAGTTTAAGAGTTAGTTAAAGGACGACGCGGGGACCAGGTCTTTCCGAAGAGGGGAATAATGTAGCGGAACCATAGTTCAAGATAGGGAAGTTAGATTTGGTGCAATATTTCGGAGCGCACAAGTTACACCCAGGTACGGGCCGGATTGCAGTAAGTTACAGTGGCCAGTGGTTTCGAAGTGGAATGGAGGCCACAAGGGCCATCGAACCACTGAAAAGCGTAAACGCAGCGGTTTGCATGTCGCAAGTTACAGGAAGAAGGGGCCCACTGGCGCAACTGGGGTTTGGGGTGTATGTAACTCAGAGCGATGCGTTAATGAAACAGAGGTGTGCAGCCGAATATAAATATGTGTTGTTTTCTAACGAGATTCATTGAAGTGTGGCAGCTCTCCTACACGACAGGGCATGTCACACTACCGGCGACACACAGCAGCAGATGGGGTGCCAGTGTCCCAGTTCATGGCGGGTCACTGGTTCGACCCTCTGAGGCCAACGTGGGGATTCATGTGTGGCAGCTCTCCTGGATGGCAGGGCGAGTCACACTACTGGCGACACGTGGCAACCGATGGGGCGACAGCGTCCCAGTCCACGGCGGGTCGTTGGTTCGACCCTCTGAGGCCGATGCGGGTTCCGCAGCCAGCCAGGGTTGGCCACTCTTTGGGTCGCTACCACGGGCAGTCATCTTGGCTCCCGACACATGCTGGAGACTCATGAGAAGAGGGCTGCAAGTTCAAACGCTGGATCACAGGCGGTTGTTGCCACCGCGTTCCCAGCTATGCCAGCCGAGGAAGGAGCAGCAGCGGGGCTGGCCTACTGCTCCCGGCAGAGCAGTGCGGAGTCAATGGGGATGGTGGCCGCTGGGTTGCCTGCTGGCGCAGCCATCCTGTTGTAATCGGAACTCCACAGCTGGCGAACAAGGCCGGCACAACACAGTGTTGTGTTGCACAGGCCGCTTGGGGTACTTCATCAGCAATGTGGCGCCTGTGTCGCGGACCGAGGTGAACGAAGCTCTGTAGTGGAAATGAATAAATCATTTGGAAAGTTCTTGTCGAGTTTCAATACGGCAACTCCTGGCATCCATACACTAACATATGGACGGCACGTGCTCAATGGCTATCCGAAAAAAGTACTACCCATACCTGATAAATGTAAAATAACCATCATCTCTTTGCGGCTGTTGCCCTCTTAATGAGAAAAAAAATAATCAGGCAGTCATGACAGTGCATTCACTGCCGCTTTCATCCTGCCCAGTAAACAGCACTGAAGCCGCAATGGGCCGAATACATCTTTTTAGGAATGCACTAGCCTGGAGAACTACTGTCACACATACAGCAACAGACAGTATTCCAGTTGTGGACACTATGCACTCAATGGCTGTAAGTATTGGCCAGGCAAAGAGCAGGCAATAACTCCAAGAGGTTCCCTCCTTCTAGGCCCTGTCCCCTATCTGGGAACGTCAAATGGTTGTAGATAACAGTAACCCTCCTCTTATTAATCTTATTAATTATCACTCAGGCGGGAGGTGAGGATGTGATAAGGCAACACCAACCACAGTGTACTGCAGCAGCACTGTATTACACACAATCTAATATTCCTTATTACAATCTCCATAATTCTCAGAGAACTGCGGGAAAGAGGATGGAAACGGTTTGATGTCCATACACATTAATTCCTACATGTTTTTTATTTTTAATACTTGATGTTTTAAACTTCTCACTTATTGGTTTGTAAGAGTGCTGGCAGTGTTTTTGTGGCAGTAAAAATCTTTTGTTACGTGCGGAAATTGTAACTCACTCCTTATTAAAATTGTAGAAGTCTTTCTCTCAATCATTTAATATTATATTTTTCTCTGGTAGGTCCGATCAACATGGAGTATTACGGAGGTGCTTTGTGATCCCAGGAGAGGAGAGTTCGATCTTTTTGTGAAAATTTATAGAACTAACTATGAATATTTTGCTTACGATAAGAGAAATTAGTGTATGTACAGAGACATATAGACATCGATCTATTTTTGAGAGTGGCACAAGACCAGTGGTTGTTTAATGAGTATGTGTTTTCTAAAGATTTAGGGAGACATCATGATCATGTTACCAACTTAAAATCATACAGTGATTTAGAGTTTGGATCAGTAGTAAATAACACAAAACTCTGTAACATGTTCGTGAGCATTCATCTTGTATTAGTTCAGAAATATACATTTGTAAAAAACAGAGTGGTTTCCCCTCCCCACGACAAAATAGGCTACCATCGGAGAATGAGAAGATAGTTTTCCTGACAACTATTATCCACATGTGTTAATCCAACCTGGTATGTTTTTCAGGCTTTTGAGTAAATCCCTTTTTGTTATGTCACACACCAGTGGGCTGATGTTTGGAAAAAGTATGGTTTGTAGATACTCTGGCTAGGTTGGAACACCATTTCACAGTTGGATGGGAAAAATGGCAACCCACACCTTTTAATGTAAGCAATGAGAATATATATATGTACTTGTACATTTACATACAGAATATGGAGAAATTTGAAAAAATATGCAGAAACATGGAAAAACAGGAAAATGGTTGTTGTTGTTGTGGTCTTCAGTCCAGGGACTGGTTTGATGCAGCTCTCCATGCTACTCTATCCCGTGCAAGCTTCTTCATCTCCCAGTACCTACTGCAACCTACATCCTTCTGAATCTGCTTAGTGTATTCATGTTTTGGTCTCCCTCTACAATATTTACCCTCCACGCTGCCCTCCAGTACTAAAATGGTGATCCCTTGATACCTCAGAACATGTCTTACCAACCGATCCCTTCTCCTTGACAAGTTGTGCCACAAACTCCTCTTCTCCCCAATTCTATTCAGTACCTCCTCATTAGTTATGTGATCTACCCATCTAATCTTCAGCATTCTTCTGTAGCAATGCATTTTCAAAGCTTCTATTCTCTTCTTGTCCAAACTATTTATCGTCCATGTTTCACTTCCATACATGGCTACACTCCATACAAATACTTTCAGAAATGACTTCGTGACACTTAAATCTATACTCGATGTTAACAAATTTCTCTTCTTCAGAAACGCTTTCCTTGCCATTGCTAATCTACATTTTATATCCTCTCTACTTCGACCATCATTAGTTATTTTGATCCCCAAATAGCAAAACTCATTTACTACTTTAAGTGTCTCATTTCCTAATCTAATTCCCTCAGTATCACCTGAGTTAACTCGACTACATTCCATTATCCTCGTTTTGCTTTTTTGATGTTCATCTTATATCCTTCTTTCAAGACACTGTCCATTCCATTCAACTGCTCTTCCAGGTCCTTTGCTGTCTCTGCCAGAATTACAATACAAAATGGTTAGCACATAGAAAAATATGGAGAAATATGGAAAAGCATAGGAAAAATGGAAAATGGATTAAATGTGTTAAATACAACGAAATCCTGATACAAAATGGTCATTTTTTTCCTATATTGTATTTCAGTTCCCCCCCGGGTTGGGCTGGCAGCAGCATATGTGCTGCTCTTCAGCCAAAAAACATAGAACAAACAATAGAAGACATTTAAAAATAGCAAAGGAGAAAACATGGTGAACATAGATACAAAAAAGGGGGAACATCATGGAAGACAATAGACAAAAAACAGGCGACTGTAAAATGGAGATAAAAACCATAAAAAAGTAGCACACACAAAAAAACACACACTGGGTCAATTAAAAGAACCAAGGCGCAGTATGACCAGAGCATAAAAGTATTGATGGATGGCATAGCACATAAGAAACACTGACAGTAACACTAAGTACATGGCCAGCACACAATTAAAATCACACCTCTTGATGCACAGGAGAAACAGCAGTAAACACAACACTGACGTGGCACACTGATGATGATCAAAACGAAGGATCTGCCAGGTGTGAGGAGATGATGGAGAAGGGAAGAAGGGAGGAAGGGGAAGAGAGGGAGGAGATGGGCGGGGGGCGCGCTACAGAGGGCCAGGTAGGGAGGGACATGGGAGGGAAAGAGGTAAGGATGGCGGCAGGGGCTTGGGGGGGGGGGGGGGGGAAGGAGGAAAATCTGCTCTAGGGAGAAGGAGGAGAGAGGGAAAAAGGGGGCCCTGGGGAGGGGGGGAACAAGGCCAGGTTATAGTTGGAAGGAAAGGTATATGTCACGGCGAAGTTCATCATCCGGCAGGGGGAGGTGCTGGAAATTGCCCTTATGAAGGAGATGGAGGGTTTGGAGGTGGAGAGAGAGAGGGATACAGCGATATAGGCGCAGCAATGGGCGGGGTGTGGAGAGGAAGGAGGAAACCAGGGGGTGGGGGGGGGGGATCAAACCTGCGGACAATGTAAAGGATGCAGACATGTTGGAGGAACAGGAGGAGGTGGGGGAAGGCGTTTATACAGGAACCTTGTGGGGGAAGGAAGGCGGATACTGAAGGCCAGACGGAGCGCATGGCGTTCAAGGATTTGGAGGGCCTTGTAAAAGCGGGTGGGGCGGAGATCCAGGCAACGCTGGCATAACAGAGGATACAAAATGGTCATACAAAATATATGTATTTATCCAGAGGAACTAGTTGAAACTTGTGGCGTAAGGACGAGATCAAATTCTCTGGAGATCTCTTGGATATTGTCATACAAAGCCTCATGTTTGTATTAGCAGAATCACAGCACCTTCTGCTCCCAAAATGACTGAGATGGCTGTTCTAAAGGTTGGGATAGACAGCCGATCACGTGAAATATATATAGGGAAGGCATGATGACAAAGCAGTACATACCAGGTGTAGAAGTATGTAACCGAAATTTCCCTATAGATGGTGTTAGCCATCAGCGTAGGGCCTCTGAGACCATATCTGCAGCGCCATCTGCCTCCTGTAACAGTTGACGACGAGTGTCAACACACAGTAACCCAAGTTCCGTACATCGGTATCCGTTTCAAACCCATAAACATATCGAGTTTTGTGCCTACGAACTATGATTTGCGGACAGCACTGATTTTCTGTTATCATTTGAAGTAAACTGCTCCAGAAGCTCATCGAATGCTTGTCGAAGCTTTAGGTGAATATGCTCTTGGGGAAACACAGTGTTTCGAGTTGTTCAAAAAATTAAAAAGTAGTGATTTTGACCTGAGAAACTACGAGCGTGGGAAAAAGTTCGAAGACAATGAATTGCAGGCTTTATTGGATGAAGATGATACTCAATTCTAAGAGTCGTAAATCATGGGTAAGTCGAGGCAAACCATCAACATCCTCTGCAAGACCAAATCACTTTGGACAGAAGGCAATTGTTTGTGTTTGGTGGTATCAGAGGGATGTCGTCTATTATGAGCTGCTGAAACCTGGTGAAACCGTGAACACTGATCGCTACCAACAGCAAATGATCGATTTAAATTGAGCGTTTCGTGAAAAACGACCGGAATACGGAAAAAGGCAACACAAAGTCATATTGCTCCATGATAAAACTCCATCACACACAGTGAAACGGGTCAGGGAAACGATCGAGGCGTTCAGTTGGAAAATACTAGGGCATGCGGCTTATTCTCCAGACTTGTCTCCGTCCGATTATCATCTATTAATTGCAACACTGGGACACGCTCTCGCTGAACAACGCTTCAATTCGTATGAAAACGTAAGAAAATGGCTCTCTGACTGGTTCGCTTCAAAAGAACAACACTTTTTTTTTTTAGTGGCATTCATAGCCTGCCGGAGAGGTGGGAGAAATGTATAAATAGCAATGGAGATTATTTTGAATAAAATATTGTTTATCAGTTTCAAACAACAGACATGTAATTATTGCAACCAAATTCCAGTTTCATACTTCTACACCTCGTAGTTGCAGTAATCAGAATATGTGGTAGAGTGGGGCTGTAGGTAACAACTAGATATAACAGGGGGGATGAGAAGCCATGTGCTTTGATAGTGAAATGACTGCATTCTAATCCTCTGTGCATGAGGGAATGGTATTGTTATTTCTTGGGATTCTGAATGCTCCCAATACATGTGAGTTGCAAGTCATACATATTTGGATCGTGAAGTATTTGGATGCAATGTAAAGTGGCATGATTCTGTAAGGGGAAAGTGGCCAATGGATTACATATTGATGCTACTACCCAGTGGAAACCTCGGGCTCGGCAATGTTTCAAACATATTGCTGCTCACAATCGACACAAACAACCATCAAGAAATGGCAAGGGTGTCAATGAAATCACCCCTTCCCTTGGGGTGTTGATTCCCAAACATATCGTGGTCGAAAACGACAGTTGCAATGCGATGAGCAGCAGGACGACGTTCTTGACAAAGTTCGATGCTGTTGACACTCTTCCCCTTCCTGGTGACTCAACCCTACTCCGGTGATTTTATGCGATATTTTAGAACCTCCACAATCTTCAATGGTCCATTTCCATCAATATGTTACGTCTGTCTGGTCTTGGTTTAGCTATGGTTCTTCCTTGGCGTTTCCACTTTACTATCACGGCAACAACAGTCCACTTGGGCAGCTTCAGAAGGACTGTTCCTCAGGTGACATCCAATGACTAGGCCATGTTCGATATCACTGAGCTCTCCTGACTCATTCTAATGTTGCGCTGCTCCTTCTCTACCGAAAACGCAATATTCTCTGTCTCCTTATGTACAGGTAGGTCCGGCTTTCGTGACGTGTACTGCGTCAGTGTTACATGGGAAATTTCCGATACTTTTGACCGAGTCTCGTCACACGTTCAGTTCAATTCCCTGTTACATAGGGACGCCCAGACAGTTTTGACCTATAGCGCATACAAAACCAAAATTGTCGACTCACCTAAACTGTCAATATCATCTGAGTAAGGAAGCAGACCTGAACTATAAGGGAAAATCAAAAACTTTACATCTGAGGGTAGTTGTTGCAGCGTATATGCAACCTAACGCGAGTTCGATGCGTGTATATAAGCACCGACATGTAGGCGAGGGACTAAGGTGGTATTAGCGTTTTTCCAAAGTGTATGCCGAATATTTGGCAACGTTAATCATTGCGACGTTATTAACAAATGGGTGCAAACAGGCCCAACATGCAATCAAAATTTTCTTGGCTACTGAAGGACAAACACCAGTTGACATTAATTGGAGAATGAAGTATGTGTATGGGGCAGCATGTCTGTCTAAAACCACCATTGCTGAATTGTGTGCCAAATTCCATGTTGGTTGCAATTCGATCCGAGACACCAGTCAACCAGGAAGCCCAGGCTCATCCATTACACTCGACACTTGAGGTGGTCGAGCATCCATCGTATAGTGCTGACCCTCATACATGTAAAAAACTGGTTCGGTGTAATAAGGAAGATCTACATCTATATTATGGAAGCCGTTGATACATTATACTGCATTGTTACTCCCCCCCTCCCTGCTCCAGTCGCCATTGTCACGAGGGAAGAATGGTTATTGGTAAACCCCCGTGCGAACTCGAATGTTTCTAATCTTCCTTTCAATATCATTTCACGAAATATGCATAGGAGGAAGCAATATGAGGGCTGACTCTTTTGGGAACTTACGCTATCGGAATTTTAACAGTAAACCACATCGTTGAGCATAATACCTCCCTTGTAGCGCAACCCACTGCAGTTAGGAGCATCCCTCAGACACTTTCGCACTGACTAAACGAACCTGTGACGAAATGTGTTTCTCAACTTTCAATCTCCACTATTTCATCAATTAATCCTATCAGTTAAGAATTCTAGACTGGCGAGCAATTACCAAGTGTCGATTGAATGATGGTTTTGTAAGCTTTTTCCTTCAAGGGTAAACTTCACTTCCTGAGGATTCTACTACTGAATCTCAGTCTGGCATCTGTCTTGTCTACTATTAGTTTTATGCGGTCATTGCACTTTATCGAATTTTGAGATATATAATGGACACAATTGCTGTCACTTAATGTTTGGCAATCCTGGAAATCCACAAAAATGCCTTTTTCTATCACTTTTACAGCTAATCTAGAGCATGCTTGCGTTAGAAATTCTTCTACAATAGAAAAAATGAACAGTTGTACTGTTCCTCAGGTGTGTAAAAAAACTGGTTCAAAGTAATCGGGAACATCTGTATCTATATTACACAAGCCGATAGTACTTTGTGTACAACTGTCACTTTTCCACTTTCCTGTCACCAGCTTATACATATAACATTCGCCATTCCCTGTACTGTGTGGCTATCTTCTGTATGTCTCCCTGTATTTTGCCCCAGTTTTCTTGCACTTTGATTTCCCTGTATACAACAACAGCATCTGCTAACAAACAAATGAAGTTATTGATGTTATTCCCCAGTTAATGTACAGGGTGGCCAAAATGAAACACCGCTGGAAACTGTTTGTAAGACTGACACGGAGCTGACACTTGTATAGTAGAACTGCCCAACACAGAAAATTCTGGAAACCATGGTTCTGATGCACTGGTTGGTAGCTGTCACATGTCTGTGCATGTACATCCCCCGGATGCTCTGTACCAAGCATTGTATTGTGTCTCTGCTTTTGAGTGAATGAAAGACAGTGGTAAGGCAAGGGGCTGCAGGGAATGCGTTCCACGTCAGTTACCCGCCCAATGGGGGTAACGATACTTGCTAGGCGCCATGGCATTAGTTGTATATATATTTTTGTCGTTTCACTCCTGACATTAGCAGTGGAGCTATTGGACTGTGGCGGACCCCTTCGCTTGCACGAATTTTACCACTAAAATAGCGTGTTAACAAGACAGTGTATTTTTCACTGTCTATATATCTACATTATTGTAACTGGAGTCATTGCTGGTATTATTTTTCACAGTAATCTGTCATTATTGTGCATCTGACCACACGCAACTATTGACATTCTTCTATTATCGTGCTTGAGAGAAAACGAGTGAGTGTTTTCTTTCACAAAATACACAGTGTAACAAAAATCACAGATAAACTTTCAGAAAACATTCCTCACATATAGAAGGATAAAATATGGTACATGGACATCGGTCTGGAAACACTTCATTTCCATGTTAGAGTTTGTTTTCTACTTCTCTTCATAATCACAATAGTCATTTGAAACGCAACTGGTTTGTCATCCTTATCAAACAGAACGCAAAAAATTGTGCTGAATAATCCAGATAATGGTGGAAGGATAAAAAATTTTAATGACAAGGGAGAAATCACGAAATAAGTCCCACAAGGTTCTGATTGTGGTCTGTCGAGGGTCCTCGCGAATTTGTGCAGTTACGCCAACAACAAAGATTTTCTGTGAACATTTAGCCCAGCATCGTTGGTGACTGTTTATTGGGGCCTCATGTTCCTCCAACCCAGCTCAACAAGGAAACTTACCATGCTTCATGCATGTTGTAGCTCCTTCTCGTATCAGGGTTGATGTTCGTAGGCTTCTAAATAACAGATGTCCATGAGAAATGGATAGGCAGAAGTGGACCAGTTCCTTGGCCTCTACGTTCTCTGGACGTAAACCAGTAGACTTTTGTTTGTGGAGTCATTTGAGAGTTCTCCATGCATGTATTACAGAAGACTGTGAAACAATTGTAGGACACAGTTCTCCAGGGGTACATGGTCCTTTAGTACTATGGTGGGTCAACAAACTTCAGACCATCTCATGCTGGTCTTAACTTGGATCATGTAAAAATTTAAAAGCCCATCATAACTAACTCCTGGGCTCCTGCACCAATCAGCACATCAGGGTTTGGATGGGATGACAGGTTGGTGCACGTATCTTTGCTATCATATTGCAATTTGAACATTTCATTTACGAAAGTATTTCATACTTTGCTGATACATTCTTTTACTGTGCGTTCCCCACGATTATTGTGTTGAAGAGTTGTATAAATTGAGCTCTAATATGGAAATAAAGCGTTTTCGGACCCATGTCCATATAAAATATGCCCTACTTATATGTATGAGAAATGTTTCCTGAAGGTTTGGCCACACGTTTTGTTACACCTTCTATAAATTACAAAAGATAGAATAAAATATTTATTCAACTGTGTAAAAGTGAATGGAATCATTTATGGACATTTTTTTGTATGTCAATTTTTTCCTTCTCTCAGGAAGGTGAGAAGGAGTGAGAGGAGTTTTTCAAATTTCGGACTAATTAAAAGTTATATTAGGTCCACCATGAGTCAAGCAAGACTCTCTGATTTGGCCATTTTGTCGATCAAAAATATGATAGTTGAAGGTGTTGAGTATGATAACACAATTCCAAAATTTGCAGCAGAAAAAGTAAGAAGGAAGAGATTCTAGGCTTCAAGTTAACGTCATGTCACAAAGAATATCTTTGGTTATGTGTTCTTAAAAATTAATTAAAGTATGTTATTTATAAAAATGAGATTACTTATTTCTTTCCATTCATAAAATCGTTTACAAAATAGTTAACATTACATTTTGCTTATTTCAATATTCTTCCCCAGAAGTGGCCGGAAGGGGAGGATGTGACAAGTTAAAACACCAGCCATGGTGCCAAACTACCCAGCTACGCAACTGCTGAGAAGTGTAGAAGAGTTTAGTGACCATCTGAATGCAATACAAAACGGTGCTCATGATAAAACAGCACATGTTCATTGTCAATTGTTACACAAAGCACTATTCGTGGACAACGAGTGCAGAACTGTTTGCTCAAGTGTTTCAGACTGGAAGCATTTTGTCAAAACCTCCAGCAAAGTATACGGTGCAAAACTAAGTGACGAAATAGCATGAAAAGGGATCTGTAGCGAATAAAAACCGTAACTATCAGAAGATAGGTTGAACAAAAGAAAGTATTGTTAGAGTGAAGGAAAACCTGGAAAAAGCTCGACGAAATATCAATACCGTCCCCTGTGGAAGTGGGAATGAAGAGACTGTAGTGTCGAAAGATTATCGAAAAGAGCCTGCAACTGTATCCTTACAAAAAGATTGTTGTGCATGAGTTAAGGCGCCCAAACTAACTTCTACGTTTCGAGTTCTGCTGGTGATTTCTGAGTGAAGTGGTATCAGGACTTTTTGATCAGCTTGTCAGGGCAGGTGCACTCACAGATAATCCAACTTTCGTATCACAAAATCCTCATCAGTTTTTTGAAGAGCCAGTTGCATAGTCTCAAGATCTGTTTTTGGTATATGTCTCTACATCCTTACATTTGCCCTCTAGCCATCCCTGCTTAGCCATTTTGCACTTCCTGTGGATATCATTTTTGAGACGTTTGTATTCCTTTTTGCCTGCTTCATTTACAACATTTTTGCATTTTCTCCTTTCATCAATTAAATTCAATATCTCTTCTGTTACCCAAGGATTTCTATTAGCCCTCCTCTTTTTACCTACTTGATCCTCTGCTGCCTTCACTATTTCATCTCTCAAAGCTACACATTCTTCTTCTACTGTATTTCTTTCCCCCATTCTTGTCAATCGTTCCCTAATGCTCTCCCTGAAACTCTCCACGACCTCTGGTTCAGTCAGTTTATCCACGTCCTATCTCTCTAATTCCCACATTTTGCAGTTTCTTCAGTTTTAATGTACAGTTCATAACCAATAGATTGTGGTCAGAGTCCACATCTGCCCCTGGAAATGTCTTACAATTTAAAACCTGGTTCCTAATCTCTGTCTTACCATTATATGATCCATCTGATACCTTCCAGTATCTCCAGGCTTCTTCCATGTATGCAATTACTTTCATGATTCTTGAATCAAGTGTTAGCTATGATTAAGTTATGCTCTGTGCAAAATTCTACCAGGCGGCTTCCTCTTTCATTCCTTACCCCTGTTCCATACTCACCTACTACGTTTACTTCTCTTCCTTTTCCTACCACCGAATTCCAGTCACCCACGACTATTAAATATTCGTCTCCCATCACTATCCAAATAATTTCTTTTATCTCATCATACATTTCATCAATCTCATCATCATCTGCAGAGCCAGTTGGCATATAAACTTGTACTGCTGTGGTAGGCGTAGGCTTCATATCTATCTTGGCCACAATAATGTGTTCACTATGCTGTTTGTAGTAGCTTACCCGCATTCCTATTTTTTTTATTCATTATTAAACCTACTCCTGCATTACCCCTATTTGATTCTGTATTTATATCCCTGTATTCACCTGACCAGAAGTCTTGTTCCTCCTGCCTCCAAACTTCACTAGTTCCCACTATATCTAACTTTAACCTATACATTTCCCTTTTTAAATTTTCTAAACTACCTGCCCGATTAAGGGATCTGACATTCCACTCTCCGATCCATAGACGCCAGTTTTCTTTCTCCTGATAATGATGTCCTCCTGAGTAGTCCACACCCGGAGATCCGAATGGAGGATTATTTCAATTCTGGAATATATTACCCAAGAGGACGCCATCATCATTTAGCCATACAGTAAAGCTGCATGCCCTCAGGAAAAATTACAGCCGTAGTTTCCCCTTGCTTTGCGCCGTTCGCAGTACCAGCACAGCAAGGCCGTTTAGGTTAGTGTTACAAGGTCAGATCAGTCAATCATCCAGACTGTTGCCCCTGCAACTACTGAAATGGCTGCTGCCCCTCTTCAGGAAACACGTTTGCCTAGCCTCTCAACAGATACCCCCTCCATTGTGGTTGCACCTACGGTACTGCTATTTGTAACGTTGAGGCACGCAAGCCTCCCCACCAATGGCAAGGTCCATGGTTCATGGTAGGGGGGGGGGGGGGATGCATTTCTCACAGTTTGATAAACCGATCGCAGCACTGTACCGACATCGACAGTGGCCATTTCCAGCCTGTTCTATGATGTTCATGAACAGGGATCCATCCTGTGTAAACCTCATTGTTAATGTTTTCTGAAGCAATACAAAGTTATTATAAATGATAGTAGCGATTTCACAAATTCACTGTAGCTTAATTAATCGACATATTGCCACAAAGCTCAACACCCATAGAAAAACTGAAAAAGTTTTGTATAGTAACAGCCACACTTCAGATTTGTGGCATGAGAGCGCAGCAGTGGGCAGTTAGGCACGATGCAGTATATCTTGATTTCCAAAAAGCATTTGACTCAGTACTGCACCTACACTTACTGTTAAAAGTACGCTCATATGGGGTAACAAGTGAAATTTGTGACTGGATTGAGGACTTTTTGGTAGGGATGACACAGCATGTTATCTTGGATGGAGATTCATCATCAGATGTAGAAGTACTTTGGGTGTGCCACAGGACAGTGTGTTGGGACCCTTGCTGTTCATATTGTATCTTAATGACCTTGTAGACAATATAAATGGTGAAATCAGGCGTTTTGCAGGTGATGCAGTTATCTACAGTGAAGCACTGTCTGAAAGATGCTGCATATGTTATTGATAAGATTACAGCTTGGTGCAGAGACTGGCACCCTACTCTAAATATTCAGAAATGTAAAATTTTACACTTCCCAAAACGAAAAAACGTAGCATCCTATGACTATGATATCAGTGAGTTACTGTTGGAATCGACCAAGTCATTCAAATGCCTGGGTGTAGCTCTTTGTAGGGATATGAAATGGAATGATTACATAGGTTCAGTCGTGGGACTTTGGTCTATTGGTAGAATACTGGGGAAGTGCAATCAGTCTACAAAGGAGATTGCTTACAAATCACTGGTGTGACCGGTTCTTGAATATTGCTCAAGTGTGTGACACCTGTACCAGATATATCTACAGGAAATATTGAATTTATACAGAGAAGGACAGCACAAATGGTCATAGGTTTGTTCAATCAATGGGAGAGTGTCACAGAGATGCTGAAAGGACTGAACTGGGAGTCTGTTGAAAATAGATGTACACTTTCCTGAGAAAGCCTGTTAACAAAGTTTCAACAGCTGGTTTTAAATGATGACCCTAGGAATATACTACGACCCCCAATGTATCGTTCACATGGCGATCTTAAGGATAAGAGTAGAATAATTACTACACACACAGAGGCATTCAAACAACCATTCTTCCTGTGCTCCATAAATGAATGGAAGAGGAAGAAACCCTAATATGGTCGTTCCAGAGTACAGATGTAGGTATAGATTACTACATTAACAGTTCCACGACACTTCAGGACGAAGTTCAACAGAAACCCACCAACTGCCAACTCCATACATGATGGTACTCACAGTTTAAAGCTTCAGGAGGCCTCTGCACGGCGAATCAATGGGTCAGCCTGCAGTGAGTGAAGAAACGTCTGATAGTGTGCGGGCGAGTTTCACACATAGCCCACAGAATGAACAGAGCAAGCAGAGAGCTGAACAGACTACAACCGACTGTTTGAAAGCTCTTAGCGAAACGACTGAAACTGAATCCTTCCCGTTTGCAATTGCTACAAGCCCCGACTCTCGATAACGGATTTAGACACTTCGAATTTTCGGCACACTTGCAACAGCTTATGGAAGAGGACGGGTTTTGTGAGAAACTGATCTTCATTGATGAAGCAACATTTTTTCTAAATAGCAACAGTGAACAAGAACAATGTGTGAATGTGAGGGACCGAGAATCCCCACGCTATCGTTCAGCACATTCGGGATTCACCAAACGTTAATGTGTTCTGTGTGGTCTGACAGCTTAAAATTTAGAGTCCCTTTTTGTTCCACGAAAAGACAAGTTCTGGGAGCTTTCTATGGACGCTCCTACAGTTAGATAATACAATAATTAACATTTCCCTTCTCTGATCTGCACTGACAAATGTCAGTTTTCGTTTGTTATCATTAAAATTTAATTTTAGAGTTTAGTTTTCCTTTTTCAGACAGAAATCCAGGGGTTTGTTTTCTTCATGTTCAATGTAACATCATTCCATTTTAAAACTGGTAATATGATAACTGAAAAGAACTTCACAAGCCAAGAGCGCTAAAGAATCACGTTATCCAATAAAATGATTCTTTAGCAATCTTAGCTCGTGAAGTTTTCTTCAGTAATCATAGATTGCATATCGCCGGCAGACTGACCGTGTCGGATATCGATATATGTGAAGGGCTTATTTCAGTAGTGGTACAAGTCCGATTTTGTTCATTCTGAGATACAGAGTCCTAAAGTTAAATGAGCGCTGAAAAATCTGCAGTTGACACACCAGAAATATTCAAGCATATGGCTTCTTGCTAGAGATGAACCTTTCTTTCTTTTTGTTTGGACCATTAATGTCAAAAGCATTATAGACAGAAAAGTGGAGATAATGGGCTTGTACCACTATTGAAATAAGCCCTTCATATAAAAATGGGAAATTCCACTGAGTGCTTCTGTATGATCTGCAAGAAGTTCTCTTGTTTTCACAGTGACTGTAATATTGCTGTCATCAGCAAAAATAAATGTTTCTACTACCTTAGTACCCGTTTCGTGCATATCTTGTACGCCTGATCCCTTATGTGAGTTCGAAGATTCTCCATTCGATAGCACAGGTACAGATACCCGCATCCAAGATCTTCGCTGAATCGCCTCAGTCATTGGTTTAAGCCTTCCAATCTGCTCCAAACCAAAGAATCACTGTCGGTTTTGGGAATGATACTGCAAAACAATACCTCTACTTTCACCCCACATGTGTAACTAGCTGCCTTCTTCAATTTGTCAAGCAGCAACTATGAACTGAGGAAGGGCTCTGAAGTCAGGCTTTAGGTGTCATTCACGGCAATGTCGCCATGGCCGGCTGCACCCAGTATCTTAAGAGCTTCATTTATATCTCAGTCATTTTCAAGCATGATTGTTGAATGGACAATAGCATTCATTTCCAACCTACCTAGTAGTCTCCTGAGAGGCTCCCACACACTTGTAACATTGAAACTTCCAATGACCACCAAACCCACTTGTAGTCTGGACGTTTCAGGAGATGAGTTAACGAGCATTTCACTCTCATTTAAGTATATGGCCGAAAGAGTCAGCCTTCAGGAATTGTGAAACGAACTCTCTCGTCCAGGACCAGATGCCAAAAGGGTGCAGATTCACCACGAGATGGGGAAACTCACAGGCGGCTGTTGTTTATTGAGGCCTAAGCGCTGTAGCATGCGAGTGAGACAGACATGAACCTACATCACAGGGAAATCCAGTAGAATGTTTTTGTGGCCAAGGAGACGTAGCAGTGTTAAATATGACGGACCTAAGTCTGCCATAAAGGGAAACATTTATGAAAATTATTTAATTCTGCAGTAGTGCAGGGAATGAGGCCTCAATAATTTTAATCTGCCATCCTCCACAAACCTTCATGGTGATTCCAATAAAACTTGAATATTGATCATATCTATAATAGTTTAGGATTTACTGTTAAAGTGAAATTAACAAGTTTTGTAACAAAGACCTGAATGCTAAAATCTGAACGCTTTGGTCGATCTTAAGGATCGACATTTGATACAGAAGCGCATCATTAAAATGACAAACATTGTAAGTATGAACTCTGTAACTTTATTTGTTTAAAAGAAATAGTAAATTTAAATGATCATTATTTTCAGTTAAGCATTAGATCATCATTTTCTCGACACAAGACACATTGAACGACGACAGCATGACTCCTTATTGAATCATTAGGTAATAGAATATTTGTTGCGAAGTTTAGTGCATAATAGTTACTTTTGTTCTTTATTTATTTATCAGAAATCACATTGGTGCAAGGCTACTGGCCATGACATTCAAAGTTAAGAAGGAAATTGTATGGGTTTTACGTAAAAGAATTTAATGTTTATTATGTAATGGATATTATTGTTACTTTGCATAGTGAATGCATTGTTGTGGCCAAGATACACACGAAACCCATGCCTACTGCGGTAGTTCAAGTTTATATGCCAACTGGCTCTGCAGATGATGAAGAAATTGATGAAATGTATGATGAGATAAAAGAAATTAAGCAGGTAGTGAAGAGAGACGAAAATTTATTAGTCATGGGTGACTGGAATTTGAGAGTAGAAAAAGGGAGAGAAGGAAACATAGTGGGTGAACATGGATTGGGGGAGAGAAATGAAAGAGGAAACCGTCTGGTAGAACTTTGTACAGAGCATAACTTAATCATAGCTAACACTTGGTTCAAGAATCATAAAAGAAGGTTGTATACATAGAAGAATCCTGGAGATACTAGAAGGTATCAGATAGATTATATAATGGTAAGACAGAGATTCAGGAACCAGGTTTTAAATTGTAAGACATTTCCAGGGGCAGATGTGGACTCTGACCACAATCTATTGGTTATGAACTGTAGATTAAAACTGAAGAAACTGCAAAAAGGTGGGAATCTAAGGAGATGGGACCTGGATAAACTGAAGGAACCAAAGGTTGTACAGAGTTTCAGGGAGAGCATAAGGGAACAATTGACAGGAATGGGGGAAAGAAATACAGTAGAAGAGCTGCATCAAACCAGTCTCACGACTGAAGACAACAACAACATATTTAGAACATGAAAGTGGTCAGGCTTCGATCATTTAAATATGTTAAAATGTAAAGTAATGTAGAATAAGCTGTAGTCAGTCAGATGGACGGCTTAAGGAAAGGGAACTGTGCTGGTCATTTGAGCGAAGATGTTCGACGCGCGGGAAACGCGGTCGGAGACGAGCAGAAGGCAGTTCTGGTCAAGACACTGAAGAGTAAAGTTCGGCTGGAGACACCAAAGGGTACAGTTCGGGTTGAGACACGAAAGCGGACAGTCGGTCTTTAAGCAGCTAGTAAGTGAAACGACGTAGAAAATTTCGAACTCTAACTTTTTGTGTAAATATCGAGGTGGAGTATTGTGTTTCGCGATGAAATTGCGAATGATCGAACTGTGTCAAATGGATATGCGCTCGAGTGTAACAGTAAATCTAAATACGACCACTGTCGCTATTAGTTTGCTTTCTGAATAAACATTATTCTAACCAACTCTGTGTCCTACATCATTTATTTATCGTTAATTTAGTTCCCAATATTATTATTACTGTTAATATATGTTATGTTAACTTTGTATTTCGCAAACTTGCCACCAGCCAGACAATTTAACTAAAGGTTCATAAGTGTCTAATTTAGGGCGTGTAATGTGACATGAGTGGTTCACCTCTTAGACTAGTTTGAGCCAAGACATTTCGACGAAGAGGAACCGCCTGAACCTCTTTGGGATGTTAGCTTGCAAGGGATATCCAACCGACTCAGATCAGATGGGGTGTCCTGGGTGGGCCCATACATACTCTCAGATATTAAAAAGGGTTCGAATTTGCTTTTACAGCATAACGGGAATCTCTTGCAGTCAGTACACACTTTAGCGTTCCACCCAGAGCTTCGCTATTTACCCTTTGATGAATGTCAACTGGGCAGACCAGACGATTTGGAATGCTTTGCCACATTGGGTATCCTAAGCGACGTCATAGACATCAGATTTGTTGCTTAATTTGCCACAAGTGTCTCAATACCACTATTAGCCAGGACAGCATTCCAAAGTCTGCTGACTGTAGCTGACGCAAATCACAACTGTTGTCGGAAAATGACCACTTCTACCAGCAATCGTACACAACAGACGCAGTCTCTATTCTTTTTCACCTGCACTCAACTATATAACAAGATATACGTCACTGGTCTGAGTAGGCACTTGAAATAGTCCAGGTACTGCCGATTCACTGCTCCAGACAGTCCCTCACTCTTCAGTGATTGGAAGACTGCTGACTATTTGCAACAGTCACTAATTTAAATTCCGATAGGCAATTGTGTGCGCTGACAGCGTGAAACTAAACTATAAAGGCAGCTGACGCTATACTAGAAACTTCCAAATACACATACCTATTAGAGATCTGAAAAGCACTACTCCACACAAATGTATCAACAGCTACTGCTCACTTCCAAGAAGAAACATGTAACAAAACAAGAAAATTAGGCTGTCTATATAAACTAAGAATGGATTTTGCTTTTGTTTACTGGTTTTGCTATGGACTAGAGCACTACACAGCAAGCCATTGCTTGTTGTTATTCTACTGGACTACTCCAGTATTGCCAATAACTCCAAAAGGTACTCAGCGTACTATGAGCTTCATAAATAGTATATGAACATTCTCTTCATAAAGTACTGTTTGAGAGATGTGTCAGTTCTAGTAACCAACCAAAACTTACACATACAACCCCCTCTCCCCCTCCCCCACCAACATACTGGCCAGTCAAATGGCTTGTTAGCATGTATGGCAGTCACAGCAGCTAAAATCTGTTTAACTTATCTCATGCACCTTCTCCACCATCATCCAGGAGCTTCAAGAACTATTGATGGCGGAAATTGCTCTCATTCTACATCCAACTGTTCGACAGTATAGGTCTCAAATCAAACTTCCTGGCAGGTTAAAACCGTGTGCTCGACCAAGACTCGAACTCGGGAGCTTTGCCTTTCGCAGCCAAGTGCTCTACCATCTGAGCTACCGAAGCACGACTCACGCCCAGTACTCACAGCTTTACTTCTACCAGTATCTCGTCTCCTACCTTCCAAACTTTACAGAAGCTCTCCTGCGAACCTTGCAGAACTAGCACTCCTGAAAGAAAGGATACTGCGGAGACATGGCTTAGCCACAGCCTGGGGGATGTTTCCAGAATGCAAAAGTCAAAGGTCCCGAGTTCGAGTCTCGGTCGGGCACACAGTTTTAATCTGCCAGGAAGTTTCATATCAGCGCACACTTCGCTGCAGAGTGAAAATCTCTTTCTGGAAACATCCCCCAGGCTGTGTCTAAGCCATGTCTCCGCAGTATCCTTTCTTTCAGGATAGCTAGGTCTCCAAGGTTCGCAGGAGAGCTTCTGTAAAGTTTGGAAGGTAGGAGACGAGATACTGACAGAAGTAAAGCTGTGAGTACAGGGCGTGAGTCGTGCTGCGGTGGCTCAGATGGTAGAGCACTTGCCGCGAAAGGCAAAGGTCCCGAGTTCGAGTCTCGGTCGGGCACACAGTTTTAATCTGCCAGGAAGTTTCATATCAGCACACACTCCGCTGCAGAGTGAAAATCTCATTCTGGAGGTCTCAAATCATTTGCTTGTGTACATGACTATCCAGAGTTGTGGCCCAAAAATAAGCATTGTCTTCAACAATGTAAATAATAATAGTAATAATAACAATAAAAGCGGTTAATATTCTTAAACTTTTTGACAGGAAATCTATACGAGCCTTCAAATATTGCCTTTAAGCACTGAACAGTATTAAAATAACAAAATATCATATTAATACATCTGTGTTTCTCCAAGTTCTTATGGAATGTTCCATAAATATTAACATGATACCATTTGAAATAATACAAAATATTCCAAAAACATTGTAACTTAAAGAGCATGGATTACTGAGATTCATTTTACTGAAGGAATGTATCATTTTACAGGTGTTTTAATTTTAGCATACTGACAATAAATACAAACACAATAAAGCTTTTACTGGTGCAAGCACTGAATGATCCTGGTTCTGCTCAATGGCAATAAGTTTAGTTATGAAGTTTTGTACAGTACTTTGTATTTGCTGTGCCAGTGACTTCTCAGAACCCTGACTAATTGTGAGAACTAATACAAAACAGAGCTGGTGAAACACTTCCTTACTTTCCTGTGTGCCTTCAGGATATTGTATCTAGCAGTCACCAGTTCATATAAAAACTTCAAAATTGCTCATTTAGAAATGTGCCAAGCTCATAATAGTGGTAATAAAATTGCCTCATGTTGTCAAGTATCTCAGTGTTACTTGTGACTTAATACAAACTAGCATTACTTCATGCATTCATGAAATTGACTTTTACATAGAGGAAGAAACACAGCTCAAAATAAATTCAAAATTAGTTTCATTCATTCAAAGTTGATTTTCAAATGTCACCTCATTCCCTGTCAATAACACTTTTATTAGTCTGGTTGACTTTCAAAAATGATTTCTATGAGGAATTTATTTTCATGTCTATTATGTGGGAGTAGGGCATCTGTTTTCTCTATGTTAAAATTTCTGTTATCTCTTGAGCTAAAATCTTCATTAGTATATTAACTACCCTTACTTTAGTGCAATATGCATAAAGGAAAAACAGAAAAGGAAGCATACTTAAGTGGTACATTTCTTATTTGTATAAACAAAAAATACAATTATAGTCATGCTATGAAAGTCATTTGATAATAGCAATTACAGGCCACCACATAATCGATGCAGGATATTGTATTATGAATCTTACAGTGAACTGAACAAACCAACATATATCTTCCACTTTCTTTGATCTAAGAAAGGCCCTAAACAGTTCACATAACATTCTTGTAAATAAATTAAATACTTTGAATTAACAGACAGAAAGACTGGTGCTATTAAAACCTTACTTGTTCAATGGGAAACAAAAGGGGTAATTGACCAAGCACAAATTGTGCTGTCTAAAGGCCAACTCACACTTGCCATCACATAACATCATGTTAAAACATTCCATAATGCATTTCAAATGGCGGCATTCACACAAACTGTCAATGGACCATCACATCACGTCACATCACCATCAAGGTTTCACGAGAAGAAAGTCTTGGCAGTGTCCTTATCTGCATCGATAGTTAACCTACTTTTATCACACTTAGTCTTGTTAGAGTAGGGAATTACATGCTTTTGATCCTTCTTGATTTTTATTTTCTTCTTTCACTTTGTTTCATTGAAAATTTCCAAACGTTCCCTGTCAACTTGGACATTTTCTCTGTTGAGTGTTCTTCCATAAGCGAGGTCAGACATCAGAAAGCGAAAAATGATTTTCATTTTACAATAACAGATTGGAGCTCGTACTTCCACTCTGTATAAATAAGAACTTGAAGATGCAGTTTTCAGAACATAACCATGTATTAAGTGAAAAAGTCAGTTTTATTAAAGGAGAAAAATACAGTTGTTTACGATGTCATTAGTTATGAAGCAAAAATATATAACGAACCATGTAAACAGGATGTATTTATTCCCTTGAAAAATAGTTGATGTGTTTCTATGTATATATTTTCGGTAGCCACTAAATGTCGATGATTTGAAATGTTTTTTCACTTTTCAGCGCTATCCCACGCAAATCTGACAAAAATGTACTTATGAAATATGCTTTTGTTATTAATAATCTTTATCATTCTTTGTTCTTCATTTCGATACTGTACTCTCCCTTTCTGCATCACAGATGGTATCTCATAAACTCACTTTCATCGTTGATTGTGGGCTCATGAAGTGGACTTGCACCCGGCGAAAGGTCTACCTGATGGGAGGCCATAGTCACATGACATTTACATTTATTTATTTAATGGGAGTGACATAATATCCATTATGAATGTGATGGTGATGTGATATGGCAGTCCATTCACACCTTGTATACCGACTTTACATATCAGATTAGGAATACCTCAGGGATCTGTGCTCAGATCGTTTTTGTTCGTTATAGGTGTGAATTCTCTGCCTAGCTTACTGCCTTTCAAAGCAGTACTGCATGTTGACGATAATACATTTATCACTTTCTCCAATGACACAAATATTACGCAGAAATTGTATGAACATATGATGAATAAGTCACCATTCTGGTTTCAGACAAATGAATTAACATAAAACAATAGCAGAACTCAAAGTGAAGTGAACCTCATAAAAGACAAAAATAATTAATGTCATGGTGAAGGCTGTCAAATTACTGGGAAGCCACTTTGGCACCAACACTACGCAACAAATTATCCCATGTGTTGTATCTCATCAGAAAATTAGAAACTTGCATTGGTGTACAGTAGGTTCTACTTCCATACTATCCCTTTTGCACATGCACCTAAAATGTGGCATAATGATGTCACGCAATTCTGTTGAAGCCAGAAGAGATTTTCTTTTTTAAGAAAGAAAAAATCCATTGCAATTGCCATTTGAGAGTCAACACTTATTGCGAAATGTATTTCAGTGGAAAGAAGATACTGACTATTCTGAGCCCGTATGTGTCTTACATCCTGTCCCACATTAAGATCAATTGAAATGAACATAATATAAGATCAAACATTCACTCTTGTAGGGCCTGAAATAGGAACTCTTTAATATTCCCTTGACTGCACAAACAAAAGAGTATCTTATTGTATGTAGGAAGATCTTTATTAAAAAATTAGCTAGTGGAATGAAGCAGTTAAAAATTGGGAAGTACAGAAAGTCAATAGAATCCTGACTCGAAGGAAAATCTTTCTGCATTGTCGATAAACTTTTAAATAGTAAGTGATGTAGTAATTTTATTTTAAACAAACATCTTGTCTCCCCATTATATCTAAGAATGTGTTTGAGCAATTAGAATAATATGACTAAATATAGTGCAATATAGTTTAGTTGAAAATTGATTGCTGTATATCAATACATTGCTAGAAAATTATATATTTGCCAATACAGCCTTTATTAAGAGGATATTATGTATGTAACTGTTGTCTATGTCATATGCAGCTTAAAAGCTGTCTATTGACTAATAACTAAACAAATGAAATGGATTTAAGAATGGTTTGTTAATTCTAAACACGCTATACACATAAACTGAGGATATAATTTAAGACCTTAATACTCATAAAAACAGATTTGACAGATTCAAGATGCTGTGTTATTTGTAATTAATCTTATTATGATTTTATCATTATTTATTTTACTGTAGGAATTTCTGGTAGGATTTAAGACTAAATGGCATGTCCACAATTGGAGCTACACCCTGCTGTGATGGGGAAAAGAAGGGAATCAGCGGAAAAATGCTCCCATCAGATCACAAAAAAGGCGAACATGTTCCTCTTTGAACGACTCCGACGTAAAAGTAAGGAACCAGCTGCCGCAATTCTCATTCCATCTCCCTCACGAAAAATTTTGCCATACTAACATATTCGCACTTTTTCATACTGAAGGAGAGTAACAGAGAGACACTGATGGTGGAATAGAGGAGACAGTACCAGTGGGACAAAAAGTGAGAGGAGATAGTTATGGTGGGCAAGAAAAAGTGGCAGTGAAAGAGGAAGAGAGATGAATGAAGACAGTAGCAGTGGGAATCAGAGAGAGAGGAGGTATTGATGGTCAGTGAGAGGCAGTGGCAATAGAAGAGAGAGAGTGGATGGAGATAAAAGCAAAAGAGAGAGGAGACAGTGAAAATGTAAAATACAGATTAGTGGAGGCCATATATAGGAGGGAAAACTTTAGCACATAGATATACCGAGCGAGGTGGCGCAGTGGTTAGCACACTGGACTCGCATTCGGGAGGACAATGGTTCAATCCTGCGTCCGGCCATTCTGATTTAGGTTTTCCGTGATTTCCCTGAATCGCTCCAGGCAAATGCCAGGATGGTTCCTTTAAAAAGGGCATGGCTGATTTCAAAAAAATCAAATGGCTCTGAGCACTATGGGACTTAACTTCTGAGGTCATCAGGCCCCCTAAGGACATCACACACTGTAGCGCCTAGAACCGCTTGGTCACCCCGACTGGCACAGCCGACTTGCTTCCCCATCCTTCAATGATCCGATGAGATGGAAGACCTCACTGTTTGGTCTCTTCCCCCAAACAATCCATCCATCCATCCACATAGATATAAGGGAGGGCCCAATTTGGACCAAAATTTTAAATGTCTGGATATAAGGGAAAAGTAAGTTGGATTCCCAGAATATTTAAGCTGCATATGTATGATGGAGACACTGGCACTGGGAAAGACAGAAGGAGACAGTGTAAGTGGAGAAGAGACACTGGCAGTGATACATACTCTTAATCAATGGGAGAAAAGGAGACACTGGAAGAGAGACATACATAGACAGTAGCAGTGAGGGCTGCCTGCTCGCTTTTTGTCAGAGTCTTTTAAAGAGATGTTTATTCGCCATTTTTGTGCTCTGATGGAGGCATTTTTCCACTGTTAGGTTATGAGTATATTTACATAAAGAGTAGGCATCAGCTCTTTTCGATTTCGGTAAAAACTAAATAGTGTCAAGAGGATAGGCAAGTGGTAAATGGAGGCTATGTATTTGTTTAAGTTGGTAAGAAAGTGAAATTCACTGAGACAGACACTGAAACTACTTGTGCGGTTGTCTAGGCAAGACTCACATAAATTTGTAATTACGTACTTGTACTGACCATCAGACACCCTCTACTGACCATCAGACTCACATCCAGCTGATTTTCGAGAAAATTTAAGTTCATCAGTACGTAAATTACCCAAGCATGCTTTCGTCATTGGAGAAGATTTCAGTCATCCAAACATCAATTAGGAAAGTTAGTTTTGTAGGAAGTGGGTGTCACAAAACTTTCCTACAAGTGACATTCAATAATTACAGAAACAGATTGATGTTGAAAGAAAACAGTGTATTGTTACAAAATGGGACTTTTAGTGCATATCTACATACACCCAACACTTTTCCCAATGATGACCTAATTTTTAATAACTGACTCGAAGTAATTTTTGTCTTGTTTTTTGTACCATTTCCCAACTATTTTTTTGAACTTCTCACTGTTGCTGAACTCTGGTTCAAAATGGTGAACCCAAGTTTCATCACATGTTAAAGTTTGGTAGAGTCATCTACAGTTTCATAGCATTCATTCAACTCTGTACATATTTTATGTCTTTTTTCTACTGTTGGTGTGTTAACTCATTTGGGGCCCACCATGCACTTGATTTGATGTACTCGATCTTATTACTAATAATACTTTTAACAGTGCCAACACTTACTGCAAATGTTTTTGCTGTATGTTTAACTGAAATATGCCAGTCTTCACGAATAATGTTCTCAATGTGAGATTCAGGAGAAGGGAATTAACACTTCATCTGGCCTGCCAGGAAATTACTTGTCAGTAACTGAAGTCATACAGTTTTGGAATTGTCCTGTCTACATATGAAAATTTTTACAATTCATACAACTTTCATCATACCATAAAATCATTCAAGACGGGGAATTTAGCCTATTTGCTACCTTCAGAAAGCAAAAAGTGGATCAGTGAACAGTGTTCAAGTAATTCAAAAGCTTCAAGTGGGCACACCTTTGTTAAATGCAATATTGGGGTTGTAAAGAAAAAAATTTTATCTAGCTGCTCTTCTCAGCTCATCCTAGTGATATCAGCCTATCTGCAGATGTAGAGGTAATTTCGGGAGTACCGCAGGGAAGCGTGATAGGACCTTTATTGTTTACAATATACATAAATAACTTAGTTGACAACATCGGTAGCTCCGTGAGGCTATTTGCAGATGACACGGTTGTCTACAAGAAAGTAGCAACATCAGAAGACTCGTACGTACTCCAGGAGGACCTGCAGAGGATTAATGCATGGTGCGACAGCTGGCAGCTTTCCATAAACGTAGATAAATGTAATATAATGCGCATACATAGGGGCAGAAATCCATTCCAGTACGATTATGCCATAGGTGGTAAATCATTGGAAGCGGTAACGACCGTAAAATACTTAGGAGTTACTATCGGGAGCGATCTGAAGTGGAATGATCACATAAAGCAAATAGTGGGAAAAGCAGGCGCCAGGTTGAGATTCATAGGAAGAATTCTAAGAAAATGTGACTCATCGACGAAAGAAGTAGCTTACAAAACGCTTGTTCGTCCGATTCTTGAGTATTGCTCATCAGTATGGGACCCTTACCAGGTTGGATTAATAGAAGAGATAGACATGATCCAGCGAAAAGCAGCGCGATTCGTCATGGGGACATTTAGTCAGCGCGAGAGCGTTACGGAGATGCTGAACAAGCTCCAGTGGCGGACACTTCAAGAAAGGCGTTACGCAATACGGAGAGGTTTATTATCGAAATTACGAGAGAGCACATTCCGGGAAGAGATGGGCAACATATTACTACCGCCCACATATATCTCGCGTAATGATCACAACGAAAAGATCCGAGAAATTAGAGCAAATACGGAGACTTACAAGCAGTCGTTCTTCCCACGCACAATTCGTGAATGGAACAGGGAAGGGGGGATCAGATAGTGGTACAATAAGTACCCTCCGCCACACACCGTAAGGTGGCTCGTGGAGTATAGATGTAGATGTAGATGTTATGAAAGAAAAAAAACTCCTCCTACAACTCTTACTTTTCTATGTAAATATGTCTCTTTAATAAATGTCCCTCATAAATACATTTTTGTTCACAAGCCCACTCATGATGGAAATATGTCGGATCTACTAGCAACAAACAGACCAGATCTCTTTGAGGATGCCATGATAGAAGGTGGTACCGGTGACTGTGAGGTAGTTGTAACAAGAATGATTACCAAAATACAAAGAGCAACTAAACCAAGTAAAGATTTATATTTTCAGCGAACTAGATGAGGAGATATTAGTGGCATATTTCAATAATTAATTCTAAATGTTTAACTCTATAGATGAGTATGTAGACTGTGGATCTGGTTTAGAAGAATAGTTGATCATACAGTTGACAGCTTCGTATATAGTAGAACAATTCAAGATAAGGTATGCTGTTTAGTACACAGCCACATTAAAGAAACTTCTAAAGAAACGCACGTCTGCATGATAGGTGCAAAGCAAAGGTATTGGGCTGTAGACAGGCTGATGCTACGTGGAATGTGTTTAGCTGTCACCCAAAGAAAATTTAGTCATATTTAAAGACTGTTAGTGGTTCCAAAGTTAGAGTGCACACACTCCTGGACGAGACAGGAAGTAAATTGAGGATAGCAAAGGAAAGACAAAAATGCAGAATTCGATTTTCAAATGTTCCTTTACTAATGAAAACTCAGCTAATGATCTGCAATGTCTGAGATCTAAAAACCATTGAATCTTTCTCTAAGGAAGTAGTAGAATTTAAAACATGCACCGAAGTTGCAAATTACATTGAGCCAGACCATGAGCTAAAGACGATTCCATCCCACACACATTCGTAAATATATAATGGAAAATGTAAATGATGAGTAATCAGGGACTTTCCAATTTCAAAATTAACATCAGAAAACTTATCACACTGGACTCGCATTCGGGAGGACGATGGTTCAATCCCGCGTCCGGCCATCCTGATTTAGGTTTTCCGTGATTTTCCTAAATCGATCCAAGCAAATGCTGGGATGGTACCTTTGAAAGGGCACGGCCGACTTCCTTCCCCATCCTTCCCTCATCCGATGAGACCGATGACCTCGCTGTTTGGTCTCTTCCCTCCAAACAAACAACAAAACTTATCAATTCTCGCCAGAATGACTGTATCTATATTTTTCTAATTGTTTTTGATACAGAATAGTTACAATATATTCTTCACAAAATTGTCATCTTAGGACCTTGAAATTATACCTTCACTTGATGGAGGACAAAGAACGACAGTATGACTACATTCTTTTAACGTGAACTTAATAAAACAATATAATGACACAGTGATTATCTTGTATGCAGTGATGCATAATATCTAACAAATGCTTAACATTGTCACTGCTGTACGTTTATATATATATGGACGACAATTGCTGCATGTCAGGTGCTATGCACATTAACATAGAGATTCACTGTTCAATTTCATATACTATACTCATTTTAAATCGGTTTCTTATATAGCTGTGCCCTGATAAGATCCTTTCTGTGTTAGATCTGTCTGCATGCTGTAACCTCCCCACAGAAATGTTAAATGAAAAACAAGAAAATAGAGCCAAGTGTAACCTCTCCACACGTAAATTTAATTAAATGAAAATCTGAAATGAAAATGGAGCCAAGTGTAACTTCACAGCAAAAATATGTTAAATAAAAAATGTGAAAAGGTGTCAAGTGTAAACTCCCCACAAAATTGATAAATGAAAATTGACCAAAAACCCACACAATAACGTTAATTTAATAATGAACCATGAACGAAATGTAACCTCCTAACAGAAATAATAATATCTGGTAAATTTTATAAGGACAGCAGCGCTGACCTTCGGCCCTGTATTCTGAATAACAAAAGCAAAATTCTTACCACAATAAACTGCAATCATATCTGCCCTTATTTATCGACACAGCTTCGTGCAATGCTGGCGTATATATATATATATATATATATATATATATATATATATATATATATATATATATATATATATATATATATATTGATTCTTGGAAGGAATGCATAGGAAAAATTTTTTAAACTGAAATGAATGCTTTTTCTTCAAAAGAGTGGAAAAATTCTTTAAATTGAAATGATTACTTTTCTTTAAAAAGTTACTTTATAAAAAAATTATTATTGGGGCATTTTTTCTGAACAAATTAAATTACAATTAACATACATTATTAAATATGGGCAAGGCTGCTTTTACCTTCTACAACAATACTCATTCTCCAGAGTCCTGACTAGAGTCGCGACCACAGCACACAGCCGACGCATGGCGACTCCCTACTACTGTATCCGACTGACTACTACTGCAGACTGACTACGACTGTCGACTTGCGCAGACTCGCGACAAGCAACAACTAACAATAAACTACTCTCTGGTCAGAGATTCTGTCATGCCTCGCCCCATCGCCGGCGAAGCATACACCTTACAATGCTTAAAATTTTCATTGTTTTACTGTGCCATTCACTTTGTTCATGTATGTCAGTGTACAGAATGGCATCTTGAAACGTAACAGCCCATTAAGACCCACTTAACAAATACATTCTCCAAATTAATTCGGGATCATTCAAGTAAATAAAATAGGTTGTAATATATAATATATGCCTGAATAAATTTATACCAACAAAAATAATTACTACATTATATTTGCCTTAAAGTGTAGAAGCTCTGTAAATGAAGGGAACATTTTTCCATGAAGGATGTCTCTAGGAATTAATAAAAATATAAATGCATTATTGTAATTATGTATTCGAGAAGTTATTCTCGAATAAAATAACAGACATGTACTACCATAGTAGCATACTTACTGTTCTGGAGCAGACATACGTTTATATATGTATTTTAAGTTTTTATATGTCAATTTTAATTGTTAATCATTAAAAAATGATTCTAAACAATGCTAAGCATTGTTTGGGATTGTTTAAATTATATATATATATATATATATATATATATATATATATATATATATATATAGGGGTAGCCACATTTGCATAAGGAAATCAGTCTGGTTTTCGTTTTTGAGGAGTGATCATGTACTGCTCTTTTTGTATTGTAAGTATTGTTTGCCTTTATAATGATGCTTTGATTTTGTTTTGAAAGTATAATAAATATATTAAAACATAATACAGGACTAATTTTTAAATTAAGTTTTCCGCAGTTAAATGTTACAGTTACTGAAAACGTAGGACTTCAGCTCCGACAGATCATCAGAAAGGATGAGTGCACAAACCCCAATATAAATGTTTAACCTAAGAATAGTTACGTTTTAATCTTCATTGTACATTGGTCTTCATGAAAGAGACGTTTCAGTGTCAAACGAGTTACTTAACACCTTATGAAGTGAGGATGAAGGTAATAGTGTTAATGATGCAGACAGTGATATAAATGATAATAACGCTTGAGTACTTTTTCGTTCTGATCATGTACATTTGAGTGACAATTCCTGTGCTGGTAAAGCTGTTGCCCCCTCACCCTCACCCCTCGCTGCGCACCATCACCATCTACAGAGGCAACATATGAAATATTTCATTTCTAAACAGTGAATTTCATCCGAAAGTTCATAAGTTTGGTGAAGCAAGTTCTGGTTTGAAAGACGAATTTTTCGTTTGAACAACAGACCTGAAATATTAGATTATTTTAAATGTTCTGATACTCCAGAACTTATGAATAAAATTGCATTGTGATGAATGGATAATTTCAGTATTTGATTCTCATACAGACCCACCAGTAACATGCAGACTACGAAAATGGGAAGTCACAAATGCCAAAGAAATTTACTTCTTTTCAGCAGTAACCATTCCTAAGATAAATTTCTAGGAAAAAAACATAGTCTGAATGACTGTTGGTCACCTGATAAATTACTGCAAACTCCAGTTTTTAGTGAAACAATGCCAAGATGCTGTTATTTATTGTTACTTAGAGTGCTACATTTTTGTAATAATGTTCAGTTATACCCAAGTAATATACTATATAAGACAGACTTAGTATTGAACGACATTAGAAGAATTTGTAGTGAAAATTTTTCTCCATATGAAAATCTTTGCAAGGATGAATCTTTGGTGCTTTACAAAGGTCGTTAGTTCTTCAAGCACAATGCAAAGATAAAAAGATATAGATTTGATGTAAAGTTTTTTTGTTACTGCAGATATCGAAACTGATTATATCTTAGCTTCCAATATTTATACTAGTGTATCAACAAGGCTTTATGTATTTGATACAAAACTTGAAATTTCTGGCTCTGCTGTCTTGCAACTCACGCAGCCTTTCCTAAGTAAAGGCCATAATCTGCGTATGGTCAACTGGTATGCAAGCCCATTTCTTGCTGAGTTTTTGCACAAAAACAAGTCTAATCTGCGTGGAACAGTTAGAAATGATAGAAAAAATGCCTGGTCTTGATAAAAACCTGGAGTACGAGGAGAGTCACGAAGTAACAATTACGGAGATGTTATGATTGTGATATGACTTGATTCAAGAGTTATAAACATACTAACTACTATTCATCCTGATGTAATAGTACCAACTGCTCAAACAAACACAACGACTTGACAACCAATTATGAAATAATTGTGCATTCATTCAACACTATAATGAAAATACTGGAACCATAGACAAAATCGATATGTTTCTAAGTTCTCTTGAATGTTTACAGAAGACAGTGAAGTTGTACAGAGCAGTATATCTCCACTTCCTAGACTTTACAATTATGAATTATCATGCTGCATATAAATTAAGGGGGGTAGGACGTCAAAGGGGCCGACTTGGAGCAGGAGAGGCACCACAGGACATTTTAAATTCCACTGTCCATACTTTTACAAATAAAGACATAAAACTTTGTCAGTATGACCAGGAGGGATTCAGGATTTACATTCATAGCAGTGGAACTTCAAAAACAGAAAATAATATTTTTTAAATGTGTAAATATAAGTACACTTTTCTTAATAAGTAAGAGAGATTCTTTGATTATTTTGCGCAGCATACAAAACATACTTACAGGTGTATGAAACTCTAGAATTTATTTAATTTATGATAAAACGAATAAGCTGTTACATTTTAAACTTCATGTTTAGAAAAAACTCAAATTTTATAGTTAATTAACTAAATTTTTGCCACAGTTTTTAATGGATTTTTAAAATTCTATAGTTTCATACACCTGTTAGTATGGTTTGTATGCTCTGCAAAATTCATCGAAGAGTCTCTCTTACTTATGGAGCAACAAATGCAGCCAATAGTCAGTGCTAAAACGATGAAATTTCACATCTAAAAAAATTATTTGATTATGTTTTTTAACTTCCACTGCTATGAGTGTGAATCCTGAATCTTTCCTGGTCATGCTGACAAAGATTTATGAATTTATTTGTAAGAGTATAAACAGTGGAAAATAGAATGTTTTGTGGTGTCTCTCCTGTTCCAAGTCAGCCCGTTTGACGTCCTACCCCCTTAAAAGCAGGGTTAAAGCTACCATTAGCAAAATTTCAATTAGAGCTGATTAGAATGCGTAAAAAAGTATGCCATTGAATTGAAGACCACTGAGGTTTCTTTGTATGATTCGCCTGTGGGACTGACCACCCATTGTTTCCCACAATTTGTTCAATCCCTATCTGAAAGAGAATAAAATCCTCAAAAGTGTTGCTACATGTCTCCTAATACTCAGTTAGCTCTGGAAAGAAGAAAGGACACAATATACCAGTGTTCAGAGTGAGTTTAATGTCAGTGTCGGTATTATTAATCGTTTTCAGAACTACCATATCTTAAAGAAACACTATGTAATTGCTTTTATAAAAGTGTACAAAGAAATATGTTTGACTTTTATTTAGATGAATATGTGTTTCATTCCTTATTTCTGACTTTGAAAAGATTTGAGTGTGGGAAAGGCCATTTCTAGCAGTTATAGGCACCGCAAATTGGAACGTAAAACATGGTCTCACACATGCGAAATACGATTAATAAGTGTCACACAGCTGAGCATGAAGAATTATTGTCAAGGAATATTATATAGTCCCCAATGATTGCAATATCTTTTCTGATAAATATTGCTGGTATCATTTCCTATATATACATATGATGGGGTTTGCTTCTGGATGGTATTTCGAAACGAAAATCTTCTGATGCGATGGTTTGCTAAGCAGTTTCGGCAGCAATAGCAGGTAAAGTTTGAGGTATTGTTTGACATAATGGGAAGTCGTTTCCTCACTGTTAGAAACCAGTCATCTATTACCTTTCGAATTCTGATGGAACTGATAGCAATTTTCATAGCATACAGTTTAAAATATTTTGAAAATAAATTATAAAATGCTGCCAAATATTTAATTCATAACTGTGCCTTGAGCATGGCCCACAGACATCGGTTGTGACGAGCTCTAATGGCTTAATGGGTAAAATTGAGTGTAATTCACATTTGTAGCAACGATTTAAAGGCTTAGCCTTCTGACAAATGGCACAAGATTTTAGCAAATTCTTCTCCATACTGCATATGTTAGGAAAGTAGCAATGTTTGCACATTTCATGATTTCAGGGTGCCTCAGTGCTAGTGGGTGTACGATATTTGATTATCTTCACAATCCATCCAGGTGTAAAGACTCCCATTGTCCATTTGTGTATTGTTGCAGTAGAGCAGAACAGTTTAATAGTCAGAAAATTTGTGATTGATTCCTTGTTTTATTTGTTGTCTTATTACATTCCACCTAGGACCAGCACTCTGTAACCTGGTCGTATTACTGAGTGGGTAGAAGTAGTATTTCCTCAGGGTTTCATCTTTCACCATTAAAACTCTTGATCAGTCAGTTGATCATTTACTTTATGTGTTTGTTGCAGACCTTCAAGCAGTCTAGACAAGGTGTCTGCTACTAACTAGTCTTTCTCTTTTAAGTGGGATATCATGAAGTTGCACTCTTGAAGAGCTAAAGACCATATAGCTAATCATGCATACAAAAGTTTATACGTCTTTGAGCAACTAAGATCCTGATGATCACAATATACCCTTGTTATGAGTCCATGCCAAATAGTAATGAAACTGACAGGATGCTCATACTATGACAGCTCAGTGACTGAATGTGCTCTTTTGGACTGGAACAGGACTCTATTGGGAACGCAATGGTGCAGAATGTAGGTCTCTCATTTATTTCTCTTATTTGAAATAAGCATGAACCAAGTCCAATTCATGATACATCTGTCATCAGACAAAAACTAATCATCACAATGTGATAGTAGAGCAGTTTTAAATTTATTAATGCCTGTTTAATATAATCAAAATCCCATTGGCAGTCACTAGCTAAATGCCACTGAACATTTCTCCTTATTAGATTCAAAAGAGGGTCGCAATTAAGCAATTGATCTGCCATAAATCTTAAATAAAAGATGAGAGACCGATAAATCCCTTGAATTGTTCTTTTGTATGAGGGACATATAAATTAACCAACACAGATAACTTAGGCTTGTTAGGTAGTATTCCATGAGACATTGTGAAGTAACCAAGAAACTTGAATTGCTGATGCCAAATTTAGATTTTATGAGGTTGGCAATGATATAAGCCTGTGAAAAACTTATTTAAAACCTCATTAATTAATTGTAGATGATCAAACCATGTCTTAGTCACTCTCAACAGATCATTTTCATCGCATTGATATCCACAGACTACACCTGATTTCTGTTCGAATATTTTATTACAGTTAGTTAATAAGTATAAAATCTCAGCAAATTGTTCTTTTGTCAATCATCTTAACTCCACTACTTAGGCTTCTATGCACTCTTCACTGCACATGAACGTTTTGTATTGAGGTTGCTGTGTATAGTATTCAACTATCATCAAATTCATCCATTCTACTTTCTACTCACGTCAGATAACGCCTGTCCTCAACCGATCGACCAGAGTAATCACATCATTTAGAGAAAAGTAGCATCATCCTAAGGCAAATTCGATCTTAGCATCTGTTTCGCTTAGTGAATCTATTTCTATAATGCATCTTCATCTACAAGAAACATGTAACTATTGGTTCCATTTTTCTAATGTTATGTAAAGTCTTCTCTGAGCCTTAATACTCTTGGTGCAGGTGCTGACTGCTACGAAATTCCTACACCTACTGACTAGTTAAATTGTAACTATCATTCAGTCACACATGCTTTGAAACAGATTGAATGACACAGCATTCACAGCTAAGCCTGTGCTGATAGTAATATTCACTAGTAAATCAACTACCCATGCATCAGTTGCTGATTGCATGACAGTTGAGCCTTGATTATTATTGCTACTTCTGTGTGAATGTTACTTGTGTCTGATATCAATCGAATCATTAACCCTAAACAATGTTATGTCATTATCACAACTGCTATTCTACATCGTAACCTACAATCTGTAGTTAGATGTGGTTTCATATTCTATACTGAACTTGTGACTGAGCCCCTCTTTTAATCATTAAATATAATAGATTCTACAAGCAAGAAACAGTGCCCAATAGTTGGAAGAAAGTGCAGGTCACATCTACCTACAAGAATGGTAGCGGAAGTTATCTACAAAACCAGAATTTTTGAATATATTTTGAGCTCGACTGTAACAAGGTATCTCGAACCAAATGACCTCCTCCATGTCAACAGCATGGATTTCAGAAACATCAGCCATGTGAAACCCAACTCACAGTTTTCGTACATGACTTCCTGAAAGCCATGGACCAAGACAGATTCAGTATTCCTCAATTTCCGAATAGTATTTGACTCAGTACCACAACTTCACTTATTGTCAAAAGTGAGGGGAATATTAGATCGTGTTGTGCAACACATACTTGATAAGTGCTCAGTCACATGCTGAGAAGAAGCTTGAACAGTTTTATTAACTTGAAATAACAGAACGGAAAGAATCATTTGCTATAAGCGACTTGTCGATATCCAGCAAGCAGAGAACACAGCAATCCTAACGTCAAAGAGTTACAACTCGAAGGAGTAATTAATAAACAGTAACACAGAGCTTCAAGCTATGGTCATAAATTTGGTGGTTGACGCCATTTATTTTTCACCATACAGTGACTCAGCTCCTGCCACAACTCCATCTCTGGATGGCACGAATAGAGCTAACACGATTGACTGCAGCAGTCTACGTGTGTAGCTGTCACTACAGGAGTCCCCTTGATGAAAGTGGGGCCTGGAACGTCTTCTCTGAACCAAACAGGGAAGCGGACTTGTCGGGTGGTGCATGAAGGTAAAGGGGTTATAAGTCAGAGTGTCGCACCTGCCTGGTGTGCCTCCTTGAAAATGTAAGCGGGTTTCACTCTGCTAGTTAACATGATGGTACAATTCTGTTCACTATGATGATCATCGTGTGTGTGTCTCTGCACAGAATAAAGGGGATCCAGTACAGGGTGAGTCCAATGGTGGATTGATGCAGTCTGTATGTAATGTGAGGTGTGAACGACTGTCTTGGTCATTGTGCTTGACAGTTGTTTGACAACCATGTCTGGAGACCTTTGTAGGTTTGGGTGGTTTATATGTTCCCATAACTTGAAAAGGAACTCAGGTTGGTCGTCCACATCTGGTAGTAGGTTGGCATTAAATAAACTCCCCTAGAAGGCACAAAGTCTTGCTTTAAACTAATTCCTCTGTTGAGGATTCTACATCAAGTTTGTACATGGCTTGTAGGCACAGTAGGGCTATGACAGTGCTGATGTCAAGACGTCCCCTGGCACATTAGCGCAATCTTCAGTGTTCGATGCAAATATTCCACCATGCCTTTGCTGGCCAGATGACGACTGGTCATTTGAGATTGTACGCAGCTGCAGAACTTAGCCAGTTGCATGAACAATGCTTGCTCGAACTGTCAGCTTCTGTTGGTAGTGATATGGAGTGGAAAATGTACCTCACCAGCCATGTTGATGTTGGAGCAGTGGCCAGGGTTTCTGCAGAGATGTTGTATGTAGGTACTGTCTCTGGGTATAATGTATATTTATCAACCATTGTGAGTATACACTGAAGAGCCCCAACGAGCATGCAAAAGTGCCGCAATACGACTTGGTATGGAGTTGAGAAATGTTTGAAGTAGTGCTGGAGGGAACTGACACCATGAATCCTGCAGGGCTGTCCATAAATCCTTAAGAGTACGAGGGGGTGGAGATCTCTTCTGAACAGCATATTGCAAGGCATCCCAGATATGCTCAATAACGTTTATGTCTGGGTAGTTTGGTGGTCAGCAAAAGTGTTTAAACTCAGAAGAATATCCGTATAACCACTCTGTAGGAATTCTGAGTGTGTGGGGTGTCGCATTGTCCTCATAATGTTCATGTATGGGGTGTTTGGTGATCAGCGGAAGTGTTTAAACTCAGAAGAGTGTCCCTGGAGCCACTCTGTGGCAATTCTGGGCGTGTAGGGTATCGCATGGTTCTGCTGGAATTGCCCAAGTCCGTCGGAATGCACAATATACATGAATGGATTCAAGTGATCAGACAGGATGCGTATGTACGTGTCACTTGTCAGAGTCGTATCTAGATGTATCAGGGGTCCCATATCGCTCCAACTGGACATGTCCCACATCATTACAGAGCCTCCACCAGCTTGAGCTGTACCCTGCGGACACGCAGGATCCATGGATTTATGCGATTGTCTCCATACCTGTATATGTCCATGTACTCGATAAAATCTGAAACGAGACTCGTCCGACCAGGCAACATGTTTCCAATCATCAACAGTCCAGTGTTGGTGTTGATGGGCTGAGGCAAAGTGCAAAACTTTTTGTTGTGCAGTAATCAATGGTACATGAGTGGGCCTTCGTCTTCGAAAGCCCATATCGATGGTGTTTTGTTGAATGGTTCACACAATGACACTTGTTGATGACCCAGCATTGAAACCTGCAGCAATTTGCAAAAGGGTTGCACTTGTCACATTGAACGTTCCTTTCAGTCGTCGCTGGTTCCATTCTTGCAGGATCTCATTCTGGCTGCTTCGATGTCAGATATTTGATGTTTTACCAGATTCCTGATATTCACATTACAGTCGTGAAACGATAGTACAGGAAGACCCCACTTCATCACTACCTCGGAGATGCTGTGCACCATCGCTCGTGCGCCGACTGTAACACCATATTCAAACTCACTTAAATCTTGATACCATGCCATTACAGCAGCAGTTACTGATCTAACAACTGCGACAGACTCTTAGTGCCTTATAAAGGCGTTGCCTGCCGCAGCGCCGTACTCTGGCTGTTTACGTATCTCTGTATTTGAATATGCATGCCTTTATCAGTTTCTTTGGCGCTTTAGTGTATAACGTTGGCCAGGCACCAGAGGAACTGGTAGCTCCATATCAAGGTAAACGTGGGTGAAACATTAGGTAACCCTCCAATGGGGGGGATGAGTGTGTCGAGTGATTTTACAAAGTTGGAAATGATGGCAAATTCTCATTTTCTCGTGGCTATCTGTTCCAGTCCCTGGCCATACGAACTGCTGAGGCTCCAGGATGACAAAGATTATGTAAGGCCTCGAACACTGGCCTACAAAATGCACTGGGTATGAAAGGGCGTGATCTGCATGTGACACTTCAAAGTACAATTTCATGTTCTCATTGGACATGTCGACTAGCAGTAACTTAAGTACTGTAGTGTCACCATGCAATATGGTGTGCAGCTCGGGGTCTTCTTGCTGCGCTGGCGAGCACTATGAATGCTAGCAAAGCTTCAAGCTGTGCTGTTTGTGCCACGCACTTTTTGGTTGCTTCAAATGCCGCATTCATCTCCTGGGTTCACTGCACAGGAGAACTGCTCTTAACCTTGGTATCAGCCAGTGCTGGTTTCAATGATACCTGTTGTTCTGCAATGTGTGGTAAATGCTGGGGGTAAAAATGGAGCATTTCTAAGTATCTAGATAGCTCTACTGTAGACAGCTTGGGTAGCTGCAATATGGCTTCACCCTTCACATTGAGTGGTAATGAATTTACTGAAGATATTCGATGGCCCAGGAATTCAACTTCAGGCTTCCAAATCACACATTTCGCCATGTTTAAGACCATGCCATACTTTTTGAAGCGCTCAACAGCCTCTCTCAGGAGCTAGAGATATTGATCCTTGGATGATGAGTACATTAACATACCTCCAGCCACGCAAAACAAACGCTTAACCCACGCAAGACAGTGTCGGCGAACCACTGCCAGGTTTGTGCCGCATTACGTAGGCTGTCACAACTTTTCTCTCATACAACACAAATGGCGTAATAATCGTGGTCTTTGGAATGTGCTCTGTTGCCTTGGGAACCTGGATATACATCTTCACACTATCATAACACTCAATATAGTGGCTCTATGCAGCATGAGGTTACAATCTTTTAACAGCTGCACCGGGTAGCAATCATGCACAGTTCGCGAGTTGAGCGCTCTGTAGTCGCCACACGGACATCAGGTTCCTTCTTTTTTGGGTACTGAATGCATCGTGGACACCTAGGGGCTGCTGGAAGATTAGATGTTGTCATCTCGCAAGACCACGTCGAATTCCGCGTTAGCAATGGGATGTCGACCAGCGAGACACATCGGGTCCATCTGTGGATTTTATGTAGTGGACTGCATAATGGGAAAGTTCCTGCGGTGCGCCCAGAGATCTCGTTGAGGCTGGGAATTCACTCAACAAAGTGTGGTACTCCTCGTCCATAACCTGTATGACCATGATGTATGTTCTGGCATCACTAGGGTATGCAGTGGCTGTAAGTTGGTAATACTGACCACTAGGCGGGTACCTGCTGCATCCAGCAGGAGGTGGTAGTGACCTAGGAAATTAGAGCCTACAGTTTCTTCTTCCACATCCATTACAATAAAATCCCACATGAATTAACGACAGAGTCCTAACTTTAACTCTTCACGATATGTGCCTTATGTTGCAATTGCTAAATTATTTTTGGGGGACAAATTAAATGCAGTTGGAGGTCTGCAACAGCAGGGTGACAATCTGGGCAGCATTATTAAGGTCTGACCCTTTGTTTATTAAATACTTCCAGGCTGATAACCTGTCGGTAATGAATATGTGCCAGTATGTAGTTGAGCAATTAGTGGCACACACAACCAACTGTTGTTTGCGTTTGGATGGGCACAGGGGCTAGTGTACTTTTTAGCCTGCTCTCCGAATCTTCAGTGGTTCCAACAAGTTGATGGATTGAGTCGAGCAACAGCGTGAAGCTTATCTTATAGGGATACAAGACAGCCACTAGATTACATGTGATACATGGGCATATACCACGTAGCAAATGCCAGTGTTATTCTTCCTTCCATATTTAAAAAAACTCTCGACTCTCAACTAGGTAAAGGAAAGCTGTGTATGTTGAGAAGAGGACCATATTGAAAAAGAAAAGGATAAGTAAACTGAAACCACAGAGTTAAATAGTGTCTCCTCTTAGGCATGGAATAAGCACGAACATCAGCATCCCAGGCGCGCGAATTTCTTTGACATAACTTGGCGATCAACTGATAGCGCTGCAGAACACTCGATCTTCGTCGTCGCCGCAGGCTCCTAGACCGCTTGCGGCTACATCCTCTGTAGCGACTACTAGGACTTCCTTGCGACATCTGTGTGCCAGTCTGTGCACTCAGTGCATCAACTTTGGCAGACAGAGCATCGTAATCTGTGTTTGAGACAGGATGGGTCACAGACACACCACTTCTGCAACAGTGTCCAGGGATATTTCTATTTGTGATGCGATGATTGTTTTTACCAGTGGCGCCAGACGGTGGCTCCATAGAGCGTGCAAGTGATTGTCAGGCACTGTACTGGTGTCCATCTTGCTCCGGAGGTGATGTTGGTCCTGGGACAGTTTTCTGTCGCCTATGTCTTCCTGAGTCAGCACTTGCCTGATACGGTCTTCCTGCAACACTGCAACTATACGATTAAGCTCGGTCTTTAATCATTCATAGGCGCTCTCAGCCAATAGCATTATGATTGTATCTTGAACTTCGGAAGCATATCATTGGTCTAGCTGACTCACTATGAATGTAAATTTAATCGCATCCGTTGTAATTCCAGCACAGCAAAAACTGGCCTCGACCTGGGCAAACCAGACACTGGTCAAAGGTGGGAGCCGAATGGCCAGTCACGATATTGCAGCCGGTTCCATCCTGTAATCAACATTATTATGGATCAATCTCCTCAACTCTAATCACATCGGGGTCACCACTGATGGAAATGTTAGATCGTGTAGTGCTACCTACACTTAATACATGCTCAGTCAAACACTGAGAAAAGTTTGAACATTTTTATCAGCTCGAAATACCAGAACGGAAAGAATCAGCTGCTGCAGATGACTCGTCAATACCCAGCAGGCAGAAAACAGAATAAACATAATGCCAAAGGGTAAAAAGTCCAAGGAGTAAGTAATAAACGTTAACCCAGCATCCCAAGAGGCGGACACAAACTTGGCGGTTCACGCCACTCATCTGTCACCGCGCAGTCACTCAACTCGAACTCATGCCACAAGTGCATCTCTGGACGGCGCGAATGGACCTAATGCGCGTGACAACAGCAGTAGAGGCGTCTAGCGGTCGCTACAAACGTCTGACCATATGGGATATCAAGCGAGGTTTGGAACTACATTAAGGACTTCATGTTAGGGAGGTACCCTGCTGTTCAGGTTGTATACTAATGACCTTGCAGACAATACACATAGCAACTTAAGACTTTTTGCAGGTGATGCAGTTATCAGTGCGGAAGCACTGACTGAAGAAGCTGCAGAAATATACAGTCGCACCTTGACAAGATTTTTAAACGGTTTTTAGATTGGCAACTTGTTTTAAATGTTCAGAAACGTAAAATTGTGTACTTCACAAAATTGAAAAACATAGCACCCCATGACTACAGGATTAACAAGACGCAATTGAAGTCGGTCAAATCATACAAATATCTGTGAGTAACTATTTGTAGGGATATGAAGTGAAATGATTTCTTAGTTTCAGTTGCAGGTAGCGCAAGTGACAGACTTTGGTTCCTTGGTAGGAAACTATAGAAATACAGTCAGTCTACACACTCATCAGTGAATGGCAAAACTTACATTGTGAGTTACCGTTCGTGATACAACAAAACAGCGGAGTATACTACCGGCATTGAACAGCTAACAACGATAAAAGCAAACTTTATAACATATGTTCTTGATCAATTTTTTGGGGTAAAGTGCTGAGAAATGAAATAGCATTTCAAACCACCGATATTTATTTGGTAACAAAATATACACATAAAAACATAACAACAGTATTTATAAGGGGATAAATAAATCCTGTTTCATTGCTTTGTTATATATTTTTCCTTACATAACTAATAACATCATAAACAACTGTATTTTCCTCCTCTAATAGAGCTGACATTTTCACTCAATAGAAAGTTCATCAACTTACGTTCTTGAATTACACAAAATGTAAGTGCTAGCTCTGTTCTGTTACTGTAAAACCTAAATTATTTGTCACTTCAGATGTCCGACCTTGCTTGTGGAAGAACACTCAATCAAAAATATATCTACGTTGTGATGGAATATTTACAAAAAGCCTCAAAAGCAAAGCAAAATAAGAAAAATAAACATTAAGGAGAAATATAAATAATAAGAGGGAAGGTTAAGAAGAAACAAAAACATGAAATCACTGCTGTAACAACACAGTGCCACGGCCGCCTCTAATACACGCGGCCGGGACTGAGTGTGGCGTAAATGATTAACTTCCGATGTTATCAGAGTACGATACCTCCAAAACTGTCTTCCCGACAAATCATGACGTGACATGAAGGTCCGTTGTCTCCCTATGTGAATGCCGCCATTTGAAATTGTGGAATGCTTTGACGTAACCAGTAGTGATCGACAGTGTGAATGTCTTAATAAAAATGAAGACCAGGAAAATCTAGAAGCAAAACATCGACTACAGTAGAACGGCTGAACACGACGAAATTTTTTTTAAATTCTGGTGAAAACGGGCGACCAAACCTACCGTAAATCTTTCTTCCCAAGAAAACTTGACTTTGACCTCCCATATGTATCGTTACCTCAATTGAGAGTCGATCATAATAAACAAAACAATTAACATCTTTGGCATTGTGTGTATCTCGTCTGTGGTTCTGTTTGGCACTGTTTGAATTTGAATTGAGTGTGGCAGAATTCTTTTGTGCGGAGAAAAGCTTATTTAGCATATGTTGTGAGTCAATTTGTTTGTTTAGCGATATATATATATATATATATTCTCGTATTAAGATGATGATAAGAATTGTGTGTTGGTCTCGTATGTCACTGTCCTGCCCCGAAAGCAAACGAGCAGCCAACTTACGGCATTCTAGCGTTCAGCTGATTTGCTTTCCGCAGAATACCAAGGAAAATTTGAAGACCAGCATTGAATTTTTTTGTGTTTTTTAACCTCGACTTTTGTTGTGGAACATATTGACTTTACAATAATGTGTCTGACAGCTGAGTAACTATTTTGCCGTGTGACAGTTTCATGGCGTGAGCTGCTTCCAAATTAATTGGTCGTGTTTATTTAATTCGCCAACTATGTTATGTTTGGTATGACTGATGTGTATTATCCGTCGATCATAGTGGCAACATCATCGTGCTGTTAAGCTGTCGCGTTGCCGACCTAGAAGTCGTTTATTCGTGTATGCAGACTATTGGATTTGTGAGTTAGCCTCCTAATGAGGTTCTGATTTAGTCAAATTGCTTTCACTTACGTGTTGCTGTCTTTCAGTTCTTGCTAAGTTATAAACAACTGTTTACGGTTGTGTTTAATGAAAGAATGATGTGAAAAATTCTCATGTTTGTTGGTAAATTTGCATACGTTAAGGAATTTATAATCACACAGCCACTTTTTAAGATTTGCTTTAATCGCGTGTAGTGCTTGAGCTTCATTGAACGTATTTGTAACGCAATGTTTATGTCAGAAATTACATTTGTAGACATAAGAGCAATATACTACATAACCTCTCTCTTAAGGAGCACAATCGTATGTCAGTGGGAGGGACTTATGGTGAGAAGTTGGGGACAGCAAGTTGTGGTCAGTAAAGCCAACAATCTACTCTTGCTGTTCCCCACACCTGCAATTGGGAGCAATGTAAAGTACCTTTGCATAGTCCATTGTCCTGTGATGCATTGGTTCCTCCTTCAATGGGAAGGTCTAAATCAAACCATACAATCCAAGAAATTATCTAAAGATGCCAAATTCAGTATTGGTAACAAACATGATTCTAATAAGGAACTACACACAGTAAACAAAGACCCCCCCCCCCCCTACACACACACACACACACACACGTCACAGTTGTAGTTCAAAGAATGTACTGATATCACCATTCAGTCTACATACATATAAATATAAGTGGTCCTCCATGCACAATGGCCCCCATCTTTGCATTGTCTGAGAATTTTAAGTGTATCTCTTGAGTGTAGGTGACTAGTGTGTGTGTGTGTGTGTGTGTGTGTGAATAACTTAAAGTCCACAATGAACAGAGAGGTTGCATTCAACAATGTCACAAGCCCTCACATCTTGGGATACTGAGAAGAGGCCTAACTTAATTTAGGACATTAACACGAGGTACGATGATCAGGAACTTTATGCTTCCAGGCCCCCTCCCATTCTTGAAGGAATACTGGCAGGCTGCATTCTGCTTCCACAATCTGCCTCCATTCCTTTCTGTTTTGTTCTCATTTCCTCTGGGTTTTTCAGTTCCCAGGGCTGACAGGTCATCCATCCAGCACTGCCTTCATCTTACGGGTGTCTGCTGTTTGGTTTCCCTTTGAGTGAATTCTGCACCTGTCTTTCTTGTATACATGTTACATGGCCTACCCATTGGATTGTTCTGCTCTTTAGGATTGTTAGTTGTTGCTTCAAGAGGTAGATTTCCTTGATTTTCCTCTTCCTCCATTCTCTTTTATATAAAATCATTCCCCATCTCTTCTTTTAAATGTTAATAGTATTTTATTTTGTCGTTTAGTCATGCCTCAGGTTTCTGAACCTGGGCATATCGCTGTGTTGTATATTCTCATTTTAGTGCTCGCTCATATTGATTTTGAGCTTAGCATTATCCTGAGGCAATACCTGTATTTCATTCCCACTGCCATTCTTTTCCTGACGTCCATTGCTGTGCTATGTTGCTGGTAAACCAGGGTCCCAACTATTTGAAGTGGTGAACTCTCTTGAACCTCATGCCATATGTCTCAAGAAAGCCTTGCTACTCTTGTCTTCTTCCTAATTGTGTGAACTCTGTTGGGTCATTCCATGCCAAGTGGTCTAGAGGCTCCCACATGACCCTTATGGATTTTGATGAAATTATGTAGGCCTATGAACATTCACACATGTTCTCAATGAACACTGCTAAAGTTTCAGTTTCACAAATTCAATACTTTCGGAGATACAGTCACTTGTTTAAGACCATAGCACAGCTTTCTATAGTGCGTCCTTGAATTTTCAGCAACTTTGAGATGAGATATCTTGCGTGAAAGAAACAAAACTTGGCCATCTTATACAACTTTTAGAGCTCTTTAAAGAAAATATTAAGAAAAGGATTTCTGAGCAATTATCATATAGATAATTTGAAGCAAAGTTGGGCGAAAAAATAGCTGTTTTAAAAAAAAGCGAACTTTAGTTTTTTATATCTCTAAAAGTAATTGTGGGATGTACATGAAACTTTGCACACCATAACTCACAAACACAAGGTCTTAGAATATAAAATTTCATTCTCCTATTGCTTTCCATTATTTCACAAATCTAGGGTGAAGTTGACGATTTTTCAAAAAGTGCTAAAAATGGGTATTTATAGTTAAATTTTTCGAAAAAGTGTTTTCTCCAAACTCTTCTAAACTATGGTAATTAGAAAGAGCATATTCTAAACTATCTAGAAAAGTGGATTTCGTTTTGCAATGCAAGCATATAAGGCCCTAAAAAGTAGCATCATCAAAGAGGCGCACTGGAAGTTTGAACCCTTTTTCTGGCACTGAAATTATACCTGAAATCTTTTATTTTGCCTTATACATCTTTATTAATGTCTGGGGTAAGTGAAATAAGAAGTCCTGATGTATAGGACCTAGCTTAAGTCCAGTAACTAAAGAATAAAAATAGAAACAATGTTATTTCTTAATCCCCCCCCCCTCCCCCCCCCCCCCCCCCCGCTCTCTCTCTCTCTCTCTCTCTCTCTCTCTCTCTCTCTCTCTCTCTCTCTCACACACACACACACACACACACACACACACACACACACACACACACACACACAATTATTATTAAGAATGAATGTAAATCGTAAAATTTATTTGCATAATCATTTAATTATTAGTTGCCTGTTTAATGAACAACAACAGCTTACTGATGGAAAAGAAGTGTATAAATGAGTTGCTATGGTCCATGGTGCCTTAACCACTGCTAGTTTCATTTCACCTGAGAAAAGCAGCATTCCCATTGCCATAGGGGCCGCGCCTGATAGCTTAGCAACAACAGCCACGGGTGGGTTTCTTTACCACAGGATCCCAAGCGTGATAAGGGTTTCTTTACACAGGTTCCCAAGCCTGATAGTAAAATTATTTGTGTGTCCTGTGTAAAATTAGAAGGCACTCTTGGGTTCCTTAGATTGTTTCCTCTAACCTATTTCAATTTTTGATATGCTACATTAAGTTTCTGATGAATATCAAGAGGAATGGTGTATTGACGGCCAGACGAATTTACTGATGGAGCTGGAATAACTGCAATAATGTGGTGTTCCAGAACCCAGCACTTGTCACTGCTTGGTGGCCAATAAAATGAATTTGCTGGACCATGTGGGTGCATAAAGTTTATTAATGCATCCCTTTGCACTGTGGAGGTCTCACAGATATTCCCAATCCACCACACGTTTTCATAGATGCATGCAACATATTGGCCTGGTTGGAGAGCAGACATTAATATGCCTCCTTCGTTACTGTGACCCATTTTAGCTAGAAAAGATGAACAATCATTTGAAACTCTGCTGACCTGAATTGTTGTTTCATCAATAGGTAAAAAGTGATGATTTTCTCTAGTGCCTGCTACAAAACAAATTTAATTCCATTATTGTTTTCAGAGCAGAAGTGAAACAGATCTAGGAGAGTAAGAATTTGTCCATTAAGTGGCTGTTGCAAGCTTTCTCTTGCTGCTAACTGCTTTGTTGTACCTCCAATCCCATCACAAGGTGATTTCCCATGACTAGTAGCAAAAAAAAATTCCATTCGGCTGTCATTCCAAAATCACAAATTTAGGAAATTCTTGAAATTTTTATATTGAGCACTGGAGCCATCACTGAAATAATGAATGTGGGATATCTGTGCAAACCGTGCTTTTATATATTTGATAAGCTCCTTGATAAAAACGTGAACTGTAATAGTGTCATGTCGCAAACAATCACTGATAATGCAAAAACTTAAAGATTCTACTTTCTCATTTTGACGAAAGTAGATAACAAATGGATGAATTGTTGCTTGACTATTGTGCCAGTGGAAGCCTTGCACAGCATCCTGAATGATAAAAGAATAATTTTCTACAAAATCCATTAGGACAAGCTCTTCGTCTTTCAGATGACATTTAAGGCTTTTAAGATGCAAGCTTTGATGCTTGGCAATGTAATGATGGCATGAGAGACTCTATATTTTATTTTTTACATCTTCAATAAATTCATCCACTACCATTTGCTTCGTGTCCAGTGTGGCCCGATCAGTATGTATCCATTGCTTAAACACAACAACTTCCTATGGCTCATGATCTAGGAAATAGCTGGCAATTTCAGATGCTATAGCTTCGGACCCAGGACACCTTTCACAGCGATGTAGCATGCACTATTTAGAGTTCAAACTGCTAACTACCTTGCTGAGAATCTCCTTATAATATTCACGTATACCAGCTCCGCTAAGCATAAGCTTAACATTTTGGTGAATTGCACAGACGCAAACTGCATGCATTCCAGCTGATCCTACTGTTACACACCATTTGGGTCTAAGTTCACAAAACTTTGAGAACCCTATTTGTGGACCATTTATATTCTTATAGATAACATACATTTCCCGTAAATTGCAAAGTAACAATCTTTTCTGCATGTATGTCTTTCTATCTAAAAGTCTAAATGAAATACTATCTTTTTTTCTAGGGCACATCCTACCATACTCATCATCTTCAAAAAAATTTCGCACTCTACTAGCAACTTCTGCTGGTAATTTCCTGCTTTGCCTATTTTCGGGAAGTGCCAGAATGCACTTCTCTGCCTGAAGCTCCCGAGCATTCTTCACCATTCTTTCGACACGCTGAGCTGCTCTTTGTCTGACTGTCCAACTTACAGGTGCCAATGTTAAAATTTGCATCTGTTCTTTATGAATTACATTCTGCATCTTGGCTTTCAGTTCAGTCAGCAAATGTGCATAGTCGGCACAGTTTCCACATTCCTTAATTTCACTAGCATCTTCAATTTGTCGGTTTACTCCTATTGCATTTACAATTCTGTTTTTAATCACATTTTGAACCTTTTGAATTTTCTTCTTCACATATTGGGGCTTATCTCTGTAGCTTACTGTTCTCTTCAGGGGTGAAATACCGATAGACAATAAGCTACTATTTAATTCTTCTTTTGGTGTAAAGTCCTCATCAGAATGTCAGAACGTCGGACCAACAACTATTTTTCCTCATCACTAAAATCCGCAAACCATTTTAAAGCAGCTTTTTTGGCAAAGAAAGTGACATGACACTTTGTTCCACTATCTCCTTGCCCAATTGAGCAGGAAGGTATGCTGTTCCCTTCTGCATCCATCTCTAATCAGTAACTAAATAATGTATTTGGTCTCTAAGTGCAAATTATAATCTGCTTAAATTTCAGACAAATTGCTACTGAGTGAAATTATACACAATGTATAATACCAATGAAAAAATCTAATAAGAGACATATGCTATAAAAGACACAATCAAAACAATTTTGTGTAAATTAGATTACAAACTTTGATGGTTTTACGAATCACTTAACAAGCCACACTCAGTCAAGAGAACCCACTCACTATGCTGCAAACACACCACTGAAATACTGATTGTTCAAACAAGGTTCACAATAATGAAACAATCTGATGGTTAAAATAATTGTTGCCATTATATTTTCTGTAAACAGTGAATCTTGTGAATTTTCTCTGTGAAACTAGTGGTTACGTATTTACCAAGGTAGTTGGCTACATTTAAGTGTGATTAAATACAAAATTAAAACTCTTAGATGTTTAACCAACCAATTTCACATTTCCTTAATAACTTTAAGACAAAAATTCACAGGTTACAACACCTACGTAATAAAATCTCTGCAATATTGATTGGAAAATTTACATCACTTGATGCATGATTCAAGCAAACCGATTCTTTTTTGGAAAAATGTTTTATACAATTGAATCCAAAAATTAGGTCTTCATTTTCCACTTGTAAATATTCACAATTTTGAGAAGTACAAAAAATATGATGCTATTATTCACTGAATTCTTTATTTTTTTTTTTTTTTTTTTTTCTTCAAATGAGATGAGTTTTATGCAGATGAACACTTACGATAAAAGCAGAAGGGCTACTTCTCATAGTTTTCAAGTTTTTCTGACAGTCTCATTGCCTATTTACCAGATCTTTTTATTTCAATTATTCAAGGCACTAATAAACATTTCTTAGGCATAATAAAAGGTTTCAGGTCTAATTTGAGTGCCAGAAAAATGTGTTCAAACTTCCAGTGCACCTCTTTGATGATGCTACTTTTTAGGGCCTTATATGCTTGCATTGCAAAACGAAATCCACTTTTCTAGATAGTTTAGAATATGCTCTTTCTAATTACCATAGTTTAGAAGAGTTTGAAGAAAACACTTTTATGAAAAAATTGACTAAAAATGCCCATTTTTAGCACTTTTTGAAAAATCGTCAAATTCACCCTAGATTTGTGAAATAATGGAAAGCAATAGAAGAATGAAATTTTATATTCTAAGACTTTGTGTTGGTGAGTTATGGTGTGCAAAGTTTCATGTACATCCCACAATTACTTTTGGAGATATAAAAAACTAAAGTTCGCATTTTTTTGAAACAGCTATTATTTCGCCCAACTTTGCTTCAAATTATCTATATGAAAACTGCTCAGAAATCCTTTTCTTAATATTTTCTTTAAAGAGCTCTAAAAGTTGTATAAGATGGCCACGTTTTGTTTCTTTCATGCAAATACTTACAGAGATATCTCATCTCAAAGTTGTTGAAAATTCAAGGATGCACTATTGGAAGCTGTGCTATGGTTTCAAACAAGTGACTATATCTCTGCAAGTATTGAATTTCTGAAACTGAAGCTTTACCAGTGTTCATTGAGAACATGTGTGAATGTTCATACAAAACTTCGTCAAAATCCACGATGGTCATGTGGGAACATTTCTCGATATTAGACCACTTGGCATGGAATGGCCCTGTTCTGTCTTGATTTACTTTTAGCCCAACCTTCTGTACATATTTGTCCATTTTCTGGTACATTTCTTTAAACTCGTGGTTTAATTCCTTTAGAAGTACTATGTCATTTGCATATGCGAGAAAATTGAAATTACCGTTTATCTGCACTCCAGTCCACTCCTGTTACCTACATTCATTTAATGCTTTCTAAAAGATGACGTTGAATAGAACACACATGAGAGTATCCTATTGTTGGAGACCTGTCACGGTCTCGAACATTTCTGATGTGAACCCTCGAAAACGAACTGCTGTCCTTGAGCCATCCATAGAAGTTTGCGCTATTCTCAATAGCTTCTCGTAGTTTCTGAAGCCACATGGTGCACTATATAGGCTATTCCTGTGTATGATGTTGTATGCACATTGAAGACTAATGAGTAGATTATAGATATATCTGTCATGTTGCAGTGTTTTCAAACAATTCTCTTAGGGTGAAAATGTGATCTGTTGTCGATCAGTTGGATCGAAAGCCAGCCTGGTATTTCTGTATGTTGTTCTCTATAAATGGTTGTAATTTTCTGAGGGTAATGACTGACAGTATCAGGCTTCTGGATGACTTTTTTGAACTGTACCCCATTCTCTAGTTTATTTCCTTCACCACTTTTCCTTTTCCTTTCCCTTCAACTCTTCCACCAGGAGGAGGAGCCACTGGCTCCGAAACCTTGTAACAGTTAAACCTTTCTGTGTGTATGTTCTCCAGCTGCCACTTGGTGAGTAGACTTTTTATCCATCCATTTACATTATTTTGTCAATAACCCCATTCCATTTTGCTTCCTTTCTTGTAGGCCTATATCGGATGTATTATGGACAATTTTCAGTCTTCAGGCCATCTGTCACTCTTCCATATCAACAGGATTAGTTTATATATCTCTTACGTGCCAGCTGTCACCTCCCTCTTTGATTAATTCGCCTGTTATGCTATCCTCCACTGGGGCCTTGTTATTTTTGAGTCTTTTGATTACAATCTTCAAATTTTCTTCAGTCACTTCCCATTCATCTTTCCTCCGTGGTGTTTTCAGGTAGCATCTGCTCTGGGTCAGGGTGATCCAAGAGTTTTAAGAAATATTTTCTCCATTTTCTACTGTTCTTTCTTTGTCATTTCCAAGTTGCTGTTTTAATCTCTAATAAAAAAAGACTGGGCTCTGAAATTCACGTTTCAGAGTTTTGATGCCCTGGGAAAATTGTTGTGGATTCTTGTTTTGGCTCTCCTCTTGTTCTAGTAAACTGGTTAGATATATCCTCATCTCAGTTCTCAGGATTTGCTTCATCTCCTTTCTGATGTTAAGAAAATGTTCCTTTTCTGCTCATTCTCCTTGTCTGCCAGCCACTTACCTCTCATTTTCCTTCTGTTTTCTGTAGCCTTCTGGCATGTTTTGTTAAACTGTTTTCTCTTTTTCATTCTCTTCTTTCTTCCCAACATATCTTCAGTTATGCTTATGTGGACTTTTATCTCCTTCCACTTTTCCTCAATGTTCTCTCTTGCTTCCAGATATTCTAGGGCTGCAAACTAGTTTTGATTTCCATAGCATATTATTCTTTAGGCCTAATTGCACTTTCTCATGGCTTCTCAACATTCAAAGCAGGTTGTACTGTCTCTTTCTTATATGTGTAGGTGAACATCATTTTAAGCCTACACAGAATGAGGAAGTGGTCTGATCCACATTGGTGCCTTTATATGAGCTGGTGTCCACGACTATGTGCTTACAGTACTGGTCCACAAAGGTGTGATCTATCTGGTTGGCGGTTCTTCCATCAAGTGAACACAAGGTTCCCTCGTATGTTCTCCTGTATTCGAAGTAAGTTGAACCTACTCTCAGATTCTTTGAGATAGCAAAGTTGATCATCCTCTGACCGTTGTCATTGGTCTCATCATGCAAACTGTATCTTCCTACAACTGGTATGCAGAATTCTTCTTGTCTTCCATTTCCATTAAAATTTCCCATGACTATCTTGATGACTCTAGTTGGTGTGCTCTCAGTTGTTTGTTGTAGTTCGTCATAGAACTCTTCCTTTTCCTTGTACGTTTTATATTTGGTCGGGGTATGGTTATTGATAAGTACAATGTCTAACTGACTCATATCAGCAAATAAACTACTTCATGGAGTTTGCAAATTTCCCACAAAGGAGGACTAAAGATTACGCACCAAACCAATAACTTCATTTGGGAGACATTAAAGGAAGGTGGCCCACACATAACCTGCTTAAGAGTTTCGTGCCAGCTGGAGTTATCTGTAAATGGGTGTGGGGTTAGATTTCAGGGGAATAAGCCTTATGAGACTGAAAAAATACCGTCACTCTGAAATGAAAACAAAACCCTAACCAAAATTAGGACAGTGTGTTTGAAAGTGGATAGCTTTGCACATCCGTGAAATGTAAATCTGCTGTTGAGTAACCATCAGTAGCATCTTACTTCACCTTGTGCATTGAAACATGCTCAGATTATTCCTGGCAAGCTGCCGGTGTGACGTTTGAGACTTTCCTGAGCTCAAGCCTGTCCCACTCCTTGGCTGCAGCGTTCCTGGAGTAATACAGTGTTGAAGGTATTCATGTGATGACGTACTGTAAGTTGAAGGTGATCCCAAACGTGCTCAGTCAACTTCTTTTTCACAGATAATAGTTGATAGTCTCCTAGGAGGAAACTTCATTAGTTAAGTGCAGTGTGCTTATACGTTATTGTCTATAAAGAGAAACCTATTGCTTAAATTTAGGATTTAGGATTGGACGGTAAGTTAGGGGACCCTGTCCCAATACTGCACAGACCTCAGAATGTGACTCATCTCTGCTGAATCCCTATGCCTGAATGCCCAAGATATGCATTGGTACCCTACCTTCTGAACAACGATCATCTGGTGTCACATAAATCCTCATTGCAGAGGACCTGACAAATCCACAGCTCGTGGCCTAGTGGCTAGTGTTGCTACCTCTGGATCTCAGAGACCTGGTTTGATTCCCGGCTGGGTTGGGGATTTTTTTCTGCCCGGGAATGGGCGTTTGTGTTGTCCTCATCATTCCATCATCACTCATGAAAGTGGCGAGATTGGATTCTGTTCAGATTGGGAATGTGTACGGGCGCTGATGACCACTCAGTTGCGCGCCCCACAAACCAATCATCATCATCAGAACATGACAACATTTACCCAAGTTCGATTCCAGGCATTTTCTTGCACATTATGCCACACAGCAATGTACTGTTAGTATTGGACACTTGGGACTGTTTTGATTGTGTGGAGATGACTACATACTGCCTGGGTTGACATGACCATCCCAATTGTCTCCAAAGAAAATGCCACACACTGTTGTGCTCTCCTTGACATACTTAGGAGCCGTAGTTTGTAGGTAGCGATATTCCGTTGGTGTTATTGGCTGTGGACAGCTGTTGCAGGGCAGATATTCATGTTTTGTGTGTTTGGATAATGATTGATTATTGGAATGACATTGTTGAGGTGTACACCAGTTTGGCTGGCAACTTCCTTTACAGACAACCCTTCTTGCTGTAAAGTGACAGTGCCTTCATTGCATGCTTCTTTGTGTCTGCCTAAAGGCCAAATGTTTTAGATATAGCAGCTGAAAGTTTGAATGATGTGGCTGTGGTGTATGCCAAGTTTCAGCAGCAACTACCTGTGGTGAAATTACTTCTTGTGATCAACTGAGGTTGGCAGTACTAATTGTCTGCTTTTATCAGTGACCTAACTGTGTTGTGTTGTATGACGTCATGGTGGCGTGACATAAAGTAAATGATTTTGTTGCTGGAATATGCAGTGGCACTCTGGCATGGGAGCTTTAGGTTTCTAAATTATTCTTGAGTGGTATCAGTGATTCATTGGTCTGCTTTAGTGCTGTTTGGAAGAAAAATATCAGAACTGTTTGTGGCTGTTAGTTCATGAGTTATTTTGATATTGGCAGTTATCGGAATAGATTTGTTTTCAGGTATAGAATTATCAGTGCAGTATGTTGTTTATGGTTGGAATTTTTATTTTACGTTTTATATTTTGTTAGTTAATATGACAATGAATTTCATAAATAGGTTGCGTTGTGCCACCATGGAGGATAACGCATTGACCATGATTAAAATCTTGCAGCTGTTAAGTCCAATTGCTTAATATGTGAAGAGTCACATTTGTGGAGATTGTATGAGATTGACCAAAGTTGCTGAATCTCGGACAAGGAACCAGGGTAAAATTTTACTTATAACATCCACAATATAGTTTGCTAATGTTGGCAACACAATTGATCTGTGCAAGCACACTGATTAAATATATCAGTATTTTTTAATTATGTCATTGGAGGATATAGGTGGATCAGTGTTTTTTAATTAAATCATGGGAAAAGGCAGGTGGATCAATGATTTTTTAATATATCGAACATGCTACTTTATTAGGAATAAACATTAATTCACCCACCTTTTCCCATGATTTAAATAAAAATCATTGATCCATGTACTCGGTGTGCTCATGCAGAGCAATTGCACATTGCCAACATTTGCATACTATCCCACTGCTGCCATAAGTAAAATTTAACTCGGACCAGTATATTTGGTGATGTTGCTGGCACACCATAATAAGGCACAAAATACAAATTAAAAATGAAATCACAGCGTCTACCTTAAAAACTGTGTAAATACCATAAAAGCTCTATTGCCAAAAGTAATCAATGAACAGATCCAATCTGGCTGTTTTCCCAAGTGCATACCTAAAGCAAGCAAAACTAATAGGTACTCATACTTAAAAGTGATGGTGCAGAACATTTAGAAAACTACATACAAGTGTCCATCAATTTGAAAATTATTGAAACACTAATGGAAAAATAGATTAATGAAGTATGTATATAAATTTAACCTTCTTTGTAATGAACAACATGGTTCCAGGCCCAGAAGAGGTTCAGAATCTGCTATTGCAATTATCCTTAATTTATGAGCATGAGTGTAGTTATAAATTAAAAGTATAAAAGTTTTTTGTCATTTCGTTAATAATTTATGAAGAATTAGATTTTCAAATTTTTGTTAAAAATTGCTACATCCTGGAGTAGCAACTTGCAATTTTCTCTGGAACCAGATGAAATACAGAATGGAAATGTCATTTTAATGGCCTTTGGATAGGGTTTCATTGGGTATGCAGCATGATGGTGTTTAAAATATTAAATAAATTTTAAGTTTCTAAAAAAGGCATCTTAGGTAGGACATCCACTGCGTGAATGACATCTGGCTATTCTGGGTATGCAAAAGTAAGAGATGGACCTCATGGACGAGGAAATGTTACTTTCAGTTTGTCTTCCTCTTCACCTTTCCCAATAGGCCTGAGGTATTCCTGCCTGTCGTAAGAGGTGACTAAAAGGATTTTTATACATTTCGGCATTTATGTGATGGTACCCTGTAGGGTTTGACCTACATTTTTCAAAATTTTTCCGAAGAGCGAGCCAAATGGGGAAGGGCGCCTTACATGGTGCACTGCATCCTTCGTGCATTGAAATCTTTAGCCCACTTTCTCGTCGTTGTGTTGCCCATTCTCCATCTCTTGGGCGAGGACACCTTCCTGGGTGCATTTTCCACCATGCAGTGTCGCTTTCTGCATCGACGATAAACATGGACTTTGTTGCACCTGATATCCAGCATGGTAGCCAGTCCTTGGTGGGCCTGCCATGTACCTTGTTGGTTGTAACCCTCTGACCACACAGGGATTGCTCTACTGATGCCTGCGCCTTAACTCCCCCTGTATGCCAAGGGGTAGATGCCCATCTGCCTGGGGCATCAGGACTCCCAGTAGTGGCCATCCTGCCAAGTGGCCTTTGCTGCGGCTGGGTGGTACCCATAGGGAGGGCCCCTGGTTGGAGTGGGTGGCATCAGGGCGGATGACATGTGATGAAGCATAGTCCATCATCTCTTGCTGATGGTGAAACACCAGCAGTCTCTAAGCGTTCATGAGCTCAATTCAATGCACAGAAGTATGACCCCAAATCATTCCCCCCCAGGCCATACTGTGGGAGGAATGTTAGGCTAAGAATGGCAACGAATCTTATTCGGCCCGGAATCTTGTACGTTCGAGAGCTGGTGGGGATTCTTTCATGACAATGAAGCCTCAGTTTTTTGTTGAGCATTTAGAGGACAAGTTTGGGGAGGTGGAGGGCTTGTCCAAAATGAGATCTGGGTCAGTCTTGATCAAAACAGCTTCGAGGGCCAGTCACGGGCGTTACTCACTTGTGACAAGCTGGGGGTGTTTCTGTAACCATCACACCCCCATAAGAACTTAAATGTGGTCACAGGGACCTTCTTTTGCAGCCTGACAATGAGCTGCGTGCCAATTTACAGCGCCGAGGTGTACATTTTGTCCGGCGTGTCCACCGAGGTCGGAGGGATAATCAGGTTGCCACCGGTGCCTTTATCTTGGCCTTCGAGGGTGATACATTGCTCGAGAAGATCAAGGTGATGGTCTACCGCTACGATGTAAAGCCCCATATCCCTTCCCCGATGTAGTGCTTTAAGTGCTGGAAGTTCGGCCATATGTCTTCTCGCTGTACTTCCAGCGTCACATGTCGAGATTGTGGACGCCCATCACATCCCAATACTCAATGTTCCCTGCCTCCCATCTGTGTCAGCTGCGGAGAGCACCATTCACCTTGCTCACCAGACTGCAGAATTCTCCAGAAAGAAAGGAAAATCATGGAGTACAAGACCCTGGACAGACTGACCTACACTGAGGCTAAGAGGAAATTTGAACACCTGCATCCTGTATGTATGACATCGTCTTACGCCACTGCTACAACAGTTCTGGCACCATCAGCTCTGCCAACCCCAGTCACCTCTCAGAGCCGGAAGACTACACCTGCCCCCTCGATGGTGGGAGGCATTTCCCCCTGTTGCTCCTGCACCAAGCAACACCCCCCAATCATCGGGGATGTCCATCCCCACTTCTAAGCCGGAGAAGCGTAATTCTTTCTTCAGCTTCTCTCGCTAAGAAGGGGTCCCTTGGGTCACTCTCTTTCCAGGTTTCTGCTACTGGGAAGGTGACACCTGCCAGTGGCTGAAGAGCCCAAAAGCAGCTGGTCGTAGGGCGTCACACTAATCCTCAGTCCCAGAGACTGAATCAGTGAAGTCCCCCCAGCCAGGGAAACCCAAGGAGAAATGAGAGAAATCCAAAAAGAAAACCCCTAAGACCAAGGAAATTGCGGTGGCGCCCACACCACCGCTACCTACAAGTTCTGCGTCTGAGGATGGGGTGGAGATTTTGGCGTCCGCTGAGGACCTACATCAGGCCAGACCCTCTGACAGAATGCATATAGACTGCTCACGCAATAAGTCGGTGGCAGCAGGTGACTGAGGTGTAAACTACCTCATTGAATGTTTTATGCCTTCCCAGTCTCACGATGATGTCGTCCTCAAGTGGAATTGCGGCGGTTTTTTCCACTTCCTAGCTGAGCTACGGCAACTGTTAAGCTTTAACCTGCATTCTGCATTGCCCTCCAGGAAACCTGGTTCCCAGCGATCCCGTTCCTTGACCTCCTCGGCTATAAGGGACACTACAGGAACTGTAGCAACTATAATTGAGTGTCAGGTGAAGTTTGCATTTATGTTCTAAACTCAGTCTGTAGTGACACTGTGCCCCTTCAAACCTCTCTTGAAGTTGTGGCTGTCAGAATGAGGATGACACAGGAAATAACTGTCAGCAATGTATATCTTCCTCCAGATGATGAAGTACCCCTGAATGTATTAGCTGCACTGATTGATCTACTCCCTAAGCATTTTAATGCCCATAACCCCTTGTGGGGTGGCACTTTGCTTACTGGCCGAGGCAGAGATGTCGGAACTTTACTGTCTCAGTTCGACCTCTGCCTCTTAAGTATTGGGGCTGCCACACATTTCAGTGTGGCTCATGGTAGTTACTCGGCCATTGATTTATCAATTTGCAGCCCAGGACTTCTCCCATCTATCCACTGGAGAGCACATGTCTACCTGTGCGGTCGTGACCACTTCCCCATCTTCCTGTCACTGCCCCGGCATCAGGGCCACAGATGCCTGCCCAGATGGGCTTTAAAGAAGGCAGACTGGGGAACATTCACCTTTGCTGTCACCGTTGAATCCCCCCCACACAGTAACATCGCTGTGATGGTTGAGCAGGTATCTACAACAATCGTTTTTACAGCAGAAAACGTAATCCCTTGCTTTTTAGGGTGCCCAAGGCATAAGACAGTCCCTGGGTGGTCGCCGGAAGTAGCTGAAACAATAAAGGAGCATTGGCGAGCTCTACAGTGGCATAAGCGGCACCCTTCCCTGTAGCAGTTCGCCAGCTTATCAAATGGTGGAAGCATGAGTGTTGGGAGAGATACATCTTGACCATTGGGTGTCATATGTCACCTTCCCAAGTCTGGGCAAAGATCAAACCTGTTTTCGGGTACCAGACCCCAGCAGGTGTTCCTGGTGTTCCCATAAATGGCGTGTTACCAACCGAAGCAAAAGCGATTGCCGAGCACTTTGCTCGAGCCTATGTGTCAGAGAATTCCCCCCAGCCTTTCGCACTCTCGAACGGTGGCCGGAAGGGAACGTCCTCACATTCACTACATGCCACAGTGAATCCTATAATGCCCCATTTACAGAGTGAGAGCTCCTCAGTGCCCTTGCACATTGCCCCGACACCTGGGCCTGATCAGATCCACAGCCAGATGATTAAACACCTCTCATCTGACTACAAGCGATATCTCCTCATCATCTTCAACCAGATCTGGTGCGATGGTGTCTTTCCATTGCAGTGGTGGGAGAGCACCATCATTCCGGTGCTCAAACCCGGTAAAAACCTGCTTGATGTGGATAGCTGTTGACCCATCAGCCTCACCAACATTCTTTGTAAGCTGCTGGAACATACGGTATGTCGGCAGTTTGGAGTCACCTGGCCTACTGGCTCCAAGTCATAGCAGCTTATGCCAGGGTCGCTCTACCACTGATAATCTTGTGTCCCTTGTGTCTGCTATCCGAACAGCTTTGTTCAGATGGCAACACCTGGTTGCCGTCTTTTTTTGACTTGGGTGAAGCATACGACACGACCTGGCGTTGTCATATCCTTGCCACATTGTATGAGTGGGGTCTCCAGGCCCGCTCCCGATTTTTATCCAAAACTTCCTGTCACTCAGTACTTTCCATGTCTTAAGTTGGTGTCTGTCATAGTTCCATCCATATCCAGGAGAATGGAGTCCAACAGGGCTCTGTATTGAGTGTGTGTCTTTTTTTAGTGGCCATTAATGGTCTAGCAGCAGCTGTTGGGGCCCTCTGTCTCACCTCCTCTGTGTGCAGACGACTTCTGCATTTTGTACTGCTGCTCCAGTATTGGTGTTGCTGAGCATCGCCTACAGGGAGCCATTCACAAGGTGCCGTCATGGGCTCTAGCCCATGGCCTCCAGTTTTCAGCCACAAAGTCGTGTGTCCTTCTGTCAGCATCGTAAAATTCGTCCAGTCCCAGAACATTATCGTCATGATGATCCACTCACTGTAGTGGAGACATATTGATTCTTAGGACTAGTTTTTGACGTTCGATTGACTTGGATTCCTCATCTTCGTCAGCTTAAACAGAAGTGCTGTCAGCACTTCAATGCCCTCTGTTGCCTGAGCAGCACAAATTGGGGTGCAGATCGCTCTATAGAGCCCTTGTCCAGTTCTGAATTGATTATGGGAGTATGGTTTATGGTTCGGCAGTGCCCTCAGCATTGCATTTACTCGACCCTGTGCACTACTGCGGGGTTCGACTAGTGACAGGAGCGTTAAAGACGAGTCCGATGACCAGCATACTAGTGGAGGCTGGGGTCCCTCCGTTGCAAATCAGATATGTGCAACTGCTCGCCAGTTACATAGTACACATTTGTAGTTCTCCTGCACATCCGAATTACTGTCTCTTTTCCCGCTTGTGGCAGTCCATCACCCGCATTGGTGGCCTGGGTCGGAGCTAACGATTGCGGTTCACGTGCGGTCCCTTCTTTCTGAGCTGGAGTCCTTCCCTGCACCACCTCTACTTGTGGTCTGTTCACATACGCTTCCATCGTGTACCTCTTGCCCGCAGCTTCGTCTGGATCTTTCACGTGGCCCACGGACTCCGTTACCCCTCCGGGTCTCCACTGCCACTTCCTCTCGATTCTTGAGGTGTTTCGGAGCTCTGAAGTGGTTTACATCGACGGCTCGATGGCTGATGGTCGCATTGGCTTTGCTTACTTTCATGGTTGCCATATTAACAGCTTTCCTTACCCAATGGATGCTGTGTATTCACTGTAGAGCCGGTGACCAGTTCTCGTGCACTTCAGTATCTCCGTTTATGCCCTGGGGAGTCTTTTCTTTTATGTACTGACTCCTTGAGCAGCCTGAAAACTATGGACCGGTGCTACCCTTGCCATCCTTTGGTAGTGCCCATCCAGGATTCCATCTATGCCTTGGAATGGTCCAGTCATTCAGCGGTGTTTGTCTGGACACCTGGTCCCGTCGGAATCCCAGGAAGTGAACTTGCTGACAGGCTGACCAAACAGGCTACACGGAAACCACTTCTGGAGATGGGCATCCCCGCAACTGACCTGCGTTCGTTATTACGCCCCAAGGTTTTTCAGCTTTGGGAGATGGCATGGCAAAATCTCAGTATGCACAACAAACTGTGACCCATTAAGGGGACCACGAATGTTTGGAAGTTCTCGATGAGGGCCTCTTGCATGGACTCCGTGGTTCTCTGCCGGCTCCGCATTGGCCATGTCTGGCCAACCCACGGCTACCTCCTGCGCCGTGAACACCCGCCTGAGTGTCGGTGCAGCGCCCGGTTGACAGAGGCCCATATTCTCCTGCTCTGTCCTTCTTTGGCTGCCCCACGACTTCATCTTCGGTAGTTGGATTCATTGTCATTGATTTTAGCAGACAACGCCTCATCGGCTGATTTGGTTTTACGTTTCATCCATGAGGGTGGGTTTTATCATTCAATCCGAGTTTTAGCGCATATCCTTTGTCCCTGTGTGTTCTCCACCCTAGTGTTTTTAGGGTGGAGGCTTTAATGTGTGTTGCAGAGTGGCTGGCTTCTCCTTTTTATTTTTGTGGTCAGCCAGCCACTGTAATCTGCTTCCTTGTTTTACTCTATTCCGTTTCTAGTGTCTCTCTGTTGGTTTCTTGTCCTCCTTTGTTCCTTTTAGTGTTCATTGCCTTTCCTTCGTTCTTGTGGCTTTTACTTTTTTTCTGTTTTGTGTTATATGTCTTGTCTGTTTTATTCTCACGCTTGTGGCATTGTTTTATTAGGGAAAATGGACCGATGACTTCGTAGTTTGGTCCCCCCCCCCCCCCCCCCCTTTTTAAACCAACCAACCAATCATCAGCAGTCCAATGTCAGTGTTGACGGGCCTGGGTGAGATTTAAAGCTTCCTGTTGAGCAGTTATCAAGAGTTCATGAATGAATGGGCCTTCAGCTCCGAAAGCCCATATCGATGATTTTTCATTGAATGGTTCACACATTGACACTTGTTGATGGACCAGTACTGAAATCTGCGGCAGTTTGTGAAAGGGTTGTACTTGGGTCACATTGAACGTTCTCTTCAGTTGTCGTTGGTCCCATTCTTGCAGGATCTTTTTCCAGCCGCAGCGGTGTTGGAGATTTGATGTTTTACCGGATTCCTGATATTCATGGTACCCTTGTGAAATGGACATACAGGAAAATCCCCACTTCATCGCTACCTTGGGGATTCTGTGTCCCATTGCTCGTGCGCCGACTACAACACCACATTCTAACTCATTTAAATCTTGATAACCTGCCATTGTAGCAGCAGTAACTGATCCAACAACTGCGCCATACACTTGTTGGCTTACATAGGTGTTGCTCAACACAGCACTGTATTCTGTCTGTTTACATGTCTCTGTATTTGAATATGCATGCCTACACCAGTTTCTTTGGTGCTTGAGTGTATTATAAATATAAGTGTACAATGTGCGTCCTGCTAAAACTCTGAAACAAGTCCCAGTATGACCAAGGCCTTCTATCCCCTATCCGTGAAGAAGGTTCCCACTTTTACTTGAGTGGTGTGCTTTTGAAGATATAAGGGCTGGGAAGTTTCATCCTCTACAAATTTCTAGAATATTCAAGAGTATTCTAAAACATTCTGGAGTGTTCCACAATATTCCAGAATGTTCAGGAATGTTCCACAATGATCTGGGATGTTCTTGAATGTTCAGGAATAGTCTGGAGCATTTGGAAGAATGTTTTGGAACATCGTGGACTATTTGAAGACTTTATCGAGTGTTATGGAATTCGCCACTGGTGGGGATACCCATTGGTAGGGGAATATAAAGCAAGACCCTTCATGGATTCGAAAGTCAATTTCTTGTCAGTGACAAAGGGAGGAAACGAAAAAGTAGTGTAATGAGCCAATAAAAACAAACAGTGAAGTGTGAGAAATAAAGTTTGAGAATTGTATAAAGTGTACTTAATGTTTATGTTACTAAAAAGTTTATTTGATCTGTATTTTAGACAATGCTGAAACATAAAAGAGGAGGAGATCTTGCTAGTTATGAAGCAAAATGTCAAAAACAAAAAGAACTTTGAAAAAATGAAATAGATGAAGAGGGCAAAGCACATTTAGGTTCCCAACGAATGAGAATGAGCACTGTGAGAAGCAGAGAAACCAAAAAACAATGAAATGAACGAATTGAAGAATCAAGAATTGTGGCACAACCTTATAATAAAAGACTGCGAACTCGGGCCTACCATGGAAATATCACCCTACGAGGTGCACAGTCGAGGACAAGTAAACTGTACAACCTAACAAGTAAAGCATTCCAGTATGACCTGATGAAACAATATAACAAATACTAACATGCTGTAATCAGAAAAATGAATAACATCTTCCTATTTTGCAATGCGAAAAAATTCGATAGAGGAACACCAGGATTTTGTTGCATGAATGGAAAAATTTGACTACCACCACTGGAAGCACCTCTGCAGGAATTTTTGCTTTACGTGACCGGGGAAACTCCAGAATCAAAATACTTTCTTCAAAACATAAAAGCCCACAATGCCTGCTTTGATCAGCACTAACAGAGATGAAATTGATTATATTTTTGCCATCCAAGGACAAATCTATCACAACATGGGATTATTACTACCATTACTCAATGAAGATTATAAATTTCTGCAAGTATAGGCCAATGATAATTAAAGTTAAACTTTCAAACCACCATAGAAATGGCACCACGGGGCAGAATTACATCAAATTGCAACGGAATATTGTTGGAGTAGGGGGAAAACATATGGTGGAAGAAAAATAAATAGTTACAAAATGTAGTGAAAGATGGTGCTGTAAGCATCATAATTTAATAGTGGTAGACTACAAATGACAAATGAAACATACAGCAATGCCTAAGGTGCATGTTTGGCGTTAGACTGAATGGGTGTACAGGTGTGATACTATTAGTTGCGTAAGCCCATCCACTCCATCCACTACAGCAAGGTCATATCACATCGGATGGGAAAAATCTGTTTTTAATTGTCCTGAGGCCAAAATTTGCATAAAAAGCATTAATCAAAATCAAATCGGGTTATTAATTTCTGAGTGACTGGTGCAAAACATGTTCTGTATGGTGTCCACTGTTTTCAGCAACAAGTTGAAATCGAGAAACAGCATGTTTCACAACTGATCGAAGTGTTGCCGGGGTCACGTTAAGAATGTGTTGCACAATGCATGCCTTCAATGCAGCTAAGTTTGCAATTGGAACACCGAACATAACATCTTTCAGGTAGCACCACAGCCAGAAGTCACACGGATTAAGATCAGGTGATCGGGACGGCCAGGCTGTAGGTATATGGCGGCTGATAATTCTAGCATTTCCGAAATGGCACTTCAGCTGCTGCTTTACTGGATTTGCAGTGTTCGGAGGTGTGTCACCTTGCATAAAAATGATCCCATCCACACATCCTAGCTGTTGGAGAGCTAGAATGACATGGCTGCGCAAAAGACACTCGTGGCACTTACTAGTGACTGTACAGGTAACAGGACCGGAAGCACCTATCACTTCGAAAAAATATGGCCCTATGATAAATGATGCCATAAACCTGCACCACGCAGTGACCTCTTCAGAATGAAGTGGTACTGGTTGATTTGCGTGTGGATTTTCTGTTAGACATATTCGACAATTCTGTATAATGAAATATCCTGTTGGATGGAAGTGGGCTTCATCTGTCCACAAAATCTTCTTCTGCCAATCATTGTCTACTTCCATGTGAGCAAGAAATTCTAAAGCAAAGGTCTCTCTTGCCGGCAGGTCAACAGGAAGCAACTCTTGCACATGGGTAATTTTGAATGGATAGCAAAGAAGGATGTTTTGTAGGATTTTATGCCCAATGTGTGCACTACATGTTTACACACCACTACTCGTCTCCTCCTGCATTGCTGTGGCCACTGCTTCCACTGACATCAAAGCAATTCGTTTCCTCCCTCTACCAGGTCTTTTTTCAAACCATTCAGTGTCCGGAACTTCTGAAGTGCAATATGTGCACAGTCATCATTCTTGTAATACAGCTTTACAAGCAGAACACGAGCCTGCATTGAGATAGTCATGGTGAGCGTTGCAGACACGAAAGGTGGAAAAGCCATGTACCCAGCGTGTTTATACCAGCTTCAGTGGGCTGTGCGCATGCGAGGTGTTTTCATTTACATGTTCTGACACATACAGCACCATCTATTGATCAATTTTCACACTAATTTCCCCCCCCCCCCCTCCCCCCCCGCCCCCTTGTGCCATACGTCTTCCCCCTTCTGCGATAATATTCTGTTGCAATTTGACGTCATTCTGACCAGTGGTGTTATTTCTGCAGTGTTTTGAAAGTTTAATTATAATCACCCTGTATATTTCATCAGAAATCAAGAAACAGAAATTGATCAACAATTTGCTAATATCAGTGGATTTAAACGAAAAGTAGTCTGAAATGTACAGAGTATCTTACAAAAATACAATCAACTGATTCACATATTCCAAACGGCATTAGACTGAATGAATTCTGATGACTATAAAGTTATACGTCGAGCCAACATAAGACTGCATGGAGAACACACATGTCGATTTAATGCACCTCAGGTAGCCGATAATTGCCATAATCATTGTGGACAATGAAAATGCAGGCTGTGACATAATTGTACAACGAAGAAGAGAAGGACTACAACATCTTGCAGATACACACCGTTCATATGATTCCCTCCGGTATCCATTAATATTTCTGCACGGAGAGTGCGGATATCATTTTAAAGTGAAACAAATTCAACCTGAAACAGACATAGAAACAAACCAAAAAGTCATTTCCCAGGAGTTCTATACTTACTGCTTAGTAGTCAGAGACAGTGAAACATACAATCAAATTCTCAACACTCACTATTTATTCTAACAATTCCTGGTCGATATGTATGCAAAAATAGAAGCGGAATAGATGCTTTATGTAAGACAAAATCAGAAGAAACAACACATTGAAGAATACATACACAATCTCTTGTCAACTCTGCGAGTGAAGATGGGTACCCCAGCTAGTTGCAAAATACATTAATGAAATCTGTTGTTGATATTTGTAATGTTTCTAATTTACACCTGTCCACAGAAATCGACTGTCAGAAGGTGACATTGTCTACCAGCTTTTCTTCAAATGCCTTCTGATATATGGTCTCAATTTCCTGATTTCCAGGGCGTGAATTTTACTATCTCACATGACAACCTATTGATGGAGGATTACAAAGAGCCTTTGAAAAACATTGTTTATATATATATCTGTATTTCATGACTTGTTACTGATTCAAACTTACATTTTCAATCATAAGTTTCAAATTTTGGTGAGTTACACATACACCCTATGTGTGTACCATTAGAACCTGCTAGAATACAATTTCTAGGCCTCAGTTCTGGAGATTTGCAAAAACTAACAGACATATTAGGAAAAGACAGTAGTGGGGGGAGAGTGGCAGGCGAGAGCGAGTAACAGTTCAGTTAAGCTGTTGTTTGGTTTTCTAGTGTTCAGACAATCAATGATCTACTGTACTATGATTTTACATTCATCCTTCCTAACTCAGTAATGATGATTTATCCTGTGGACAAAATGACAACTAATACAACAATTGATTGCTTCTTTGAATGATAGTAATGGGCTTGCTCCTCACCCATGTATTATTTATATGGTTTGTGTTTACTGAATTCATGCAGCAGTTCCTTCAAAAACAATTTGCATAGTCAGCAACAAAACACAAATTGGAAAGTAATAAACTGTTATACAAGTTTAAGAATCTGTAGTTCTTATGAGGTGTGATCAAAAAGTAACAGGAATTTTTGTTTTTATTAAAGAATCTTTATTTAGTCATCAGCATCAGCTTTGTCCCTTTCAAAGTAACCCCCCCCCCCCCCTTGTATATAATACACTTGTGCCAGCACTTTTTCCAATCTTAGAAACACTTCTGGAACTCACTTCTCATTGTGATGATAAGCTCCTTCAGTGATTCTGTTTCCATGTCGTCAGGGGTGGCAAGGTGATATCCTTTCATGGTTCTCTTCAGCTTTGGGAATAGAAATAAGTTGCAGGGGGCCATGTACGATGAATATCATGGCTGAGGTAACACAACGGTTTTGTTTTTTGCCAAAAAATCATGAACGAGCATTGACTTGGGAGCAGAAGCATTATCGTGATGCAATTTCCACAAGTGGTTTTGCTACAATTCTTGTCATTTTCTTTTCATTACTTCACAACTACATAACTTCCAGGCACTACTCCTTACTGACTGTAGGATTACAGTGGGATAGGGCATCTTGGGTACGATGCGCTATCCTATTGCAATCAAAGAAAACTGTGAGAAGGATCTTCACATGCGATCAAAGGTGTCGAATTTTTTTCGGTCTTGGCACTTCAAGCAGTTTCCACTGGGATAACTGGGCCTTGGTTTCGACGTAGTACCTGTATACTCTTGGTTTGTCACCCGATTCGACCTTCTTTAGATGTTCTGGATCATTGTTGACTTAATTCAGCAAGTACTGAGTGATTTCTAAGCGATGTCATTTTTGGTTGAAATTCATCAATTTTGGAATAAACTTTGCTGCATTTTCATGTCCAAAACATAAAAACAAAGCTTGGCATGAACCACAGGATTTGTGGCATCATCAGAAACCTCTCCGATGGTGATTCAGCGATTTTCCAGTAAGTGATGTGCTTGGACATCCAAGGTTGTTGTTGTCCTATGTATCTTCGTGACCCTTATAACGATATGTTTACGTAATGTGTATACATAAACATACAGTTATAAATGTCCCCGTTCGTAGCCGCTAATTATAACAATATGTTTACTTTTGTGCTGTAACATATAGCTATAATCAGCGGTGGAAACATATTTGCGAACGCCGACCGTGTGCGGCTGTTTCTTGTTGGATCGTCTGATCAGTCGGAAGTTGCATTGCGGAAGAGAGTAAATGCCTATTCAAAATATAATTATTTTTGGATAGCTCAACATGAATTTCCTAAGGGACCGTAGTTTATCATGCATTTACCAATAGAACATGGCGCGGAGAAAATATTTCGCCGCATACAACTTCCGTCCGATTTCGACGATAGAATTCATGACTGTGAACTCTCTATTTGGCAGAAACATAAAGAAAATTAAATAACTTCATGAAGGCGATTCTATATTAAATAAATAGTCCATACACCAGTTCCATTTAAATCTGAATTTATGGCAATTAATAGACAAACTTACACTGCAACGAAGGATTTAACATGGATGCCGTTTTGACTGGCACTTCTCGTAATGAAAAAAATTCCTTTGACGTTTTCACATACACGCGCACAATAAATCTACTGCTAGGCACTTTTAGTATTACACATTTACTTTACACTAGAACAATATTATTTTTAACAATAATAATACGGCGGCAAGACATGCGCGTCCTACACACGTTACAGGAGACTAGAGAAGAAGAATGAGTAGCTGTTCATCGAGAATATCTCGTACATAAAAAAAAAATGTAAAAGTGTTCTTCTTCTGTCCGTTTTTCGCGCCGCGGTTTTCAAAGTCAATAACTCACTGCATCTCTGACGGCGCTTCGACAATAAACAAGTTACGTCACAGGTCGTTCACCTTTTGCATACTCGCAACATTATTTGCTAACTGTAACTGTTGCCGAGCGACTGCTCGATTAGTGAATGATTTAAAATGATAAGGCAATCACATAATGTTACACCCTCTCTGAAATGTTTATACCACTCATAAACTCTTGTCCTGCTCATAGTAGATTTTCCAAAAGCCAAAGTCAACATTTGGAATGCAGTGCTGCCCTTCATTCCATTTTTTAAGTGGAATTTAATGCATATTCTTTTATCCATCTTTTTTGAAAGTAAAAATTTTCTGAGCAGTGTACCAACAACATAAAAAGAATTGAAATCGGGAAGTATAAAGACTGAAATTAAAAAAATCTTGCTACTCTTTGATCGCACCTCATATGTAAAGGCTCACATTAGATTGGTGAATAAACACTTTGTATGTCTTGGATAACATGATTTTTTACTAAAAAAAATGCTGGTGTTTGGAATGAGTTCTCTCACTCTGCTACCTCATTTGAATTCAAGGAATGAAAGTACGTGAAGTAAATCACATGAAGCGTATTACAGGTACAGAGGATGGGCACTATTCTTGCTATTTAGGTAAATATGTTCTTCTTCTGCAAGAGATCATGATATACTGTGATAGCCTCTCATCAGTTCTGTGCCTGAGATGTCTGATGTCTTCCTCTTCATATGCCAAGTCCACATCTAAGGGGCAAAAATGTAATCTTAACATGACTACATGTGTGAAGCTAAATATATTGCATCAAAAGGTAAATTCACTTGAGGAATTTACAAAATTACACAGAGAAGGAATGTCTGGCTAGTAATTACTGTCAGGAGGCAAAATTCCAAAGACTGTTAACAGGTGTCTTTAAAAGTAGAAAAAAATATACCCAGCTTTTAGAACTATCTGTTCCTTCCTTGGGGAGGAAAGAAGAAGGATAGCAGAGGAAGATTGGAAAGGAGACAAGGGCCACACAGACCTCAGGTTGTGAGGAACCACATGTTGTGGGGATTGGGGGGAAGGGGGGGAGGGGACAAAGAGTAACAGAAAGGCATCAGAGTGCGTTGGAGGTCAGAGAGAGAATTTTGGTTAATGTTGCCCCAGTTTCAGTCCAGAGAGATGATAGGATGATGAAGGGAGACATAAATATGGATTAAGAGGTAGAGAAATGGTGTGAATATTGTAAGATAGAATTAAGGAGGAAAGTAGAGAAACGAAATGAGGACACTCAAGAAACTTTGTTCTCATTTTTTCATATCTCTCTCTCTCTCTCTCTCTCTCTCTCTCTCTCTCTCTCTCTCTCTCTCTCTCTCTCTCTCTCTCTCTCGGAAAATACATGCTCTGCGGGTAATGTAGCTTGCACAAACTTTCATCTCTAATAACATTTTGTAGCACTTTCCTTTATTGTGTATAATGAAATGCAGCATGTCTGCTTCACACTACTTGATACTCTAATTCCCCTGCGGGTCCGGGGGTAAGAATAGGCCCGCGGTATTCCTGCCTGTCGTAATAGGCGACTGAAAGGAGTCTCAAAAGTTTCGGCCTTATGTGATGGTCCCCAGTTGGGTTTGACTTCCATATCTCAAAATTCTTCCTAAGAGCGAGCCGATTGGGGAAGGGCTCCTTACTTGGTGCATTGTGTCCATCTTGCGGTCAGACCTTTCGCCAGCTTATTCCTCGTTGCATTGCAGTCCTGCCCGCTCTCCATGTCTTGGGCATAGATACGTTCCTGCATGCTCTTTCCGCCGTGCGATGTGCAGTGCCACTTTCTGCACTGACGGCGACCATTGACTACATGTCACCTAAAATCCAGCACGGTAGCCGTTCTGTTGTGGTGAGGGTGCCATGTACCCTGTTAGTTGTTGCCCCCTGACAACACAGGGATTGGTCTACTGATGCCTCAGCCACCACCAGTCTCTAAGCGTTCAAGGGCTAACGTGTATGACCCCAAATTGTTCCCCTCCCTGGCCACGCCATGGGAGGAACGAAAGGCTATGAATGGCAGTGAAACGTGTTCACCCTAATATCTTGTCTGTACCAGTGCCGATGGGAAATCCTAAATCCTTTGTATCCGTGAAGCGTCAGTTCGAGCATTTAGAGGACAAGTTCGGGGAGGTGGACGGCTTCTCCAAAATGGGGTCCGGTTCAGTCTTGATAAAAACAGCATTCTCTGCCCAGTCATGAACCTTGCTCACTTGTAAGAAGCTGGGGGATGTGTCAGTTACTATCACACCTCATAAAAGCGTATATATGGTCCAGGACATTATTTTCCACAGATATATTCTTTTACAGTCCGATGACGAGTTGCGCGCAAACTTAGAGCGACGAGGTGTCCATTTCGTCCGGCGCGTCCATCGGTGTCCGAGGGATCACCAAGTTGCCACCGGTGCCTTCATCTTGGCCTTCGAGGGAGACACATTACCTGAGAAGGTCAAGGTGATGGTCTACCGTTGTGATGTCAAGTCATATATGGGTCATTCCATGCCAAGTGGTCTAAACCTTCCCACCATCATGTCTCCAATTTTCTTCAAATTTTATCTGTAGCACTAGTCAAGTGCTAAATTAAGTTTCTCAAGATTTCAAGCCTCTAGCTGCAATACTTGCTGATCTACACCCCCTTGTCTGAAGGGTAGTAAGTTCGCATGCGCGCGACATCAGACAAAATGCCATTTTTGGGGTCTCATAAAATTGAAACCAATTCATAAGAATGGTTAGTAAGATGAGACCCTGTACAGTTTTTTGTGCTGATTCAAACGAAATTAATTATAAGATTACTGATGCAAAATCCGGTCAAACAAGTCGACTCAAAGTGTACCCCTAATTCTGTCGTGACTTAATGCGACAAATTTTGACCAATATTCAGACTGCAATAATTTCCTTGCAGATAAAGATATGGACTTGAACTTTTTACCAAGTCTTATCTTTGTGCTGGACATAATACAGCTGGATTTCCAACTACCCAGGCTTTATAGTCGCCTTGCAAAATCTCTTCAAATTTGGCAGTGTCAGCGCAAATGGCTTTATTTACCAAAGTTCAAAGCCCATTACTACAAAATAGTCAGCCTGGATTTAATTGTGAATAGTATCATCTGAAAGAGAAACTCTTGCTCTACAAGATGGATATATTTTTCTTTTGCAACGCTTCCATTAAGTGCTTATTTACTCAGGTCAAAGTATCTTATATTTTGTGTGCGCAGTGCCCTGCGTTGGTCCATGATGGCTGAGCCATTACTGGTTATCACAATAAAACCAGCATCCCCATCGCCATAGGGGCCACGCCCGATAGCCATGCAGTAACAGCCACGGGTGGGTATCTTTACTGCAGGTTCCCAAGCCTGATTACAGGGTGTCTTTACCACAGGATCCCAAGCCTGATTGTGGGTTTCTTTATGCAGGTTCCCAAGCCTGTCTTCCTCAGTTACTTCATCATTCTGGAAGCATCGTTGATTTGCAAGAGAATGCTTTCAGGAAAACTGTATTGCCGACCAGATGATGTCACTGATGGAGCTGGAATAACACCAATGATAAGTTGTTCTGGAATCCAGCAAGTATCACGTCTTAAGGGCCAATAAAATGAACTTGCAGGACCATGAGGATGCATAAAGCTTATGAAAGCATCTTTCTGTTCGACTGAGATTTCAACGATGTTTCCAATCCACCATTTCTTTTCATAAATGCAAGCAACATACTGCCCAGGCTGAAGATCCATGACTTGAACTACTACTTCAGCAGCACTAATTTTGGCCAAAAAAGATGTCGCATCATTAGAAACTCTACTGACCTTAATTGTCGTCATATCAATGGGCAAAAAATGGTGGTTTTCTCTTGTGCCAGCTAGAGTGTGCCCTTGCAGGAATCTTTCTTCTTGAGAAGCTTTTTCTTCTTCAACTTCCTCTTTGCTGATGAAAAAGAATTTGATTCCATTGATATTATCATTGCAGAAGTTGAAAAGATCTTTGGGTGTTAGAATCTGGTTTTCATATGGACGTTGCAAACTTGCTCTTGCTGCCAACCGTTTTGTTGTGCCTCCAATGCCATCACAAGGCGACTTTCCATGGCTTGTTCCAAAGAAATTCCATTCTGCTGTTATTTCAAAATCTTCTTTGTGATAGCATAAGTTGAGAAAATTCTTGAAATTCTTATATTGTGCAGCTGAACCATCACTGAAGTAGTGGATGTGGCTTATTTTGGAAAATTGCATCTTCAGGTAATTGATTACTTTTCCAATGTAAACATGGACAGTAATCGTATCGTGTCGAAGGCAGTCACTAATAACACAAAGATTCACACATTGCACCTCTTCGTTTTCACAGTAGTAGACTACAAATGGATGAACTGTTGCTTGACTGTTTTCCCAGTGAAAGCCTTGCACTGCATCTTGAACAATAAATGAATAGTTTTCAGCAAAATCCATTAGTATCATGAATTCGCCTTCTTTCAAATCAGTTTTGAGAGCTTTCAGGTGCTGGCTTTGATGCTTGGCAATGTAGTGATGACAAGACAGGTTCCAAATTTTTGCTGCAATATCTTCAACATACTCTTCTGTTGAAAGCTGCTTTGTTTCTAAAGTATCCCTGTCGGTATGAATCCATTGTTTGTACTCAATCAGTTCTTCAGGGTCATTATCTTCAAAATATGTTGCAATAACTGCTTCTACACCTTCTGGACCAGGGCAGTTTTCACAACGATGAAGCATACAATCCTTGTTTTCCAAGCTGCAAACAGCTTTGCTAAGAATTTCCTTGTAGTCTTCATTGATTGATGCACCAGTGAGCATAAGCTTGACATTTTGGTGTATTGTACAGACACAAACTGAGTGCATTCCAGCAGAGCCAACTGTAACATACCATTTTGGTCTAAGCTCGCAAAACTTTGAGAAGCCAATTTCTGGTCCATTTTGCTTCTGATAAGACACGTACATTTCCTTCAAATTGCAAAGCAACAACCGCTTTTGCTTGTACACCTTTGTTCCTGAAATTCTCACAGGCACACAGTCTTTCTTCCCTGGACAAAGTCTGCTGAATTCGTCATCTTGAAAAAAGTCATGTACTTTCTGGACAACTTCATCTGAAAGCTTCCTTCCTTGCCGATTTGCTGGAAAAGCGAGAACACCTTGCTCATTCTTCAGTTTTCTCGCTTGCTTTACCATTCTTTCTGATACATTAAATGCTGTTGTCGTATCTTTAATTGTCCAGCTTCTTGGAACCAAGGTCAATATTTGAACTTTTGTCCTACGATTTGACACTTTACATTTTTCTTTCAACTCTTCTATAAGATTATCAAGATCTGCACAATTATTGCATGGGCGACTTTTACTTGAACTTGGCTGTTCATCGTAATTGATTCCTACAGCAGCAGCAATTTGATTCCCAATTAAACTTTGTGCATCCAAGATCTTTCTTTTTGCATAGCTTTGCTTATCTCTTTTACTTAGTTGTCTTCTTTTCAATGGTGAAGCACCAATAAATGATAAACTTTTGTTGATGGCTGGTTCAGTTTCATCCGTTGTGAAATCTTGTTCAGATTGGGTTGATAGTGATGATGAATCTTCTAGCTTTTGGTTCAGTGCCGACATGCAGCGAGGGCAAAGCTTCTGACCAGGTTTTATATCAATCACTTCTTTTTTCTTTAACAGGCAAAGTTTGGCAGCTGTTTCATTATCAAGCAGTCTAAGTCCAGCTTTTACATTGTGATTCCTCTTCTTGAATGGATTGCAACATTTCTTTTGCATCGCTTGATATTCATGTAGGAAGAGGGCTTCATGGTGGAAGCAAATGATGGAATTTTCGTCAAGTTTGGCTTCTGAACGCGAAACAAGCAATTTCTGGTCACATTCTGTGAAATCACTAAACGCTTTGAATCCAGTCTTCTTAGCATAGAAGATAACATGGCACTTCGATGCAGCAGCATCTTTTCCAATTGAACAGGGGGCCAACGATTCTTCTTCTTCATTAACTTCTGACATCTCTCACTGGCCAATCACTGAATAAAACACGAATGAAATATCCAATTATATCAGTAATTCTAAGCGACTATTAAGATTCAAATTCCTAGAAATGAAGAAAAATTAGTGCATCGCGCATACAAAATATAACAACTTTGATGTGAGTTAATGAGTACTTAATGGTCGCGTTGCAAAAAAAACAAATGTCAGTCTTGTAGAGCAAGAGTTTCTCTTTTAGGTGATACTATTCACAAGCAGATTCAGGCCAACTATTTTTTAGTAATTGGCTTGAAACTTTGGTAAATTTTACCGTTAGTGCTGACACTGCCTAATTTGAAGAGATACTGCAGGGCGACCATATGGCCTGGATCATTGCAAATCCGGCTGCATTATGTCTAGCACAAGCATGAAGCTTGGCCAAAAGTTCAAGTCCATATCTTCAACTGCAAGGAAATCATTGCAGTCTTAATATTGGTCAAAATTTGTCGCGTTGTGTCACGACAAATTTTGAAGTATACTTTGAGTCGAGTTATTTGACCGGGGTTTGCATGAGTAATGTTATACATAATTTCGTTGGAATCAGCAAAAAAAAACTGTACAGGGTCGCATCTTACTAACCATTCTTATGAATTAGTTTCGATTTTATTAGACTCCAAATATGACATTTTTTTTATGTTGCATGCACACGGACTAAGTACACTTCAGACAAGGGGGTCTAGATCAGCAGCTATTGCAGCTAGAGGCCTGAAATCTTGGGAAACTTACTTCAACACTTGACTAAAGCTACAGTTAAAATTTGACGAAAATTGGAGACCATGATGGTGGGAACTTTTTTCAGTTTTAGACCACTTGGTGTGGAATGACCCATATCCCTCCCCCGATGCGGTGCTTCAAGTGTTGGAAGTTCCTGATACTCCCATGTGCCCCGCCTCCCATCTGTGTCAACTGTGGGGAGCACCATCCCCCTTGACTGTGGATAGCACCATCCCCCTTGCTCGCCGGACTGTAAGATTCTACAGAAAGAACGGAAAATAATGGAATACAAGACCCTGGATCGACTGACCTACACTGAGGCTAAGCGGAAATTTGAGCGGCTTCATCCAGAACGCATGACATCCTCTTATGCCGCCACTATCACTCCTGCTACAGTTCCCATAGCTGCACCACATACGGTCAGATCTCAGAGCCAGAGGACCACACCTGCCCCCTTGATGGTAGGGGGCACTTCACTCCCTGTTGCTCCTGCTCCATCTACTTGAGGAACAACACCCCGCCAGCCATCGGGGACATCCGTTCCCCCTTCCCAGCTGGAGAAGCTTAAGACTTCTTTGACTCCTCTCGCCAGGAAGGGGGCTCTTGGGGACACCCCTTCGCAAGTTCAGACCAGCAGAAAAGCGGATACCCGCAAGTGGCTGAAACAACCACTGGTTGCTGGTCGTAGGGCCTCACGGTCGTCGTCCGTCCCTGAGACTGACCCAGGGAAGTCCTTCCAGCCAGAACCACCGAAGGCACAGCGCGAGAAACAGAAGAAGAAAAAGGTTCCCAAGAATCCCGACATTGCGGTGGCACCCGTCCCACCGCTTCCTACCAGCTCAGCGTCTGAGGATGAGATTCTGGCATCTGCTTAAGACCTGGATCTCGCCGGTCCCTCAGACGCAATGGATGTCACTTGCGCGGGTACTGAATCGGTGGCAGCAAGTGGCCCAGCGGCGTAAACTGCCTCCCCAGTCCCTTCATGCCTTTCTCAGCCATGGACAATACCATGCTCCAGTGGAACTGCAGGAGTTTCTTCCACCATCTAACTGAGCTCCGACAACTTCTCAACCTTCACCCTTTCCTCTGTATTGCTCTACAAGAAACTTGGTTTCTGGCAATGCGAACCCCCGCCCTCCATGGCTATCGGGGTTATTATAGGAACCGGGCAGCTTCTGAAAGGGGGTCTGGTGGTGTCTGCATCTATGTCCTTCACTCCCTTCACAGAGAGTCTGTCCCTCTACAAACACCTTTAGAGGCGGTCGCTGTTCGGGTGTGGATGCCACAGGCTGTTACTATCTCCAGTCATTATCTTCCACCGGATGGTGATGTCCCACAGCATATCCTGGCTGCGCTGATAGCCCAATTGCCGCCACCTTTCCTGTTACTGGGCAACTTAAACACCCATAACTCTCTGTGGGGTGGGTCAGTGGCAACGGGTCAGTGGCAACAGGGTGAGGCGCAACCGTTGAGAATGTATTGACACAGCTCGCCCTTTCCATTTTAAATGATGGTGCCTTCACACATTTCAGTGTGGCGCGTGGCACGTACTCCGCCATCGACTTTTCGATCTGCAGCTGTAGCCATTTACCATCTGTCCAATGGAGTGTGCATGATGACCTGTGTGGTAGTGACCGCTTTCCAATCTTTCTGTCACTACCACAGCGTCACTCTTCTGGGCGCCCTTGCAGATGGGCTCTGAATAAGGCTGACTGGGACTTGTTCTCCTCCACTGCCGCCATTGCGCCTGTTTCTCATGAAGCCATTGATGTGGTGGTTCACTCGCTCACCACCAGCGTCGTTACTGCCACAGAATATGCCATTCCCCGTTCTTCTGGGTCCCCTTGGCGGAGGACTGTGCCTTGGTGGTCGCCTGTGATCGCCGAGGTGATTAAAGATCGGAGGCGGGCGCTCCAGTGTCACAAGCGGCATCCCTCATTAGAAAACCTCATCGCCTTTAAACGGCTCCGTGCGCGGGCCCACTGCATCATTCGCCAACACAAGCAGGAGTGCTGGGAACGATATGTCTCCACCATTGGCCTCCGTATCTCTCCATCGCAGGTTTGGGCCAAGATTAGACACCTCTATGGCTATCAGACCCCTGTCAGCATCCCTGCCCTCTCACTGAAGGGAGCAGTTTGTACTGACTCCGACGTAATTGCAAACCCCTTAGCAGACCATTTTGCTCTCAGTTCCGCTTCTGCGAATTACCCACTGGCCTTCCGCTCCATTAAAGAGTGGTTGGAACATCGGAGACTTTCATTTCACACCCGCCATCTTGAATCCTACAATGTTCCATTCAGTGAGTGGGAATTCCACAGTGCCATAGCCGCTTGCCCTGATACAGCTCCCGGGCCAGATCGCATCCACTGTCAGATGCTGAAACACCTCTCAGTGGACTGCCAGTGACGCCTCCTCGACCTTTACAACCGTATCTGGGTCGAGGGTGAGTTTCCGTTGCAATGGCGGAAAAGCATTGTTATCCCCATTTTGAAACCTGGCAAGAACCCATTGGAGGTGGACAGCTACCGTCCCATTGACCTCACCAACGTCCTTTGCAAGTTGCTCGAACACATGGTGAGCTGGCGGTTGAGTTGGGTACTCGAATCTAGGGTCCGTCTGGCTCCGTCTCAGGGTGGGTTCCGTAAAGGCCACTCTGCCGCTGACTATCTGGTGAGCCTGGAGTCAGCCATCCGTACGGCCTTTGCCCGCTGTCAGCACCTCGTCGCCCCCTTTTTCGACATGCGGAAGGCATGCCATTTTCCTACGAAAAGTCGCGGCCTCCCATAGTTCCTCCCGAGTTCAGGAGAACGGGGTACCACAGGGATCAGTCCTAAGTGTCTGCCTGTTTTTAATTGCAATTAACGGGCTAGCTGCGGCGGTGGGAACGTCTGTCTCAGCTTCCTTGTATGCTGACGACTTCTGCCTCTACTATAGCTCCATTGGCATGGCAGCTGCTGAACGTCAGCTGCAGAGTGCTATCCGCAAGGCGCAGTCTTGGGCTGTAGCGCATGGCTTCCAGTTTTCGGCTGCCAAGACCTGCGTTATGCATTTATGCCGGTGACGAACAGTTCACCTTGAGCCACGGCTTTATCTTGCCGGCGAACTTCTTGCTGTGGTGGAGACACATAGGTTTTTGGGTGTGGTTCTTGATGCCCGGTTGACTTGGCTCCCCCATATTCGGCAGCGTAAACAGATGTGTTGGCGGCATCTTCATGCTCTCCCCCCTGCGGGTCCGGGGATTAGAATAGGCCCGCGGTATTCCTGCCTGTCGTAAGAGGCGACTAAAAGGAGTCCATCCCCCTCACGGGGGTAGTTCGCACCTGCGTCCGGAGACGGACGGTTCCACGACCTATCATCGTGGTCCTTTTGGTTTTTTCACTTCTCGTTTCTTCCTTCCTTTTGTTGGTTCCTTTCTTTGCTCTTCTCCACCTCACTGTCTTCCTTACTCTTTCCCTTGCCTTCTCCTTGCCTTCTCATTGCCTTTTTCTCCTTGCCTTCTCATTGCCTTTTTCTCCTTGCCTTCTCATTGCCTTTTTCTCCTTGCCTTCTCATTGCCTTTTTCTCCTTGCCTTCTCATTGCCTTTTTCTCCTTGCCTTTTTCTCCTTGCCTTCTCATTGCCTTCTTCTCCTTGCCTTTTCATTGCCTTCTTCCCCTTGCTTTCTCATTGCCTGCTTCTCCTTGCCTTCTCTGGTCTCCGCCTCGGCGTTTGAGGCAGTCTGTCCTCTTTCTCCCTCTCTCTCTTCTTTTTCCTCTTCTTCCTTCCTCCCTGTGCGTGCCTGAAGGCCGACCCACGCGTTCGCACGCGTAGCCGGTGACGGGGTAACGCGTAAGTCCCCGCCCTGGGTAGACATGTAAGGCACGCGCGTACCCCCTGGTAAAGGCCAGGCCCGGGGAGGGGTGATTGCCTGAGCTGATACCTTCTGACCATGCCGATTGGTCCCTCCGTCTGTTTCTCGGGAGGTGTGACCTGAGGTGTAAACATTCACCTAAGGCGGGAGTGCCCTCTGAGAGGGTCCCCACAAGGAAGGAGCGCGCCATCGGAGACGCTGGCAATCATGGGGGATTCCTCCGCAATGGATTCTACTCCATCTCTTTCGACTTCGACCCAAAAACGGAAACGTGACCAGCCAACAGTGACAAAAGTACTACCGCCTGCCCCACAGTTCCTCGTAGTTTCTCGAACTGAGGACGGAAAGGATTTTTCCTCTGTCAACCCTTTCGTTATTCAGAAGGGCGTAGATGCCATAGCCGGATCTGTCAAATCCTGTACCAGGTTGCGTAACGGCACCTTATTACTAGAAACTGAGAATGCCTTTCAGGCACAAAAACTGCTTCGGGCCACCCTCCTGTACACGTTTCCTGTCCGGGTGGAGGCCCACCGAACTTTGAATTCGTCTCGTGGTGTGGTCTATACTGGCTCCCTCGACGGATTGACTGACGAGGAGCTTCAATCATTCCTCGCTGAGCAGGGCGTGACGGCTGTCCATAGGGTCATGAAAAAGGTCAACAATGACCTTGTACCGACCCGGACAATTTTCTTGACCTTCGATAGTGTTAAGCTGCCATCGCGCATCAAGGCGGGCTACGAGGTTATATCTGTTCGCCCCTATATCCCGACACCTACGCGCTGCTACCAGTGTCAGCGTTTCAATCACACTCGACAGTCTTGTTCCAATGCGGCTAAATGTGTCACCTGTGGCAGGGATGCCCATGAGGGTGACTGTCCACCTCCGTCTCCTCGTTGTGTGAACTGTCAGGGTGCCCATGCCGCATCCTCCCGCGACTGTCCTGTCTATAAGGAAGAACGCTGTATCCAGGAAATTCGGGTCAAAGAGAAAGTGTCCACCTCGGCTGCTCGCAAGCTATTGGCTAGTAGGAAGCCCACGCTGCTCCCAGCGGGGAAATACAGTACTGTCCTCGCCTCTCCTCGGACTACCCGGGAGGTAGCAACCCAGACATGCGATCTGACCTTCAGCACCACGGTCGTCCGTTCGGCCAGTGCTAAGATCGCGCGGTCGACGTCTCCTCTTCCTCCCATCACCCCACAGACACGAGCACTTTCTTCAGCTTCTGCTAAGACGAAGACACCGAAGTCAGATGCACGGGCCTTCAAGAAGGAACCATCCCGTGCAGACTTCCTCCGTACCTCGACCTCACAGCCTTCGACCGGTACTTCCACTACACGTCCTTCCAAAAAGGCGCATAGGAAGCACAGTTCTCCTTCCCTGCCACGGCGCACTTCTTCTCTTGCGCCACCCAGCGGCTGCCGCCCCAGGCCGTCATCCGTTTCGCCTGGCCGCACCGCTGGTCGCCGTACATCTGGCCGTTCACTGGCGGAGGAAGCTCCCCCTCCCGGCCATCCTCCCGAGATGGCCGATGACCCTATAGACCCAATGGACGATGACTGTCCGCCTACTGATAGCGGCGGCAGTGCTCGCTCGAAGCCAGGCCCTAAGCGGCCTTCGAGGTGACCACTTCTCTCATCTTCCTTTTCTTACGATGGCACTTATTCACTGGAATATTCGCAGCATTCGCTCCAACCGAGAGGACTTGAAGTTGCTGCTCCGCTTGCACCGTCCGCTTATCGTAGCCCTCCAGGAAACGAAGCTACGCCCATGCGATCAAATTGCCTTGGCACACTACACCTCTGTGCGTTTTGACCTACCCCCTGTGGTAGGTATCCCAGCTCATGGAGGGGTTATGTTGCTGGTCCGGGATGATATTTACTACGATCCCATCACGTTGCACACCGGCCTGCAGGCAGTTGCCATCCGCATTACTCTCCCCACTTTTACGTTTTCCTTTTGTACCGTTTACACTCCATCGTCATCTGCCGTTACAGGGCAGACGTGATGCAACTTATTGCTCAGCTACCTGCACCATTTTTGTTAACTGGAGACTTCAATGCCCACCATCCCCTTTGGGGCTCTCCAGCATCCTGCCCGAGGGGCTCCTTGTTAGCAGACCTTTTCAACCAGCTCGATCTTGTCTGCCTCAATACTGGCGCCCCTACTTTTCTTTCGGACACATCTCACACCTATTCCCATTTAGACCTCTCTATATGTACTCCCCAACTTGCACGCCGGTTTGAGTGGTATGCACTTTCTGATACATATTCGAGCGACCACTTCCCGTGTGTTATCCATCTCCTGCAGCATACCCCCTCTCCGTGCTTCTCTAATTGGACCATCTCCAAGGCAGACTGGGGGCTCTTCTCTTCCAGGGCGACCTTTCAGGATCAAACTTTTACAAGCTGCGATCGTCAGGTCGCACACCTCACGGAAGTCATTCTCGCTGCTGCTGAATATTCCATCCCTCACCCTCCTTCTTCTCCACGTCGCGTACCGGTCCCCTGGTGGACCGCAGCATGTAGAGACGCTTTACGTGCTCGTCGACGTGCTTTACGCACTTTTAAACGCCACCCTACAGTGGCGAATTGTATCAATTATAAACGATTACGTGCTCAGTGTCGTCGTATTATCAAAGAAAGCAAGAAAGCCAGCTGGGCTGCTTTCACAAGCACCTTCAACAGTTTTACTCCTTCTTCTGTTGTCTGGGGTAGCCTGCGCCGGCTATCTGGCACTAAGGTCCACTCACCAGTTTCTGGCTTGAAGGTCGCGAATGACGTCCTTGTGGCCCCTGAGGCTGTCTCCAATGCCTTCGGCCGCTTTTTCGCAGAGGTTTCGAGCTCCGCTCATTACCACCCTGCCTTCCTCCCCCGCAAACAGGCAGAGGAGGCTAGGCCACTTAACTTCCGCTCCTCGAATTGTGAAAGTTATAATGCCCCATTCACCATGCGGGAACTCGAAAACGCACTTGGCCGATCACGGTCCTCTGCTCCAGGAACAGATTCTATTCATATTCAGATGCTGAAGAACCTTTCTCCTGCGGGTAAAGGTTTTCTTCTTCGTACATACAATCGCATCTGGATTGAGGGACATGTTCCCGCATGCTGGCGCGAGTCTATTGTTGTCCCGATTCCTAAGCCGGGGAAGGACAAGCACTTGCCTTCCAGTTATCGACCTATCTCGCTTACCAGCTGTGTCTGTAAAGTGATGGAGCGAATGGTTAACTCTCGATTGGTTTGGCTGCTCGAGTCTCGACGCCTACTTACCAATGTACAATGTGGATTTCGTAGGCGCCGCTCTGCTGTTGACCATCTGGTTACCTTGTCGACCTTCATTATGAATAACTTCTTGCGGAAGCGCCCGACCGCGGCTGTGTTCTTTGATTTGGAGAAGGCTTACGACACCTGTTGGAAGGCGGGCATCCTCCGCACCATGCATACATGGGGCCGTCGCGGTCGCCTCCCTCTTTTTATTCGTTCCTTTTTAATGGATCGACAGTTCAGGGTACGTGTGGGTTCTGTCCTGTCCGACACCTTTCGCCAGGAGAATGGGGTGCCACAGGGCTCAGTTTTGAGCGTCGCTCTCTTCGCTATCGCGATCAATCCAATAATGGATTGCCTCCCAGCTGATGTATCAGGCTCCCTTTTCGTGGACGATTTTACCATCTATTGCAGCGCGCAGTGTACACGTGTCCTGGAGCGCTGTCTTCAGCGTTCTCTTGACCGTCTTTACTCCTGGAGTGTCGCCAATGGCTTCCGTTTTTCTGCCGAGAAGACGGTCTGTATTAACTTCTGGCGATACAAAGAATTTCTCCCACCGTCCTTAAGACTCGGTCCCGTTGCTCTCCCAATCGTGGAGACAACCAAATTTTTAGGCCTTACATTTGACAGGAAACTTAGCTGGTCTCCACATGTGTCATATTTGGCCGCCCGTTGTACCCGTTCTTTAAATGTCCTCCGTGTTCTCAGTGGTCTGTCGTGGGGAGCGGATCGAACCGTCCTACTTCGTCTATATCGGTCGATCGTCCGCTCCAAGCTGGATTATGGGAGCTTCGTATACTCCTCTGCACGGCCATCCATCTTACGCCGCCTCAACTCCATACAACATCGGGGTTTACGACTTGCGATCGGAGCATTTTATACCAGTCCCGTAGAGAGTCTTCATGCTGACGCTGGCGAATTGCCACTCACCTACCGGCGCGATATACTGCTTTGTCGGTATGCCTGTCGGCTACTGTCAATGCCCGACCATCCGTCTTATCGTTCCTTTTTTGACGACTCTCTTGACCGTCAATACGGGTTGTATGTCTCTGCCCTGCTACCCCCTGGCGTTCGCTTTCGTCGCCTCCTTCAACACCTTACTTTTTCCCTCCCTGCAACCTTTCGAGTGGGCGAGAGCCGCACGCCACCTTGGCTCCAGGCTCAGGTCCGCGTTCACCTTGACCTCAGCTCGCTCCCAAAAGAGGTCACCCCCGGTTCGGTCTACCACTCCCGTTTTTTGGAACTTCGTTCGAAGTTCATCGACATGACTTTCATTTATACAGATGGCTCTAAGACCAATGACGGGGTCGGGTGTTCCTTTATTGTCGGGGCACAAAGTTTCAAGTACCGGCTCCAAGGCCATTGTTCGGTCTTCACAGCTGAGCTCTTTGCCCTCTACCAGGCTGTTCTTTACATCTGCCGCCACCGACATTCTGCTTATGTCATCTGCTCAGATTCCCTGAGCGCCATCCAGAGCCTCAGTGATCCGTACCCGGTTCACCCTTTCGTACACCGGATCCAACGCTCTCTTCAGCAGCTGGTGGACGTCGGTTCTCCAGTTAGCTTTATGTGGGTTCCTGGCCATGTCGGTATCCCTGGGAACGAAGCTGCAGATGCCGCGGCCAAGGCTGCGGTCCTCCAGCCTCGGACAGCTTCTTGTTGCGTCCCTTCGTCCGATTTTAGCAGGGTGATTTGTCGGCGCATCTTATCTCTGTGGCATGCCGATTGGGCTGCACTTACCGACAACAAGCTTCGGGCCTTAAAACCTCTTCCCGTGGCTTGGACGTCCTCCTCACGCCCTTCTCGGCGGGAGGAGGTCGTTTTAGCCCGGTTAAGAATTGGACACTGCCGGTTCAGCCATCGCCATCTGCTGACGGCTGCGCCGGCGCCGTTCTGCCCATGTGGGCACTTGCTGACGGTTAGACACATTTTAATGTCCTGTCCAGATCTTAACACACTGCGCCTCGATCTTAACCTGCCAAATACTTTCGATGCCATTTTAGCGGATGACCCACGAGCAGCTGCTCGTGTTCTTCGTTTTATCAATTTGACACACCTCGCTAAGGACATTTGATGATGCTGTTTTTTAATCCTATGCCTGTCCGTCTGTCTTTTATCGTGTTTTCCCTATTAGTTGTTGTGGTCAACTTGTGCCTCGCGGTGCATTCTTAGAGTAGTCAGGGCGCTAATGACCATTGAAGTTGTGCGCCCTAAAACCACAAAAAAAAAAAAAAATCTTCATGCTCTGCGATGCTTGAGCCACACCAGCTGGGCGCCGACCGATCTACCCTCATATGGCTCTACCAGGCGTTAATCCAGTCCCGTCTGGATTATGGGAGCCTGGCTTATGGTTCAGCATCCCCATCTGTGTTGCGGGTGCTGGACCCAATCCTTCACAGCAGGATCAGACTTGCCACTGGTGCTCTCCGGACCAGCCCTGTGGACAGCATACTTGTGGAGGCAGGTGTCCCTCCACTGTGGTTACGGCACCAACGTTTACTGGCCGCTTATGCTACGCATGTTTGTAGCTTGCCCGGGCATCCTAATTATCTCCTGTTCCCTCAGTCAGTCATCCATCTCGCAGAACGTCGACCCCGCTCTGGTTGTATGATTGTGGTCCGTGTCAGAGAGCTTCTCTCTGGGCTTGGGGTTTTCCCCTCTTCCACCTCCTTTCCAGGCCCCATGGTGTGTGCCCTGCCCTTGCCTTCGGCTCGAATTGGCACACTGCCCGAAGGACTCAGTCCCTCTGGAGGCCTTCTGCCGCCGCTTTCTGTCCATCCTTGCCACGTATCAGGGCTCTGGCGTTGTTTACACTGATGGTTCGATGGTTGCTGGTCGTATCAGTTATGCTCTCACTCTAGGGGACCACTACGAACAACATTCATTGCCAGCTGCCTGGAGCGTTTTCACTGCTGAGCTGGTCGCCATCTTTTGTGCCCTAGAGTATATCTGCTCCTGCTCAGGTGTGTCCTTCGTTATCTGTAGCGACTCCCTGAGCAGTTTACGAGCTAACGACCAGTGCTTCCCTCGCTCGTCTGGTGATGGCTGTCCAGGAGTCCCTCCATACTCTTGCCCATTACGGCCGCTCTGTGGTCTGTGTGTGGACCCCTGGTCATGTCGGCATGAACATGTTGACCGCCTAGCCAATCAGGCCACCAGTGAACCAACTCTGGACATTGGCCTCCCTGAGACTGATTTGCGAGCTGTCTTACGCTGCAAAGTTTTCAAGCTTTGGGACACTGAATGGCGCGCCCTGCCTTCATCAAACAAACTTCGGACCATCAAGGAGGCTACCGGTGTGTGCCGCTCCTCCTTGTGGGTCTCTCGCAAGGAGTCTGTTGTCCTCTGCCGGCTGCACATTGGGCACACATGGATGACACACGGCCACTTATTGCGCCGAGAGGCCCCACCTCTATGTCGTTGCAGATCCGTTTTGACGGTGGTCCACATTTTGTTGGAGTGTACCCTTTTAGCTGTGCTCAGGCTGACGTTCGCGCCGTCTGACACGCTCCCTGCCCTTTTAAAAGATGACACTGCCATGGCAGGCTTAGTTTTGCATTTTATTCGGTCAGGGGGCTTTTATCGCTTAATCTAAGTGTTTGTCTTTTTTTGTGTTGAGTCTGGCCTTTGGCCTACGATTTTAGACTGAGTTTTTAATGTGTTTCCTGGTGGTTGGGTTTTCCTTTTTTGTCTCTATGGTCGGCCAACCACTGTCACACTCTGTGTAATTTTTATTCCTTTTGTCTTGTCTCTGTCTTGTCCTGTGTCATCTGTCGTCTTTTCCATTGTTCGTTTTTATTATGTGTGGGTGTTTTTAAGTTTTGGAAAAAGGGACCGATGACCGTAGCAGTCTGGTCCCTTCAATCCCACAAACCAACTGATACTCTAATGCTGTTTGTGATCTACATTTTATAACTGCGATTACTGGAACTGTATGCTGCATTTCTGAATTAAAAAGGAGTTCTCATAAATCTAATAAGTCTGTAGAATGCCGTCGGTGGCCCTTCATGAATTAAATTAAGAACTTCACTGGGAGTAGGCTTGTATGTCCAAATATTTCATGTAACAGTTTACCTGTAATTTGCGTCTTAATATTTGCCAGTGCAGAAACCAGTGCTCCATTGTTTGGCATTCAGTACGAATCTTATGTCAGTTTGTTGCAACAGTTTTTCAAGAGATGTGGTCCACTCTGAAAGGGAAATGTCCTACAAGTGTTAGAAGAAAAATTGTCACATGTTTGTTTGTTAGGAGGCATATTGCAGTCATTGTCTTTGAAGGTTGGACGAATATAACAACATAGTTATCTCAATTTGTTTATATATTACATATTATTTATATGAGTTAGCTGGGTGTTAGTTGCAAGCTAAAGGGCAGTAAATAAGTTAAACTAAATATTTCTATATGCTGTGTTGTCTTCTTATATGCAGTAGTTTATTCCAGCTGAATTCTCAAATAGTATTCATTGCCTATGGCTCAGTGTGCTTTGTGAGTTATATCTTAATGAAACTGATTCAATCAAAAGAAAAATTCATTTGAGAACACTGAAACTGAGAGACCACTGCTGGCCTCTACTTAATTTTAGAAGGTGAAATGTTTAATTCTGCCGATACATACAGAAAAATGCATGACACTATCTTCACTTTTGGAACAGCTGGTTCCTTTCTCAGGATGGAGAATATTGAGGAAGACTAAAAGGAACTGGAAACGTAGTCCCCTTCCTCGCTGATGGTGACTTGTGTATTATTACTATTTGTAGAACGTTTTTTTTTTTTTTACCATAGGAGAGGAACATAGTGGCAAGAAAGAGAGGCGTGGGGGTTGATTTTGTTGTCCTGAGACGAGATTAATATTTGTGACTACCACAAAGCATGTAGTATTATTGAGTGGAGGTAGGCAATTTGTGTTCATGATGTGCTGATTTGTGTGCCAAAAAGAGCTCAGTAACAATGTTGGGAGTATTTTGAAGCTCACTACACTGCTTCTCTCACCTGAAATGGGACTTGGGTCTTCCTCATGTTACATCACAACATGTGACAGCATTCTTCAAATCTTTCATGGGCCCTAGTATTACTAGGCCAGTGATGGAGAACAATTAGTTCCAGTTGTGCAACTGGCAGAAAGTTGTGGTTAGATAAGGCTGTTCTGGACTGTAAGTAACACTAATGTGTACTGTTAATGCTACAACATTCTTGCTAGTTGAAAGTGCATGTACTTAGTAATTAAAGTGCAAGTAGTTCAGTATTCTTTTAGTACACTGATACATTAATGCACATTTTGAAAGTATGATTTGCTTTGAAAAATGTTAAGTCTTTTCCTCTGAATGTTACAGGAAAAAATGAAGAAATTTACCAATTACAGGAGGATTGTTCAAGTATCTGACTCTGAAAGTGATGATGATATTGTCAGTACTTCACCAACTATGGAGTCAAGTATCAGAACCAATTCACTGTGCCGAAGCAGAATCTTTTGCATCCCCAGAAAGGTGGCACAAAGTCCTAAGACTGAAAGTGTGCCAGAGCATCCATTGTCCACCGTAATAGATGACTCTGACTTTCTTGATGCTTCTGATGATAATGACATATTTAATTCAACAAAATGTTCCACCAGTGAGAATTGTATATCAGATAATGAGACATGTGAAAGGAAAGTACAAAATAATTTGGAAGATTCACTTAGTGTTTCAAATAATAATGCCTCTTGCAACGAAACTGATCTTGTGAATAATATTTCAGATAGTGAGGACTCTGAATTGGCAGTATCGAGTAATTTGAAGGATTCATTTGAGGTTGAATCCAGTAATGATGTCTCTTGTGATGTGATTGATGTGTCTTCAGACTCCAGTGATGATTTTGTGGATGCTAAAAGTGAGCCAGTTGTGTGTGCTCCTACATCAGGGCATAAAGATAATGGTGATATAAACCTCATTGCCTCACCAGTTTCATCAGAAGACTCTGAGAAAAATCTTGACAAGGATACTGGTGCAAATGTTGCTTTGACATCAGAAATTGCAAACAATTCCGAAGATAGGCGCTCAACGTATTTTTCAGCATTTGACCTCGATGATTTGAGGAAGAGCTTGCCATTTGTCCCAAAACAGAGGAAAGGCAGCCACTATCAACAGAAAGAAGTAAGTTGAAATTACATTTCATTGTGTACTTCAGGTTGAACATAATCAGTTTTAGCGTGGGCAAACTTTTGATTTGTTTGTTCAGATTGTCCACATACTCTTGTATTGTCTATTATAAATATTGATTCTGGTAGTGTGTCTTTCTAATGCTGTCACAAAACTGTAGTATTATGATGATTGTATAAGTGGAACCATTGGTAGATTATTACCCCAAGTTAATTATTTTATAGAAAACACATGGTATTGTTTCAGATTTGTATTTACATTGAGCTATTTGAAGAAGTTTGGTTAGAATCTGTATATGAATTTTTTTAATGAATGTTTAGCCATTTACTGTAAAGAAGGCATGTCAAGTTGCTTTACGGTAAACAACAATCTGTCTTTTCCTACATTGTTGATATTCCGACCTAGACTTTCCATTGTTTGTTGTTTGTTTAGCCATTCCTTTTTTTCTGTTTTTCACTTTACCTTTGAAAGAAAGTGGTGGCATAAATCTTGGTGTTTTATTTGGTTAAGAGAGATGGAGTGATACTCAAGGCATTTCAAGTTGAAATAAACATAATGGCAAAGGTCCGATACATATGGAAAAAAACTACACCTGTTGGAAATAATCAGTTGCCATTTATCTCTTAACATTTTATACACAGATATTTTGAACTCATTGTAGTACAAAATTATAATCTATCACTAATACATGTGGGCTTTGTATCTAAAATCAGGATTTTATTTAGTCATAATATTTATAAGATTTGTTAGTGTTCCACTACATCCATGGTTTGAATTTGTTGGGTGATACATTGCAGTGGTCATTGTGTTGGGCCGAGTCAGATTTTAACAGATTGAAGCTGTAATATGAACACCAGAAATTGGAGTAGACCACAGTGGTTACCAAAAATAAAAGGAATTAAGGTTGCTGCTTCAAAAATATTAAAATGTGCAGGTTAAAAGATTATGGCTAAATATTTCCCTTGAATGAAAGTCCTTAATTTTTTTTCTGTTCTCATTATTAATTATTTGACCATGAACCAGCTTTTGGATTCATAGGCCATCATCAGATGGGGAAAATATTGGCAATAACCACTTCATCTATTGATCTCCCTCCACCCCTCTCCTCCACCCCTCCACCCCTCTCTGTCTCTTCAGCTAATTTACTTGTCTTTCATGATATTCAAGGTGAACTTTCTGTACCTCCTTTTTGAATCGAAGCTGTCAAGATAATGACACTGAAAGAGCCTCAAAGCGAAATCCCTAAAGGCTCTTAACATTTTGAAGTGCCATAGTCTTATGCATTGATGAGCAGAGTTCATACCTGCTCCAGTTTAAGAATTGTTCAGTCAACCCTGGCTAACTGCATGTGCATAGTATATGGGTCAGTGACACGATTCATTTCTCTTTAAGTGCCAAACCTGTACACTACCTCTGAACAGTGACAGAACAACTTCTACTAATCATCAAGCAGAATCAGTGATGCACTAAATCCGCTATGGAATTAGGTGTCTGAAATTGCACAAGAAAATTAAGACATTTTCTAAAGCACAATTTGGTGGTCCTCATGCGAGACAAATAATGATCCTAACTCGTGTTTGTAAATGCTGGTGCTCTGGTTACTGCAAAGGCTCAGAATTATCTCCTTTTTTTCTTTTCTCTTTTTTCCACAACTGACTGCACTCCTGTACAAGCTCTGTGTTTTATGAAATTTCAGAACAACTGTGTAGCCAGATTGACAAATGGGTCTAAGCAGTGACTTTTCCTGAGCATCTCATCACAATCTTTTCCCCAAATGGATTTATAAGGGTCATTGCAAAAGTCATAGCAACCTTTTTTATTTGGAAAATGGTAATGAATTTAAAAAAAAAAACTGAAATATGCAAATGGAAAGTTAGTTCGTATGTGAACATTACATCTAGGGAATGGATGAAAACACACACACACACACACACACACACACACACACACACACACACACACACACCGCCACAAAGATATCACTAGAAAAAAGATGAAATAAAGTTTTTCATTTCAAATTTGTTTTACTGACAGTTTCAACAGTACGCAATAGTGCATGGCAGGAACACGGACCTGTGACATCTTAGAGTCCCTCGAAGTAGTCTCCCAACGAATCCATCACACACTGTGCTGTGAAAGACACCCAGTGCACGTGGCCTCACTGTGAGTGAATCGTCAGCTCTCACGTGTCACTGCTGTGGCGATGTCTTCACATGTTCGAAAGTGTATTCCATGCAATGACTCTGTTTGGGTATGAGGTCATAACTGCAAGGTGATAAGTCTCCTGAATATGGTGAATGCTCCAGTAACTCCCATCCCCATCACACAAGCAGAGTCCACACACATGCTGCCATATGTGTTCTCACAGTATTCTGAAGAATTAATGCATCATGTAGATGTTTACAACGTTTCTCCTGATTAGCTTGTAGGTATCATTGCAGGAAAGTGCGACAGAAGTACAGTGCTTTAACAGTTTGACCATGTGGGACAAAATGGCACAAAATCACTCTTCTAACTTTATAAGCTATGATTGTTAACTTGACAGTAGAGCGATTGCAACAAAATTAGTGGAACCTGGTTGACACCATTCCATGGACTGGCATTTCAGGTCTTGCTTATAGGCACTGGCCCAAAATTCATCTACGGTGACATTTCTCACAAGTGTATTGTCTTCTTCCTCCTCCTCCTCATAAAGCACTAGATGCACACAAGTTTTGTAACATGTCCACTTTTCCACGTGTCCACTTTTAGTGCATGAAGCACCCCCCCCCCCTCCCCCCTGCGGGTCCAGGGGTTCAAATAGGCCCGAGGTATTCCTGCCTGTCGTAAGACGCGACTAAAAGTAGTCCCTCCCCCTCAAGGAGGTAGTTAGCACCTGCATCCGGAGACGGACGGTTCCACGACCTATATTTGCGGTGATTTTGGTTTTTCACTTCTTCTGGTTTCTTCCTTCCTTTGGTTGGTTTCTTTCTTTGTTCTTCTCCATCTCACTATCTTACTTACTCTTCCCTTGCCTCCTTCTCCTTGCCTTCTTCTCCTTTCCTTCTCTGGTCTTTGCCTCGGCGTTTGAGACAGACTGTCCTTTCTCTCCCTCTCCCTCTTCTTTTTCCTCTTCTTCCTTCCTCCCTGTGCGTGCCTGAAGGCCGACCCACGCGTTCGCACGCGTAGCCGGTGACGGGGTAACGCGTAATTCCCCGCCCTGGGTAGACAAGTAAGGCACGCACGTACCCCCTGGTAAAGGCCAGGCCCAGGGAGGGGTGATTGCCTGAGCTGACACCTTCCGACCATGCCGATTGGTCCCTCCATCCGTTTCTCGGGAGGTGTGACCTGAGGTGTAAACATTCACCTAAGGCGGGAGAGCCCTCTGAGAGGGTCCTCACAAGGAAGGAGCGCGCCATCAGAGACGCTGGCAATCATGGGGGTTCCTCCGCAATGGATTTCTCTTCTTCTTCCCTCTTGACTTCTGCCCAAAAACGGAAACTTGACCAGCCACCAGCGACAAAAGTACTACCGCCTGTCCCACAGTTCCTCGTAGTTTCTCGTTCTGAGGACGGAAAGGATTTTTCCTCTGTCAACCCTTTCGTTATCCAGAAGGGCGTAGATGCCATAGCTGGATCTGTCAAGTCTTGTACCAGGTTGCGTAACGGTACCTTTTTACTAGAAACTGAGAGCGCCTTTCAGACACAAAAACTGCTTCGGGCCACACTCCTGTACACGTTCCCTGTCCGGGTGGAGGCTCACCGCACTTTGAATTCGTCTCGTGGTGTGGTATATACTAGATCACTCGACGGATTGACTGATGAGGAGATTCAGTCTTTCCTCGCTGAGCAGGGCGTGACGGCTGTCCACAGGGTCATGAAAAAGGTCAACAATGACCTTGTACCGACCCGACACTTTTCTTGACCTTTGATAGTGTTCAGCTGCCGTCACGCAGCAAAGCGGGCTATGAGGTTATTTCTGTTCGCCCCTATGTCCCGACACCTATGCGCTGCTATAGTTCAATTCCTTTATCTTGGCGGCTCGCGCATGCCCGCCCAGACGCGGGAGATTGCTGAGTTGCCAGTTGCACACGACGCACGCGGCAAGAGAAGCAGCACCATAGTATAGCGTAGTTCGCAAACTTACGTTTAGGGGGGAGCGCGCAGTTCATGAAGTAATGCCACCAAGGCCACATTAAGCCTTTCGCTGCTACAGAGACGTGCTCCCCACATTCTGCGCTGTGCGCGATTTTGTCACTGCACTGCTCGCCTGTGCAGACACACTTATGTTGCAGTCGCGAAAGATGGAATATTTCTCAATATTACATACGACACCTATGTGGTACTTAAATTAAATGAGATATTGTTACACAGTAAATTTTATATGAAATTTAGGTACCTTGTCCACATTTCATTCTCAACATTGTGGCAACTAAAATCGACCATACGGAAAGTATACTCTATGGACATTTACCTCTGCAAACTCTTCAAAATTTCGTGCAATGGTTTACTATATTTAATGCTGCACAATAACTGGGTTGAACATTGAAACAAAATTAAGTCATTTATGGGGGGAAGGTATCAGTCAAGAAGATGTGTAAAAATCTAATTTTTGGACCAAATAGTTTCTGTGAAATCGAATGATAAGTGCGTCAAAGCAGTGAGAACACCATGTGTCTGCACAGGCGAGCAGTGCAGTGATGACAAAATCACGCTGTGCAGGAAGCACGTGTCTGCAGCAGCAAAAGGGTTAATGAAGAGACAAAGCACTAGAAATTTCAAAAAATTGCATTCAAACGAATAAAATTCATGAAGTAAGACACTTCAATATTGTTTTTAAATAAAGAAAAATAATAAGCACTGCACAAGGTTTTGAACTCTACACCTCTCGCTTACTAACCCAATGCCTTAACCACTACGCTACCGCAACTCGTCCTACAATGTAACACCACGAGGTATCTAACACGTCACGCAAAATACTGACAAACACTGTTGGTATGATTATGAATTACTCACACTTCGTCGAAGTACAATAGGAAATAAACAATTACCGCTGTTCTTTATTGCGAAAAAGCCGGTCTTGAGATTGATGCAAACACCTTTCCTTGCTATCGCCTGAATTAGAAGGCTTATTGCTTGTTTGGTTTAATTAATTAATAGAATGTGAAGCAATTGGTATAAAGAACGCTTTTTCCAAACTTTCTATAAAAGAAAATCTGCTATCAAGACATTGCTTTTGTTCTATTACTTTATTTATGACTGAACGTTTCTAAAACTGAAGACAGTCGTGCGTGCTCTGCTCTGCAGTCGAGATCTGGCAACGTCGTTCTCTGTTCATTGGCTGTCTGTGTTTTGTGACGTCAGATGCGCAGAACAAACCTAAACTCGGCCACCAACATATATGACGCGCACTTTATCAGTGTCAGCGTTTTAATCACACTCGCCAGTCTTGTTCCAATGCGGCTAAATGTGTCACTTGTGGCAGGGCTGCCCATGGGGGTGACTGTCCACCTCTGTCTCCTCGTTGTGTGAACTGTCAGGGTGACCATGCAGCGTCCTCCCGCGACTGTCCCATCTACAAGGAAGAACGCTGTATACAGGAAATTCGGGTCAAAGAGAAAGTGTCCACCTCGGCTGCTTGCAAGCTATTTGCTAGTAGGAAGCCCACGCTGCTCCCAGCGGGGAAATATAGTACTGTCCTCGCCTCTCCTCGGACTACCAGGGAGGTGACGACGCAGACATGCGATCTGACCTTCAGCACTACGGTCGTCCATTCGGCCAGTGCTAAGATTGCCCGGCCGACGTCTCCTCTTCCTCCCATCACCCCTCAGACACAAGCACCTTCATCAGCTTCTGCCAAGACGAAGACCCAGAAGTCAGATGCACGGGCCTTCAAGAAGGAACTGTCCCGTGCAGACTTCCTACGTACCTCGAACTCCCAGCCATCGACCAGTACTTCCACTAAACGACCTTCCAAGAAGGCTCATAGGAAGCACAGTTCTCCTTCTCCGCCACGGCGCATTTCTTCTCCTGTGCCACCCAGCGGTTGCCGCCCCAGGCAGTCATCCGTTTCGCCTGGCCGCACCGCTGGTAGCCGAACATCTGGCTGTTCACTGGCGGAGGAAGCTCCCCCTCCCGGCCATCTTAACAAGATGGCCGATGAACCTATAGAACCAATGGACGATGACTGTCCGCCTACTGATAGCGACGGGAGTGCTCGCTCGCAGCCAGGCCCTCAGCGGCCTTCGCGGTGACCCCTTCTTGCATCTTTTTCTTTTCTTCTCACGATGGCACTAATTCACTGGAATATTCGCAGCATTCGCTCCAACCGAGAGGACTTAAAGTTGCTGCTCCGCTTGCACCGTCCGCTCGTCGTAGCCCTCCAGGAAACGACGCTACGCCCGTGTGATCAAATTGCCTTGGCACACTACACCTCTGTGCATTTTGTCCTACCCCCTGTGGCAGGTATTCCGGCTCATGGAGGGGCTATGTTGCTGATCCGAGATGATATTTACTACGATCCCATCACATTGCACACCGGCCTGCAGGCAGTTGCCGTCCGAATTACTTTCCCCACTTTTACATTTTTCATTTGTACCGTTTACACTCCATCATCGTCTGCCGTTACCAGGGCAGACATGATGCAAATTATTGCTCAGCTACCTGCACCATTTTTGTTAACTGGAGACTTCAATGCCCACCATCCCCTTTGGGGCTCTCTAGCATCCTGCCCGAGGGGATCCCTGTTAGCAGACCTTTTCAACCAGCTCAATCTTGTCTGCCTCAGTACTGGCGCCCCTACTTTTCTTTCGGACACATCTCACACCTATTCCCATTTAGACCTCTCTATATGTACTACCCAACTTGCACGTCAGTTTGAGTGGTATGCACTTTCGGATACATATTCGAGTGACCACTTCCCCTGTGTTATCCATCTCCTGCATCATACCCCCCTCTCCGTGCTCAACTAGTTGGAACATCTCCAAAGCAGACTGGGGGCTCTTCTCTTCCAGGGCGACCTCTCAGGACCAAACCTTCACAAGCTGCGATAGTCAGGTCACACACCTCACGGAAGTCATTCTCACTGCTGCTGAATATTCCATCCCTCACACTACTTCTTCTCCACGTCGCGTACCGGTCCCCTGGTGGACCGCAGCATGTAGAGACGCTTTACGTGCTCGTCGACATGCTTTACACACCTTTAAACGTCACCCTACCGTGGCGAATTGTATCAATTATAAACGATTACGTGCGCAGTGTCGTTGTATTATTAAAGAAAGCAAGAAAGCCAGCTGGGCTGCTTTCACAAGCCCCTTCAACAGTTTTACTCCTTCTTCTGTTGTCTGGGTTAGCCTGTGCCGGCTATCTGGCACTAAGGTCCACTCACCAGTTTCTGGCTTGATGGTCGCAAACGACGTTCTTGTGGCCCCCTGAGGATGTCTCCAATGCCTTCGGCCGCTTTTTCGCATAGGTTTCGAGCTCCGCTCATTACCACCATGCCTTCCTCCCCCGAAAACAGGCAGAGGAGGCTAGGCCACCTAACTTCCGCTCCTCGAATCGTAAAAGTTATAATGCCCCATTCACCATGCGGGAACTCGAAAATGCACTTGCCCGGTCACGGTCTTCCACTCCAGGGCCTGTTTCTATTCATATTCAGATGCTGAAGAACCTTTCTCCTGCGGGTAAAGGTTTCCTTCTTCATACTTATAATCGCATCTGGGTTGAGGGACATGTTCCCGCATGCTGGCGCGAGTCTATTGTTGTACCGATTCCTAAGCCGGGGAAGGACAAGCACTTGCCTTCCAGTTATCGTCCCATCTCGCTTACCAGCTGTGTCTGTAAGGTGATGGAGCGAATAGTTAACTCTTGTTTGGTTTGGCTGCTCGAACCTCGACGCCTACTTACCAATGTACAATGTGGATTTCATAGGCGCTGCTCTGCTGTTGACCATCTGGTTACCTTGTCGACCTTCATTATGAATAACTTCTTGCGGAAGCACCCGACTGCGGCTGTGTTCTTTGATTAGGAGAAGGCTTACGACACTTGTTGGAGGGCGGGCATTCTCCGCACCATGCATACATGGGCCTTCGCGGTCGCCTCCCTCTTTTTATTCGTTCCTTTTTAATGGATCGACAGTTCAGGGTACGTGTGGGTTCTGTCCCGTCAGACACCTTTCGCCAGGAGAATGGGGTGCCACAGGGCTCAGTTTTGAGCGTCGCTCTCTTCGCCATAGCGATCAATCCAATAATGGATTGCCTCCCAGCTGATGTATCAGGCTCTCTTTTCGTGGACGATTTTACCATCTATTGCAGCGCGCAGCGTACATGTTTCCTGGAGCGCTGTCTTCAGCGGTCTCTTGACTGTCTTTACTCCTGGAGTGTCGCCAATGGCTTCCGTTTTTCTGCCGAGAAGACGGTCTGTATTAACTTCTGGTGCTACAAAGAGTTTCTCCCACCATCCTTACGACTCGGTGCCGTTGCTCTCCCATTCGTGGAGACAACAAAATTTTTAGGTCTTACATTTGGCAGGAAACTTAGCTGGTCTCCACATGTGTCATATTTGGCTGCCCGTTGTACCCGTTCTCTAAATGTCCTCCGTGTTCTCAGTAGTATGTCATGGGGAGCGGATTGAACCATCCTACTTCGCCTATATCGGTTGATCGTCCGCTCCAAGCTGGATTATGGGAGCTTCATATACTCCTCTGCACGGCCGTCCATCTTACGCCGCCTCAACTCCATACAACATCGGGGTTTACGTCTTGCGATCGGAGCGTTTTATACTAGTCCCGTCGAGAGTCTCCATGCTGAAGCCGGTGAATTGCCACTCACCTACCGGTGCGATATACTGCTTTGTCGGTATGCCTGTCAGCTACTGTCAATACCCGACCACCCGTCTTATCGTTCCTTTTTTGACGACTCTCTCGACCGTCAATACGGGTTGTATGTCTCTGCCCTGCTACCCACTGGAGTTCGCTTTCGTCGCCTCCTTCAACACCTTGATTTTTCACTCCCTGCAACCTTTAGAGTGGGCGAGAGCCACCCGCCACCTTGGCTCCAGGCTCAGGTTCGCGTTCACCTTGATCTCAGCTTGCTACCAAAGGAGGTTACTCCCAGTTCGGTATACCACTCCCGTTTTGTCGAACTTCGTTCGAAGTTCATCGACATTACTTTCATTTATACAGATGGGTCTAAGACCAATGACGGGGTCGGGTGTTCTTTTATTGTCGGGGCACAAAGTTTCGAATACCGGCTCCATGGCCATTGTTCGGTCTTCCCATCTGAGCTCTTTGCCCTCTACCAGGCTGTTCTTTACATCTGCCGCCACCGACATTCTGCTTATGTCATCTGCTCCGATTCCCTGAGCGCCATCCAGAGCCTCAGTGATCCGTATCCGGTTCACCCTTTCGTGCACCGGATCCAACACTCTCCTCAGCAGCTGGTGGACGACGGTTCTCCGGTTAGCTTTATGTGGGTTCCTGTCCATGTCGGTATACCTGGGAACGAAGCTGCAGATGCAGCTGCCAAGGCTGCGGTCCTCCAGCCTCGGACAGCTTCTTGTTGTGTCCCTTCATCAGATTGTAGCAGGGTCATTTGTCGGCGCATTTTATCGCTGTGGCATGCCGATTGGGCTGCACTTACGGACAACAAGCTTCGGGCCTTGAAACCTCTTCCCGCGGCTTGGCCGTCCTCCTCACGCCCTTCTCGGCGGGAGGAGGTCGTTTTGGCCCGGTTACAAATTGGACACTGCCGGTTCAGCCATCGCCATCTGCTGACGGCTGCACCGGCGCCGTTCTGCCCGTGTGGGCAATTGCTGACGGTCCGCCACATTTTAACGTCCTGTCCGGATTTTAATATACTGCGTCTTGATCTTGGCCTGCCATGTACTCTGGATGCCATTTTAGTGGATGACCCAGGAGCAGCTGCTCGCGTTCTTCGTTTTATCAACTTGACACACCTGTCTAAGAACATTTGATTATGCTGTTTTTAATCCTCTGCCTGTCTATGCCTTTTATAGTATTGTCCCTTTTAGTTGCTGTTTTAACCTTGTGCCTTGCGGTGCATTCCTAACTTAGTCTGGGCGCTAATGACCATTGTAGTTGTGCGCCCTAAAACCACAAAACAAAAAAAGAAGCACGCACTTTGCAGCAACTTTATGCATGTGTAGCTTGTCACGTAAAATCCTGTAGATTGTTGTCTTCTCAATACCAGTATGGTGCAGTAATTCCAGCAGCATTCATCCTCTGTCGTTCTCCAAGCATAAATTGATCTCAGTATGAGCACAGTCAATGCACACACTCAGGCTGCCCGGATTGGTACAAATCAACCTTTGCAGCTCTGCCACACCTGAATGCAGCTACGCAGTAAGCAACAATTCTTTATGGTAAAGTAGCATTTCCTACTGTTTCCACAAGCTTCTTGTGACACTGTAGCACATTCCTTTCCTGGTGAATTGGAATGTTTATTTAAGAGCGCTGTTCAAGTCGGGTAACATCCATCCTGAATGGGTGCTCAACTCCCACCGTGGTCTTTTTTCATGCATCATTCTCCTGAAAAGGACTGCCATCTAACGACACATCATATTACTGTGGATTCTTGGGCAGGCCATGGAATGCATGTAGTTTGTAATGTATTATTTTGTACTGTTGCAACTGACAGTAAAACATGTTTACAATGACAAACTTTTTTCCTCTTTTTTTCTCATATCTTTATGGCAGTGTGTTTGCGCTCATCCATCTCCCTGCATATAATGTTTACATATGAACTAACCTTCGATTTGCATATTTCAGAATTTTTTATTTCGTTACCCCTCAAGATAGAAAATAGTTGCGATGACTTTTGCAATGACCATTGTTTGCCATTTGGTGCGAAATTGCATAAGATTTCAAGTGCACAGTAAGAGATGAGATGTATTCGTATTTAGAATTCATAATTTTCTTTGACATCCCGAGTGGTTTTTTAGCTATAAAATTCATGTATCACACAAAATGTTGTGCTGGGTGTCTGTGACTCCTTTCTCCCCTACAAAGACTGGGAATGTAAGTGCCATTTTCCTTAATACTGGGCTACATGAGAATTCATGGAAAAATTAATAAATGTGGCAGCCATTGAAAAAGTGTGAAAATACTCCGATTCGGTTTGTCATCACTCTAAATGTTGTTGCCTTACTGTTGATGTACAAAGCTAGGTTCCAGAGGGAAGAAGAGTGGCCTGAAGTAGTTAACAGTAAGCTGCAGCAGATAAAGGCAAATTCTTGATGATGGTGTATCTCCCTCCGCACGCTTAAACAGGATGAAGTCCATCTCACTTCTCTGCAGAGAGGACATTATTCATTGGTGCATGACTTTTTGTGCTCTGGTGAGAGATCCCTCCAATGTGTAGTACTTGTGGCATACAGATTCATGTACACCACATTGAAACTGATTGTTTTATTTTCAGCCGAGAAGGCAATTTACCAGCTCATCTGCCCTTCAGTGTGCCTGGAAATGAGGCAAATACACATTTTAAGATTATTTAAAATTTCTTAGCTGCTTCCTGAATTATAACCTATGCATTTTAATTTGTGCCAGGATGGCTATTTTATCTTGGCACTATGTAAATTGTAACTCAGTCATGTTTCCTTACATTCTTATGTTAGCTTCTTCTTTATTGTTCTATCCACCTTTTTGGTGGGCATCAGAACATTGACCCTGTGATTTGAGTGATACTGAAATTCTGCACATGGACATGACTTTAAATGAGATGGTATTTTATCTCAAGTTTTACACATTGTAACCACATTTGTTTCAAACAGTTTCTTTAAGGCTGTTGATAACATTGTTATTGAGCATGCACGCACTCGATCACACACACACAGAGACGCTTTTTCACCTCATCTCTCTCACCTTCCTAACCTAGTAACTATTACCTAACCTAGTAACTATTAGATCCATAAGCTAATTAGTGTCTCTCTCTTACTTTTCCATGTGTATTTCCATACTGCAACTAGAACACCACTATTCACCTCCTGAAACACAGCCAACACTTCTGGTAATTAATTTAGTTGTTGCCTGAACTGAATTTTCTTTTGATATAATTGACTTAAAGGTAACACTGTCTGTGAAGCAAGAAAATTTGGGATTAGAAGCAATGTCTAAAGAGAAGAGGTAGGTATTCATTCAAAATGAAATTATCTTATCATCACAGATTACATAATCATGAAATTGTCATAACTAGAAGAAAATTCAAAGTACAGAGACGAAATGTGATTCCATGCACAATTATTTAAGGAAGCATTTTTTCCTTCCCATTTCTTTTTCATTTTTGTGGTCATTGATTATGTTTTAAAATTTTTTAATTTAGTTGTGTGAAATATTCCCTAATAAGTATGTGGCCACCTTAGTTTGTATGTTTGACGTGTGTACATTTACCTAGTGAAATCATGCATTTCCAAATTTCCAGTGGTGCTTTGAAATGTAATAGGGGAATCTCAACATTCTGTACTAGTAATACCAGCAAAAGCAGCAGTTACCTAATAGCACCACTAATTACTCATTTTTAGGCTGTGTCAGTGAAAGAAGAGAATACAGCAACAGAAGAAGAAAATGTATCTGAATCAGAAGGAAATGTATCAGATGAAATTTTATATCCGCTGGCTACAAAATGGCAAGGAAGTTTTTTGGAGAAGAAATCTGAGCATACAAAGGTAAGAAATTATTGTGTTCTATAAGGATGAGAAATTTATTTTTTTGATAAGCAGTGCTATTTAAAAGTCTTTTGGTGCCTCCGACCTCTCTCGTCACGTAATCAGATTTTTTGCTGTCCGAGTGTGAGGTGAGGGAAGAGAGAAACTGAGAACACGCTGCATATGACTTGGTTTTATATTTCACATTGCTCAACAACGTAGATCAAAAACAAAACAGATTTTCAGTATTTTTAATTATTTTTAGCACTCTTAAGACATAATCTTTATCTGGTACAAGCTGTTGGCATATGGATAAACACAGACAATTCCAGTGACTTTTGACACACACACACACACACACACACACACACACACACACGTTGATCAGAATAGCGTACAGCTTTTGCAGCATCATTATGGAGACCGTAGGAAAGCACTGTAGATATACTGGACAGCTTTATTGTGAAAGGATTTGTCATTAAAACAGGGGTTACCTTGCAGATTAAACTGTTACATAAAACACGGACAGGCACTGGCTAAAAGGGTATTCCTGGCCAAGAAAGGTCTAGTAATATCAAACATAGATATACATTTCAGCAAGAAATTTCTAAGAATGTACATTTGGAGCACAGCATTGTATGGGAGTGAGACATGGAATGTGGGAAAATTGGAACAGAAGAGAATAGAAGCATTTGAGATGTGATGCTACAGAAGAATGTTGAGAAATAGGTGAATTGATAAAGTAGGAAATGACTGACAAGAAGAAGGGAGAGGACGATAGAACCTGTATTAAGACTTTAGGAAATAATTCCCATGGCACTAGAGGGAGCAGTAGAGGGTGAAAACTGTATAGCAAGACACTGACTGGGATACATCCAACAGATAATTGAGGACAATACACTGTGTGATCAAAAGTATCTGGACACTCCCAAAACCATACATTTTTGATTCTAGGTGCATTGTGCTGCCACCTACTGCCAGGTACTCCATATCAGCGAACTCAGTAGTCATTAGACATCATGAGAGAGCAGAATGGGGTGCTCCGTGGAACTCGTGGACATCAAATGTGGTCAGGTGATTGGTTGTCACTTGTGTCATACATTTGCATGCGAGATTTCCACTCTCCTAAACATCCCTAGGGCCACTGTTTACAATGTGATAGTGAAGTGGAAATGTAAAGGGACACGTACAGCACAAAAGCGTACAGACCGACCTGGTCTGTTGACTGACAAAGACCGCCAACAGTTGAAGAGGGTCGTAATGTGTAATAGGCAGATATCTATCCAGACCATTACACAGGAATTCCAAACTGCATCAGGCTCCACTGCAAGTACTATGACAGTTAGGTGGGAGGTGAGAAAACTTGGATTTTATGGTCGAACGGCTGCTCATAAGCCACACATCACACCGGTAAATGCCAAACAACGCCTCACTTGGTGTAAGGATCGTAAACATTGGATGATTGAACAGTGGAAAAACGTGTGGACTGACGAATCATAGTACACAGTATGAATGCCTAGCGAATGTCATCTGCCAGCATGTATAGTGCCAACAGTAAAATTTGGAGACGGTGGTGTTATGGTGTGGTCGTGTTTTTCATGGTGGGGGCTTGCACCCCTTGTTGTTTTGCGTGGCACTATCACAGACGGACCTATATTGATGTTTTAAGCACCTTCTTGCTTCACATTGTCGAGGAGCAGTTCGGGGATGGCGATTGCATCTTTCAACACAATCGAGCACCTGTTCATAATGCACGGCTTGTGACACAGTGGTTACATGACAATAACATCCCTGTAATAGACTGGCCTGCACAGAGGCCTGACCTATTATTTGGAACGCTGACATCGTGCTCGGCCTCGCTGACCGACATCGATACCTCTCCTCAGTGCAGCACTCCATGAAGAATGGGCTGCCATTCAGCACCTTATTGAACATATGCCTTAAAGAGTGGAAGCTGTCATCAAGGCTAATGGTGGGCCAACACCATACTGAATTCCAGCATTACCGATGGAGGGGCGCCACTAACTTATAAGTCATTTTCAGCCAGGTGTCAGGATACTTTTGATCACATAGTGTAGGTTGCTACTCTGAGATGACAATGTTGGCACAGGAGAGGAATTTGAGATGGACAGCATGAAACCAGTCAGAAGACTGATGACACAAAAAAATCTGCATATGCACATGGGTGCTTCCAGCTGAAATGGCAAATGGTCTCAAAAAAAGCTCGAAAACAGATTGAAGGTTGGCAGTTATCTTGAAGCATTTAGGAATCTATCCTTTTAATTCTTTTGAGGCCCTGATGAATTCTTCAAACCTCGCACTTTCTTTAATGGCAGTGGACTTTGGGAATTTGATTGTGTTTGTCAGAATGTGTGCCTTGTATAACATGATTTTCCCACCTGTCAGTGTCTTACTGTGGGCAGTGTACAGCCCAGTCCACTTAAAATGTGAGATCTACAATCCATTCCAGATGTTCTGATTGTTGTTGCGGCTGCACTCCTTTTTCCTTTATAAATTCAACGATAGTGACTTTTAAATTGAAAAATCATTCCAGGCATGCCCCTTGGCTTAACCAACACACTTTGTAGTAATATATAAAGTTTCCATACTTTTTGTTCAGTTGCATCAAAAACTATATTAACCGACAGTGGAGCAATGTGTGCGACTTCAGAAATTTTGTTATTTATACCACTAATTTCCCCATGTGCTGCATGCCTGCAGGTTTAGCACAAAGTGCTTTTTGATGTACGGAACAATGAATCTGGTCTGTCGACCATTGTGATTTTGTGCTCTTTCATTGTCAACTAAATTTTTAAATCCTTTCTGCATGGTACTGTTGGTGTTGTTTCTCAACAAATTTGCTGTACCCATCGCTTATGTGACTGTCTAATGTATATTGAGAAATCTCATCTCTCTCTTCTGTCATTCCCATTCATTTTTAAACACTTCTGATGATAGATCGCTAGACTCACTGTTTTTTGTGGAAACAGTCGTCAGGTCTGTGAACATCCTTCATACCATGAACAAACAATAAATTGTAAACAGCGCTAACATCACGGTACTTCCAGAGAAAATTTACTGACCAAAAAAATGCCAAACCACAATAGTCAATGAAATGTCATGCTGTTCTGGGTACCTTCAAGAAGGACTGAGTACAGCTGAGACAGGCTAGGCCTAGGCCTACATGCAGGATGCTACACACTGCACACTTGGGAGCTTGATACGCTGAGGCTCTCTCTTGTTAACACTAACAAGAGTGCCGTCAGTAATAGTACAATTAGTGATGGTTTGCATGTAACGAGATGGCTCAAGAGATATCTCTCCCCCCCCCCCCCCCTGTCTTTCTCTCTCTGACACACACACACACACACACACACACACACACACACACACACACCAGCCGTTCCCTACCCTGATATCTGGTAATGCTGGGATGAGTGCCACATTTGGCTATTATATCTGCTATTGACTCTCACTTGAAAAATGTTTATTATATGCTTCGAAAACTATTGCTGTCACTTCTTAATGTAACGTTTGCTTTATGCTACTTGTTATGAACACAACAGTGGCTACGCGCCTTTACCATAAATAAACTAGCATCAAAATAAATGATAAATATTTACACATGCTACTGACAGATGCGACAGAATGACACTATTGGTTGGAGTGTCATGGGATACACTGCTTGTTGCCACTTTCCATTGCCCCACCTCCCATTGTCTTATGTGTGCAACATGGTGGTGGTGGTGGTGGTGGTGGTGGTAGTAGTAGTAGTAGTAGTAGTAGTAGTAGAATTGTTAGTACTTAAGAGAAACATTTCAATTTTTGAGACACCATTGGTGAAGCAAGAAGATGTAAGAACAAAAGTATGTGACGAATTCGCAGGTGCTTCAAATCAATATGGATCACTGCTGTCTTTGAAATCAGAAGTTGTTGGTCTAAAGAATATTCAGAACATGCAGGTTGGAATTCATTCATCTCACCAGATATTGCCAATGTACAGTGTACAGATTAGTCTAGTTTTGAGACATCAAACGTGCTTCTACATACTATCTCCAAAATAGTATTCGAAAGGCTTACCATCTGTTTGTGAAGTAATTACAATTTTCTTTATGAATTAAAACCATTTTCATTATTTAAAAGAAAATATTCATGACTCTTAATCCAGTAACACAACTTTTGCTTGAATTGTGAGTAGCAGTTGTGGCAGCTTCCTGTCAGTCTGTCTTCCCCATTACAGATTTTGCTGTATGTAGGACTTGCAAGAGAGACAGAAAAATATAACCTCAGTTGTTACATGTATCTACTGCTATTAATTTTAGTAGTATATACATGTATTATTGTTAATTAGTTTGAATCAAAGACTGGAGAGGTCACTGTAAGGGAGTAAAATTGTTGTTTTTCTTCTTCTTAGTCTTTATCTTCATTTTCTCCTTACCAAGTGTGGGCTGACATGCTCTGATCTGTTCTAACCACCTTGTCTACAGTCCTCCCACAGATGTTCTTCATGGAGGACTGTAACAAAATGCTTTCTTTTGTACCTTGGTCTCAAAAATTGGCAGATCTTTCAGTTATTGTTAACATCCCAGTCTCTTCAGTACACAGTAATTTCTGATTTTATCTGCTATTTTGTAACTTTTACTGTCCTGAAAAACTTCACGCCATGTTTGTCTTTGCTTAGGGTCTTTATGCCCGGCCCTTTATCCCACATAACAACATTGTGCTTATCAGCACTTTCTAAAATTTCATTAGGGGCATTTTCATTCCTTACTGATAAGCAATTTCATTCCCAAGTATTGAAAATACAAGATTTACCCTAATATATGAATAGGATTGGGGAGAAGAGAAGCTTGTGGCACAACTTGACTAGAAGAAGGGATCGGTTGGTAGGACGTGTTCTGAGGCATCAAGGGATCACCAATTTACTATTGGAGGGCAGTGTGGAGGGTAAAAATCGTAGAGGGAGACGAAGAGATGGATACAACAAGCAGATTCAGAAGGATGTAGGTTGCAGTAGGTACTGGGAGATGAAGAAGCTTGCACAGGATAGAGTAGCATGGAGAGCTGCATCAAACCAGTCTCAGGACTGAAGACCACAACAACAAACCCTAATATTATTCCATCATTGTCGACCTTTGATCAAACTGGACCGATTTCAGAGAATGCCATTATGAGAGTCTGGTAGTTGAAATTTTTAAATTGTAATTGGAACCTTTGTAGTACAGGTGGTACCCTGCTGTTTGCATTTTATGCGCATTTTTCTAAATTATTGCTTGGTATAAGAATAGAGTAGAATGTTAAAGTACATCTGGTTTCAAACTCCGCAATTCATACAAAATTATTGGGGGTAGGTGTTAAACAGCATTTGAGATGTGGTATACCCTTATCTTACTCCATGATTTGTATTTGTCTTAGGTGACATCCTTCTTCTGGTATCTGTTACAAGTGTTGTGTTAAATGAGATACTGTGCCCGACTATAATTAAATGTTTTGGATATCGTACGTTATCTTCCAGCTCATATTTCTGTCCACACAGGTGATGGCTTTCTCAAAATTTCTAAACACTTGGTGTGTTTCCAACTAAGTCCATTTCTTATGTATTATCTGTTTTAAACAGACAACATGTAACAGATTTAGTCAACTTACGTTGTCCCAATAGTTTTTTTAATTTCCTGGCCAGTGGAGTATTATTTATTTTTCTGTGATATATCTCTTTATAACTTACAAAATCTTTGTCGTATGAAACAGGCATCTATGATATTTACAGCTGTGTAATCTTCTTTCATTTGTACATACGTCATGTTCTGTAGGTTCCATCAATAATGCTCCATCTACCTAAGAAATGATAAGTTCAATCAAAGGCTTGGATGAGGTCAAACACCAGGATAATTTTTATAGTTATTAGCTCTACAGGATTTAATTAATAAGGTGCAGTATGGTGATTTACTTACTGCACTCAAATTTGAGAGAAGAGGACTGGAAATACCTGTCCATCCAGCCATATTTAGGTTCCCTGTTTCCTTTAATTCATTAAGGCAGCTGCTGATAAGATTAATCCAGAAAGTATGTGGCCAATTTCCGTATTTTCATTTATGTGCTACCTGATGTGCTCTTTCACTTTAAAAACCTCATTGTCGGTGGGTTGCTGCCTTGTAACTTTTATCTTTTGTTTTCATTTTTCCTCAGTAATTTTTGCCATGTTTTGTTTCCATATCTGATTATTGATTATTGGCAGCTCTTTATAGTAATCTGAATCTTGGTTGCAGTCAGTACTTACTATTTCCTTGAATATTCTTTCTTGATTTTGAAGTGCATTATATACTGGTGGTGGTGGTGGTGGTGGTGGTGGTGGTGGTAGCAGTAGCAGTTGCAGCAGCAGCAGTTGTAACAGTAATATTCATTTTTTTTTTCATTTACAGGACACTGTCATTAAACAGGAGGAGTTTTCAACAAAAAGAGAACCTGGATCTTCTGAAAAAAGTATTCCTGAAGGAATGAAATCACCACAAACTTTGAAAACACAGATGATTGCATTACAGAATAGGATACTAAAAACTAAGGTATGAATTCAGTATACTTAGAAACTGACAAAAGTAATTTTTATGTTTCCTCATTCACTGCACATCGGTCTTTCCAAAACGTCTCTCCTTTTTTTTCATCAAAAGTCTTTCCAAAACTGTCCTTCCCCCCTGGGTAGTTGTACACCAGTGTATAAAATGTTAATAATTCAAAGGATTGATAAGTTTTACAGTTCCGAGGGAAAAATCTGCGGAAAACCTACTGTCACTTAGCACGTAAAAAGTATATTTTTTTAAACAGGATATCCGGAAATAATCCGGGAAATTTTTTTTCACTGTCTGTGTATGCACCCTGCTATGTCAATGAAGATACTGGACTTGCTACTGGATGGACAACATACATCCAGACAGTAATGTCTTGGTGTATTGCATTCCACATCTATATACATACTCTACAAGCCACCACACTGTGCATAGTGGGTGATACTTGCAAATAGAATGAGGGGAAAAATGACTTTCGATAAGCCTCTGTATGAACACTAATTTCTTGTACCCTATCTCCGTGGTCCTTATGCAAAATGATGGCAATAGAATTGCTCTGCTGTCAGGTTCAGATACTGGTCGCTTTCCGTCCAGGAATTACCACTTGAGTTCCCAAAGCATCTCCGTAATACTTGCATGTTGTTTGAACATACAGGTAACAAATATAGCAGCCCATCTGTGAATTGCCCGCCCCTGGTAGCTGAGGGGGTCAGCATGATGGAATGTCATACTTAAAGGCCTGGGTTCGATTCCCGGCTGGGTCGAAGATTTTCTTTGCTCAGGGACTGGGTGTTGTGTTGTACTTATCATCATCATCACCATCATCATTTCACTCCCATCGACACTCAAGTCGTCGAAGTGGCATCAACTCGAAAGACTTGCACCAGGGAACGGTCTACCCGACGGGAGGCCCTAGCCACACACCATTTCTATTTTATCTGTGGATTGTGTCAATGTCTTCCTGTAATTTGACTGGACATGGATCCCAAACACTCAAGCAGTACTCAAGAATAGGTCACACTAGTGCCCTGTATGCAATCTCCTTTACAGATGAACCACACTTTCCTAAAATTCTCCCAATAAACCAAAGTTGGTCATTCTCCTTACCTATCACAATCCTCATATGCTTGTTACATTTCATATCGTTTTGCAACTTTATGCCCAGATATTTAAATGATGTTACAGTCTTGCAGGGCAATACTAATGCTGTACCTGGAATTAGGGGTTTGTTTTCCTACTCATCTGCTCTAAGTTACATTTTTCTACATTTAGAGCCAGCTGCCATTCATCACACAAGCTAGAAATTTTGTCCAAGTCATCTTGTATCCTCCTACAGCCACTCAACTTCGACACTGTCTTGTACACAACAGCATCATTAGCAGACATCCTGTACGCCAGATCATTTGTGAATATGGAGAGTAATAGCAGTCGTATCACACTTCTCTGGGGCACTGCTGATAATACCCTTATCTATGATGAACACTTCCTGTTGAGGACAAAATACTGTATTCTGTTACTTAAGAAGTCCCTAAGCTGCTCACATATTAAAATTTTGTTTTTGTGGGGGTCCACAGCCTTAACCTGTTTTAAGAATGAAAACATGAGCCAAGCAGGGTGTATTCCCTTTACATTCGTGCAATTGGCCAATTTCAACTTAAGCTTCCAGTGTCATTTCAATGTAAAATGAAGCTGTAGGCGTAAGATCTGTGCTTGAAAATGACCCACAGTTGAAATTGGCCAACTGTATGGATAATAGAGAGACTACAGCCCACTTGGACCATGTTTTCATTCACATATCTGGGAACTACTACTACATGCTCATACCATCGTTAAGTCTGCATTGGGGCACCATGTCTAATGCCTTTCAGAAATCTAAAAATATGGAATCTGCCTGTTGGCCTTCATTCATAGTTCGCCGGGTACCATGTGAGAAAAGGGAAAGTTAAGTTTCACGCAAGCGATGCTTTCTGAAACAATGCTGATTCGTGGACATAAACTTTTTGGTCTCGAGGAAATTTATTATATTCAGACTGAGGATATGTTCAAGAATTCTGCAGCAAAGCAACGTTAAGGGTATTGATCTTTTACCCTTATTGTATACGGGAATCACGTGCCCTTTTTTTCCAGGTACTTGGGCCATTGTGCTGGGCAAGAGATTTGTGATAAATGCAAGCTAAGTAAGGGGACAGTGCTGTAGAGTACTGTATTTACTCGAATCTAAGCCACACTTTTTTTCCGGTTTTTGTAATCCAAAAAACCGCCTGCAGCTTAGAATCGAGCGCAAAGTAAGCGGAAGTTCTGAAAAACATCGGTAGGTGCTGCCACAACTAACTTCTGCCATCGAATACATGTAGCGCTAGACGGGCATGCTTTGCAGGCACAATGATAAATACTGGCGCCAAAACCTTTGCGTCAGTAAATAAATTAAAAAAAAAAGGTGGAAGACGAGCTTTTTCCTCCGCCCCAAGTTTCGACCACTGCATTTTCATACATTATCCAATGAAGTAAATACAAATTACGTATTGTGCATCTTCGAATGTAGCAGCATTTCAATGTACTACGAAAATCCGACTGGCAATACTGTTTGGGATGTTTGTCAATATGGCCAACTCTACGTTCTAAATTTTTTCCTACCTGTGAGAAGAGGTGATTGCTAAAAGGAACTTTTATGAATTGTGAATCACATGCACTATTCTCTTCACCATTAGAATAATATGAATATAAACATTTTGCCATGTATTCTTTTGTGTTTGCTGCTATCTCATTTAAATCCTGTCTGCCTAATAAACTACGAATCTAGTGAGACAACAGCAAACGCGGAAGAATATAAGTATCATGTCATGTTTATATTTGTACTATTCTTATGCCTAATAGTGGTACAGTCAGAAGTGAATCACGGCAATTGACTAGATTTTTAAATCTACAATGACTAATTTCTGTGCAGAATGTAATGTACTAAAGAGGCGTCTGCAAAGATTTTCAAATGGAGAATAATTTTTGCTAAACTCCCATTCAGAAGATCTTCTATCATACGCAGTCTATTATTTGGTTCTTGTTGATCATTATCAAAGAAAGCAGCAGTGTAAGTAACAACAAATAGCAGTCTCTTACCATTGTTTCGCTAATGAGGCGATTACTCTTTTTTTTTTTTTTTTTTTTCCAATTGTAAGCGGCGGCAGCGCGCACAAAAGCAAGCTATGCCGTGAGCGGCGACAGGTCGTAAACACTCGTTATCAGAATGCGACAAACAATGCACGACACAGTACAGTAATGCATTTTCAGCTTAGAGTGACATAAACACCTATAACATAGAGAACGGCACTTATCAGATCAAAGAAAAATAAGCAATCAATTCAAACCAGATGAAGCACGTGAAAAGGGAAGGGTACCCGTATAAATACGGACGGAGCACCTGACACATAGCAGTGGCTACCTGGTTAAGCTTAACTGCTAAGCTTACGACTCGAACCAAACTACTGTAGCTGTATCGTCATTCATTCGATTTAAATTGTCTCTCATATTACAATGGACCAACTCTGTTTTGGTTTGGAGGTGCAGCCTAAAACTTTTCTCTCCCTCTGAATTTCGAGTCTCAAATTTCAGGTGCGGCTTAGATTCGGGAAATTTTTTTTCCTTGATTTCGAGTCTCATTTTTCAGGTGCGATTTAGATTCGAGTGCGGCTTAGATTCGAGTAAATACGGTACTCTTTGTAAACAGTAGGGTTACATCCAGACTTTGCGATTTATTTGTTTTTAACTCTTCCAGTTGTTTTCCTGCATCAGGGGTGCCTATTACTATGTCCACCATATGGTAGTCTATGCAGTAATCAAGTAATGATAAGTTTGTACGATTCTTCTGCATGAACGGTTTTTTAAAATGTGAAATTTTAACTTCAGCTTTTGTGTTGCTATCTTCCACTGCCACACCAGACTGGTGTACGAGTAACTGGACGGAAGCCTTAGGCTCACTTTGTAATTTTATGTAGGACCAGAATTTTCTAGGGTTTTCTGCTGTAGCTTTGAGGTGTTGCACTTCACTCAAAATTCTTGAAAGGGGGGGCACATAGATGGAGTCTCACAAACCATTACAAAAAAAGGGGCATATGCTTAAGTGACGCTGGAGGGAGGGAGATATTAAAGGCTGATCCATCACTGAGATGCTTGTTGATAAGAAATTCTCTATTCAGCTGAAATATTAAATTTTTCAACATGTTTTTGTAATGGTGGAAAAAGCCAGATCTCGTGCGTATTCAGCTATTTGACTCCTGTAACTGTGCTTCATGGAAAGTAGAGTGGGTCCCAAAATCTTTTCTTGGGGACCTGTGAAAACCACTTGAATCTTTGCAGATTCTCTCTCATACTGGAGAGTGATATATGGCTGCAGTGTTCCTTGTAATCTTATTACGTGATGGTTCACTATTCCACATAAATGGAACGAAAACTAAGCATTATTAGAATTTATCATCTTCCATCTCCATGCCCAGAATGAATTCACGAAACTAAAGACATTGTTGTTTATCAGCATAATGAAAGCTTGTTGCAATTGAATCCTATATGGTTTGAAACACAAATGTCACGACAAAATTCAATAGACAGATGTATGAGGAATGCCTAAACTCTTGGCTGGCACAATGAGTGGACTTATGTGGACTGTGTGCAGAATTCTGTTGGATGCACTCTACATGAGGGTGCCGCATTGATTTCTTCACACATAAACAACCAGTGTGTTGAAACTTGGTGGTGTCACTGCCAAACGCTTTGAGTTGGAGGAGGATCTACTGAACCACAACTGTAAAAAAGAAAAGTACAAAATACTTTTTTCTGTGTTATTGCAATCTGTATTTCAACTTGCATTTAGCAATGAATAAGTGACATATATCTGAAGATAGTAACTGTTCTCGAAAGAACAGATACCATTGATGACAGTGCAACTTCTCTAGAGTAATGATAATTAACTGAAACCCTCAGCTGCCGACAGGTGTTGTTGATATACCTCGATGGGGACAGTTGAAAATGTGTGCCCCGGCCGGGACTCGAACCCGCTACCTCCTGCTTACATGGCAGATGCTCTATCCATCTGAGCCATCGAGGACACAGATGAATAGCGCGAATGCAGGGACTTATCCCTTGCACGCTTCCTGTGAGACCCACATTCCCAACTGTCCACAGTTCTACATATGTAATGTACCTAACAGATATTTGCCCACAACACCTGTCGGCAGCTGAGGCTTTCAATTAATTATCATTTATCCTAGAGAAGCTGCACGGTCATCAATGGTATCTGTTCTCTCGAGAACAGTTGCTATCTTCATATATATAGTTAAAGGCTACCCAGCCATTGACTTTTGTCTGTGCGAATGCGCACGGGTTGCCTGAACTCTTGCGGGAATCGCCAAAGTGTGCGCGAGTAATGAGTGGATGGGCAAATATCTGTTAGGTACATTACATGTGTAGAACTGTGGACAGTTGGAAATGTGGGTCTCACGGGAAGCGTGCAAGGGATAAGTCCCTGCAGTCGCACTATTCATCTGTGTCCTCGGTGGCTCAGATGGACAGAGCATCTGCCATGTAAGCAGGAGATCCTGGGTTCGAGTCCCGGTCGGGGCACACATTTTTAGCTGTCCCCATCGAGGTATAGCAACAACACCTGTCAGCAGCTGAGGGTTTCAATTAATTATCATTTAGAATAAGTGACAGCTCTTGCTGTGCCAGGGTCCCACTGCTGACAACTGTATGGACAAGCATCTTACAACTGACGCCAAGAGAGACCTTCTGTTTCAGTGTGAATGTTAAAATTTACCTCGAGTTTCTGTCTTCATTCATGTAGAAGTAGTCATGTGAAATTGGGTGAATTTTTTTGAAACATCCTCTGTTTGGAGCAAATCGTGCAGATTATCAGTGAATATTTACTACATTAGTGTTGCTATATTTGCTGTAACAAATGATAACAAATGAGCACCCATGAAGCCACACACACACACACACACACACACCACACCACACCACACCACACCACAATACACCACAACACAAACAAAAGACAGATGGTAAACACAGTGTGACATCTGGCACCATTACGCACTGTAAAAGTGCACAATCAGTACACAGCGAAAAGTGGCAGTGAATTGTTCAAATACATGTGTTTGAAGAAAAAAAAAAACCCTGAAAACTGGTCATTGAGTAAATACATCTCCATTACAACACATGTGGAATGAAAACATTGGAAATTGTAAGAAAGACTGTACAATAATTTAACCTCATGAAACTTGTTCTGCAATTAGAGAAAACATAATTTAGTAACATATGTGTAACTACCATATAACTCTTTTATTATATTCATAAAAACAAACATGTATCACAGGCCACTGAAGATACTTGACAAATAAAAGAAGCTAAAAGTGTATGGCAAAGAACAAAATGCCTTTCATTTAGTTCCGAATACAGAATATACCCACAGGAACGGTGAATTAATTAAATATTAATAGACTAGTTTCATTTTACTGTAACTCAACCTGCAATTTTCACAAACATAAAAAGCTCTATTTTTCCAGTGTGGAATTTTGTAGATAGTTTCAGATGATTTGTGGTGTCTGATGTAATGTGTTAAGTGAACTGTCATCAAGGGGGTTGTACCTCTTTATTCCGGCTTCCAGGGTATTTTGAAGTCGACTAACATAACAACATTGCCTGATCGCGGTGTAAGACTTCAGATGTCGCTAACTAAGGATGAAAATGAACTAAAGAAACTGAGAAATGATCTTCAAATCAGTGAAGAATGGCATGCAAAAAGTGATAAAGGTTAGTACCAAAACATTATTATTGTTGTTATTATTATTTTAATTTTTGTATACAATTGTAAGTGTTGTATGAAAGCTAATTAAAGAGCAGCCTGTATTTCAATAGATAAAAAAAATCAGTGTTATTTTACATGATTTTCTGTTAAATCACCACTAAATGTGTATTGCAACTTGCTTTCATGGAGATGGGATAATGTGTAATAGTGGTTTGTGTCAATAGTCATTCAAAAAATGAAAGCTGTTCTGTGCATGTGCTTATATTATTGCATGGTGTGACTCAGAGTACATGTTTATGTATTATGTCTAATAGTAGGTAAGTGATTCTTAGCAAAAAATTGTGGGAGACCTGAAAACAGACATAACTGAGATTTAACCCTGATGTGTTTCATGGTGCATCGTTATATAAAATACCATTTTAGAAGAAAAACTGGAACTTTTTAAGATTTGCCCTGTACTCACTCTCAGATGACTGACAGTCGGTGTTGAGGCCCATATTGATCCTGGCAGGTTGTAATATCCTGACAGTGAAGATGGTGAAAATTTGTGAAAGTTAAAAGGTTTTACAAAATTTAATACAGCATGAAATGCAGAGAATTTTGCACATGCTTATGCTTTATCAACAACGCATAACATCATCATGATTTTATTCTTCCATATGTATATTTCTTTTACTAAATTGCATTGGTTCTTGTGCACAGTGATCTTGTTAGCCCTAAAACCCAGCTAGCGGATAACTTTTGTGTAATTTTCAGAAGTAACTTAACCATGGAGCCTGCAGGAAGTTCTATGATTTTGTCATCTTAAATCTCAAACATTTGGCTGTAGGTTTTGATACCCACATACCATTTTTAATAGTTTTTATTAAGTTGTGCCCCCATGGGAAACAGTGTTTATTTTTGATAACATTTATTTTACAGCCAAATTCATGTTAGATTTGACATGGTTACCCAGGATTACACAACTAAGTGTACACAAAGCGGAGATGTATTCACCTTAGTGTATTTTCATACTTCTTCAGTAACATGGTCTCGACATCCAGTGACTATTTCCACTTCATCATGCCATAGTTGAAAATAAAATTTGTTACATAACATTCAACAACATTAGAGCTCTAAGTGGAAATAATTATAGTTTTTAGGAATTAACCATAAGTGTGTGAAATTGTGACCATTGGCAATCTGTTATTGAGTTGACTCCATCAGCTCACCACTAAATAACATTACTAGCAGACAAGATGTGTTGTTCTTTTGAGGTTTTATGTTTTGTGTAAATGTGGATATATTTGGAAATGAGAAATATAACTCCTAAGTTGACTTTACTTTTTGTGGTTACAGAGGTCTATACATTGTAATTAGAATTTTATATTTGTGCCATTACGAAGTTCTCAGGAGTGATCAGAAATATATGGATCACATATCTCTGTTTGTTAAATTTCAAATGATGATGATGATGAAGAAGACAACACAACAACACTCAATCTCGGGGCAGGTGAAAATACCTGACCCCGCCAATAATGGAACTCGGGAGCCCCGTGCTCAGGAAGCAAGAACGCTACCATGAGATCATGAGCTGCGGACAATAAATTTTTAGAATGGAAATGGAAATGGAAATGGAAATGGAAATGAAGTCCCATGCTTCTTGACAGAGCGTAGGGGAACTATGTGGAAGACCTGCACCGCCGCACTAGGCAAGGTCCTAATGGAGGTGGTTTTGCATTGCCTTCCTCCGAACGTAATGGGGGTTGATGATGATGATGATGATGATGATGATGATGATGATGACGATGACATAACAACACCCAGCCATCTCGGGGCAGGTGAAAATCCCTGACCCCGCTGGGAATTGAACCTGGGACCCCATGCTTGGGAAGTGAGAACTCTACCGCAAAACCACGAGCGAGACAATAGCATAAAGTAAACTAAATATTGAGATGTGTAAGTATATTTACAAGAGATGTTAAGAACAAAGTGAGAGTGGAAAATAAAGTTTAGTATCACAAGTTTCTTCCTTTGAGACTTGGAATGCCTAATGTGATGCCAGATGTGATGCAAACAAAGAAGGCAATTGCAGCAGCCCTGTCAGCCTTTTACAGTGAGGTCTATGAAAGACTTGACACAGCAGCTGGTGAATTCAATATCTATTGCCTAGCAAAGCAGTGGCATAGGTGTACAGCAGACAGAGAGAAATTCTGTGGAATCAGTGACAAAGAAGGTAAATTTATTGTTGACTATAAGATGGCAGCAGACTACTGAGCTTGGTAATTCCAAGCATTCTCCAGTGAAGAGTTAATAATTCCCCAGTACAACAGTTGGCACTCTTTCCAAGACCCACCATATTAATCACAAAGCCTGAAGTTCAAGACACTTCGGGAACGTGAAATCTAGAAAGGTGACTGTTCTAAATGCTTTGCCAGCAGAGCTATGGCGATCAGGAGACTGGGAGACTGTTGAACTGCAGATGGGATTCTTCAATAAGATCATTGAAGAGAAGAAAATATCAACCAAGTGGACATTGGAAAATATCAGCTGAGTGGACATTGAGCATTACAGTCCCAGTGTGAAAAAAGAAGAGGAGCCTGACTCAGTGTTAAGACTACAATCTTGTATGCCTCCTATCACATACAGTGAAGACGTTAGAGTGCATAATAGACAACAGAATACATGGATTTGTCAATATTACTATCAACCAATGCTGTCTTTTGATAGGCTGTGGTACCACCAATGCTATCCATGCAACTTGCTCGCTTGTTGAGAAACACCGAGAAGTCTAAGCATCCTAATTTTGCTTTCCTTGACCTGGAAAAGGCTTTTCACTGAGATCCACATGATCTCAAATGTTTGCCATTTGGGAGCATGAAGTATTTCAAGAACTAAAAATTCCAGCAGACGTTGTTCTACTTCAGGCAGTTGTTGGACAACCTTGGTCTCCACAATGCATGTCCAATTCAGGTATTACATACATGTGGCCAGAAGGTATTAAGATATTGCTTCAGTCGGTTCATCATAAATTGCATCTGGCATCATGAAAATCCTCAGTGAACCCTGGAATGTTTGTTTTAAGAGGAATTAATTTTTTTTTATCAGACTCTTGTACTGGACAGAGCAGAAAAGTTCAGTGTTTAATTTATATTTTAGTCGCATCACTAAGGGACTCATCGATTTCGTTCAACATTATTTCTTTCTTCCTGGACGAACTTACCTATTTACCCAGCGACTGAGATTTTGGCACAATAGAAGAGAGACTTCCAAAGGCAGGTCATATTTGCACGCTTGACAAGTTGAATGAATTTGTGGAAAATGGCGGAGTGAAAGATCTGTTTAAGGTTGTTTGAATTAAAAGAGGATTTGAGGAATATTCAGCAATTAAATGGTAAAATAGTAAAGAATGGTACTGCAATAACTGGTGCTAGCGGCAATATCCATGTAGTTAAGACCTAATAGCAATAAAGCCATATATTCCCCCAGTTTTTCATGATGTCTACGAGAAAACAGAATCCAAAAAAATGAGACAGTGAAGACACACCAGAGGAGATACAAATTTGTTTTTTTATATTTGATGTGCAAGCCTCTTAACATAAATCACATTCAGAAAACAGTACTTAAGCCAGGATTAAGAGACTGTTTGATATGTCAACATAAAATGTATGGTTTTCCATGCAGAAATTATAACACATTTAGATGTTCATAGTAAATTCTGTTTACATTGACACACATATTTGTCCTTTTGCACAATCCACCTAACAGTAAATTAAGCATTAAAAACTTGAATCTTTATTGTATAAACAATACCTCAGTGGTATGGTTTAGAAAACTCAGTTTATTAAATTCTTGTCAAAGTGGCATAGCTCCCTCTCAGTAGACCCCTCAATTATATTCTTAAGGGATGTTTCTATACCACAGCCCTTGATTGGACATGTTCTAATGGGCATAGCATATTTTTGCCTTTCTCTTATGTGTGAATTGGATCACTCTCCCAGGTATCCAGACTGAATTTCAGATTTTCATGTCACTGGAGTATAGACAGAGGTGAAACTCATGTCAAAGATCTATAATCAATCAGCAATTGAGTACCAAGTTTAGGTGTTTATCCTTAAATATCTTGAAGCAAGGTGGCACAGTGTATTTCACGTAAGAGCATATATCAACTTGATGGTCGGAACTGTATAATGCCTGTTGGTGGTAGTGTATCTGTGCCTCTCCCCTGCAAAATGGTTTGTGAAGCTAGTTGTTGGATTGTGTAAGTTTAATAAAGAATTCAAACAACCTTGCAACTTCGCATTTCTTACATACATGAAAAATTAACGATGTTTTGAAAAGGCTGTATTGTTATTCACCATATTAAGTTGCAGACAGGCACAATGAAAAGACTGTATGCATTGAGATTCTGACCAAAGCCTTCTTCAGAAAAAACACACACACACACACACACACACACACACACACACACACACACACACAAAAGTAAGTGCACTTCATGCACACATGACCCCCATTCCCAGCAGTTCCGGCCAGAATTTTGGAAAATGGCATAGTTATTTCCTTTTCCGGTAATCTGCTTAAAGTGCATATTAACTACTTTCAACTCTTTGAAACTAGTAATAATTCATTTACATCCAATGTATCAATTAATTTCCCAACAAGTTGTCCGAAGTGAGAATGAAAACTGCTACAGAGATGTTCAATCCAAAGGGTAATACTTTAAATGTGTAAGACTTACCTTCAAATAACAAAGCTGTATATGGTCTTGATTCTACACTCATGCTCATAAATTAAGGATATTGCTGATACATGGTGAAACAACACTCTGGTGGGCAGTTTGTGGGTTTAAATCACCTTGGGGCATGACCATGCGGTGCGTTTGACCTGCAGTTGTCGCATGGTGGTGCTGGCAGCAGTCCACATATGCAGAGGTGTGTTGGTACATGTCAGAGTACGGTGCAGTGAGTCAGTGTGCAGACGTTTTCAGACCTGCTAATGATGACTGTGCGTTGAAAATGGCTCAAAGAACACATATTGATGACGTTATGAGGGGTAGAATACTAGGACGACTGGAGGCTGGTCAAACACAGCAGGTCATAGCACGGGCCCTCCGTGTGCCACAAAGTGTGATCTCAAGATTATGGCAATGATTCCAGCAGACAGGAAACGTGTCCAGATGCTACAATATGAGACGTCTACAGTGTAAAATACCACAAGAAGACCGATACCTCACCATCAGTTCCCGCAGACGACCACGGAGTACTGCAGGTAGCCTTGCTCAGGACCTTACCACAGCCACTGGAACAGTTGTCTCCACACACACAGTCTACAGACAACTGAACAGACATGGTTTATTCGCCTGGAGACCTGCAAGGTGCATTCCACTGACCCCTGGTCTCAGGAGAGCCCCTAAAGCCTCGTTTCAAGAATACAGTACATGGTCATTGGAACAGTGGTCCCAGGTTATGTTCACGGACGAGTCCAGGTATAGTCTGAACAGTGATTGTCGCCGGGTTTTCATCTGGCGTGAACCAGGAACCAGATACCAACCCCTTATGTCATTGAAAGGGACCTGTATGGAGGTCGTGGTTTGATGGTGTGGGGTGGAATTATGAATAGTGCACGTACATCCCTGCATGTCTTTGACAGAGGAACTGTAACAGGCCAGGCGTATCGGGACATCATTTTGCACCAGTATGTCTGCCTTTTCAGGGGTGCAGTGGCTCCCAGCTTCCTCCTGATGGATGATACTGCATGGCCCCATCAAGCTGCCATCGTGGAGGAGTACCTTGAAACAGAAGATATCATATGAATGGAGTGGCCTGCCTGTTCTCCAGACCTAAACCCCAATCGAGCAAGTCTGGGATGCTCTCTGTCGACATATCGCTGCACGTCTTCAAACCCCTAGGACATTTCAGGGGCTCAGACAGGCACTGGTGCAGGAATGGGAGGCTATACCCCAGCAGCTACTCGACCACCTGATCCAGAATATGCCAACCCGTTGTGCGGCCTGTCTATGTGTGCATGGTGATCATATCCCATATTGATGTCGGGGTACATGCGCAGGCGTTTTGTAGCACATGTGTTTCTGGATGGTTTTCTCAACTTATCACTAATATCGTGAACGTACAGATCTGTGTCGTGTGTGCTCCCTATGTGCCTATGCTATTAGTGCCAGTTTTGTGTAGTGCCATGTTGTGTGGCACCACATTCTGCAATTATCCTTAATTTATAAGCATGAGTGTACAACTAATGCGGAGTGGCCGTGCGGTTCTAAGCGCTACAGTCTGGAGCCGAGCGACCGCTACGGTTGCAGGTTCGAATCCTGCCTCGGGCATGCATGTGTGTGATGTCCTTAGGTTAGTTAGGTTTAATTAGTTCTAAGTTCTAGGCGACTTATGACCTCAGAAGTTAAGTCGCATAGTGCTCAGAGCCATTTGAACCATTTGTACAACTAATGGGACCTGTCAATATCCAGCTGTTAGCTTTCAGCTAAAGTATTATGCTTCCCAGAATTTCAACAACAGTTCTACTATAGCTAGAAATCTCTCTTTCAAATTGTGTCTGTTCAGTGTTTGTGCATCTGAAACTAAGTGAACATCTCCTGCTAGCTTTTTAACGACTATTATTGGATTATTATCGACACTAGGACTACATTCTGTAATGTCATTATCAACAGTCTTTCGGATTTCTTCTCTAACAGGTGTTCGATTGCTCATAGGCGTAGGACAGGGTTTTCAGAAAAAGGGTTTATATACCTATGCCATTTTAGTTTAATTTTTTCAGTAATTCTTTTTTAACTTTTAATACCTTATTACCTATTTTCCATACAGTTCTTTTTCTGTTGAAATCTAATTACACATTGTTATGTACTAACCAATTTAAACCCAGTAATAATTTAGGTTTAAGTTAATATAACAACGAAAATAATCAGTTATTGACATTATTGGATAGATGAAAAATCTATGCACCAAGTGGTGGCAGGAGAACACATACACAAAAAGGTTTAACTGTTACAAACTTCCAGAGCTAGTGGCTCCTTTTCCTGGCAGAAGAGGTGAGGGGGAAGGAAAAGGACAAAGGAAAAAAAACTGGAGTGGCTTAGGAAAAGAGGTAAAGTTCAGAAAAGTGACCCAGAACACCAAGTCAAGTCCCCCCCCCCCCCCTCTCCCCAGCAGGTTTGGGGGTAAGAATAGGCCCGCAGTATTCCTGCCTGTCGTAAGAGGCGACTAAAAGGAGTCTCACGCGTTTTGGCCTTTATGTGATGGTCCCCTGTAGGGTTTGACCTCTACTTTTCAAAATTTGCTGTTAGTGCATACCCTTTGGGGAAGGACACCTTATGTGGTGCATCATAAATCCATCTTTTCCTAAGATCTGGCACACTTGATATCGTCATGGAATTGGGCTTGCACCGAGCTTCCGGCCACTTCGACTGCAGTGTGTTGCGGGTAGTACACATTCCCTCCATTGTGCGCTTCCATCTTCGCCCTCGTGATACAAATGGATATTTGACACCTGAAATCCAGCACAGTAGCCAGTCCGTTGTGGTGGGGTCGTCATGTACCCTCTTGGTGGTAGCCCCAACTACACAGGGAGCGCACTGCTGATGCCTGAGCTGCCACCTCCCCACATATGCCAAGGGGTAGTTGCCCATCTACCTGGGGCATCAGGACTCCCGGCAAAGGCCACCCTGCCCTCCCCCTATGCGGTGCTTTACGTGTTAGAAAGTTGGACACATGTCCTCCCAGTGTCTTTCCAGTGTCACATGTAGAGATTGCCGACGTTCACTTTACCCGAATACTCCATGTGCGCCACCTCCCACCTTTGGGAACTGTGGACAGCATCAGGCCCCCTGCTCGCCGGTCTGCCCAGTATTCCAAAAGGAGTGTAAAATTATGGAGTGCAAGACCCTGGACAGGCTATCTTACCATGAGGATAAACTAAAATTTGAAAGGCTGCACCCTGTTCCCATGGTATCTTCTTATGCCACTGCTGCAACGGCATTGCCATCGATGACGCCGTTGCCTTCTAAGGCTGCTACTGTGCACCCTCAGGGCCGCCCATCTTCCTTCCCCCTCCAGATGGCTGGGGGAACGGCTTCTTCTGCTCTTCCCAGAGCTTCTACTTTGGGAGCACGCCCCCCCCCCCCCCAAAAAAAAAAAAGCTGGGGACACTGCTGCCCCCCCCCCCCCCCCCCCTTGCCGGAGAAGCAACAGTCTCCTCCAGCTCCTCTCGTGCAGAAGTGGTCCCTTGGGACTCTACCTTCCATGATGCCGCCCCCCCCCCCCCCCCCCCCCCCCAGTGGTCCGGCAGACACCAGCCAGTGGCTGAAAGAGCAACTGGCTGCTGGTTGAAGGGCTTCAGGGTCCTCGTCTGTCCCTGACGCTACTTCTGAGAAGCCCTCCCAACAAGCCCCTAAGGAGTGGCGAGAGGGCAAAACTTCAAAGAAAAAGTCCGCTAAGAAACAGGAGCCTCCAGTGCCCCCTATACCGGCACTCCTCCACGGCTCTGTGTCTGAGGACTAGGTGGAGATTCTGGCGTCCACTGAGGACCTAGATCTCGCTGACGCCTCCAATGCAATGGTACTGGATGCCAATACTCAGCAAGTGGCGACAGGTGCTGCTGAGGCCTAATTTGCGGCCTTGGTCACTCCATGCCACCGCAGACAACAGAAAGTGTCATTCTCCAGTGGAACTGCTGTGTTTTTTTTTTCTCCCACCTGACTGAGTTACGTCAACTTTTAAGCAGTACACCTGCCTTTTGCCTTGTCCTTCAGGAGACCTGGTTTCGCACCATGCGGACCCCTGCCCTTCATGGCTACCGGGGTACTACAAAAACTGTCCTGCCTGTGACAGACTATTGGGTCGTGTATGTATTTTCATCCTTACTTCTGTCTGTAGTGAACCTGTGCCCCTTCATACACCTTTAGAAGTTGTGGCTGTCAGCGTAAGGACACCGAAGGAAAGTACCATCTGTAACATCTACCTCCCTCCAGATGGTGAAGCACCACCCCATATTTTGACAGCACTCATTTCGCAACTGCCCCCACCTTTTCTCCTTCTGGGTGATATTAATGCTCATAACCCTTTATGGGGTGGAGCCAAGGTTAATGGCCATGGCAAAGTTGTTGAGGACCTCCTCACTCGCCACGACCTTTGCCTCCTAAACACAGGTGCCCCCACACATTTCAGTGTGCCACATGGCACATATTTGGCCATTGATCTATTGGTTTGCAGTCCTGGTCTCCTCCCTTCTATTCACTGTAGAGCCCATGACAACTTGTGTGGTAGTGACCACTTTCCACTTTTCCTGTCCCTACCACAGTATCCCTCATCTCAACGCCTGCCCAGGTGGGTTCTTCCCAATTCTGACTGGAGCACATTTGCATCCGCTACTAACATAGTATATCCGTCGCATGCCGCCGTCGATGAAGTGATCCATACCGTCACTAATATCATTGTTGCCACATCTAAATCAGCAATCCCTCAATCCTCCAGTTGCTGCTGACGGAAGTCAGTACCTAGGTGGTCACCTGAAATCGCTGCGGCCATTAGAGACCATAGGTGGCCCCACCAACGACATAAGAGCCACCCCACCCTGGAGAACCTCATTGCCTTCAAATGGCTCAAAGCACAGGCTCGCCTTCTCATCAAACAAAAGAAGCAGGGGTGTTGGGAACACTATGTCTCCACCATTGGAACAGGAACCTCCCCCTCTCAGGTTTGGACCAAGCTCCACCGACTTTATGGCTACCAGAACCCAGCAACAGTACCAGGCATTTCCACAAATGGAGCTGTATCCGGCAATCCCGACGTAATTGCAGAACATCTTGGTGTCCATTATGCTTGCATCTCTGCATCGACGAATTACCATCCCACCTTTCGTCTCCTCAAACATAGGGTGGAGGACACTGCCTCTCTTTTGCTCCACACCACCCTGAGCCTTAAAACGCTCCTTTTGGTGAGTGGGAATTCCTTAGTGCCCTTGCCGACTATCCTGACACATCCCCTGACCCAGATCACATCCATTTGCAAATGCTGAAACATCTGTCACTGGATTCCCAACGTTGCCTCCTGGCTGTCTTTAACCGCGTTTGGAGCAATGGCGAATTCCCATTGCAGTGGCAGGAAAGTGTCATCATTCTGGTGCTAAAGCCTGGGAAGAACCCACTAGATGTTGACAGCTATCGCTCCATCAGCCTCACCAATGTCCTGTGCAAGCTGTTGGAACGTATGGTGAGCCGGCAGTTGTGTTGGCTCCTTGAGTCTCGGGACCTCCTGGTTCCATCCCAGGGCAGTTTTAGCTGAGGACACTCCTCCACCGACAACTTGGTGTACCTGGAGTCTGCCATTCGGTCAGCCTTTTCCTGGCCACAACACCTCATCACCGTCTTTTTCAATCTCACGAAGGCCTACGATAACTACTTGGCCACACCACATTCTCACTATTCTGCATGAGTGGGGTCTTCGGAGCCCACTCCCGATATTTATACGGAACTTTTTATCATACCGCACTTTCAGAGTTCACGTTGGTGCTTCCCATAGTGCACCCCATACACAAGAGAATGCAGTCCTGCAGGGCTCTGCCCTGAGCGTCCCACGCTTTTTAATTTCCGTCAATGGTCTTGCACTAGCAGTAGGATCGTCAGTCTCTCCCCTCCTATACACTGACGATTTTTGTATTTCATTCTGCTCCTCTTCTACTGTTGCGACTGAACACCGTCTGCAGGGAGCTATATGGAAGCCACAGTCATGGGCCCTCAATCATGGCTTCCAATTTTCGGCTGCCAAAACTTGTGTGATGTACTTCTGTCGTCGTTGCACCGTCCACCCCCATCCAGAACTTTACCCCGATGACCAACTACTAGATTTAGTGGAGACTTAGCGCTTTCTGGGACTGGTTTTCGATGCCCAGTTAAGTTGGCTTCCCCATATTTGTCAGCTTAAAGACAAGTGCTGGCGACATCTTATTCGATGCATGACCCACACCAACTTGTGTGCTGATAGTCGTACACTACTGCGGCTGTACCAAGCCGTTGTGCAGTCCCGTGTTGATTATGGTAGCCTGGTGTATGGTTCAGCCGCCCCTTCTGCACTGAGGCTACTAGACCCTGTCCACCACTGTGGAGTTCACATCGCTACGGGAGGCTTTCAACCTACCCCCATGAACAGCCTTCTTGTAGAAGCTGGCGTCCCTCCATTGCGGCTCTGGCAGCAAATATTACTCGCAAACTATACCAGCCACGTACATAGTTCACATCGCCACCCAAATTACCGTCTTCTTTTCCCCAACACGGCGGTTCATCTCCCGCAACGGTGGTCCAGAACTGGGAATCCCTTTGCTGTCTGTGTCCGGTCACTTCTTCATGACCTTGATGCTTCCCCCCTACTGCCTTCCCTGCAGACCCGTTTCCGTACACCTCCATGGTCCATGCCTCGGCCACAGCTTTGGCTGGACCTATTGCTTGGCCCCAAAGGCTCAGTCCCACCTGAGGTCTTCCGCCGAAATTTTCTCTCTGTTCTTGGCGAGTTTGGGGGCTCAGAAATAATCTACACAGATGGATTGCTGGTCGACGGTCTTGTTGGCTTTGCTTACGCTCACGTTACCCATATGGAACAATGCTCCTTCTGCAGAGCTGGTTGCCATCTATTGCACTCTTGAACATATCCGCTCCTGCTCTGGTGAGTCCATCATCATTTGTAGTGACTCCTTAAGCAGCCTACAAGCTTTTGACCAGTGTTTCCCTGGGCATCCTTTGGTACTGTTGATCCAGGAGTCTCTTTATGCCCTCTGCTCTAGTGGCCGCTCAGTGACCTTTATTTGGACCCCAGGCCATGTCGGGATATTGGGCAATGAACATACTAACCGCCTGGCCAAACAGGCCACCAGTAAACCATCTCTAGAGACTGGCCTCCCAGAGACCGGTTTGTGAGCAGTCTTGCGCTGCAAAGTTTTTATGATTTGGGGCACTGAATGGTGCACGCTGAGCACACCACGTGAACTCCGTGTTATCAAGGAGACGACGAATGTGTGGCAGTCCTCCATGCGAGCCACTCGCAGCGAATCAGTTGTCCTTTGTCAGCTCTGCATTGGCCATACATGGCTAACACATGGCTACCTTCTCCTTCATGAGGATCCACCTCGATGTCACTGTGGCTCCCTTCTGACTGTTGTGCACATCTTGTTTGACTGCCCAGTTTTTGGCTGATCTACAGCGGACTTTTAATCTTTCCAGCACCCTACCTTCGGTGTTGGGTGACAATGCCTCAACGGCAGATTTAGTCTTATGTTTTATTCATGAGGGGGGTTTTTATCATACCATCTAAGGGCCGGCATTTGGCCTTCTTTCTGTGGCCTCCACCCTCCCTCCCTTTTAACTCTGTCACCCTTTGTTTGCATTCGTTCGTCTTGGTATTCTTATTTGTGTTCGTTTTTTCCCTACATGTGTTAATCTCAACTTACCTTTTATGGTGAACATTTCAAAGTGTTGCAGAGTGGCTGGCTCATCCTCTTTTATTCTTGTTATCAGCCAGCCCAGACCATTTGCGCTATAGTTTTAATGCCTTTTTATACTTTTCCTTATGGTCTATGTTTTCCCTGTTTTTTCTTCATGCTATTTGTTTCCCTTTAGGTGTGGTTCCACATTTCTTTTCCCCCTTTTACTTTCCAAACTGTACTTTGGGAGTTGTTTTACCCTGAGCCTTGTTTGTGTCAGGAACAAGGGACTGATGACCTTGTAGTTCTGTTCCTTTATACCTCAAACCAACCAACCAACTGGATCAGGGGAGACTTACCAGACGGGATGGGGGACTACACTGGATGAGATTTGAAAACCTGAGAGCTTAACGGTGGAAGTCAGGGTAGTGTACAAGACAGACATTACTACTAAAACATTGTGCATGAGTTAATAAGAGTGAGAAATTGAAGTGCATCGTTTGTAACAGAGATGGAAGGGGGCGATGGTGAAAAATAGACAGGTCAGGAATTGACAGATGTAGAAAACTAGATGGAGTGAAGAAAGCAGTAGTTACTGCGAATAATTGTTAAGAAGGAAGGAATTAACATAAATTAAGGTCAGGTGGGAGGCAAGAACCAAGGACATGTTGCAGCACATTCCCACCTGTGGAGTTCTGAGAGACTGGCGTGTGGGGGAAGAATCCAGATGACGTGTGTGGTGGAACAGGCACTGAAGTCATGAGTGTCATGTAGAGCATGCTCTGCAACAGGATATTGTGTGTTGCCAGTATACACCCTCTGTCTATGCCCATTCATCCTGCCTGATAAGCCGATGGTAGACACGCCAATGTAAAAGGGTGAACAGTGTTTACATAAGTGTTGATTCATGATTTGTTGTTCCACAGGTGGCTCTCCCTTTGCTAGTAAATGTTTTACCAGTTGCAGGGCTGAAATAGGTGGTCATAGGAGGGTTTAAGTCTTGCAGCAGGGATGGTCACAGGGGAAGGAGCCATAGGGTAGGGAGATAGGTGCAGAAGGAACACAGGGTCTGGCCACCACCAGCTCGAGACCGCAAACACATACTATCGAAGGGAGAGCCACCGGTGAAATGACATGTCACATACAAGCTGTTATGTAACCACTGTTTGACCTTTTACATTGCTATGACTAACACCTAGTTATCAGTCAGGATGAATTGGCATAGGCATAGGGGTGTATATCGGCAATACACAATATCCTGTTGCAGAGCATGCTCTACAAAATGACAGTTATGACCTCGGTGCCTGTTTCGCCACACAATGCTTTGGTTTCTTCCCCCAGACACTGTTTTTTCATAACTCCACAGGTGGGAACTAGCACTACAACATGTTCTTGGTTCTCACCACACACCTGCCATTAATTTACATTAATTTCATCTGCCTCAGTATTTGTTCACAGTAACTACTGCTTTCTTCACTCCATTTTAGTTTTCTAAACCTGTCATTTCCTGACTTGTCTATTTTTTGCTGTCCCACCTCTGTTACATACAATGCACTTAGCTTTTCGCTCTTATTAATTTGTGCATGATGTTCTAGTAGTAATCTCTGTCTTGTATACTACCCAGTCTTCCACTGTTAAGCTCTCAGGTTTTCCAATATCATCCGGTGCAGCCACCAACAATCAGTTAAGATTGTCTGGTAAGTCTCCCCTAACCCGGGGTTCTGGGTGGCTTTTCTGAACTGTATCCCTTTTTCCTAAACTTCTCTAGTCATTTTCCTTCACCCCTCTTCCTTCCCCTTCAATTCTTCTGCCAGGAGGAGGAGCCACTGGCTCTGGAAGCTTGTAAAAGTTAAACCTATTAGGTTTAAGGTAAGTACTACTACAAAGTTTTTGTTGAAAGTCAGTGCATTAACTGTAACTGGTAGCTATGTTTAATCTTCAATTTCTTTCTTTAATTGCTAGTTATCGTGCTAGGATTTACATGCCAGAAACAAAATGTTTTGTTTCTGCAATATAAATGCTGTCGTCAATTTCACGTGTTTATGCTCTGACATGATTAAGTGTATATGACTCTTCTGGCAATGCACTGATGATTGCTATGTTATACTCTAAATGTAGATCTGCAATAAACTGTGTATTCTATGACTGACTGCTGTCATTCTTTACACTTGATTAGCCATCCTATTATTATTCTGTTTCTTAACTTTACAGCATTATGTTTCACTTTTCCTTCGAAACCAGGGTGGATAGCGATTTTCGTAATTATCTGATCGTGAGTTTTCATCTTAGGTGTAGTCACCTTCTTCCTTGTTTAATGTATCTAGTCCATCTATAAATGTTAATAACTCGTTTATGTATGTCCTTTAGTGATGCCGCATATCCTTTTTCACCTAATATGGCAGTCAATGGACTAACGCTGTCATTAAATGGCTTTCCTCAATGGAATTTTGCTTAGTTGTATACCATTCAGTATATTTCTTATAACTACCACAGCTGTTATAATAACAAGGGTCGAACAACCCAAGTCCTAACTTCTCTTGGGCACTCGTTTACCAATACTTTTCAAATATTTCGTGGAAGTCATTCCCAGGAGTGAATTGCTTAGTGTGTGCTGTCCCCTACTAAGTGGCATCTCCCTCTAAGTAACTAAGGACAAAATATATCTTTATAGTATCATCCCATCATTTAAGTAGTAACTTGGAAAATAAACTTAGAATATAGAGTGTGTATACATCCCTTTCTGGGTTAAACTTCGGAAATTGCTTATTGAAATTGGCCTAATTTTCTGTACAATTTTTTTCTGTTAATACCATTGGGAACCCAAATTTTTAATTCTATTTTTTTCTCTTAATCTTGTCCTTAGCTTTTCCTAATTCTTCCCAAAGTTGATGTAATTCTGGTGGCTCTGTCTCATTTGACAAATGACATTTGCTAATAGATGTCTCAGTCTTTTCCTGAACCTGTTGTTTAGTCAACATGTTCCTCCAATGTTGCAAAAGGGGAATCTACCTGACTGCAACATCTTTAGAATCCTTAGTCTGTTCTAAAATGTTAAGTCTTGCTGTAGAGTTTGTAAATTTTGTGTGTGTACATCTGTAAATTCTTGCTCAGAAAACTTCTAAACCTATTTTATATGTATATTCACGTCTCTAAATTGTTCATTTACTTTGTTTCTTACTAAATCACTTCCTTTATCTATTTCAAAATGCAGTGTCCCTTTTAAACTTAATATAATGAATTGCAGTTTGGATATTTTCTTATTTATTTCAAGCCCTTTCTGATGTGAATCACTAATGTGTTCTTTTAAGTTATTAACTTGTTAGTCTAGTTTAGCATTTGTTGTATCTCGATTAGCACTTAATTCATCAGTTCTGCCAACAGCAGCCTTCTTGAACTTATTGCACTGAGTATCTAAATTAATATTGGTTTGTCCTAGCTTATCATTAGCTGTATTTAATTTGGTGTTTAAATCAGTGCCATAAGTCTTTAAGTTTGGCATTTCTTTGTTCTAATTGTCCCATTGTAGTATTTAGCTTAGACATAGCTTTTAGTATTTCTTCCCTCTTTGTAGTTAATATTGGCATACAGTTAAAACAGTAACAAGTTTACAACTACTCTTCCCCAGTTAACAGTCACCAAAACTTCATTATAAAATTTATGCTAAAACCCCAACTCAGTCTTCACTTAACACACAATACCACGAAACAAAAATTAAAGAAATATTTGGATTCAGTACAGGTCACCAAACTTTTTCATCCAACATGCCGTGACACGATGTTGAATACGCTGTGTAGTTGTAGAATGTTGAGCAACTGCTACTTGTGCAGCTAGGCTCTGCAAAATTGGCAGTTGCTCATTGAAAACAATTGTCATCCATATTTGATCCCTCCCAAAAGAAAAGCAGGTCTGTGGGCTGACTAACCAGTGGCTGAAAGAGCCACAGGTTTCTGCTCCCTAAAGAGCTCTGTCATTATTTCCATAATTTAGAACTGATAAATTGCAAAAAGAACTGAACTCCATAGGGATAAACAAAGAAACGGAAAAGAGACCCTAAGCCAAAATGGTTTGGCAGTTCTAACCAATCTTGCAGATGCACGCATATTACATTACTCCAGCCTAGCAGGAGGCACAAGAACAATCAGCAAAGTAACACATACCTGCTTACATCTTTGCTGCCTTCAATTCCCATTTTTCAACATTGCTTCAGTGAAATGGTAGTGGTTATTACAATCTCCAAGCAGAGCTCTGTTGACTGATGACCATTTACCCCACTGTTCGAACTGAATACAGGAGTTGAGGTTTTCAGGTCACTTTGCAAACATCAGTTAGTACCATTTTTGCAGGATCTGGGTAAATATTGGGAGGGCATTTGTCTGTACACTGATACATTCAAACACATTCATTGAGCAAATGTTACTTAACACCTAACTGGGGAGGATGGAGGGGGGGGGGGGGGGGGGCTATTTAAGCCCACATTTTGCAAAAATGATAATCCAGTCATATACCTTATATTTTAATATTTTGAAAAAAATGTTTTATTTTTAATGAATTCCTCTACCAGATTCTATAATTTTTTTTAAATTTATTCTGTTACACTTAATTGAAAAATTTAAGTTTTCTCTCTTTAGTAGTAGATGCGACTTTTTAGAAAGGATGTGGTATTCATACTTTCAGGTTCTGAACTCTACCTACGGATCCGCATCTCTTTTAAAAAGTATGTTCTTAATAAAAATCAGTAAAACTTAGTGAAATTAGTATTTATTGTCTCACTTACTTTAAGTAAGTAATGCCCATTCAAGCCTGTAGTATGTTTTGTGCCAAATCCAATGTTAAAGATGAGATTAGGTAGACTGTTGATATGTTTTTAAAATTAATTTAGAATTATGTTAAATACTTTGGAATATCTTAAAATATTGTAACATGCTCAGCATTTATCAAACGATAATTTTCAGTTAACCATATGTGTTATTCTGGTAAATCTTTTACAGCTGTAGTGATATCAGCTAAGGACAAAATTAAACAAGAGTGGGGAAAGGAGCTTCATGATGTGGGCAATATGAGACCTCTAGAACCAAAGAATTTCAATTCCATGACTGGAACAAAAGGTTGGTGATTTTCTGTTGTGGAACACGTTGAAGTATAGAAACAATGATTTTATGGCTAATGTGGAATTTATGGCAGTTATTGTTAAAACAGATTATATGTTAGCAAATACCATTGGTTGTAGTATTTATTGCAACAGTAATAAGCTGAAATACTTTGTGGGCATTAATTTCCCAGTATTCACTTTCTTATTACAATCAGAGAACACAGCTTCCTACATTTATTTTCATGTACTTACAAAAGTAGATCCTTAGACAGCAGAGTTGTTAGTACAATGATTCTTGCCATTTGTGGATACTTCTACAGTGTACTTGAACCGAATATAGAAATTAAAATTTTACAGTTCAGGTGAGTTGTGAAATTATGACCCTTGATGCAACAATCTACTACACTATGGCGATTGTGCTGCTCACCTTTTCTGCAAGATTGCTCCTTCCTTAAGAGAACAGCGTCTCGGTGTTACGTCCTCCTAGTCTGGGAACAAGTCATCGGTCCTGCGTACCCTGACTCCTGATGACTGATGTTCGCCCTGTTGGTGATCTTCTTAGAACTTCGCTTGCTGCTACGCTCTTCGTCACCTTTCCACTTGTTGCTTGTAGCTCAAGCTTCAAATTCATCCTGGGTTTCAGGATATCCTTATAGGGCTTCATTGGAGGGATGTGGACCATATCTCTGATCTTTCGTCATTTTGTGTCAGGGTCAAAATCTTCAACTTCATAAGTAACATCAGACAACTGTCTTACAACTTTATAACATCCAAGGTAGTGCCTGTGAAGCTTCTCATAGAGACCAACCTTCCGAACAGGAGTGAAGATCTAGACGAGGTCATCAGGCTGGTAGACAACAGGGCAGTGGCTCGTGTAATACCTTCGGCGATCATTTTCTTGAGCCTGCAGTGTGCAGAGTTGAGCTAACTGCCGAGCTTCCTCAGCTTTGGTTAACACCTGGCCAATGTAGTCATCGTCTATGTCATCAGGATGTAATGGAAAGTGTTCCTCGTCATTGTTGCCTCACGCCCATGCACCAGGAAAAATGGCATAAATCCTGTGGTGTCTTGTTTTGCGATGTTGTAGGCAAATGTCACAAAAGGAAGTATTTCATCTCAGTTGCTCTGCTCAACATTCACGAACATTGATAGCATTTCTGTCAATGCCTTATTAAGATGTTCAGTAAGCTCGATAGTTTGCAGATGGTAGGCAGTCATCATGTGATGACTAATGTTGCACCGACGGTTTCTCTCTGTCACAAGATTCAATTGAAAAGCTTTCCCTCGATCTGTAATTAACGACCTTGGGGCATTGTGTTTTACTACAGTGTCTTCTACAATGGCTTGGGCTACCACGAATGCTTCAGTTGTTTACATGGCTTTTGTAATGCCATAGTGTGTCAGATAATCAGTGCCAACAATAATCCATATATTGCCACTAACAGGTGTTGGAAATCGTCCAAGGAGGTCAATCCCAGCACGCTGGAAAGGCGTTTCGGCTGGTGGAATTGGTACGAGTCTGCCAGGTGGTTTCTGAGGAACTACCTTTCTCCTCTGGCACTCTCGACAGTGTGACACATAGTGACGGGCACTCCTAAATAAACCTGACCAGAAAAATCTCTTTCGGATCCTATCGTATGTCTTAATAAATCCTAAATGTCCGGCCTCAGGTGTGTCATGGAATTTCTGTAGAACATCTAAGCACAGCTAGCCACCTCTTTCCAAATGGATCAAAGTTTTTCTTGCAAAGTAATCCATTAACTACCTTAAATTGTCCTTTCACATCCTCTGACCAATTTAAGGCAAACATAATTTAAGATATCTTGGCCTCGTTCTTCTGCTCAGTGGAGAGATCCTGGAGTGCAGCAAGGCAGTCACTATCTTCATCAAAATCTTGATGGTCTTGCACAGGGTTTCTTGAGAGACAGTCAGCATCTTGGTGTTCTCTTCCACTTCCGTACACTATGGTGATGTCATACTCTTGGAGACATAGTGCCTACTTGGCGAGTCGTCCTGTTGGATCTTTAAGAGCTTTCAACTAACAAAGTGAATGATGGTCTGTAACAACTATGAATGGCCTTCCACAGAGATAGTGTTAAAATTTGCACATGACCCAGATCACAGAAAGACATTCTCTTTCTGTAGTTGAGTAGTTTCTCTCATCTTTTGTAAGTATCCTAGAAGCATAGGCTATAACCTTCTCTTTTCCATCTGAAATTTGCACCAGAACAGCATTGATCCCATACCCACTGGCATCTGTGTGTAGTTCTGTAGGTGCTCTTTCATCATACAGACCGCATACAGGGTCAATCTTCAGAGCTTTTTGGTGCACATCGAAAGAATCTTGTTGAGCTCCACCCCAGATAAATTTAGCATCAGTTTTTAACATCTCTTGGAGTAGCCTGGCTGTGATACAAAGGTCTTTGATAAAACGATGGTAATAAGAACATAATCCGAGGAAGCTTTTCACATCTCTAATACTTTTAGGAATAGGAAATTCCGTTTTAGATCTCACCTTTTCTCGGTCGGGCCACACACCTTTGTTCGACACAAGGTGTCCAAGTATTTTGATTTTTTTTGTTCCAAAGACACTTTCTTGGATTAAGTTTCAGTCCGCCTTGTTGGAAACACTTAAGAATGGCCCTCAGTCTTTTTATATGTTCAAAAAATGTCTCTGAGAACACTATAATGTCATCTAAATAACAAAGACACATCGTCCACTTCAGGTGCCTTAGAAGATTATCCATCATCCGTTCAAAAGTTGCTGGTGCATTACACAAACCAAGTGGCATTACCTTAAACTCATACAGGCCCTCAGGGGTGATGAATGCAGTTTTCTCATGATAAGCCTCATCTAATTCGATTTGCCAATGTCCTGAGTACATGAGAAAAACTTAGGCCCCTTCACACGATCTAGTGTATCGTCTGTTCATGGAAAAGGGTAAACGTCCTTTTTAGTTATCTTATTAAGCTTCCTGTAATCAACACAAAAGCACCAACTGCCATCCTTCTTCGTGATGAGAACCACTGGTGACAACCATGGGCTCTGCGACGGCTGAATGGTGTCAGTCTTCATCATTTTCTCTACCTTGTCACGAATTATTTGACATTTCATTGCCAACACGCGGTATGCTCTTTGGCTATTGGTTGATGGTCTCCAGTGTTAATCCGGTGCTTCACCGTCGATTTGTCTAATTTGCTCTTCACCTGTGGATGGAAGCATTCAGAGAACTCCTGAAGGATGGCAAGTAGCTTCTTCTGTTGTTCCTTAGTGAGATCTGGTGATAGTCGAGCTGGAAGATCTTGTCTCGTAGTGGTAGCGCTAATTTCGCCCACAGACTTGGCATGGGAGGTTTCTATGACGCTCAGCTGTTCTGCAATTAATGGCTCAGCGTTTGCTACGCATATGTGTCTTGGAAGAATCTGTGGTTCTCTGCAACAGTTAACTATCCACAATTCATTGAATCCATTCATAAACGAGACAACAGAGGTTGGGGTGACCAAGTTATTCTTCAGTGGTATGCTTCTCTTACATTCTACTACAAGATCCATGGATTGATGCATGGTATGACACATGACAGTTACCTTTCTAGTGCTGATTGCAGGAACGATCACTTCTTCTAGCACACATAGTCTCCACACACTCGGATGCCCATCTTCCTGTCCACAGTATCTCACCTCATCTAGCATAATCTTCGAGCGACCACAATCTATAATTGCCTGAGAAGCTTTCAAAAAGTCCCATCCAAGAATGACGTCATGAAGACACTCTTGTCAGACAATGAATTCTAAGGGCTGTGTATGGTCACTTATACCCACACGAATGACACATCTTCCTGTAGGTTTTACATATTTCCCATTAGCCACCTTCAGCAGAGATGTTTTTTTGTTGACGAATACGGTTTTCTGCAACTGGCGACAGTACTTCTCTGAAATGACTGAATATGATGCTCCAAAGTCCACAAGAGCTTGGGCGGGTCGGCCACCCATGAGGATATTGACGTAGTTTCCTATCATTTTGGTAGTGATCGACGGCAGAGGATTTTTCTCTTCGGCGGCTTCACCTCCAAGGAGGGTTGCACCCTTTAGTTTTCCAGGTTGTGGCGGCTAGGTGATCTGCTGGAGCTTCTAAATGGCGATGGAGACCTTGATCGGCGTGTTGGGGAGCGTCCTCTCCAGCGGCTAGCTTGCGGCGATGTTGTCCTGCAGCTTGCGGCGATGTTGTCCTGCACCCGCATCTTCTCGTTCATATTTGTTGTCCCAGAGTTGGCGTCGGCTAAGATCGGTCTGCTGTCTTCTGGCGTGGGCGTCATCAAATATCCGCCACCTTTCTCAACAATAGCGCACCACATGTCCCGGTTGTCTGCAGGGGAAACATACTGGTTGGTTGTCCTGGGTCCTCCAGACGTCAGTCTTCCTTCTTACCCAAACAGCAGGTTCCTCATGCAGCATTGTAGGAACATAACTTTGCGTGGGTCTCGACATTCTTACCATTTTAAAGGGAAATGAAGGACGAGAGATTGGGTTCAATGTCTGTTCCATTTCCTCCCTTATGACCTCTTGAAGCATCATGGTTTTTTGCTCATCATGCAATCCAAATGCCTTCTGAACTTCCTCTCTCACTATCTGGTGAAGAATACTTGTGAAATCAGTTTCTTCCTCCGTCACAGACATCGATACAGCATTTGGGAGCCGTTCAAACTTCTTGCGTGTAATTCTTTTTTGATACATTGTCTCGATATGCTGGCACCATTTTATGAAGTCGTTTGCTGTCGATAGCTCCTTCAGGAGTAGGGCTTGATACATGTCCTCAGCAACACCCTTCATGAGATGTGCAACCTTATCTTTTTCCTTCATTCTAAGATCCACTATTTTACACAGCGCAAAGACGTCTTGAATGTAGGATGCTTTAGTTTCTCCTGGACGCTGTGCCCTGCACTTTTAATTTATCTTCAGCCTTGCATTTCTGTCGTCATGTGTGTCGCTGAAATACTTGCGCAGTTCTTCCTGGAATACTTTCCAGCTTGTGAACTTCTCCTTGTTCTTCTCATACCATTGCTTGACAGTGCCCTCCAAGTGGAAAAATACGTTAGCCAAACATACGGTGTTATCCCATTTGTTAAATTTGGCTATACGCTCATATACTTTCAGCCACTTGTTTGGCTCTTAGCCATCGTCATTAGAGAACCCAGAAGGATGCCTCATGTGGTGACGCACAGTTGCTGTAATTGTAATGTCCTCTTCTTCTTCTTCTTCTTCTTCTTCTTCTTCTTCTGTCTCCAATAGATTGGGATCTGTTGAATATGTCTTGAACTCGGGTTTCTTGCGACTTAAATGGCGGCTTTGTCATAGCCTGATGGGAGCCACTGTGTCATCGATAATGTGCAGTATCACAAGTTCCAATACTCAGCGTCCCACCAGGATAATGTCACGTAGAAGAAGGTGGTGTAATTAGATGAATGACGAACACTAACTTCATTTAACAAAGTTTTATTTAGCACTTGCACATACAAGAGTGCGGAGCGAACTGCCTCCGGCCAGAACACATACGGTATATATATATATATACAGCTACAGAACATTTCAGTATAATGATTCTTGCCATTTGTGGATACTTCTAGAATGTGCTTCAACCGAATATCGAAATTAATATTGTACTGTTCAGGTGAGTTTTGAGCTCACGACCCTTGATGCAACAGTCTAGTACCATAACCACTTCTCTATGGCAACTGTGCTTCTCAGCTTCTTCTGCGACAATATAAAGTTAGACCTGTGTGCAGCAAATATAATCTCAAAAAGGAGGTTGTTTCGTGTTCTGATTTCGTACAGTGAAGGAAATATCACACCAAAAACAAATTAGCAATTAAAGCAATCTATGCAGGCTGATAATGTTGCATCAAAAATGGCAAAGTCAATATTTTTAACTGAAAAACTTGTTAGTTTTTCCAGATATGAAAGTGAGATTGTTGTTGTTGCTTATCTCACAGAAAAAATCAGTAAATATTAAATTCTATATAAGTTTTCTGGTATTTTATTAAAAAACTAAAAACCCGCCTTGATTGCGAAAAAAGCACCTAGTGTTAAGTGTTAACCCAGGTTTCGGCGTAGATAACTAGACCCTCTTCAGAACAACAATAAAACCCACAGGTGCCTAAGAAGACAAGTAGATACTTAGATGTTATTCTGAAAAGAGCCAAGTCTTCTTAGACACTTGTGGGTTTTATTGTTGTTCTGAAGAAGGTGTAGCTATCTACGCTGAAACCTGGGTTAACACTTAACACTAGGTGCTTTTTTCGCAATCGAGGCGGGTTTTTAGTTTTTTAATATATTAATCAATGATTGCTGACGCGCTGCGATGTTGAAGGTTCTTTTCTGGTATTGTTGGATGAAAAAAAAAAACTTGTAAAAAGATCTCAATTTGCAAAAAGTAGAAAATCCTCTTTCTTCAGGTAATACCCCTGCTCACAAAAGTGACTTGCAGCATGAAAACAGGGAGAGAATACATATATATTAATTCAATTCTCTAATCAATAAATATATAACCTGTTCTATTTAATGTGTTTTACTGATTGAAGGTGGTGGTCTTGTGTTTCCACAAAAGTCATTGTTCCTGTATTGTCTGTACTAATTTGACATTACATGTCTTTTTCAAACAATTTCTGTTTCATATTGTTACTAACCATGGACCTTGCCGTTGGTGGGGAGGCTTGCGTGACTCAACGACACAGATAGCCGTACCGTAGGTGCAACCACAACGGAGGGGTATCTGTTGAGAGGCCAGACAAATGTGTGGTTCCTGAAGAGGGGCAGCAGCCTTTTCAGCAGTTGCAGGGGCAACAGTCTGGATGATTGACTGATCTGGCCTTGTAACACTAACCAAAACGGCTTTGCTGTGCTGGTACTGCGAACGGCTGAAAGCAAGGGGAAACTACAGCCGTAATTTTTCCTGAGGGCATGCAGCTTTACTGTATGATTAAATGATGATGGCGTCCTCTTGGGTAAAATATTCCAGAGGTAAAATAGTCCCCCATTCGGATCTCCGGGCGGGGACTACTCTGGAGGATGTCGATATCAGGAGAAAGAAAACTGGTGTTCTACGGATCGGAGCGTGGAATGCCCGATCCCTTAATCGGGCAGTTAGGTTAGAAAATTTAAAAAGGGAAATGGATAGGTTAAAGTTAGATATAGTGGGGATTAGTGAAGTTCGGTGGCAGGAGGAACAAGACTTTTGGTCAGGTGAATACAGGGTTATAAATACAAAATCAAATAGGGGTAATGCAGGAGTAGGTTTAATAATGGATAAAAAAATAGGAGTGTGGGTAAGCTACTACAAACAGCATAGTGAACGCATTATTGTGGCCAAGATAGACACGAAGCCCATGCCTACTACAGTAGTACAAGTTTATATGCCAACTAGCTCTGCAGATGATGAAGAAATGTATGATCTGATAAAAGAAATTATTCAGGTAGTGAAGGGAGACGAAAATTTAATAGTCATGGGTGACTGGAATTCAACAGTAGGAAAAGGAAGAGAAGGAAACGTAGTAGGTGAATATGGACTGGGGGTAAAAAATGAAAGAGGAAGCCGCCTGGTAGAATTTTGCACAGAGCATAACTTAATCATAGCTAACACTTGGTTCAAGAATCATGAAAGAAGGTTGTATACATGGAAGAAGCCTGGAGATACTGACAGGTTTCAGATAGATCGTATAATGTTAAGACAGAGATTTAGGAACCAGGTTTTAAATTGTAAGACATTTCCAGGGGCAGATGTGGACTCTGACCACAATCTACTGGTTATGAACTGTAGATTAAAACTGAAGAAACTGCAAAAAGGTGGGAATTTAAGGAGATGGGACCTGGATAAACTGAAAGAACCAGAGGTTGTACAGAGTTTCAGGGAGAGCATAAGGGAACAATTGACAGGAATGGGGGAAAGTAATACAGTAGAAGAAGAATGAGTAGCTTTGAGGAATGTAATAGTGAAGGCAGCAGAGGATCAAGTAGGTAAAAAGACGAGGGCTAGTAGAAATCCTTGGGTAACAGAAGAGATACTGAATTTAATTGATGAAAGGAGAAAATACAAAAATACAGTAAGTGAAGCAAGCAAAAAGGAATACAAACATCTCAAAAATGAGATCGACAGGAAGTGCAAAGTGGCTAAGCATGGATGACTAGAAGACGGATGTAAGGATGTAGAGGCCTATCTCACGAGGGGTAAGATAGATATTGCCTACAGGAAAATTAAAGAGACCTTTGGAGAAAAGAGAACCACTTGCATGAATATCAAGAGCTCAGTTGGAAACGCAGTTCTAAGGAAAGAAGGGAAAGCAGAAAGGTGGAGGGAGTATATAGACGGTCTATACAGGGGCGAAGTTCTTGAGGACAATATCATGGAAATGGAAGAGGATATAGATGCAGATGAAATGGGAGATACGATACTGCATGAAGAGTTTGACAGAGCACTGAAAGACCCAAGTCGAAACAAGGCCCCAGATGTAGACAACATTCCATTAGAACTACTGACAGCCTTGGGAGAGCCAGTCCTGACAAAACTCTACCATCTGGTGAGCAAGATGTATGACACAGGCGAAATTCCCCCAGACTTCAAGAAGAATATAATAAATCTAATCCCAAATAAAGCAGGTGTTGACAGATGTGAAAATTACTGAACTATCAGTTTAATAAGTCACAGCTGCAAAATACTAACATGAATTCTTTACAGATGAATGGAAAAACTGGTAGAAGCTGACCTCGGGGAAGATCAGTTTGGATGCCGTAGAAATGTTTGAACACATGAGGCAATACTGACGCTACGACATATCTTAGAAGAAAGATTGAGGAAAGGAAAACCTACGTTTCTAGCATTTGTAGACTTACAGAAAGCTTTTGACAACGTTGACTGGAATACTCTCTTTCAAATTCTGAAGGTGGGAGGGGTAAAATACAGGGAGCGAAAGGCTATTTACAATTTGTACAGAAACCAGATGGCAGTTATAAGAGTAGAGGGTCATGAAAGGGAAGCAGTGGTTGGGAAAGGAGTGAGACAGGGTTATAGCCTCCCCTCCATGTTATTCAATCTGTATATTGAGCCAGCAGTAAAGGAAACAAAAAAAAAAGTTCGGAGTAGGCATTAAAATCCATGGAGAAGAAATAAAAACTTTGAGGTTCGCCGATGACATTGTAATTCTGTCAGAGACAGCAAAGGACTTGGAAGAGCAGTTGAACGGAATGGACAGTGTCTTGAAAGGAGGGTATAAGATGAATATCAACAAAAGCAAAACGAGGATAATGGAATGTAGTCGAATTATATCGGGTGATGATGCTGAGGGAATTAGATTAGGAAATGAGACACTTAAAGTAGTAAAGGAGTTTTGCTATTTGGGGAGCAAAATAACTGATGATGGTCGAAGTAGAGAGGATATAAAATGTAGACTGGCAATGGCAAGGAAAGCGTTTCTGAAGAAGAGAAATTTGTTAACATCGAGTATTGATTTAAGTGTCAGGAAGTCGTTTCTGAAAGTATTTGTATGGAGTGTAGCCATATATGGAAGTGAAACGTGAACGATAAATAGTTTAGACAAGAAGAGAATAGAAGCTTTCGAAATGTGGTGCTACAGAAGAATGCTGAAGATTAGATCGGTAGATCACATAACTAATGAGGAGGTGTTGAATAGAATTGGGGAGAAGAGGAGTTTGTGGCACAACTTGACTAGAAGAAGGGATCGGTTGGTGGGACATGTTCTGAGGCATCAAGGGATCACCAATTTAGTACTGGAGGGCAGCGTGGAGGGTAAAAATTGTAGAGGGAGACCAAAAGATGAATACACTAAGCAGATTCAGAAGGATGTAGGCTGCAGTAGGTACTGGGAGATGAAGAAGCTTGCACAGAATAGAGTAGCATGGAGAGCAGCATCAAACCAGTCTCAGGACTGAAGTCCACAACAACAACAACAACAACAACAACAACAACATTGTTACTAAATGTATTGTGGCGGTTGGTTTTAACTCAGTTTGTGTTTTCTATGAGGTGGAAACTACATGGAGTATGTTTATGTTTTTCTATTTACTTCTGCTTGTAGACCAGTGGAAACTCATCACTGTGAGTGCAGCTCATCAACAGAAAAGTATTTTTTCAAGTGTCCAGTAGTTTCTTAGAGTACAGCTCAATCTCAGAAGTCATGTTTGAAGATATTGTAAAATTGACCATGAGTGAGAAATGCAAGAATAGTTGTAGGATAGTGACTTGTGAAAAATGTTGAGAGCTGTGTAGTGAGTGGTTTCACTGACATAGTGGAATCTTTATCTTGCCCTCATCAGTTTGGATCACCATTTTACCCAGATCAGGTATTTTTATTAATATTTTTTGAAAATACAGTAACTGTACTGTATTAAATACCCTGAAATTAATAATGACCACAATGGCTGACAGTCAGTAAATGTAAATTCAACCTACTGCCATCCTGCCACAGTGCCACTTAACACGTTAAGATTGGTTTGTACAGTACTGTGTCATGTAGCAGTGGCTGTGGATAAAAAGATGCACTGCATAGGATGAATGAAGAACTGTTGAAAACCATTGCTGCTGAATTTGGTTTTGAATTTCAGTGTCATCAGATTGGAAGAATAACCTACAATTAGCCATTTGTGAGTTCATTGCCATTGTGCATATTGAGTAAAGAAGCTGGTGACCATGTCGATTTGCTGGAATTCACTGAAGTGATTACAAACATTCCAGCATGCTCAGACAAAGGTGTTCATGAGTTTAATGACTAGCTGTGAATTAACAGTGTAAAATTTGTGACAAATGAATTACCACCATTTGTTTGTCTGCATTATGAGGGTAATGCATTAGCTAATGAAGCTGGCGCTCAATCTGAAGACATTAAGACATACAATAAATCCCTTTTTTTAACAAATCTCTGTGGACTCAAATACTTTTTCCTTAACACTTCAGAGATTGGCCTCTTAGATGAATATTGGCCCTAAGAAATCGACCATTAATGCCGTCATTTATAGCGTTACTGGCATAAATGTGGTTGATGTATCACATTAAAAACGGACCAGTAATGCTATAAAAGGTGGCATAAATGTGGTCGATGTATCACATTAAAAAAGGACCAAGCTCCAAGATTTATTTTTCGTATTTACTTTCGTTCTTTGATAGATTACAACTTCTAAAATAATGACAGAAAGTATAATGCTCCTCCCAAGAGAAAGTGTGTGGTGTGTTACTGAGGAATCTCTTCGATCAAGCTTCCAAAATTTCTTGCTCACTCAACTAATGTGATGTATTTGTAGCAGAATTACAGCAAACTGCAAAACCTAAGAAGTACACACACATAATTACATCAATGGGATCATGTTGTCTCAGTGATTCATGGTAGTGTCTGTTCTATTTGCTAATGTTTCTGTTGAAATAATTCTAGAAATTGACAACGGAAGGCAGCACCACTCATGGGACAGGTAGTGAGTTGCCATTACATTGTTCTCAAGCAAAACGAGTCCAGTTTTTGAACAATAGGTGGCTTGCATGTCAAGAAAATCGCAGCTCAACCTATACTTGGGTGTGATCCTTTTAACACAAAGTTGTGACCCAAACTATGCTTGGGCTTGGTCTCCAAAACATTAGAAAGGACTTTTCTTTAAATGTTGGTTCAGCCTATGTGCATGGAAGTAGTGACCCAGAATTGAAATTTAGTCATGTTTAGGTGTTGAGAGTTGCTTGTTTTGCCTTTTTGCATACTGTGACTAAAGTTGTCACTTCAGTTTATTGATGTTTGTTAGAATTGACTTGTCTACGTTAAAGGAGAAGGAGTAGTTCCTGATGGTGTCAGTTCTTTGCACAGCAGCTGCAGAACTTCATGCAATGGGCTCCTCCTCCTCTTCTTCATTATTGTCACTGCTGCTTGCTGCCTCAGTGTTCCTTCACTAGCATTTCACACATCTCACATTCACTCGTCTTGGGCATGGAAGTAAAAATATTGTCATCACAAGAAAATAAATCCTACAATTTCACATTTTCAGGAACATCTGTGTTCTGCTCCATACCTCTTCCGGAATAATGTCATCTCCTACAGCAACCGATGTGCCACAACCAGCCTTTGCAAAACAATAAGGTGCATTGCAAAAATTGAGGCAGCAACAGATATATCTACAGCTTTTGGATTGTTGAGTCACACTGCTTCCTTTGTCAAGGAATGTAATTGATTTCTTCAAAACTACTACTCTGTATTTAGCTTTAATAGGGTGAATTATGCCTTAGTCCAGAGGCTGCAGATGACACGCAATTTGGTGGAAGAAATACAACATTTACATTCCTCAGAAATGGTGTCTTCTTGTGGTGTTCTATAGAAATCTCAAAACAGAAACTGAATGCACTTCTAAAACTAACATTGAGGATGAGGGCTACATTCAACAATAAGCACTATTTTCTGACCTGCTGCACACTTCTCAGCATCTAAACACTTGAGAAATCTTGTAAAAATTTCCCATGTCATTCAGGCATTGCTGTTGTAAGTACAAGGTAGCTTTTTTCAAAAACACCTGAGAGATTTAAATTTCTTTATCATCGGTGAGAGTCACTTCTCACTTCCATCACTAATTACACACAAAGCTCACATTAATATGTTCCAGTGATTTACACTTTATATGTCCACAAGGCCCCGGGAGTAGACAACATTCCATTAGAACTACTGATGGCCTTGGGAGAGGCAGTCATGACAAAACTCTACCTTCTGGTGAGCAAGATGTATGAGACAGGCGAAATACCCTCAGACTTCAAGAAGAATATAATAATTCCAATCCCAAAGAAAGCAGGTGTCGACAGATGTGAAAATTACCGAACTATCAGTTTAATAAGTCACAGCTGCAAAATACTAACGCGAATTCTTTACAGACGAATGGAAAAACTGGTAGAAGCGGACCTCGGGGAAGATCAGTTTGGATTCCGTAGAAATGTTGGAACACGTGAGGCAATACTAACCTTACGACTTACCTTAGAACAAAGATTAAGAAAAGGCAAACCTACGTTTCTAGCATTTGTAGACTTAGATAAAGCTTTTGACAATGTTAAATGGAATACTCTCTTTCAAATTCTGAAGGTGGCAGGTGTAAAATGCAGGGAGCGAAAGGCTATTTACAATTTGTACAGAAATCAGATGGCAGTTATAAGAGTCGAGGGGCATGAAAGGGAAGCAGTGGTTGAGAAAGGAGTGAGACAGGGTTGTAGTCTCTCCCTGATGTTATTCAATCTGTATATTGAGCAAGCAGTAAAGGAAACAAAAGAAAAATTTGGAGTAGGTATTAAAATTCATGGAGAAGAAGTAAAAACTTTGAGGTTCGCCGATGACATTGTAATTCTGTCAGAGACAGCAAAGGACTTGGAAGAGCAGTTGAACGGAATGGACAGTGTCTTGAAAGGAGGATATAAGATGAACATCAACAAAAGCAAAACGAGGATAATGGAATGTAGTCAAATTAAATCGGGTGATGCTGAGGGAATTAGATTAGGAAATGAGACACTTAAAGTAGTAATGGAGTTTTGCTATTTAGGGAGTAAAATAACTGATGATGGTCGAAGTAGAGAGGATATAAAATGTAGACTGGCAATGGCAAGGAAAGCGTTTCTGAAGAAGAGAAATTTGTTAACATCGAATATAGATTTAAGTGTCAGGAAGTATTCGTATGGAGTGCAGCCCTGTATGGAAGTGAAACATGGACGATAACTAGTTTGGACAAGAAGAGAATAGAAGCTTTCGAAATGTGGTGCTACAGAAGAATGCTGAAGATAAGGTGGGTAGATCACACGTAACTAATGAGGAGGTATTGAATAGGATTGGGGAGAAGAGAAGTTTCTGGCACAGCTTGACTAGAAGAAGGGATCGGTTGGTAGGACATGTTTTGAGGCATCAAGGGATCACAAATTTAGCATTGGAGGGCAGCATGGAGGGTAAAAATCGTAGAGGGAGACGAAGAGATGAATACACTAAGCAGATTCAGAAGGATGTATGTTGCAGTAGGTACTGGGAGATGAAGAAGCTTGCACAGGATAGAGTAGCATGGAGAGCTGCATCAAACCAGTCTCAGGACTGAAGACCACAACAACAACAACATGTCCACATTATATCTCTCTCCCCCCCCCCATCTCAACCCTTCCCCCCCCCCCCCCCCCCCCTCTCTCTCTCTCTCTCTCTCTCTCTCTCGTTACAGTCTGAAATGAATGATGCAAATGAAGATGGTGCCAAATCGTATTTCTTCACCATTTCGAAAAGTTTTATGTTGTTATTCTCTTCCATATTGTGGATAATAGTCAGGTTTTGCTGAGTTGTTGCTATCTTCTAGTCTCTGGATGAAGGTTTTGCATTATAACTCAAAGTTTGAATGGAGAGCACAATGTGGCATATATTTGAGCTTTCAACTATGACACCTTAGTTGCTTTCAACATTGGCTGTAATTATTTCTGACATTCTGCAATGCTTATTTATTTGCCATGAAGGAAGTTGTCTAGTACCATTTAAATAAATTTAACACGTTGTTGTTGTTGTTGTTGTGGTGGTCTTCAGTCTGAAGACTGGTATGATGCAGCTCTCCATGCTACCCTATCCTTTGCAAGCTTCTTCATCTCCCAGTACCTACTGCAACCGACATCCTTCTGAATCTGTTTAGTGTATTCATCTCTTGGGCTCCCTCTATGATTTTTACCCTCCACGCTGCCCTCCAATACTTAATTGGTGATCCCTTGATGCCTCAGAATATGTCCTACCAAGCGATCCCTTCTTCTAGTCAAGTTGTGCCACAAATATCTCTTCTCCCCAATTCTATTCAATGCCTCCTCAATAGTTATGTGATATACCCATCTAATCTTCAGCATTATTCTGTTGCACCACATTTCAAAAGCTTCTAGTCTCTTCTTGTCTAAACTATTTATCGTCCACGTTTCACTTCCACACATGGCTATACTCCATACCTCCTTGACACTTAAATCTATACTCGATGTTAACAAATTTTTTTCTTCAGAAACGCTTTCCTTGCCATTGCCAGTCTACATTTTATATCATCTCTACTTCGACCATCATCAGTTATTTTGCTCCCCAAATAGCAAAACTTATTTACTACTTTAAGCGTCTCTTTTCCTAACCTAATACCCTCAGCATCACCCGATTTAATTCGACTCCATTCCATTATCCTCGTTTTGCTTTTGTTGATGTTCATCTTTTATCCTCCTTGCAAGACACTATCCATTCCGTTCAACTGCTCTTCCAGCTCCTTTGCTGTCTCTGACAGAATTACAATGTCATCGGCAAACCTCACAGTTTGTATTCCATCTCCATGGATTTTAATACCTACTCCGAATTTTCCTTTTGTTTACTTTACTGCTTGCTCAACATACAGATTGAATAACATCAGGGATAGGCTACAACCCTGTCTCACTCCCTTTCCAACCACAGTTTCTCTTTTTATGCCCCTCAACTCTTATAACTACCATCTGATCTCTGTACAAATTGCAAATAGCATTTCACTTCCTATATTTTACCCCTGCCACCTTCAGAATTTGAAAGAGAGTATTCCAATCAACAGTGTCAAAAGCTTTCTCTAAGTCTATAATTGCTAGAAACGTAGGTTTGCCTTTCCTTAGTCTATCTTCTGAGCTAAGTCGTAGGGTCAGTATTGCCTCACATGTTCCAACATTTCTACGGCATCCAAACTGATCCTCCTCGAGTTCAGCTTCTACCAGTTTTTCCATTCGTCTGTAAAGAATTCGCGTTAGTATTTTGCAGCCGTGACTTATTAAACTGATAGTTCAGTAATTTTCACACCTGTCAACACCTGCTTTCTTTGGGAGTGGTATTATTGTATTCTTCTTGAAGTCTGAGGGTATTTCCACTGTCGTATACATCTTGCTCACCAGATGGTAGAGATTTGTCTGGATTGGCTCTCCCAAGACTATCAGTAGTTCTAATGGAATGTTGTCTACCCCCAGGGCCCTGCTTCGACTTAGGTCTTTCAGTGCTCTGTCAAACTCTTCACACTGTATCATATCTCCTATTTCATCTTCATCTACGTTCTCTTCCATTTCCATAATATTGTCCTCAAGAACATCGCCCCTGTATAGACCCTCTAGATACTTCCTCCACCTTTCTGCTTTCCCTTCTTTCCTTAGAACTGCGTTTCCAACTGAGCTCTTGATATTCGTACAAGTGCTTTTCTTTTCTCCAAAGGTCTCTTTAATTTTCCTGTAGGCAGTATCTATCATACCCCTAGTGATACAAGCCTCTACATCCTTACATTTGTCCTCTAGCCACCCCTGCATAGCCATTTCGCACTTCCTGTCGATATCATTTTTGAGATGTTTGTATTCCTTTTTGCCTGCTTCATTTACTGCATTTTTGTATTTTCTCCTTTAGTCAATTAAATTCAGTATCTCTTCTGTTACCCAAGGATTTCTACTAGCTCTCGTCTTTTTACCTACTTGATCCTCTGCTCCCTTTACTACTTCATTCCTCAGAGCTACCCATTCTTCTTCTACTGTATTACTTTCCCCCATTCCTGTCAATTGTTCCCTTATGCTCTCCCTGAAACTCTGTACAACCTCTGGTTCTGTCAGTTTATCCAGGTCCCATCTCCTTAAATTCCCACCTTTTTTCAGTTTCTTCAGTTTTAATCTACAGTTCATCACCAATATATTGTGGTCAGAGTCCACATCCGCTCCTGGAAATGTCTTACAATTTAATACCTAGTTCCTAAATCTCTGTCCTACCATTATACAATGTATCTGAAACTTTCCAGTATCTCCAGGCTTCTTCCATTTATACAACCTCCTTTTATGATTTTTGAACCTAGTGTTAGCTATGATTAAGTTATACTATGTGCAAAATTCTACCAGGCGGCTTCCTTTTTCATTCCGTACCCCCAGTCCATATTCACCTACTACGTTTCCTTCTCTTCCTTTTCCTACTATTGAATTCCAGTCGCCCATGACTATTAAATTTTCATCTCCCTTCACTATCTGAATAATTCCTTTTATCTCATCATACATTCATCAACCTCTTCATCATCTGCGGAGCTAGTTGGTTGGTTGGTGGTTTGGAGGAAGAGACCAAACAGCGAGGTTATCTGTCTCATAGGATTAGGAAGGATGGGGAAGGAAGTCGAACGTGCCCTTTCAAAGGAACCATCCCGGCATTTGCCTGGTGCGATTTAGGGAAATCACGGAAAACCTAAATCAGGATGGCCGGATGTGGGAGGAGCTAGTTGGCATATAAACTTGTACTACTGTGGTAGGTGTGGGCTTCGTATCTATCTTGGCCACAATAATGCGTTCACTATGCTGTTTGTAGTAGTTTACCCACATTTCAATTTTTTTTTATTCATTATTAAACCTACTCCTGCATTACCCCTATTTGATTTTGTATTTATAACCCTGTCTTCACCTGATCGGAAGTCTTGTTTCTCCTGCCACCGAAATTCACCTATTCCACGACATCTAACTTTAACCTATCCATTTCCCTTTTTTTAAATTTTCTTATCTACCTGCCCGATTAAGGGATCTGACATTCCATGCTCCGATCCGTAGATTGCCAATGAATAGTCCCCACCTGGAGATCCGAATGAGGGACTATTTTACCTCCGGAATATTTTACCCAAGAGTACGCCATCATCATTTAACCATACAGTAAAGCTGCATGCCCTCAGGAAAAATTACGGCTGTAGTGTCCCCTTGCTTTCAGCAGTTCGCAGTACCAGCACAGCAAGGCCGTATTGGTTAGTGTTACGAGGCCAGATCAGTCAATCATCCAGACTGTTGCCCCTGCAGCTACTGAAATGCCTGCTGCCCCTCTTCAGGAACCACACGTTTGTCTGGCCTCTCAACAGATACCCCTCCATTGTGGTTGCACCTACGGTACGGCTATCTGTATCGCTGAGGCACGCAAGCCTCCCCACCAACGGCAACACATATATTCACATTAATGCAATTATTACAGACCGATCAGAGTAAAAGACCACTGTATTCTTTTCAGTCAGAGAAGTAGTGTACTGCATTTTTCTACTAATGAAGAAGACTAGTGATATTGTCTTTTTCACACATTACACAGTTTTCTGTCTGTTCCTTGTCAACATATCAAAACACATTTATATATTCAGTAAAGAATGTTTTTACTCAGTTCATGAGCTTGCACACCGCAAAATGACATATTCCTTTTATTTGATTTATTATGGCGCCAATTCCTTTCACATGGGGGCTGGGCCAGAATGGAACTCGGTTCCCTGTTTGTTGAATGCTTTTCACTTTTTCCGGTATCACCACAATGGAATTCGATTGAGGTGTGTCAACCAAAAGAATTAATTACATTATACTGCCGTCACATGGCACAAAAGATGTCTGTGAAAACTGGAAGAAATTGGAAACTAACTTGGAGATGTTAGGATTTGTATAAAAACTGGATTTTAATTTGCAGAATGTTTGATGTTTATTCCTTAAAAGTGAATGTTTTCTTAAAGCAGTTTTCTTTAAGACCAGGGAGGACCAACGTTGCTCTTGCAGGAGTTTTGCTGAGACCAGCAGAAATAGTTGTTAAAAGTGGTTTTGTTAATTTAGAGCTGAACAAAATAGTGGTGTATTTGGAATGTCAGGTGGAAACAAATTTGGGTTGAACTGTTGCAGGTGCAAGGCTTGCATGATTGTATAGCGCACAAACTATGTATGAGTCTGGGTCAAAAGAAACTTACCAACTATTAAGTGTCTAAAACTCACTGTGATTTTTTTTCCAAGTTGTTGTTGTGATCTTCAGTCCAAAGACTGGTTTGGTGCAAATCTCCATGCTACTCTATCCTGAGCAAGTCTCTTCATCTCTGAGTAACAACAGCAACCTACATCCTTCCGAATCTGCATAGTATATTCATATCTTGGCCCGCCTCTATGATTTTTACCCTCCACACTTCCCTCCAGTACTAAATTCATCCCTTGATGCCTCAGAATGTGTCCTGTCAACTGATCTCTTCTTCTAGTCTGGTTGTGCCACAAACTCCTCTTCTCCCCAATCCTATTCAATACTTCCTCATTAGTTATGTGATCTACCCATCTAGTCTTCAGCATTCTTCTGTAGCACCACATTTCGAAAGCTTCTGTTCTCTTCTTGTCCAAACTATTTAACGTCCATGTTTCACTTCAATACACGGCTACACTCCATACAAATACTTTCAAAAATGACTTCCTGACACTTAAATCAATACTCGATGTTAACAAATTTCTCTTCTTCAGAAACGCTTCCCTTGCCATTGCCAGTCTACATTTTATATCCTCTCTACTTCGACCATCATCAGTTATTTTGCTCCCCAAATAGCAAAACTCCTTTACTACTTTAAGTGTCTCATTTCCTAATCTAATTCCCTCAGCATAACCCGACTTAATTCGACCACATTCCATTATCCTCGTTTTGCTTTTGTTGATGTTCATCTTATATCCTCCTTTCAAGACACTATCCATTCCGTTCAACTGCTCTTCCAAGTCCTTTGCTGTCTCTGACAGAATTACAATGTCATCGGCGAACCTCAAAGTTTTTATTTCTTCTCCATGGATTTTAATACCTACTCCGAATTTTTCTTTTGTTTCCCTCACTGCTTGCTCAATATACAGATCGAAAAACATCGGGGATAGGCTACAACCCTGCTGCACTCCCTTCCCAACCACTGCTTCCCTTTCACACCCTTCGACTCTTATAACTGCCATCTAGTTTCTGTACAAATTATAAATAGCGTTTTGCTCCCTGTATTTTATACCTGCCACCTTCAGAATTTGAGAGAGACAGCATCTCCCAGTTTTTCTATTCATCTGTATAGAATTCATGTTAGTATTTTGCAACTGCGACTTATTAATCTGATAGTTCAGGAATTCTCACATGTCAACACCTGCCCTCTTTCGAATGGGAATTATTATATTCTTTTTGAAGTCTGAGGGTATTTCACCAGTCTCATACATACAATTTCTCCCCAGATGGAAGATTTTTGTCATAACTGGCTCTCTCAAGGCTATCAGTAGTTCTAACGGAATGGTGTTTACTCCCGGGGCATTGTTTCAACTTAGGTCTTTCTGTGCTCTGTCAGATTCCTTACAGAGTATCATATCTCCCATCTCATCTTCATTTATATCATCTTCCATTTCCATAACATTGCCCTTGTATAGACCTTCTATATACTCCTTCCACCTTTCTGTTTTCCCTTCTTTCCTTAGGACTAGTTTTCCCTCTGACCTCTTGATATTCATACAGGTGATTGTCTTTTCTCCAAAGGTCTCCTTAATTTCCCTGTACGCTGCATCTATCTTACCCACTGGTGATATATGCTTCTGCATCCTTACATTTGTCCTCTAATGATTCCTACTTAGCCATTTTGCATGTCCTGTCGATCTCATATTTAAGACATTTGTATTCCCTTTCGCCTGCTTCATTTACTGCATTATTATATGTTCTTCTTTCACCGGTTAATTTCAGCATATCTTGTGTTACCTAAAGATTCCTACTAGCCCTTGTCTTTTTACCTACTTGGTCCTCTGCTGCCTTCACTATTTCATCTCTCAGACCTATCCATTCTTCTTCTATTCTATTCCTTTCCTCTGTTCTTGTCAATCGTTCCCTAATGCTCCCTATGAAACTCTCTACAACCTCTAAAATAATCAATTACTGATAACATAATGTAAATGGGTACACAAAAAAGGATTTAACTCTTACAAGCTTTTGGAGCCGCCTCCTGGTGGAAGAGTTGAAGGGGAAAAAAGAGGAGTGAAAGAAATGTACTGAAGAGAGTTTGAGTAAAGGAATACAGTTTAGAAAAGTCACCCAGAACCATGGGTCAGGGGAGACTTACCGGACAGGATGAGAAGGAAAGACTGATTGTTGAGGACTGCACCAGACAAGATTTGAACACCTGAGAGCAGTCCCCAACAATCAATCTTTCCTTCTCATCCCGTCCAGTAAGTCCCCCCTGTCCCAGGGTAGTGGGTGACTTTTCTAAACTGTACCCTCTTCGCTAAACCTCTCCAGTCTTTTTGCCTCACCTCTCTTTCTTCTCCTTCAACTCTTCCACTAGGAGGAGGAGCCACTGGCTCCGAAAGCTTGAAAAAGTGTGTGTGTGTGTGTGTGTGTGTGTGTGTGTGTGTGTGTGTGTGTCTCTGTCCGTCCCTGCTTCTGCTTGATGAAAAGATTTTCTTTTTTCTCCGTCCATTTACGTTACATTATCTCTACAGCCTCTGGTTCTTTCAGTTTATCCAGGTCACATCTCAAATTCCTACCTTTTTGCAGTTTCATCAGTTTTAATCTACAGTTCATAACCAATAAATTGTGGTCAGAGTGCACATCTGCCCCTGAAAATGTCTTACAATTTAAAACATGGTTTCTAAATCTCTGTCTTACCATTATATATTCAACCTGAAACCATCCGGTGCCTCCAAGTCTCTTCCACGTATACAGCCTTCTGTCATGATTCTTAAACCATTTTTTAACTATGATTAAGTTATGCTCTGTGCAATATTCTACCAGGCGCCTTCCTCTTTAATTCTTTACTCCCAGTCCATAATCACGTACTACTTTTCCTTTTCTTTCTTTTCCTATTATTGAATTCCAGTCCCCCATGACTACTAAATTTTCATCTCCCTTAACTATCTGAATAATTTCTTTCATCTTATCATACATTTCTTCAATCTCTTAGTTGTCATATAAACTTGTACTACTGTGGTAGGCGTGACTTAGTGTCTGTCTGGGCTACAATAGTGCGTTCACTGTGCTGTTCATAGTAGCTTATCTGTGTTCCTATTTTTTTATTCATTATTAAACCTACTCCTGCATTACTGTTATTTTATTTTATGTTTATAATCCTATATTCACCAGACCAGAAGTCCTGTTCGTCCTGCCACAGAACTTCATTAATCTCCACTATATCTAACGTTAACCTATCCATTTCCCTTTCTAAATTTTCTAACTTGAAGAATGTGTTTTGTTTCTCCTGATAACAACACCCTCCTGAGTAGTCCCCACCCGGAGGTCCGAACGAGGGACTATTTTACCTCCAGAATATTTTACCCAAGAGGATGCCATCATCATTGAACCATTCAGTGAAGCTGCATGCCCTCAGGAAAAATTAAGGCTGTGGTTTACCCTTTCTCTCAGCCGTTTGCAGTTCCAGCACAGCAATGCTATTTTGATTGATGTTACAAGGCCAGTTCTATCAATCATCCAGGCTGTTACCCCTGAAACTACTGAAAAGGCTGCTGCCGTTCTTCAGTAACCGCACATTTATCTGACCATTCTTCGGATACCCCTCCATTGTGGTTGCATCTATGGTTCAGCTATCTGTATCTCTGAAACACGAAAGTCTTTCTTCAACTATCTGCCAAAAATTATTTAAAAATAATGTTTGGTTTGGGTGTTTACATGAAAATTTTATTATAACATGTAATTTTTTTCTTATCTTTATCCTGTATGCTAATGGCGTTGCTACAATGGTAACATGGGTTCCCATCAGATCACGTAAGTTAAGTGCTGTAGGGGTTGGCTAGCACTTGGATGAGTCACCGCTGTTGTCACGCGGGGTGCACTCAGCCCTTGTGAGGCCAATTGAGGAGGTACTTGACTGAGAAGTAGTGGCTCCGGTCATGAAAACTGACTACGGTGGGGAGAGTGGTTTGCTGACCACATGCCTCTCCACTATCCACATCCAGTGATGCCTATAGGCTGAGGGTGACATGGCGGTCGGTCATTACCGTTAGCGTCTTCTGAGACCTGTTTGGGTGGAGTTTACTTAGTTAGTGCCATTCCAGTGGCACTACAATGATGCTGCCATGAGTTGAAATCTGGACTAACGCTGAAGAGCAGGGGTGGGCAGGTGGCGCAGTATTGGCTGCCTGGGCTGTGCTGGCGGCAGTAGAGTTGTGACAATGGTACTGATTGACACAGACTGGGCATTACTTATTGTTCAGCTGGTTGAACGATGATGAACAGTTTCAACTGTGGTTAAATATTGTTTCCCTCTCCTGATTCCACTGTAACATCGATGTTTCTGGGTTGTGTTGAAATGTCTCAAGTGTGTCAGTGCCTGGAAGGTCCGGTGAAACTGGTAGTAGATCACACTGCCAAGCTGCGTCAGTTACATGACACACAGCTGGTGGCCTGGTCCCGGTGCTTGTGGTCTGGCGACACAGGTGCTGTTCACACAGTTCAGTGATCAGCACCTGCTGTCTGCAGTGGCCTTGTTGCTCTGGCTTCTGCTTCAAGTTCCCGTATGGTTTTGTCCGTTACAGCTTCAAAGCCCATGATATGATATAGGATCCTATTATACCTCCAGAGATGTCAAAATTACTTAATAAGATAGATAAAAAATCTACTCACCAAGCAGCAGCAGCAGAACCCACACATAAAAGACGATTGTAATTGGCAAGCTTTCGGAGCCAAGGATTGGAACATGGGAATTACCTGCCTGTTACATAAAAAGGCGACAAGTCAGAATGTAGTAATTATCATGGAATCACACTCTTGGATGTAATGTATAAGATATCTAGTAAAATTTTAGCCTCCAGACTTGAAGGGATGATAGAAGGGATATTGGGGGACTATCAGTCTGGATTTAGGAGGAGCAGATCCACAATGGATCAGATATTTTTATTTTTTATCCAGCCTTCTGATTCATATATTACTGTGGGTCTTAATATGGTGGTGTATATTTTGATGTTAGGAAAGTCACCCAGAACTGCGGGTCAGGGGAGACTTACCATACAGCATGAGAAAGGACGATTCAGTATGTCCCACTTCGTTTTGTTTATTTTTAAACTTACTTCTCTTGCTGCTTCCTCTAAGACATCGTAGTTCCCCTTTAGTGCTCTTATATTCCTTGCCATTAAGGCTACGTCATCCGCATATGCTGCCACTTGAACTTGCTTTCCTCCTGGGTTTATCGGCATTTGCCGCATCACTTTTCCTAAAACTAAATTAAATAACATTGTAGAGATCACATCTCCCTGTCGTAGCCCGCTCTGTACTTGGAATTCACCAGACAGTTCTTGCTCTATTCTTACTTTACACAATGGTGCTTTCATTGTCATTTCCATTAAACTGACCAGTTTTAGTGGGATTCGAAATTCTTTCATGATCTGTATAATTTTCTTCCTATGTAGGCTCCTTTATCAATTCATGGACTGCCTCCTCCATTTTCTTTCCCCTGTATTTTAATAATTCGGCCTATATGCCATTTTCTCCTGCTGCTTTATTATTTTTTAGGCTCTTGATAGCATTCTTCACTTCCTCTAGCTCTGGTACTACTTCCACTTCCCGATCCTCTACATCTAACTCTGGTTCCAACTCTGAGTTTTGTTCCCTTTCATTCTCAATTACAGTTCCTTCATCTTTATCCCCTCTTTCCCGTCAAGCAGTTCAGTAAAATACTTTGCCACCTTTCTAGGACTTTGCTTTTATCTCTAATTAGGTTTTCGTCCTTATCCTTATAAAAAACTGCTCAAAGTTGGAAACCTTTCTTCAAATCTCTTGTTCTTTCATAGAACCTTCTGATCTCGTTATTGTCTCCCATTTCGTCCAGCTACTCTATCCTTCTCCTTTCATGCTGCCTTTTCTTTACCCTATAAACCTTATCCGCTGTTTTCCTCTTTCCTCTGTATTCTTCTGCCACTAACCTCGTGTTCCTTTGCAACATTCTCTGTCTCGCTTCATTTCTCTCCTGTATTACTGTTAAGCATTCCTTAAGCACCACTTAACCACCCTTTTGCATTGTTCTCTCTCCAGTATCTCTTCTGCAGCTACGCTAATAGGAGTTTTCAAAGACTCCCATTTAGTTTCCACGTTATCTTCATTCCCTGTGTTTCTACCTGCTTCCAACATCTCTTCTAGTTTCTTCCTATATTCTTCACTCCTCTTCTTTCCCCTTCAACTCTTCTGCCTGAAGGAGGAGGAACCACTGGCTCCGAAAGCTTGCCAATTACAACTGTATTTTATGTGTGTGTTCTGCCGCCACGTGGTGAGTAGATTTTTTTTTTATCAATCCTATTAAATAATTTTGTCAATAACTGATTTTTTTCCTCAGATCTCAAATTAGACGTGAACTTTAGCTTCCTCAAACAACAGTGTGGCATTTTCTGAAACGATGCCTCCATATGAAATCTTACTAGTTGCCAGTCAACTCACTTCAGCATTGCAATAAATTTTGTCCCTCTTTTTAGTCTCTTACCTTGGCAGACAGTGTTGTCTTGCATTGCATTCTGCATCCATAACTTTGAGAACATGTCCAGTTCAGACTGGATATGAGTATCGGGGTATGGTGAGCTTGAGGTGCAAGAGGTAGCGTCCTCTGGACGTATTAATAATCCTCCATAAACACTGTGAAAAGTAACATAACATTGATCGTATCACAGATTTTCTTTTAGTTTTTGTTATAATGGATAGGTAAGCTGACACAGTACTTGTGAGCAATTGAATTAGAGATACCTACCTATTAGTGTGTAGCATCCACTTTTTGTGCTAGAATAGTGATGACATGTCATGTGTCAGACTTCATGGGACTCTGAAAATATTGGGGAGCTATCCTGTTCAATCATTGTTAAATCACTGCTAACAACTTCTCGAGATCCATCACGACTGGGTCCAAGATGTGCCCACCTTGCTTGGTGTCATTCCACGTGTCCTTAATAGGATTAAGGAAGATGTGCCCACCCTGCTTGGTGTCATTCCACATGTCCTTAATAGGATTAAGGTCAGGTGAGATGACGCACCACAGAAGCACCCCCATGTTGATGGAATGTTCCTCAAATCATCCCAGTACAAACCAGAAACAGTTGGTTGGTTGGTTGTTTTGGGGGGAAGGAGACCAGACAGCGAGGTCATCGGTCTCATCGGATTAGGGAAGGATGGGGAAGGAAGTCGGCCGTGCCCTTTGAAAGGAACCATCCCGGCATTTGCCTGGAGCGATTTAGGGAAATCACGGAAAACCTAAATCAGGATGGCCGGACGCGGGATTGAACCGTCGTCCTTCCGAATGCGAGTCCAGTGTGCTAACCACTGCGCCACCTCGCTCGGTCCAGAAACAGTTGAGTGGTGTCTTGTTGAGCTGTAGTTGCAGGCTGTTGGCAGGTTGCTGTTAGTGAGGAAAAAAAGAAAGTATCATTTGCCAGGAAAAGATGATGGCAGACATATTGGGTTCCATTGCATCACATATAAAAAAGCCCCATTAGTATACCTCCAGTACCTGCCTGAAGAGAGTCCTGCCATCAGACAAGATGCATTGCCTAGTGTGGTTATCAACGTACTCCTAACTGCTGTTTTAATCATCTTGTGGAGTTGCAGTTCTTCTTCCCATGCTATTTTAATGTTGAACGTTCACTGGCAGTATTCCTGTCCCATACTAATCTCTGTTATGCACCAGCGTACCACTTAATGAGGTGGTGGTTTGGATGGTGTTGCTGCTGACTAGTTGTTGTCCAACATTGAATTATAAAATGATTTACTGCCCTGTGGCCTTTCTATGCACTGTTACTGTTTCCAATACCCATCAGTGATCCCTGTTGTCAACCTATTGTTACCTGAAGCAAGTAGATACAAAATGCAAAAACGCTTGATGATTGCAACATTGTGACAGAGCTTCACAACCCCGTGAATTTCAGTAAAGGTGTCATCTTCTGTAAAGATCTGATGAGGAATACGTCAAGGAAATGAAGCATGAATGGGACGAGAAAGTTGCAACAGATGCACAAAAATGTACTGAAGAGATTAACAGGCAAGTGAAAGAAGATAATTGTGTTTGTACTTTGAAGTCACAAGGGTTGCTATAACATTCAAAGGCTTGTTTCCTCAAATGTGAAATACAGCCCTGTGTGTGGAAATGCAAGAATTATCGACAAGTTTTCATGGCTTGTTGTGGGCAAATGAACTTTAACACAGTGTATGTTGCCACTATTCTGTGTAAGCAATTGTAGCATTGCGATTTTACTCTGTATTTGAGGAGAAAACTATTGTTAAAAAAGTCATGAAGCAGATTGCTTTTGCTGGAACTTACTGGCTACTGAGTACCAGTACTCAAATCATCATCATCATTGTCCAAGAATGTAGTCAGTACTAAAACCTTAATACAAACTGCAACAATGGAAGCTGTAACAAACAGATGTATGAATGAACCTCAAAAATTATCAGCCTGATACTTAAAATGAGAATTTATGTTCCCAAAACCCTTTTATTTTTCAACACTATGCTCCTTTAACACTAACATGCTTGACCCAGCAGCTTTTTGTAGTGTTACTGTGGAAGTGCTACAAAATCCTCATCTACAGCTGCAATCATTTCTTGGGTGAACAAAAAATGTTGACGAGGAAAGACAGCGTACAGTTTTGGGAAGAGATGTAAGTCTGTGGAATATGGTGCGTCTTCCAACATTTACAAGCACAGATACCTCAATTTTCCTATTATAAAGACACTTTGAGGACAGGTGCAGTGTGTTAATTACAGGTGATTTTTTTTCTTCTTTTGCAAATCAGGTATGTTTCTTTAAATTTTTCATCTAGGTTCATTAGAATAGTGGTCCCCAGTTAGCGTTTTCATCTTTTGAAGAACGAAATTCCTTTTTTATCAACTCCCAGGACATTATCTTTCCTGTTGATCATATAGTCTTCACCCTCTGTCTTGTTTTAATTATAGTCTATTGTAACATGCCCATGCCGAAAATCACTCGTTTTTTTACATAAAAACGCCAAACACTGTTCAGAAATGGTATGAATTCATTTCTGATCTGCCTTGAGCAGGTGTGGCACTCATCTTGCATACAGTTTTCTCATTGGCAATTCTTCATGCAAAATGTAGCTGACTCGTTCTTTTGAAATCCAGACAATCTTGGCAGTTTCATACATCGTCATATGCTGAGCTTTCATATTGTGCACTTTTACGCAGTTATATATGGGACTGGACTTTTCAGACATCCTCCAAGGCAATCATGTTGGACATTTTAAAGGCCTCGTATAAATTCAGCTATCCATTTTTTCATAGTGGAAACTGAAGAAGTCACTATACACATTTATAAACTTTTAATGAATTTTAATTGACTTCAAATTTTCTTTAACAAAATACCTCATCACTGCAGAATTCCATTTTCAAGAATTCCTGCATCATGGCTTGTTCTTATAGCTGCCTCCAGTCAATTACTGCGCAGAATGACTTTCAGTTTCAAACAAAGCCTGAAGTTTTATACCTGTTGCGAAAGAAAATCATGCACAAAGTGTACCAAGATATGTATGAGCCCAAGAACTTACCAGACCATCCTCATAAGCAAGATATGCTTGCTGTAAAGTCAGTTGATTGTCGCTTTCAGGATGTCAGAAGCTGCAAAAGATAACTGTTCACCATCTTGTTGCAACAGTTGAGTGAAAATTTATGTAGTATGTCTCAAAATAGTAAGCCTTTATCTCCAGCACTGATAAAGGAACATGTACAGAAATAAAACAAATTTTGGAAAAATTGGGTCAAAACTGTCAGACTATACTGAGCTTGTGCTGCCTGATGAATAAGGAAAGAACCTTCTAGCAGAGTCTCTGGATTTTGAGGTCAACCCAGGGAACAAACAAACCCTTGCCCTAAACTGCAACTGTCACAGCTTCCATTGCTTGGCAGAAGGTGAATGACAAGGGAAAACCTCATCACAAAAATGGCTGCTTGAAGACAGTGGAACATGAATGGGTTCATGAAACATTTGGAGGAATTAACTCTAAGTACCCTTGTGCCCGTGTGTTCAGGAGATGCATTGTAAAGACTGCTCATGGGAACCGTATGCCAAACAGTGAGGACAGTGTAAAAGGGTGGTGGCTGTCTTTATTAATAATACATACTGCTGCTCATCTCTCTTCATCACTAGTGTATTAGCAGTTGCTGTAATAGTGAATATGCCAAATATGATCACTATATGTTCCATCTCGGTGTCACTGCATGACATGTTAAAGGAAGAGACAGTTTGACTATCTAACACAACTGTGCAACTAGTGTCTCTTCTGTTGGGACTTCAGTCCAGATAATGTGCTACAGGGCTTTATAACCACCCACCCAGGAGACAAGGTAGAGAGACTTCTTGTTATCTGAAGAGTCTTCTTTCTTGAAGGCAGCAGAGTGTGCACATCACCACTGCTATTGGGTGTTCTTCACCACTGATCTATGTTTATGGTTTCCAGCCTTTACACAAATTGTTCCGGAGAAGCTGTTAATAATCTGCTCTATGTTGCTTGATTTAGATACTCCTTTCAGACAAATTGGCACTAAATATTTCATAATTATCAAGGGGACCAAGAAAAGATCATGAAAACTATTCTTGAATAGTATAAACTATCCTACAAAGCAAAAACAAGTTAGAATGCCATCAAAAGGATTCCAAGGAAATAGGCAAAATGTCATAGTAATGCTATGTTAAGAAATAAGTCCATTGACCAGCAAAAGAGACATAGTCGAGAGTATGCTTGCACATTGTACTGAAATCACTGCCACAACCAGGCCGCGTCTGCCTTTCCATGGCTATTGAGTGACTATTGCTGACAGTGTAGTTTATACTTCAGTTCCATCAATAACAAAGGTAACAATTGCTCCTTCCTCATGCAAGAACTGGATTTGATTTTGCCTGTTTCAGCATGTTGTGGCACATCATCTGGAATACCAAGACAATCTTCTTTGACTTTTTTTGAGTTAGTATGAAAATATGAATAGAAGTGACCTCCTTTTGAATGGTTATCCACCATATAGTCTGGGCTTTAAAATCCACTGAATGTAGCCATTTTGCTTGTGGCTGTCAAATATTTATTGCAAACACAGTTTTGACATTTTGTCATTTTCAAGCACATGAAAGCAAAAATTGTCACTAAATGAAATACGCTGGCACTAAAAGTAAAGAAAAAGACTAGAAAACTAAAAACAGTAGTTGTAGTGATGTGGAATGTTAAAACTCACTCTAAAATTGAAGGAAGTCGTGAATAGAAATTGTCCACACCAAAAATATTCTGAATACAAATATGTGGTTTGTGAAAATGGACAAAGATCAAGCCCAGTCAGCCAGTAAATAAACAGTAGCTTTGGTGTTAAACATTTAAAACCGTCTTTCCTTCAGTATTTAAGAGCTACAAGATGTGACGTACTGAAAACGCATGTATCACTCCAAAATGTTAGTCCTGACGTGCTGGATCGAGTTTCAAGCAGTCTGAATCCAAATACATTTTGTGGTACAAGTATACCCACACCACACACTATGTCAGCATGAGCCATGTTGTGAGTACAAAAACAGCATTCCAATTTCATAAAAATAAAAACTTCATCAGCAATTTACACAGAAACAAAAGTGATAACATTTGTCCATTTTAAATGCCCATCTGATGAGCCCAGTGAACTACAATACTATTACAGTGCTGTCATAGGGCTCACATGTGTGTTAAAATGTCGAGGTGCTTATAAAACCATGCACATTCACATTCAGACTGCTGGGAACTATGTTCCAGCATGTAATGACGTAACATTGTAGAGTGGGCTTTAAAATCCCCTGTAAACACTACTTACATTCCCAGTTTTACTTTCTGTCACCTCATTTTATTATTCGAGCTTCTTTATTTGTTGATAATGTTTGCTTTCAGTATGCTTGAAAATAACAGATGTTGAAGTTGCAATCACAATAAATATTTTTTTAACAGCCATAATCAAAATGCCTACATACAATAATTACATTAAGGCTTTACACCTAGTCCTCATCAAAATTTTAAACTCTTGAGATGCTGTTAGTGAAGGTTCAGGTGTGATGTCTTTGATCTCCTGGAGGTGGGCAGCTATACGTCAAGTCTGCATTGTGTTCTTCTTCTTCTTCCAATATGGAGAAGACCAACAACACTACTCTGAGACAATGTGACAGCTTCATGGAGCTTCCACAGACATAGATTAGTCATGTCTTATTAGTTGATTCATACAAGAAAACAATATTCCCCAAGAAGGTGTTTTAAGCTGACAATGGTTTTAATAACTACAGATAGTATTACACCAAGAGTAAAGGGTCCTGCATGGTGTTCTTTATTCTGAGATGGTTTGTCAGTTTGTAGTTCATTATTAAACCTTATAGCAAACACAGTGTTTTAGGAGGTTAGAGGAATTGTCCTCGAAAATTATATTTACATTTTAGTCAGAGAAATCCATGTTAATTCATTTAAACTGTCCCTGTTGTTGCTCTTAATCTTCTTGAAATTGGAATGAGAGACACCATCATAAATTTTGAAAATTTGGTATAGTTCCTTGGCCTCGTTTTCAATCAGCTAATGGACCAGTCTATATACAGAGGCTCATGAACTCCTATTGTAGCAGTGCCTGGTCATTGTGTTAACAATCTACGAAAGTACTAAAATTTTCCTGCTCTGCCCTTTTGGTACGGGCCCCACCTCACACTGTTTCACCCTCTGCTTTCACATTGTGTGAAATGATTTAATTATTTTTCTGTTTTACTATTTCTCTTGCCTTCTTTGATGTAATGAACCTGTGCTTTAAATCTGAAAGCTGTTGCCATCTGATTATTTAAAAAACATAACTACTTTTTTCTTCTTTATTGTGTGTTAAATTTCTTATTCTTTATTATAAGAGGTGATCAAACAATTTCCATTTTAGGGCATTGCTGCAACATGTATGCAGTGTAGTGTGACTCTGATGCTGGTATATAATCACTGAGATGTAGGAAAGGGATTGGTGTGGCATTTGTATCTTTGCAACATGAGTATAGTAAATGCAGAAATGTGAACTATGGTGACGTTATTACCAAATGTGTCCAAACAAGACAAGCATGCCGTTATTCTTTACTTGGTTGCCGAAGGACAAACATTTGTTGACAACCATTGAAGAATTAAAAATATGTATGAGACATTATGTCTGTTTACAACCAATGACAAGGAATGCTGCTGTTTTGTGATGACACACATTTTCATACCACAAATGTAGCATTGCAGAAGTTTTGCCAAATGGATGGTGACATTCGAGCACGTCCTCTATAGTTCTTATCTCTCCCCATGTGATTATCATGCCTTTTGTCCCTAAAAATGGCTTTGGAGAGTTGACAATACCTGTCAGACAAGGATGTGCAGCAGGCAGTTATGGACTTCTTCAAGCAGCAGGACACGGCATTTAACCAAACGGTTACTTTCAACCTAGTGCATTGGTGGAATGATTGCCTCAACTCTCACAGTAATTTTGCCTGGTTGGCACACTGATTCTTGACTGTACAATCTTCAAACAGAAACTTTTGATCACCCTTCATACTTCTAACACAGACAATAGATGAATAAATGGTCAAATCACTTCAAGTACTTTCAGTTAATGTATGTTTTTATTTGGAAAGGAGTCAATAAAGAGAAAAAAAGCAGTAACATCTCAACCTTTCTTATTTGTGAATTCTGCTAGCGTACGCACAAGAGAAAGACAGTAATATTTACTAATTGTGTGTGTTTGCATGATAATTTTACTCTGTGTAAGTTTTGTGTCTGTTTAACCTTGTGTTTCAGCATCAGCATATGAAGTCAGTGGCAGACTTCTTACAGTTGATGCATTAGAGCAACTGCATAAATCACTAGAAACTCGACCGGCTGACAATATTTTTGAAGACGACCCAAAAGGATTGAAAAGTAGTTACAAACTTATGGCTCACCAGAAGCATGCTCTTGCTTGGCTCTGCTGGAGAGAACGTCAAAAGCCTCGTGGTGGTATCCTTGGTAAGGCCTCTGGAAAGGTGAAACTGTCTAATGACTTACACTGTATTTGTTATGGTTAATTAGTTTAGTGTTCATGCGAATTCTGTAATTGTTGAACAGTGAGAGGAGATATTAGACTCATCCTACTGTGGCAGGAGAAATTTACAAAGTAATATTAGAGAACTTTTGTCATCTTTATGGAGTAGATGTCTCAAGTTCCCTTTATGCCAAAATGAACAACACCAAACTTTCAACAGTGAATGAAAATTCTCTCTTGTGTAAATGCTAGACATGTGTGTGAAAATGGCATTCAGTTGTGGGGAATTCACATTCACTGTTGTTCGCTCGTGTTCTGATGGTTGTAAGTTTTTCAGCAAACTGTCAAAGCAAACTTGTGTCCCCTCCACTTTCGTGCCAGCAGTGCAGATAGTTTTCCTCTGCTATCTTTTCCATTGTTCTTGTTGCTGACAAGGGTTGTGTGAGTGATCAAGTGATCCAAAGTGAGTGTAATGTTGGTGAAAGAAGAATATAGGTGCCATACATCAGGGCTGGCCATGGCATCCCAAACCACACACAAGCTGGATGTGCTGGCCGAGGTACCTTTGCTCAGTCCTTTTCAGAAGTACCTGGTACACCACAACATTTCATTTAATATTGCAGGGTGGCATTTTTAGGTTAGCACAACTCTCTTCACTTAGGCTGAATCCCCCCTGCGGGTCCGGGGATTAGAATAGGCCCGCGGTATTCCTGCCTGTCGTAAGAGGCGACTAAAAGGAGTCCATCCCCCTCACGGGGGTAGTTAGCGCCTGCGTCCGGAGACGGACGGTTCCACGACCTATCATCGTGGTCCTTTTGGTTTTTCACTTCTCGTTTCTTCCTTCCTTTTGTTGGTTCCTTTCTTTGCTCTTCTCCACCTCACTGTCTTCCTTACTCTTTCCGTTGACTTCTCCTTGCTTTCTCATTGCCTTTTTCTCCTTGCCTTCTCATTGCCTTCTTCTCCTTGCCTTCTCATTGCCTTCTTCTCCTTGCCTTCTCATTGCCTTCTTCTCCTTGCTTTCTCATTGCCTTCTTCTCCTTGCCTTCTCTGGTCTCCGCCTCGGCGTTTGAGACAGTCTGTCCTCTTTCTCCCTCTCTCTCTTCTTTTCCTCTTCTTCCTTCCTCCCTGTGCGTGCCTGAAGGCCGACCCACGCGTTCGCACGCGTAGCCGGTGACGGGGTAACGCGTAAGTCCCCGCCCTGGGTAGACATGTAAGGCACGCGCGTACCCCCTGGTAAAGGCCAGGCCCGGGGAGGGGTGATTGCCTGAGCTGATACCTTCTGACCATGCCGATTGGTCCCTCCGTCTGTTTCTCGGGAGGTGTGACCTGAGGTGTAAACATTCACCTAAGGCGGGAGTGCCCTCTGAGAGGGTCCCCACAAGGAAGGAGCGCGCCATCGGAGACGCTGGCAATCATGGGGGATTCCTCCGCAATGGATTCTACTCCATCTCTTTCGACTTCGACCCAAAAACGGAAACGTGACCAGCCAACAGTGACAAAAGTACTACCGCCTGCCCCACAGTTCCTCGTAGTTTCTCGATCTGAGGACGGAAAGGATTTTTCCTCTGTCAACCCTTTCGTTATTCAGAAGGGCGTAGATGCCATAGCCGGATCTGTCAAATCTTGTACCAGGTTGTGTAACGGCACCTTATTACTAGAAACTGAGAGTGCCTTTCAGGCTCAAAAACTGCTTCGGGCCACCCTCCTGTACACGTTCCCTGTCCGGGTGGAGGCCCACCGAACTTTGAATTCGTCTCGTGGTGTGGTCTATACTAGCTCCCTCGACGGATTGACTGAGGAGGAGCTTCAATCATTCCTCGCTGAGCAGGGCGTGACGGCTGTCCATAGGGTCATGAAAAAGGTCAACAATGACCTTGTACCGACCCGGACAATTTTCTTGACCTTCGATAGTGTTAAGCTGCCATCGCGCATCAAGGCGGGCTACGAGGTTATTTCTGTTCGCCCCTATGTCCCGACACCTACGCGCTGCTACCAGTGTCAGCGTTTCAATCACACTCGACAGTCTTGTTCCAATGCGGCTAAATGTGTCACTTGTGGCAGGGATGCCCATGAGGGTGACTGTCCACCTCCGTCTCCTCGTTGTGTGAACTGTCAGGGTGACCATGCCGCATCCTCCCGCGACTGTCCTGTCTATAAGGAAGAACGCTGTATCCAGGAAATTCGGGTCAAAGAGAAAGTGTCCACCTCGGCTGCTCGCAAGCTATTGGCTAGTAGGAAGCCCACGCTGCTCCCAGCGGGGAAATATAGTACTGTCCTCGCCTCTCCTCGGACTACCCGGGAGGTAGCAACCCAGACATGCGATCTGACCTTCAGCACCACGGTCGTCCGTTCGGCCAGTGCTAAGATCGCGCGGTCTACGTCTCCTCTTCCTCCCATCACCCCACAGACACGAGCACCTTCCTCCGCTTCTGCTAAGACGAAGACCCAGAAGTCAGATGCACGGGCCTTCAAGAAGGAACCATCCCGTGCAGACTTCCTCCGTACCTCGACCTCCCAGCCTTCGACCGGTACTTCCACTACACGTCCTTCCAAAAAGGCGCATAGGAAGCACAGTTCTCCTTCTCCGCCACGGCGCATTTCTTCTCCTGCGCCACCCAGCGGTTGCCGCCCCAGGCCGTCATCCGTTTCGCCTGGCCGCACCGCTGGTCGCCGTACATCTGGCCGTTCACTGGCGGAGGAAGCTCCCCCTCCCGGCCATCCTCCCGAGATGGCCGATGACCCTATAGACCCAATGGACGATGACTGTCCGCCTACTGATAGCGGCGGCAGTGCTCGCTCGAAGCCAGGCCCTAAGCGGCCTTCGAGGTGACCACTTCTCTCATCTTCCTTTTCTTACGATGGCACTTATTCACTGGAATATTCGCAGCATTCGCTCCAACCGAGAGGACTTGAAGTTGCTGCTCCGCTTGCACCGTCCGCTTGTCGTAGCCCTCCAGGAAACGAAGCTACGCCCATGCGATCAAATTGCCTTGGCACACTACACCTCTGTGCGTTTTGACCTACCCCCTGTGGTAGGTATCCCAGCTCATGGAGGGGTTATGTTGCTGGTCCGGGATGATATTTACTACGATCCCATCACGTTGCACACCGGCCTGCAGGCAGTTGCCATCCGCATTACTCTCCCCACTTTTACGTTTTCCTTTTGTACCGTTTACACTCCATCGTCATCTGCCGTTACAGGGCAGACGTGATGCAACTTATTGCTCAGCTACCTGCACCATTTTTGTTAACTGGAGACTTCAATGCCCACCATCCCCTTTGGGGCTCTCCAGCATCCTGCCCGAGGGGCTCCTTGTTAGCAGACCTTTTCAACCAGCTCGATCTTGTCTGCCTCAATACTGGCGCCCCTACTTTTCTTTCGGACACATCTCACACCTATTCCCATTTAGACCTCTCTATATGTACTCCCCAACTTGCACGCCGGTTTGAGTGGTATGCACTTTCTGATACATATTCGAGCGACCACTTCCCGTGTGTTATCCATCTCCTGCAGCATACCCCCTCTCCGTGCTTCTCTAAGTGGACCATCTCCAAGGCAGACTGGGGGCTCTTCTCTTCCAGGGCGACCTTTCAGGATCAAACCTTTACAAGCTGCGATCGTCAGGTCGCACACCTCACGGAAGTCATTCTCGCTGCTGCTGAATATTCCATCCCTCACCCTCCTTCTTCTCCACGTCGCGTACCGGTCCCCTGGTGGACCGCAGCATGTAGAGACGCTTTACGTGCTCGTCGACGTGCTTTACGCACATTTAAACGCCACCCTACAGTGGCGAATTGTATCAATTATAAACGATTACGTGCTCAGTGTCGTCGTATTATCAAAGAAAGCAAGAAAGCCAGCTGGGCTGCTTTCACAAGCACCTTCAACAGTTTTACTCCTTCTTCCGTTGTCTGGGGTAGCCTGCGCCGGCTATCTGGCACTAAGGTCCACTCACCAGTTTCTGGCTTGAAGGTCGCGAATGACGTCCTTGTGGCCCCTGAGGCTGTCTCCAATGCCTTCGGCCGATTTTTCGCAGAGGTTTCGAGCTCCGCTCATTACCACCCTGCCTTCCTCCCCCGCAAACAGGCAGAGGAGGCTAGGCCACCTAACTTCCGCTCCTCGAATTGTGAAAGTTATAATGCCCCATTCACCATGCGGGAACTCGAAAACGCACTTGGCCGATCACGGTCCTCTGCTCCAGGGCCAGATTCTATTCATATTCAGATGCTGAAGAACCTTTCTCCTGCGGGTAAAGGTTTTCTTCTTCGTACATACAATCGCATCTGGATTGAGGGACATGTTCCCGAATGCTGGCGCGAGTCTATTGTTGTCCCGATTCCTAAGCCGGGGAAGGACAAGCACTTGCCTTCCAGTTATCGACCTATCTCGCTTACCAGCAGTGTCTGTAAAGTGATGGAGCGAATGGTTAACTCTCGATTGGTTTGGCTGCTCGAGTCTCGACGCCTACTTACCAATGTACAATGTGGATTTCGTAGGCGCCACTCTGCTGTTGACCATCTGGTTACCTTGTCGACCTTCATTATGAATAACTTCTTGCGGAAGCGCCCGACCGCGGCTGTGTTCTTTGATTTGGAGAAGGCTTACGACACCTGTTGGAAGGCGGGCATTCTCCGCACCATGCATACGTGGGCCTTCGCGGTTGCCTCCCTCTTTTTATTCGTTCCTTTTTAATGGATCGACAGTTCAGGGTACGTGTGGGTTCTGTCCTGTCCGACACCTTTCGCCAGGACAATGGGGTGCCACAGGGCTCAGTTTTGAGCGTCGCTCTCTTCGCCATCGCGATCAATCCAATAATGGATTGCCTCCCAGCTGATGTATCAGGCTCCCTTTTCGTGGACGATTTTACCATCTATTGCAGCGCGCAGTGTACACGTGTCCTGGAGCGCTGTCTTCAGCGTTCTCTTGACCGTCTTTACTCCTGGAGTGTCGCCAATGGCTTCCGTTTTTCTGCCGAGAAGACGGTCTGTATTAACTTCTGGCGCTACAAAGAGTTTCTCCCACCGTCCTTACGACTCGGTCCCGTTGCTCTCCCAATCGTGGAGACAACCAAATTTTTAGGCCTTACATTTGACAGGAAACTTAGCTGGTCTCCACATGTCATATTTGGCCGCCCGTTGTACCCGTTCTTTAAATGTCCTCCGTGTTCTCAGTGGTCTGTCGTGGGGAGCGGATCGAACCGTCCTACTTCGTCTATATCGGTCGATCGTCCGCTCCAACCTGGATTATAGGAGCTTCGTATACTCCTCTGCACGGCCATCCATCTTACGCCGCCTCAACTCCATACAACATCGGGGTTTACGACTTGCGATCGGAGCATTTTATACCGGTCCCGTAGAGAGTCTTCATGCTGACGCTGGCGAATTGCCACTCACCTACCGGCGCGATATACTGCTTTGTCGGTATGCCTGTCGGCTACTGTCAATGCCCGACCATCCGTCTTATCGTTCCTTTTTTGACGACTCTCTTGACCGTCAATACGGGTTGTATGTCTCTGCCCTGCTACCCCCTGGAGTTCGCTTTCGTCGCCTCCTTCAACACCTTAATTTTTCACTCCCTGCAACCTTTCGAGTGGGCGAGAGCCGCACGTCACCTTGGCTCCAGGCTCAGGTCCGCGTTCACCTTGACCTCAGCTCGCTCCCAAAAGAGGTCACCCCCGGTTCGGTCTACCACTCCCGTTTTTTGGAACTTCGTTCGAAGTTCATCGACATGACTTTCATTTATACAGATGGCTCTAAGACCAATGACGGGGTCGGGTGTTCCTTTATTGTCGGGGCACAAAGTTTCAAGTACCGGCTCCAAGGCCATTGTTCGGTCTTCACAGCTGAGCTCTTTGGCCTCTACCAGGCTGTTCTTTACATCTGCCGCCACCGACATTCTGCTTATGTCATCTGCTCAGATTCCCTGAGCGCCATCCAGAGCCTCAGTGATCCGTACCCGGTTCACCCTTTCGTACACCGGATCCAACGCTCTCTTCAGCAGCTGGTGGACGTCGGTTCTCCAGTTAGCTTTATGTGGGTTCCTGGCCATGTCGGTATCCCTGGGAACGAAGCTGCAGATGCCGCGGCCAACGCTGCGGTCCTCCAGCCTCGGACAGCTTCTTGTTGCGTCCCTTCGTCCGATTTTAGCAGGGTGATTTGTCGGCGCATCTTATCTCTGTGGCATGCCGATTGGGCTGCACTTACCGACAACAAGCTTCGGGCCTTAAAACCTCTTCCCGTGGCTTGGACGTCCTCCTCACGCCCTTCTCGGCGGGAGGAGGTCGTTTTAGCCCGGTTAAGAATTGGACACTGCCGGTTCAGCCATTGCCATCTGCTGACGGCTGCGCCGGCGCCGTTCTGCCCATGTGGGCACTTGCTGACGGTTAGACACATTTTAATGTCCTGTCCAGATCTTAACACACTGCGCCTCGATCTTAACCTGCCCAATACTTTCGATGCCATTTTAGCGGATGACCCACGAGCAGCTGCTCGTGTTCTTCGTTTTATCAATTTGACAAACCTCGCTAAGGACATTTGATGATGCTGTTTTTTAATCCTATGCCTGTCAGTCTGTCTTTTATCGTGTTTTCCCTTTTAGTTGTTGTGGTCCACTTGTGCCTCGCGGTGCATTCTTAGAGTAGTCAGGGCGCTAATGACCATTGAAGTTGTGCGCCCTAAAACCACACAAAAAAAAAAAAAAAAAAAAAAGAGAAAAAACTTAGGCTGAATCGCGGTGTCAATGCTCTTTACTCTTTGTTCGCGGTGTGGACATTCAGATATTTGCACAAAAATGGGCAGTCTACCGATACATCATCACAACCAAGTAAAACTGAGCGTGAATGATAGAAGAGTGGGTTAAGATCAACAGTATCTATTATACAGTTGCATAATTGACAGGTACTGCAAATTTGCTATGAAAAGACATAATACCTTACAGAAAAATGTAAAGATTTATTTGAAAATGAAAGAGCAAAAAATTACAATTATTGACAGACGAGATTCATTGATCTGTTCATCAAGAAGCACTTAGTGGTAGATTTGCAAGCATGGAGCACATACAGAAATTGGTGGTACCAATAGTAAAATTTCTGAACTTAAACACAATATTCCACAATCAGTTGCAATAGTTTTTTTATCCAACTGAAAGAATAATATGGAGACTTTATATATTACTGCACACAATGTCAGTGAAATTGAGGGGCATAGCTGGTACGATTTTTCAATTTATAACTCATTGTTGTTGAATTTAGGAAGGAAAAAGGAATGCAGTAATGAAGATTAGAACATGCAGAATTGATTGCAAACCTCCAATTTTAACTGGATTTGAATGCGCCGTGCCCACATTAAGACACCTCAAGGTGAGAAGAAATTTATTTCTAATTTGATGGGGATGGGTTTAAAAAGAAAATCACATTGTGGAAGGGACAAATTTGAAATTTCCCTAAGGTCAACTGCATTTGAGGAAACACGAGGTTTCAAGAATTCATTGTAGCATTGAAAGAATTGCAAGGATAATTTTCTAAATGTTTTGTGGATAGTGCCGATCTTGTATATCAAAATTATTTTTGACACATTTTGTTGCTTCCGTTAAAAAGGCCACTTTGCATGTGCAGATGTAACTGATTGACCTACGAGGTAATTTCCGTTTTAATGACAGATCTGTGTACATTAAAACCATCCAGCATGTCTACATTGTTTTCGTCGAATAGTGTTTCCATATCTCCATAATGCGGCTGCAACATTTTGAACATCATGTCCTGTGCATGTGAAAGACCTTTTATCAATTATGAAACTAAATAAGTCAAGATTACATGGGAACCTTTGTGCAAAAGTCTGTCAAATTGTCTGTTTCTGCTCATATGCTGATCTTTGTACCAGATAAAAATTAGATTATGTCTTCAGTGTGCCGAAAATATTTAAGTAATCTAAAATTGAATTTTGTTTGTGGTCTGTGTTGTATGCAATGCTGTTGCATAGCCATTTAAGTGCGGCTTGTTCGCAGTTTCCCTTTCTACCCCCTCCTCTCACTCACGCAGCATACTGCAGTGAAGGGTGCGACTGTGCAGCCAGATTGAGCACTATGGCGTTCCTGACAGGGCACAACTCACGAGCTGCATGTTTGATCGAACCTGTAATACGTGCTTCTGGGATTGAAGAGATCCACAGATTTGAATGACCTAAGAAAATGTTTCACAACTGCGGTGAGCTCAGTGATGCAGTACATTTATCATTGAATGTGGGATAAATTCAGCTACCGTCTAGACCAGTGGTGGTCAGCCTGGTCCCTACCAGCCACTAGTGGGCATTCCAACATTCATAGTGGGTGGTAGGAGCTTTAAAAACAGTTTCATTAGCTTTTAATAAAATTTTGACTTAAAGTATATGGTAAGTGGTTACTGTTAAATGCTTGCTGAAACTCAACTTTATAAATTTTATAAAATAAAGCTACTTCTCAACTTTATAAATCACCATTACTGTGCAACAAGTGGGCGGTTAGAAAATTTTACTACTAACAGAGCTACAAAAATAGGCGGTAGGTAAAAAAGGCTGACTACCCCCGGTCTAGACATTATCCTTGCAACCAGGAGAGGGCATATTGAACATCTGTGAATGTCAGTTTGTGTGCAATCAAGTGTAATTTATGGAATTAAAATGCACCATATAGTTCAGAAAATATAGCCAACTGAAACAGTGTCCATCGTTTTGAATGATCCTGTATTATTACATGAAACTTGTAAGATGTATAACATTCTTTTAAAATACTAGGCAGCAGGTCCTTCAATATGCAGTAAATGAAAAGAAAATGCAACAAGCATTCTCATTGGTAATTTCCTGCCCTCACTAATGGCATTCCTCTCGAAAATGCTACTTTCTGCCATGATTTTTTGCAAGTTTATTGCTGGAAAACACCTGACATCTTTGTAACATCCAATCACACCCTTTTAAGATTGATTAAGAAAAGACCAACACATCAACTTCAAGCTGGACATAGCCCAGTTCCACTTGAAACTGGTGCTTGTGTCCCTAAATGACATGGCTGGGAAAGATACATTATATTGTTTCTCGTATGTCTATAATTTTCATTTTTCAAAATTCTGAAAGTGCTTAGTTTAATCTTAAGGAAGTTTTGTAGTCTTCTCCTGCCTTGTGAGTTTATTTTGCCCCCTAGCTTTAAATCTATTTTCACCTTTTAGTGTGTTTCTGGGCAAGATTGGGAGGATAACTTCTGCCTGTGAAAGTCCCAGAGAGCTCCTTAACATATTTAGAGAGAGCTGCCAAGGGTCTAACAGAGGCCTTCCAAGCTTGTCCAGAAACAGATCTCCCATGCTTTGTTTCTCCAGTCACCCACCCACTATCTAGCCACAAACGAGTGGTCCTCTTGTGACTCAGTACCACCCAGGACTGGAGCAACTGAATCACATTCTCCACCAGTGTTTCAGCTACGTCTCATTGTGCCCTGAAATGAGAAGTATCCTACCCACCCATTCCACAGTGGTATTTCACAGTAACCTTTGCAATATCCTCATCTGTCCCTACTGCACCACTGCTCCCAACCCCTTGATTCACTGCTCATATCCCTGCAAGAGACCTGTATGTGAGACCTGCCCCAATCATCCTCCCATTACCACCTATTCCAGTCCTGTCACAACCAACTCCTACCCCATCAAAGGCAGGGCTATGTTTGAAACCAGTCATGTGATCTACAAACTAAGCTGCTGCCACTGTGTCACTTTCTACAGGGGCATGACAGCTAAGAAGCTATCTGTCCCCTGTAAGGCCACTGACAAACTGTGGCCAAGACCCTTTTAAACCATTCAGTTGCAGAACACACTGCCCAAATCGATTTGCTTCACTTTGATGACTGCTCCTTAGCTCATGCCATCTGGATCCTTCGTATCATCACCAGCTTTTCTGAATTGTGCAGATGGGAACTCTCCTTACAACATATTCTGTGTTCACTGCTCCCACTCCTGTACTACACACACCTTCTATCTCGCAAACCTAGCTACATAGTTCTTTCCCCTCCTCTACTTCTCCCTTATCCCTTCTGCCCTCCTCCCTCCCTCTTGCCCACCTCCCTCCCCAAAGAGCCTGCTGACACTGCATGTAGCAGCCCTATCCTATCTCAATGGTGTCGCTGCATGCCCCCACAAGCAGAACTACACCTTACCCCATCCTTCCCCTTCCCCTCCCCTCCCCTCCCCTTCCCCCTCCCCACCCCATACCTCTTCCCCACCTCAGCTTATGTTAGTTGCAGTCAGGTCTTATTACCTGGGAACAATAGCCACAAGTGTGTGCACATGTGCATGGTGTGAGGATGCGCATGCAAGTACGTGTGTGCATTTATACTTCGGAAGTAGGATTTTGTCTGAAGCTTTAGTGCTCTTTTTCATTTTGTCTGTATGTGACTTAACATTTCTTCTGTATGGTGAGTAGCATTTTCTCGTTTACATATTGCAGTCAGGAACAAGGAAAGAAATTTAACCTGTATCCTTGTATTGTAGTCCCTGCAGTTTCTAAGTTGTCGATGTTTTCTTGTATGTTGATTGCCTACTGTGGTGAAATTAGTCAATGTGCTGTCCAATATGGGCCTTGTAAACTGACAGGTAGGGAGTAACAAAAGTTAATACGAAATTAACATTTACAGCAGTTTTCGAAAATAAATTTATTTGAAGTCTCCTTTTTTTATTTTTTTGGTGGAATGGAGTGAGCAGTAGCCATGAATCAGCTGGTAATCTCTCTGCAAAGGTCCATAAAACACATAATTTCTCAGAAACCTGTTTTAATAGGCAGTTAAGCAACATTTTGTAGAAAGTGACATCGCTTTGCATCTAGAAACATCAGTCCAAAGTTGGTTCAGAGATTTTGATGTGGTCCATCTCCCCATGTATCCAGCTGTGGATTCCTCTGATGGGATTCAGTGGTGTCCTGTGAATTTTACCCAGCTCTCCAGTTGGGAAGTAGTGTGTTCCTTATTGTTTGCAATAGAACTAACAAAATTGTGCCTGGACTTCAGTCATGGAGCAGGTAGTTGTATGCTGTGATGAGGTTGTTTGTGTTACCATATATGTTTGAATTCTGAACTATCTCTACTCCACAACAGTGTTTTGTATTTCGCCATTTTGTGCTGACTCCCATGTGGCTTTCGCATACTATCAATCATTGATGAGCAAATAAAATGAATAAAATACAACTGGCATTCAGCTGAAATTGACCAATTAGATACAGTGCAAATGTAAGCATTAGACTACTCTACAGGTCAGTCTGTTACCATACCCTTTATTTGGTATTCACGTTGGTTGGCTTCACCAACTTAGAATCAATTTATCACATTTCATGCTATCATAGATTTTGGGCTACCCTACAATCAGTCTATCACCACAACCAAATCGGATCAATTTCAGGCAAATGCTAGTTTGGTGTACTTACTTTAGTGACCCATGTATATTTGTTGGCCCTCTGCTCATGCACTACATAATTTTGACTAGGCAAATTTCAATTATATCAATCTTTTCAGTGCCCAGTAAGAAGAAATTGATGATTCTGATTCAGAAGGCATAATGAATGCATTCTGCAACATCATACAAATTTATTGCATTTACCATAACAAAGCTATGATTTTCCAAAAATGTGTTAAAACAGCAGTGCATGTGCTCCACCCAGGGTTACTGAGGCATATCTCGGATACGTTAAGATGTACTGTATACTTGAATTTTTGAAATTTCATTTATTGATACCCTTTTACTTTATTTTTTTTTCTCCCAGAAAACTAAATTTATCAAAATTTTAAATGATTTCTGTATTGTAGTATGTCTACAAATTGGCAATTTCTGTTGTTTGAAAAAACGTATTGGTTGAAATTGAGTACCTGCCATAAAAATGGTTTTGGAAGAGGAATACAGGTCATACAATTTGCAGAAGTACTTAGTATTGTCAAAAAAATGTCTGCATAGCATGAAAGTGGTGCATTGAGCAGGTTTTATGCTTTAAATTATTTGTACGTTTATATGAATTTCAGCTGATGACATGGGCTTGGGTAAAACACTTACAATGATCAGCCTGATTTTGAAGAGTCTTGAGGAAGATGAACGTGACAGCTCTGATAGCGAGAATTCTGATGACTCCCAGGCCGAAGAAGAATGGATGCAAAGCAAAGACAGAAGATGTAAGTTTTCCTTTGACATAAAGTAAAAACAATGTAATGTCAAGAGACCATACAAAGCAGAACTCAATTATCCTTGGAGTTCTGGCTAGTCCCCCCAGCGGGTCCGGGGATAAGAATAGGCCCGAGGTATTCCTGCCTGTCGTAAGAGGCGACTAAAAGGAGTCTCTCAAGTTTCGGCCATTATGTGATGGTCCCCTGTAGGGTTTGACCTCCATTCTTCAACATTTTCCCGAAGAGCGAGCCAGTTGGGAAAGGGCACCTTATGTGTTGCATCGTGCCCATCGTGCATTGAGATCTTTAGCCCTCTTTCTTGACATTGCATTTCAGTCCCGCTCATTCTCCATCTCTTGGGTGAGGACATCTTCCTGGGTGTGTTTTCCACCTTGCACTATGCAGTGTCGCTTTCTGCGTCGGCAATGGCCATGGACTTCTTTACACATGATATTCAGCACGGTAGCCAGTCCGTTGTGGTGGGGCCGCCATGTACCCTGTTGCTTGTAGCCCCATGATCACACAGGGATCACTCTGCTGATGCCTGCGCCGTTAGCTCCCCACTTATTCCAAGGGGTAGGTGCCCATCCCCCTGGGGCATCAGGACTCCCGGCAATGGCCGTCCTGCCAGGTAGCCTTTGCTGCGGCTGGGTGGCACCCATGGAGAGGGCCCCTGGTCGGAGTGGGTGGCATCAGGGCAGATGACACGCGATGAAGTGTAGTCCATCATCTCTTGCTGGTGGTGAAACGCCAGCAGTCTCTAAGCGTTCACGAGCTCAATTCAGCGCACAGAAGTACGACCACAAATAATTCCCCTCCCTGGCCACACCATGGGAGGAACCTCAGGCTAAGGATGGCAGCGGATCTTCTTCACCCCGATACCTTGCATGCTCAAGAGCTCATGGGGAATCTTTCAGGACGATGAAGCCTCAGTTTTTTGTTGAGCATTTAGAGGACAAGTTTGGGGACGTGGAGAGCGTGTCCAAAATGAGATCTGGGTCAGTCTTGATCAAAACAGCATCGAGGTCCAGTCACGGGCGTTACTCGCTTGTTACAAACTGGGGGATGTTTCTGTAACCATCGCACCCCATAAGAACTTAAATATGGTCCAGGGTGTTATATATCACAGGGACCTTCTTTTCGGCGTGTCCACCGGGGTCAGAGGGATATCAGGTTGCCACCGGTGCCTTCATCTTGGCCTTTGAGGGTGATACATTGCCCGAGAAGATCAAAGTGATGGTCTACTGCGGTGATGTAAAGCCCCATATCCCTCCCCCAATGTAGTGCTTTAAGTGCTGGAAGTTCGGCCATATGTCGTCTCGCTGTACTTCCAGCATCACACATAGAGATTGTGGACGCCCATCACATCCCAATACTCTGTTCCCTATCTCCCATCTGTGTCAGCTGCGGAGAGCACCATTCACCTTGCTTACCAGACTGCAGGATTCTCCAGAAAGAAAGGAAAGTCATGGAGTACAAGACTCTGGACCGATTGACCTACACTGAGGCTAAGAGAAAATTTGAACACCTGCATCCTGTATGTATGACATCGTCTTACGCCGCCACTACAACAGTTTTGGCACCATCAGCTCTGCCAACCCCAGTCACCTCTCAGAGCCGGAAGACTACACCTGCTCCCTTGGTGGTGGTGGTGGTGGTGGTGGTGGTTGTGGTGGGGAGGGGGAGGCATTTCCCTCCTCGTTGCACCTGCACCACCTACTTCGGGAGCAACACCCCCGCAACCTTCGGGGACATACGTCTCCACTTCTGAGCCGGAGAAGCGTAAGTCTTCTGCGGCTTCTCTCGCTAAGAAGGGGTCCCTCCCTTTCCAGGTTTCTGCTTGTGGGAAAGATGACACCTGCCAGTGGCTGAAGAGCTCAAAAGCAGCTGGTCTCATGGCTTCACGCTCATCCTCAGTCCCAGAGACTGAGCCAGTGAAGTCCTCCCAGCCACGAATCCCAAGGAGCAGCGAGAGAAATCCAAAAAGAAGACCCCAAAGTCCAAAGGAAGTTGCAGTGGCACCCACACCACCGCTACCTACAAGCTCTGTGTCTCAGGATAGGGTGGAATTCTGGAATCTGCTGAGGACCTAGATCTCGCCAGACCTACAGACAAAATGGATAGAGACTGCTCAGGCAGCAGGTGATGCTGTGGCGTAAACTGCCTCATTGAATGTTCCGTGCCTTCCCAGTCTCATGACGATGTCGTCTTCCAGTGGAATTGCGACGTTTTTTCCACCGCTTGGCTGAGCTATGGCAACTGTTAAGCTTTACACCTGCCATCTGCATTGCCCTACAGGAGACCTGGTTCCCGGTAATGCTGACTCCTGCCCCCCCACGGCTATAAGGGATATTACGGGAACCATAGCGACTATAATCGAGTGTTAGGTGGAGTTTCTGTTTAGGTCCTAAACTAAATCTGTACTGACACTGTGCCCCTTCAAACCCCTCTTGAAGCTGTGGCTGTCAGAATAAGGACGACGCAGGAAATAACCGTCTGCAATGTGTATCTTCCTCCAGATCTTGCAGTACCCCTGAATGTATTAGCTGCATTTATTGATTAACTCCCTAAACCTTTCCTACTTTTGGGAGATTTTAACACCCATAACCCCTTGTGGGGTGGCACCATGCTTACTGGCCGAGGCAGAGGTGTTGAAACTTTACTGTCTCAGTTCGACCTCTGCCTCTTAAATACTGGGGCTGCCACACATTTCAGCATGGCTAATAATAGTTACTCAGCCATTGATTTATCAATTTGCAGCCCAGGACTTCTCCCATCTATCCACTGTAGAGCACATGACGACCTGTCTGGTAGTGACCATTTCCCCATCTTCTCCTGTCACTGCTCCAGCGTCAGGCGCATGGATGCCTGCCCAGATGGGCTTTAAACAAGGCAGATTGGAAAACTTTCACCTCTGCTGTAGCTGTTGAATCTCCCCCACACGGTAATATCGATGTCATGGTTGAGCAGGTAACTGCAACAATTGTTTCTGCTTCAGAACATGTGATCCCTCACTCTTTAGGGTGCCCCCAGTGTAAAGCAGTCCCTTGGTGGTCACAGAAGCAATTAAGGAGCATCGGGAAGCTGTACAACGGCATTAGTAGTCCCTTCCCTGGAGCATATCATAGCCTTTAAATGGCTCCGTGTTTGCGTTTGCCTACTTATCAAACGATGAAAGCAGGAGTGTTGGGAGAGAGATGTCTCGACCATTTGGCACCATACGTCATCTTCCCAAGTCTGGGTAAAGATCAAATGTCTTTTTGGGCACCAGATGCCATAAATGGCGTGTTATCTATAGACGCACATGCGATTGCCAAGCACTTGACTAAGCACTATGCTCGATCCTCTGCATTGGAGAATTACCCACCAGCCTTTCGCACTCTCAAACGGCAGCTTGAAAGGAACATCCTCTCATTCACTACACGCCACAGTGAATCCTATAATGCCCCATTTACAGAGTGGGAGCTCCTCAGTGCCCTTGCACATTACTCCGACACAGCTCCTGGGCCTGATCGGATCCACAGCCAGATGATTAAACATCTCTCATCTGACTATAAGCGACATATCCTTATCATCTTCAACCCGATCTGGTGTGAAGGTGTCTTTCCATCGCAATGGCGGGAGGGCTCCACCATTCCAGTGCTCCAACCCGTTAAAAACCCACCTGATATGGTAGCTATCGGCCCATCGGCCTCACCAACTTTCTTTGTAAGCTGCTGGAACATATGGTGCGTCAGTGGTTGGGCTGGGTCCTGGAGTCACGTGACGTTCTGGCTCCATGTAAGGGTGGCTTCTGCCAGGGTCGCTCTACCGCTGATAACCTTGTGTCCCTCAAGTCTGTCATCTGAACAGTCTTGTTTGGATGCCAACACCTGGTTGCCATCTTTTTTGACTTACATAGAACATACGACACGACCTGGCGACATCATATCCTTGCCACGTTGTATGAGTGGGGTCTCCGGGGCCCGCTCCCGATTTTTATCCAAAATTTCCTGTCGCTCAGTACTTTCCATGTCCAAGTTGGTGTTGGTGCCTCCTATAGTTTCGTCCATATCCAGGAGAATGGAGCCCCGCAGGGCTCCATATTGAGTGTGTCTCTATTTTTAGTGGCTATGAACGGTCTAGCAGCTGCTGTAGGGCCGTCGGGCTCACCTTCTGTGTATGCGGATGACTTCTGCATTTCGTACTGCTGCTCCAGTACTGGTGTTGCTGAGTGGCGCCTACAGGGAGCCATTCACAAGGCAGGCGCAGTCATGCGCTCTAGCCCACGGCTTCCAGTTTTCAGCCACAAAGTCATGTGTCATGCACTTCTGTCAGCATCGTACCGTTCATCTGCACTCATAACTTTACCTTCATGACGATCCACTCATTGTAGTGGAGACATATCGTTTCTTAGGACTGGTTTTCAGCATTCAATTGACGTGGCTTCCTCATCTTGGTCAGCTTAAGATGACATGCTGGCAGCACCTCAATGCCCTCTGTTGCCTGAGCAACACCAATTGGGGTGCAGATCGCTCTACGCTGCTGCGGCTCTACAGAGCCATTGTCCAGTCCCGAATTGACTATGGTAGTGTGGTTTATGGTTTGGCAGCGCCCTCAGCATTGCATTTACTCAACCCTGTGCACCACTGCGGGATTCGACTAGCAGCAGGAGCTTTTAGAACGAGTCTGGTGACCAGCCTACTGGTGCAGATCAGACGTGCACAACTGCTTGCCAGTTATGCTGCACACATTTGTAGTTCTCCTGAGCATCCGTATTACCGTCTCCTTTTCCTGTCCACGGCGGTCTATATCCTGCATCAGTGGCCCAGGTTGGGGCTAGTGATTGTGGTCCGCGTGCGGTCCCTTCTCTCCGAACTGGAGCCTTTCTCTTTACCACCTCTACTTGCGGTCTGTTCACATACGCTTCCATGGTGTACGCCTCAGCCGCAGCTTCGTCTGGACCTTTTGCATGGCTCTAAGGAGTCCATTAACCCCGTTGCTCTCCGCTGTCACTTTCTCCCGATTCTTGACTTGTTCCAGGGCTGTGACGTGGTGTACACCGATGGCTGATGGTCACATAGGCTTTGGGTACGTTCATGGAGGACATATTGAACAGCACTCCCTGCCAGATGGCTACAGTGTTTTCACTGCTCATGCCCTGGTGCGTCATTTCTGCTGTGTACTGACTCATTGAACAGCCTACAAGCTATTGACCAGTGCTACCCTGTGCCCATCTGAAATTCAGCATCTCTGCTATCTCATGAGTAGCAACTATCCTGTTCAGAATATTGTTACTTTCCATTCTGGATTTTTCCAGAGTTTTTGAGTTAACTTGTGTGTGTTTTACCATGCGATATGCTCAGACAAAATGGCCGATGAGTTGTTAGTGTCATGGCTTCATAATTTTGCGCCCTGTTTTTGAAACCCAATTATTGTTTTATTTTTATTGTTTCTATTTATCTGCCAATGTCTGTAGAAGGTTATTACACAAATGTTTCTTATCAAATTACGGGATACAAGGGTATTATACACTCCGTCTTCAGGCCACGAGTGGCCTACCGGGACCATCAGACCGCTGTGTCATCCTCAGTGGAGGATGCGAATAGGAGGGCCGTGGGGTCAGCACACTGCTCTCCTGGCCGTTATGATGGTATTCTTGACCGAACCTGCTGCTCTTTCTGTGCGGCTGGTCCCGGCGGAGGTTCGAGTCCTCCCTCGGGCATGGGTGTGTGTGTTTGTCCTTAGGATAATTTAGGTTAAGTAGTGTGTAAGGTTAGGGACTGATGACCTAAGCAGTTAAGTCCCATAAGATTCTACACACATTTGAACATTTTTTGCTGCTCTTTGGTCGAGTAGCTCCTCAATTGACATCACGAGGCTGAGTGCACCCCGAAAAATGGCAACAGCACATGGCGGCCTGGATGGTCAAGGGTAATATACACACATCAAAAAAAGTTTTGCATCACCTCAGTTCCAAGACTTCCGAAACCTGTACAGAAAATTGGAATAGAGATCAACATAAACATCATTTCCGCCCTTTTTATTGCTCATGAAAGCCACACATTGCATGTTGCACGACCACACAGCATGACCCCCAGAGGTGGTGGCCCAGACTGCTGTACACACCGGTACCTGTAATACCTTCCTGTATTCGTAGCGGCATACTAGTCTCAAGTTCATCAAGGCACTGTTGACCAGATTGTCCTACTCCTCAAAAGCGATTCGGCATAGATCCCTCAGTGGTTGGTGGGTCACATCGTCCATAAATAGCCCTTTTCAGTCCATCCCAGGCGTGTTCGATAGCGTTCATGTCTGGAGAACGTGCTGGCCACTCCAGTCTAGCGATGTCATTACCCTGAAGGAAGTCAATCGCAAGTTGTGCACGATGGGTGCGCAAAAATTCGTCCATGAAGACGAATTCCTCGCCAATATGCTGCCAATATGGTTGCACTATCAGTCGGAGTATGGCATTCACGTATCATACAGCTGTTATGACACTTTCCATGACCAACAGTGGCGTACGTTGCCCCCACATAATACCACCCCAAAACAGCAAGAACCTCCACCTTGCTGCACTCGCTGGACAGTGTGTCTAAGGCATTCAGCCTGACCGGGTTGCCTCCAGACAAGTCTCTGACGATTGTCTGGTTGAAGGCATGTGTGACATTCATTGGTGAAGAGAACATGGTGCCAATCCTAATCGGTCCATTCGGCATGTTGTTGGGCCCGTCTGTACCGTGCTGCATGGTGTCGTGGTTGCAAAGATGGACTTCACCATGGACATCGGGAGTGAAGCTGTGCATCATGCAGCCAATTGCGCACAGTTTGAGTCGTAACACAATGTCCTCTGGCTGCACAAAAAGCGTTATTCAACAAGGTGGTGGTGTTGTCAGGGTTCCTCCGATCCATAATCCGTAGGTAGTGGTCATCCAGTGCAGTAGTAGCCCTTGGGCACCCTGAGCGAGGAATGTCATCGACAGTTCCTGTTGCTCTGTTTATACTTCAGGAAGATTTGGTGCACTCACTTGGATGATACAGATCATAGAATGTTTAAAACACAGATAGTCTCAACAAGAGCATCATGCAAAGGCAGGTTGGCCACAATGACATTTCTTCTTATGACTCTGACCCAGGAAAGAAACATTTTTTAAATTGGTGAAGATTTTGCACATTTGTAACAAATTTGTGGCAAACCATGCATAATGGATCATTTTTCCAAAAACTGACACTTGTAATTGATCATGAATCAAGATACAGTACAGGAATTTCATTGAAGAATAGTTCAGATATTTATCTCATATATGGTACTTCAGAAGTGATGGTCAATAATTCACACATTGAAAGTATAGGCTAAAAGTAGCTAAAAAGCTCCAATCAACATGGGTCCACAAATCAGCCGTTTTGGAGATGCGACACATTTTCTGCTGCGGTTCAGCAGTGTCTAGGAACATATGGTGTCTCTACTCACAGACAACAGCAAGTGGGAAGTTATCGATGCTGTGTTTTGGTTTGTGAAAGTGTTGCAAGACAGATGTATTATCAATGCACTACTGGAAGCAGGCAGTTCTGTTTCTTGGCATTCCACATTGAAATTAGTGGTTATCATTGAGCAAGTTTTGGAGCTGACGAACGAAATGAATTTTGTTGATAATGAAGAACTATACCATGAAGGGAAAGCAGAAGGTGGTTCAGTGGAAGAAATCATGACTAGTGAATGCTAAAATGGTCATAACACTTTGGAAATGTCCGTGTTACAGACAATCTGTGCTTCATCTGTTCCCGATGAGTATTACGAACCAGTTACAAAATGATTGAACTACGGCACTATACCCCCGAAGTAAAAGTGAAGGCGGTAGCGCTAGCCAGGAATCATCCAAATTGTAACCTACAAACACTGCAATAAAATGGAGCAACAACAGCCCTGAAAAGGAAGAAGGACCTAAAATTGTGAGAAATTGAAATCATTAAAGGAGGGACAAGGTACAACAAATACCAGGCAATAAATAAGTGGACATACGACTTATTTGTCGAATCTTGTCTTTGTAACAAAAATGTAACAACAAGAATACTCCAGGAGTGGGCTGCAGGTGCAGCACTTCAATATATGACCAACAAGGAATTTACGTATGCTGCATCGTTATCTTGGGCAAGGAATTTCAAATTGGAATATAAAGTTCCTCAACGGCATGTCACTAAATACGTCTTCCACAAGGAGGTAGAAAATATAGATGATGTGTAGAAAATGGCGGCTCTTTTTGAAACGCAAATGGTGTCCCTTATGACCAGTTTTAATTGTGATTATGTGATCAACACTAATCAAACAGGATGCGATTATCGTGTGAACATTCAATGCATGTTATCGCATAAGGGAGAGAACAGAACCCTTGCCGCAGTTGGTAGTAAAAAAAATATTAACACATTCGTACACAGCGCAGTATGCCATCACAGCCTCTGGAAAAGTGTTGCCTAAGGTTTTCCTGTGTTTACAAGAAATGAATGCTACATTTGGTCCTCAGGTTATAGAAGAGGTCAGTCGCTTAACTGACTCGTTGAAAAATGTTTACATTACTTGCTCCAAATCTGGGAAATTGACAAATGTGATTTACAGAACATTTATTGAGAATGTTTTAAAACGGTACGATGCTGATAAGAAGTTTTGTCTAATACTGGATTCCTGAGGTGGACAAACTAATACTCTAATGTATGACACCATGTTTATAGATGAGGAGGGTCATCCGACATGTATGGTAAAAGTAAAACCTCCAACTGCACACCTGTGTAAGCTGTGTGATGTTTATTTCTATCACCAGGTTAAAATCTTTATTTCGTTGGGTCAGAATTTCATTGTGCTTCTGAAGACCTAGTCGGAATTGCACAACCGCATTGATGCAATAACTATTCACAGCATAATTCACAACCAACTTTCAGCACCGACTTTTCAGGCAATGATATCGTATGCATGGTACACATCAAAATTGATTTCCGAAAAAGACATAATTTTAAATGTAAATCAAGTTTGTTTTCCACCCACTCTTCGGGAGGTACATCGTAGCTGTCGAAAGATTTCATTGATTAGTTCCTCTTGGTGCCACGAGTATATTTGTTTCAAATGTTTATATGACAGGTACCATCCACCTACTTCTTCGAAGAAAAGTGAGGACATGTAACAATGATTAGAAAAGCCATTGTAAAGTGACCAGGAGTAACAATGTAGTTTTTTACTGTCCCAGGAGGTTTGATAAATTTATTTGCCTAACTCTTTACCTTTCCTTATTGATTTACTTAACCTATTAATCCTCCTATGAGATATGGAAAAATACAAACGAGAAGAGTAACATCCTCTAGATTTCCTCAAGATTCGAACCCACACTCTTCACTTCCAAGCTAGTTACCTTGGCCATTGTACTATTGGTGCTCTCGGTGAAAAGTGTTTACCATGTGGATACATAAGCTGCAGTTGTATAAGTTTCTTTCCTCGATTTCTGGAAAAGTATGCATTTGTGAACCCCATACCTGATATTTACAATTATCTATCAATCCCCCCCAATTTTGATCGATTGCTTGTCATAACCTTTAGGGGTGATTTTCTCAAAAACAGGAGGGTTTTGAGCCAGGGTATCTTAGAGTCCTTTGTTTTAGGTTGTACACAAGTGAGCTGCCAAATTTGAACCAAATCGGTTGGCCGTGTCTGAGGCCTTCCCCTTGTTAGATAGTGGTCTTGTGTGAATGAGTTGTGTCTGAGTGATTGTGTTAATGTGTGTTGTTCTTGTTTTCTGACAAAAGCTATGACTGAAAATTTAGTTGTGAGAGGGCGATTGTCTTTTCTATGTGCCTGTCTGTGGCTCAGCAATCATCTTTACGGTGAGTTGCTACCTATTCTCATTATTATTGATCTTCAGAGTATTTGAACAAGTTATCTGTTGATGGACTGATCGCTGTGGTCTCATTCCATCGACATGTTGTCTGTGGCTTGTGAATAGCTAGCCACACGAGTGGATTTCTGCGATGGCCAAAAGCCGCAGGTCGTTTCTGCAGGTATCTGTAATGGATCGGGCTTGCCAATCGAAAGCATTCGGTTCCCATTAATGTGCAGGTCCTGTTGGTTCTAGTTTCACCGATCTGCCAGCGGGCTGGTTCTGTTTGTGTGTGGTGTAATGCAATGGATTTTTGTGGTTTCTCTGTAGACTCAGGACTGTAGTGCTCCTCAGTAGGCCAGACCCCATGGGTGATGTATTTCAGGAATTGAGACTAATTCACCACAAGTACGTCGTGCAGTGTGACGTTTTATAGACTTTTATTTGTTCTAGTACATTTTGGCACTTCAAAAATAATTTATATGTTAGAATGTATGGATGATAAGTAGAAGAATATTGCATCAGTTGCTGGTGTTTTGTACACTATGTACTCATATATTTCTCAAAAGAAGAATCACACAATACCTCTAAAATAGATATAACACAGTAGGTAATAACCGACAATAACGAACATAGTAGAACCAACATTTTATTGGTGGTCACCTACAGTGTTAGTTTTCACAATTATTCGCTTCCTTATACACTTCTTTCAAGAAGCCTACTTTTTTCTGAGGTTATTTCTGAAAACAGTCAAGGTATTTCAAATCTGTCTTGCGACTCCAGGGAAATGTGTGTTTCTGTCATCAGATGTGTTTCATTTTTTCGAAATAAAATAACATCGGTAGCCTTAATGAAACACGCATACCATTTGGCTTGCTTTCTCCATCTAAAAACAGTTCATTACAAAAGACGTTGATGTTAGTACTTAAGGTATTTGCTCACATCAGGGAACACCACCTGTTTGCAAGTTTTTTTTTTTTAGATATTTCCTCATTTGCACTATCGTTTTTTGTATTGCAGCTGCAAAGACAGATTGTCAACTTACATCTTACCTTACCCTTAAGATTTCAGAATTTGTTAGGGAAAGATCCTAAAACGTGTCTGGGAATCAGGGAATTTCACTTGAGGAAACTTGTGGCAACCCTGATAATTTCTCAAGAGAGTTGACCTGAGTAGCATAGATTAGGCTTTCGACATGACCCCACACACAGAAATCCATGGATTTTAAATCAGGAGATCTTGAAGAAAATGGCACAGGCCCACCTCTATATGTCTGATGTTGACCATACGTTCAAGTTAGAAGCAGGCACAGGCACACTCATAAACGAAAATGTGCTGGAGCACCATGATGCACAAACTATATGTTCAAGTGTTGGTTCAGTGGGATATCATTATGTGCTTCTGGTAGTACAGTCCACAGAAACTAAATGTACTGCTGTCCGGTTAGTCTCTGTGGTAGGAAGTGTGGTCCAGTTACGCGATCTCCAAGCAGTCCTGCCCAGATGTTCAATGAATAATGCTGCTGGTGTCATGATACATGTGTTGCATTAGGATTGATGTCAGCCCAAATGTGGCAGTAGTGGTAGTTAAAAATAATGTCACGGGTAAATCCGGCTTTATCTGTGAATGGAATACTGCTTACAAACGGGACTCAGGGTACACCGTTGTTGCATCCATTGGCAGAAATTCTCTGTAGGAGGGAAGTCTGCATTGTTGAGGGCTTGCACGAGCTGGAGATGATATGGATAGAATACTTGCCAGTGTAAAATCTGCCACACACAGCTATGACTCAGGACATGCTCTTGGGTAGTAGGAATCCTCCTTGTTGAACTACTGAGACATTTGTGTACAATGCGTAACACCCCTTCCTCAACATGGGGCATTATGGATCTGGGTCAGTCTTCTTGTACACGATGTGTGAAACTCCCTGTTTCTCTAAGGTACTGATGTAAACTGCTAAATGGACACCTGTCCTGGTGCCTGCGGAGAGGCAAAGCTTCTTTATACAATCATGCAGCGTCGAGGGCCCTGCCATTTGCTTCGCCATACATGAAGTGCATGTCAGGGTACTCTTCATTCGTGTAACCTCGGTCCATGGCTGCTTCATGTTTGTAATTGTTTGTGAGGCCGGTGCAGCACATTGTGCGGAGGGGAATGGGAAGTAGTTGTGCATGTATAAACTAACAGATAGTTGATACCAAGCCTAGAGATACCAGTGTAAATACTGCGGTACCCAGAGGTGTGTACAGTTGGTTCCCAACTTGAATTAATGTGATACCTCAGCGGTGGTTGATTTACGGTCCCTTTTTTTATTGAAGCATGTTAGCTACTTTTGGCCTGTGCTTTTCATGTATTAATTAGTGACCATCACTTCTGAAACACCCTGTATATATTCACCAAAAATATTTCAAATATTTAGAAATCTGCTACAGATATTGATATATAAATGAAGAACAAAAATATGTGGAGTATTCAGCTTTCAAACATGGAACAGCTTTCAAACATGGAACAACTGTGACATTAGCCACTGAGCCACCATTTTGTCTCAGGATATTGTGCAGTAAAACTCACTTAAAATACCTCGAAAATGCCTTGCAAACTTTGACAGTCATTTTTTCAGAAATTGAATATCTAAAGATAAGCCAAGACAAGTATTCTCTTATTTTGATCCCCCCTCTACTGAGCCCATTTTCTGGGAAATCTGGTTATGGCACTTGCCATGTTCTCCTAGTGACTAAAATGCTTTTCAGAATGCATGCAGGATGACATGGAGGTCATCTGTTCTAGATACTTTATTCTATTTGAGCCCAGAATATGTTCTAAGATTATACAACAAATTGATGTTAAGGATATTGGATGGTAGTTTTGTGGGTCACTTCTACTACCCTTCTTGTAAATCTGTACTCTCTTCTAACTACTGAGCATGGTTTGTAGTTTGAGAGATTTCCTGTAGATTATTGGTAGAAACGGATTAACTCGGCCACAAATTCGGCAGAGAACCCAATACAGGTACCGTTGGACCTGGAACTTGGTTCAGTTTTACCTGTTTCAGTGGTTTCTCAATACCTCTGACACAAATACTTATTTCACTCATCTTTTCAATGGTGCAAGGATTAAATTGGTGCAGTTGTGGGTTTTCCTTTGTTAAGGAACATTTGAAAATGAGGTTAAGCATTTCAGCTTTTGCATTCCTGCCCTAAATTTTAGTTCCTGTGGAATTTGGACATTAACATAGATGCCACTAACAGCCCTTGCATACGGCCAAAATTTCTTTGGGTTTTGTGTAGAATCATTTGACAATACTCTACTATGGTAATCACTAAAGGCTTCACATATTGATCTCTTGACAGCCAAATGCATTTGCTTAAGCACCTCTCTATCTCTATCTCACCTATTATGCAGTAGTCTCTGTTTCTTTAGTAGTTTCTTTACAGTGACTCTATACCATGGAAGGTCTCTTCGATTATGAACGGTTGTACCGGGTACATGTCTGTGCAGTGCATGGTCAACAGTTCTTTTAAACTTGAGCCATAGTTCCTCTACTTGCCCTGCCCTGTGCTGAAAGTTTCAAATTCCTTTATGAGACCTGACACTACTGCTTTTTTATCTAGTGTACTGAGCACATATATCTTTTTACTTGTTTTAGTTGTCTTTCATACTGGTACCAGTTTTGATGTCTCAGAGGATGTTTTGTTACCCCTCAACTAACAAAACCTTATTTTTTCCAATTAATTGTTGGATGATTAAAGTCTCCCCCAATGATTACAGTATGACCGGGGAACTCGCATACAAGTGAATTGGAGGTTTTGTCTAAAGTTTTCCATTACATCAGGAGATGGGACTGGTGGGCAGGAGAAGGATCCAATTACCATTTTATGCTCACACCTGGTACTCAGTCTTGCCCAATCAATCTCGCATGCAGCTTCAGTTTCCATCTCTGAGGATTTGAGTTTATTGTCTACTGCAACAAATATACAACCTCCATTTCCCATTACTAGCAACAGGAAAAAGTCGTTTTATTTCATGGTCAGATTTGATATTTTTTTCCAAATTTGATGTTATTTTGCTAATTTTGATGTTTTTTTGTCAAGTTCGGTGCTATTTTTTGCCAAATCCATTGTAATTTTGACACCAAATTCGTGTCTTTTGCAAATTTCTTAGTTACTTTGATAGCCGACTTCAGTGTCCCCCCCCCCCCCCTCTCTCTCCCCACCCCCTCTCCCCCTCCCTTTTTCAGTATTATTTTTTTCCCAGGTTGAATGTTATTTTTCTCAAGTATTGGTAGTATATTTTTTGCTAAATTCAGTGATTTGGTGTATATTTTACTAATTTTGATGTTACTTTTTTCTACTTTTCCATGTTATTTTTTTCCACCACCAGTGCTTTTTTTCCAATTTTAATATGTTTTTCTGAATTAAATTTTTTGATGAAATTTGGTTGATTTTTTACAAATTTCAGTGTTTATTTTTTGCCAGTCCAGTGTTATTTCCCAAATTCAGTGCTGTGTGGTTTTTTTTTTTTTCACTAAAAACTTGGCTATTTTTTGCCAATTTTGGTGTTATTCTTTGGCAATCTTGGTGTTATTCTGTAGCAAATTCACTCCTGTATTTTGGCAAATTCTGTGTGGTTCTGTCCCAAATTCAGTGAGATATCTTGCCAAAGTTGCTGAGATTTTGTTGAATTTTTTAAAATTCCCTTATTTAATTTTTTTAATGCCGGACTCAGTCATTTTTTCCAAATTTGGTAATTATTTTGCCAAATATGTTTCTTTAGCAAATTTTACTGCCTTTTTGTGAAGTTTGGTATGTTTTTACCAAATTCCATGCAGTTATACTTACTTACGTCTTTTTATTTGCGAAAGGGACAGATTTTACTATATTTCATTAAAAAATCACTGATTTTGATTTGTTTTGCAAAAACTGCTGATTTCATGTTATTTTTTGCATTGTCATTCAACTTTTCCTCCAAAATGTCACTGCCATCAGTTTCTGGTTACAAACACCTATTGATATCTAATATTATGTGAGGTTCACTGCATTTCAGGAATGCTTCAAACTCTGGCACTTCGTTGTGAATTCTGTAGCAGTTAACTACTAATACTCTTGTCTGCGGGGAGAGGGATGGGTATTCTTTTGGATCGTACACTTTTACTTTTCGGTCTCTTACAATTGTTGTTATCTGGACTGAATGGAGAGTTACCTACCATTCCATAAATAGGAAAAGAGAAAGGAAAGCCTTGAGTGCACCCCACACACAGCTAGCTACCTGGATAGCACCCTCTGATGTGTAGTGCGCACCTGATCTATTTACAGGAACCCTACTGTTGTCATCCCTATGGCACAAGTGTGGGAATTCCCAGGCTAGCTAGTCATACGAGGGCAGTTCAATAAGTAATGCAACACATTTTTTTTCTCGGCCAATTTTGGTTGAAAAAACCGGAAATTTCTTGTGGAATATTTTCAAACATTCCCGCTTCGTCTCGTATAGTTTCATTGACTTCCGACAGGTGGCACCGCTGTACGGAGCTGTTAAAATGGCGTCTGTAACGGATGTGCGTTGCAAACAACGGGCAGTGATCGAGTTTCTTTTGGCGGAAAACCAGGGCATCTCAGATATTCATAGGCGCTTGCAGAATGTCTACGGTGATCTGGCAGTGGACAAAAGCACGGTGAGTCGTTGGGCAAAGCGTGTGTCATCATCGCCGCAAGGACAAGCAAGACTGTCTGATCTCCCGCGTGCGGGCTGGCCGTGCACAGCTGTGACTCCTGCAATGGCGGAGCGTGCGAACACACTCGTTCGAGATGATCGACGGATCACCATCAAACAACTCAGTGCTCAACTTGACATCTCTGTTGGTAGTGCTGTCACAATTGTTCACTAGTTGGGATATTCAAAGGTTTGTTCCCACTGGGTCCCTCGTTGTCTAACCGAACACCATAAAGAGCAAAGGAGAACCATCTGTGCGGAATTGCTTGCTCGTCATGTGGCTGAGGGTGACAATTTCTTGTCAAAGATTGTTACAGGCGATGAAACATGGGTTCATCACTTCGAACCTGAAACAAAACGGCAATCAATGGAGTGGCGCCACACCCACTCCCCTACCAAGAAAAAGTTTAAAGCCATACCCTCAGCCGGTAAAGTCATGGTTACAGTCTTCTGGGACGCTGAAGGGGTTATTCTGTTCGATGTCCTTCCCCATGGTCAAACGATCAACTCTGAAGTGTATTGTGCTACTCTTCAGAAATTGAAGAAACGACTTCAGCGTGTTCGTAGGCACAAAAATCTGAACGAACTTCTCCTTCTTCATGACAACGCAAGACCTCACACAAGTCTTCGCACCCGAGAGGAGTTCACAAAACTTCAGTGGACTGTTCTTCCTCATGCACCCTACAGCCCCGATCTCGCACCTTCGGATTTCCATATGTTTGGCCCAATGAAGGACGCAATCCGTGGGAGGCACTACGCGGTTGATGAAGAAGTTATTGATGCAGTACGACGTTGGCTCCGACATCGACCAGTGGAATGGTACCGTGCAGGCATACAGGCCCTCATTTCAAGGTGGCGTAAGGCCGTAGCATTGAATGGAGATTACGTTGAAAAATAGTGTTGTGTAGCTAAAAGATTGGGGAATAACCTGGTGTATTTCAATGCTGAATAAAACAACCCCTGTTTCAGAAAAAAAATGTGTTGCATTACTTATTGAACTGCCCTCGTAGAACCTTCAAAGTCTCTGGTTTAGTCCTTCCACTTGACTCAGAACCAGGCAGCCATGATCAGTCCTGGGAACAATACTTGAGAATTTTGGTAGTAATTGAGGGTACAATGACAGGTGTGGACTGTGTGAACATTACCAGGGATCAGCTACTTTCCATCATTTTCAATATGGTGGTGTCTTCTCCCAGCAGGATAGTCAATGTCACAAAGCCAGAATCGTGCTATAGTGATTAGAGGAGCTTGATAAGGAACTCGCACTGCTGTCTTGGTTACAAAATTTACCTGATCAGAATTCTCTGGAACATGATTGGGATGCTACTGGGCACCAGCTCTTTGCCTCCAAGAAACATTCAGCCTGTAATTTTCAGGAATTACGTGACCTTTGCATAAACACCTGGAACCGTAGAACTCTGTGTGCGTACCAAGGATCTATTACACCCATATCAGGAATGTTTGCTGCTGTATTGCTTTCAAATGTGGAGCAATATGCTGTTAAGCAGGTGTTAGAAATGTTTTAGCTCGTCGGTGTATATGACTGTAACCAAAGAGCTACTCAAAGTTGCACTTTGATTGATTCTCATGTAAACTGTGGCTTCTGTGTTTCCATTATAGTTATAACTTTTTACAACCTTAGGATGCCCTGTCTGTAGTTGATAATAATCGAATCTGCTACTGGAGTTACTGTTTCATAGCCGTTCGCTTTTGCAACTGTGCTACCTAAAATATATTTGTGCCTGTTCATGTGGATAATCAAAAGCAGCTATGATTTACACGTTTGTATGACACACTTTTTATTGAAAATTATAACCTTACTGTTATTAATGCATGATAAATCAGCTCAAACCTGCTTGGATACATTCTGAGGATGTATTAAATTCTATGGCCCATGATCTCCAGACTGTGACTTTGTGTTGAAGTGCTGCTAAAGTGGAACAGTGAACAGAAAGTTTGAATACCTAGTCAAACAAGGAGAATGTTGGTAACTAATAATCTCTGTATAAAACATGAACAGTTTACTTGATCTTCCCACTATATTAGGAGCTAAATGTAGAGTCATTTGTTGTAAATATTATTTGCTCTTCTTTACTGTTGCCAGAAAAATCTAAAAGATATTCTGTCCTATACAAACATATTATTACTGTTTCTAGATCTGTGGGCCAGTTAATGTTCTTATTTTACGTGTTCAAAGAATCTAAAACAGTGACAGATTATTGGAGGGAAACCTCTTTTCTGTGTTGCAGGGGAAAATGGTGGCACGTTGGTTGTGTGTCCTGCCAGTTTAGTGAACCAGTGGGAAAGTGAAATAAAATCAAAATGCAAGAGTGATATTCTTAAAGTTGTAGTGCATCATGGATCTTCACGGGAAAAGAGTGCTAGAAGGTAAGTTAATGTGCTATGTTGTCGTAGTTGACCTGAATGTATATCATCTGCAATAGTGAGCGACTGCTCCCATGTCTGCATCTGTCAAGAATATTTTTGAAGTTCCGTTTTGCCACATGCTATAATCCTGTGTATAGCACTACATCCACTATTTTTTGTCATCAGTTGCAGTCAGAAGTTTTACAACTGTCAACTATATTTGTCTCTTGAAACCTTCAATAGTATAGATACACACAGACTTTCTTAACAATGTCTGTGAAGTATTAGAAAATAAAAGTAAAAAATACTTTAAAACAAGTAACAATATTACAAAAAGGAAAGTTGCTACTCACCTTACAGTGGAGATGCTGAGTCGCAGAGAGACATAACATAAAACACTGTCACAAATAAAGCTTTTGGCCACTACTGGCAAAAACTTTATTTGTGCCAGTCTTTTTGTTGTGCCTGTCTGTGGCTCAGCATCTCTGCTATATGGTAAGAAGCAACTCTCCTTTTCATAATATTGTTACAGTCCATCCTGGATTTTCCATTGTTTTATTTAAAACAAATAAATAGTTGGATACCAGTTTGTAGTCAATTCAAACATTAATAGAAGCTAACATCTGCACTAGCTTCAGTAACCGAAGTTTCACGTGACACATGGGAGAGGGTGAAGAGATGGATAAAATCTTAATTTACAAGCCTGAAATCTTTCTCAACACTGCAAGTAAGGCACACCAAAGAACACAGAACAAGAGGAAAAACAATAAATAGATATTAGTAGCAGATGAGAAAAATGGTGAATTTATTAGAAGCTGAGGATACAGCCTAAAGTTAAAAATAAGGAAGAGAGACACTTGGAGTAGACGCATTAGTGATGGATGGTGATAGCTGGGGTGGTGGTAAGAAAAAGCTAAGAAATTTGAAGAAAATATAGGAGCAGCAAGTGTGGAAGGGATAACAGTTCTTCATATTGTCTTAAACTATACGTACAGCTATAGAGCTATTGGACTATTATTTGGGGGCTTACAACTTGGCTTCTCATAGTGGGCAATTTACATGGACTGCACCTGCTAATTACCCAACTGTCAGCACATCGACAAATAATGATGCTTAGATATCCACAAAATGAAAGTAATTAAGAACAGAATAAGAAACTTGCTCTGTAATATTTGACCATAAAACAGCATGAAAGTCATAAGCCAATAACTATAATAACCTAACCACGTGGAGAGTTTAATTCTTATTCCTTCAGATATTCTAAGACTGTCTCATGAATTAATATGAAATTTGTTGATAGTTCATTAAATTCTTATGACTTTTTACTTTCTTTTTGATTGTGGAATTGCTACATCCAAGTGGCACTATGATTCCTTAAAGACTATCTTTCCTGGTTTTCTGTGTCAGGCTGCAGTCTGACTAACTGACCCACCAACTCTGATTGTGTACTGGAAGCTGTCACTAATCAAATGGCTGCATGCTAGTGAAACAACCCTATAGAAAAACTTGTGCCTGTGTTGTATAAGGGGCAATAAAAAAAGTTTCTGTGCGAATGCATTACAGTTCAGGATTGGTATGCCAATTGGGCAAAATTGGTGTGAGAATTGAGGCAATTATCCCACCAGCGCACCAGGTTGGAGATAACGAGTTAGCAAACACCGTGTCGTCCTGTGTGAAGAAGTCCATAACTGCATGCTGCACATGGCTCATCCAACAAGAATCATTGACCCTTCAAGGCCTTTTTTAAGGGACCAAATGCTTGATAACTACCTGTACAGCGGGTGCTCATGGGTCCAACTCAATTTGGTGTAAGTTCTGCATTATGACATTTGTGGTATGGGGGACATACGGTGTCGTGAAGCAATGTAGAATGAGCACATGGTTCATCCAACAAGAATCATTGACCCTTCAAGGCCTTTTTTAAGGGACCAAATGCTTGATAACTACCTGTACAGCAGGTGCTCATGGGCCCAACTCGATTTGGTGTAAGTTCTGCATTATGACATTTGTGGTATGGGGACATATGGTGTCATGAAGCAATGTAGAATGTGGTGTATTGTTCTACAACGGTTGAAAGACATGATGTCCCATACAGATTTTTCATTCTCCAATGAATGTCCACCAGCTTTTCCTTTGGCCCTCAAGAAAAGATTGGTGGCATGGTGGTCTTGTTTGGATGAATTTGGTAATAAAATTCTCATAGTGTGGGTTTGGCTTTTTAGACACCTTTAGCCATGAGATTGGGGTGCCTCAAGGCGCTGTGCTGAGCGTCATTATCATACTATAGCCCTTAACTGCATTATAGCCTGTCTCCAAAAGCCAGGCGTCTATGGCTCCGTTTTCATCTACGACTTTGTAACCTAATGCAGTTCTCCACGGACTTATCTCCTTGAGTGGCATCTTCAGCGATGTCTCAATTGTCTTTACTTGTGAACACTGACCATGGCTTTCGGTTTTCCACTGACAAGACTGTTTATATGAATTTCTGGTGGCATAATGGGTTTCCTCCACCATCTTTAAATCTTGGGCCTGTTGCTCTTGCATTCGCCAAAACTACAAAATTCCTGAAGCTCATGCTTGAAAGAAAACTTTCTTGGTCCTCCCATGTGTCTTACCTGGCTGCCTGCTTTACCCGGTCCGTCAGTGTTCTTTGTATCCTAAGCGGTGCTTTCTGGGGAGTGAATCGGTCCACTCTCCTCTGTCGATCTCTTGTCCGTTCGTAACTAGACTACGGGTGTTTCGTTTATTCATCTGCACGTCCATTCGTCTTACGCCGTCTTAACTCACTCCACCATCGTAGAATACTTTAGTTCACTGGCACCTTTTACAGTAGCCTGGTTGAAGATCTCTATGCAGAAACTTAAGAATTACCATTGTCATATCAACATGGTGATGCCAGCGGATACACATGCCACTTTTCGTGCCGGATCACCCGTCCTATGCCCTCATTTTCAATGACTCCCTTGTCTGCCAGTATGGGGCGTGCCCTTTTCTCTGTTACCTCCCAGAGTTCACTTTCAGCTACTGCTCTGGCTTCAGATTCCAGATGGTTGTGAAACCTTCAGCATCTTGGCTTTATGAGGCGTCCCATGTTTGTGTTGTACTTATTTCGGTTTCCAAAGAAACTACTCTGGGTTCAATCTGTCGCTGTTTCTTGATCTTTGCATGCAACTTAGCGCTAGCACCTTCATGTACACTGGTGGCTCCAAGACTGATCGTGGTGTCGGGTGTGCATTGTTCATTGACACCAATCATTTTTGGTATCGGCTTTTAGAAGACTTCAATACTTACAGCAGAGCTCTTTGCCCTCTATCAGGCCACCCAGCACATCCAGTGACACAGGCTTTTTAATTGTCACGTACTCCGTATCTCTAAGTGCCCTTCGAGCTTCTGTGTGCTGTACACAGTCCAGCCCTTAGTGCGGCAAGTCTGAGAAAGTTTCCACTTGGTCACTGTTGAGAGAGCCGCTGTGATGTACGTGTGGGTTTCTGGTCGTGTCGATCTGGTGAGAAATGAGGCTGCTGATGCTGCTGCCAAGGGTACAGTCCTTCAACCTTGTCTTTCTAACTCTTCCATTCCTTTGGATGGTCTCTGTGTTGCTGTCTGTCAGCAGATGGTGTCACTTTGGCATCACCACTGGTCTTCTCTTTGTGGGAACAAGCTCCAGGAAATTAAACCTCCCCAGTGGCATGGCTGAACTCTCTGGACCTCACCATGAGGAGATCAGTTTAGCTGCATTGCGTATTGGGCACTGCCTTTTTAGCCATTGTCGTTTGCTAAGTTTTGATCCCCACCGCTTTGTGCTCATTATTGTCAACCTTTGACGGTTTACCATTTCCTGACCAAATACCCCCCTTTTTTTTTTAACTGCTCATGTTCCAGCATATGTTTGTTGTCTATGTTATTGGCCGTTTTAGCGAACGATGTGCAGGCTGCCCACCATGTTTTACTTTTTGTCCATAATAACAATATGGCAAAGGACATTTAATCTTTGGGTGGGGATCTCCACTGTCTCTGCAGCATATTTTGTGTATCTTTCTCCAAGAGAAAGTCCTTGTTTTTAGCTGCCCTTCCTTCTGTCAATTGGGCTTAACATATAGTCACTTTTAACTTATTTTTCTTATTAGTGATGTGATGTAAGTTCTTAGTGATCCCATCTCAGAGGTACACCACAACCTCCAATTCATACTCAAATCCTTAGGTCCATTGCAGTGCTGTCCTTCCAAACCCATCTCCCATTCACCCCAATTACTGCCAGCACACCCACATGCTATGTGCTTCCCAAAATCCATAAACCTAACAATCCTTGATATCACTTTGGGCTAGTTACTGTGCTCTCCTTGAAAGAATTTACAGTTTTTGTCAGTTTACGTCTCCAACCAACTGCCTGTATCCTCGGCTCCCAAATTGAAGATATGAACCATTTCCTTCACTAACTCTCAACCATCTCCAGCACAGTACTCATCACTGCTGATCCCGCCTCCCTATACACCAAAATCCACCATGCCAATGACCTTGCTGCTCTCGAACACTACCTCTCTCAGTGTGCTTCTGACTCGAAACCCAGCACCTCATTCCTTATACAGCTTATCGATTGCATCTCACACATAATCTTGGGATGGATGAACTTAGGTATAACAACACAGTACACAACTGTAGCACGCTCCATTGAATCCTGTAACGTCTTCAATCTTATCATGACATTACAGATTGGGGGGCAGTGTAGTGATGCAAGGGGCACCAAAGTTGTTATAAAAGCTGTAAATTACTCAATGGACAGTATTTTCCAGTACAGGTATTTCATTCATTCCATACAAGTGTTGATTCATGAAGTCATTGTTCAGACACGAGTTGACTGTAATCTGAATCCATTTTAGCAAATTAATAAGTTCTCTCAGATGATAAAATTTTCCAGAATGAGATTTTCATTCTGCAGCGGAGTGTGCGCTGATATGAAACTTCCTGGCAGATTAAAACTGTGTGCCCGACCGAGACTCGAACTCGGGACCTTTGCCTTTCGCGGGCAAGTGCTCTACCATCTGAGCTACCGAAGCACGACTCACGCCTGGTACTCACAGCACTTGCCCACGAAAGGCAAAGGTCCCGAGTTCGAGTCTCGGTCGGGCACACAGTTTTAATCTGCCAGGAAGTTTCATATCAGCGCACACTCCGCTGCAGAGTGAAAATCTCATTCTGGAAACAATACCCAGGCTGTGGCTAAGCCATGTCTCCGCAGTATCCTTTCTTTCAGGAGTGCTAGTTCTGCAAGGTTCGCAGGAGAGCTTCTGTAAAGTTTGGGAGGTAGGAGACGAGATACTGGCAGAAGTAAAGCTGTGAGTACCGGACGTGAGTCGTGCTTCGGTAGCTCAGATGGTAGAGCACTTGCCCGCGAAAGGCAAAGGTCTGGAGTTCGAGTCTCGATAAAATTTTATTGATTATGAAATATAACTTCTTGAGGTTTATTCAGAATCAGGAATGTTTAATTAGTAATTACATGCCATAATTTATTTGTTTAATATAAAGGAGTTTAAAATTTTTATGCATAAAAAAAGTGTGAATTTATGTGCGGCTTTTACTCTGAGACGAGTTATCACTTAGAGTGCTAAAAGTGCGTGTATCCAGTTCACTGACCTATGTGGTGAATTTTATTTTGTGATCTTGACCAGAATGGAGAGTAAATCCAGTTTCGTTTAAACTTTATGTGAGATAGACACATCATGTTATTACGAAAGAGTCGTTTAGCCCATTAGGGAAAACTGAAACCTGCATGCTCGATTTGAAATACGGTACATGCCAGTGCGTGATCGTGCTGACCAGCAAATCACGTATAATAGTTGCAAATGCATTTGAACTTAATGCATGAATTTGGAAATTAATTTTTTGAGACAAGTGCTGATTTTGACAAAAAATGAACGGATAGTTTATTCAAAATATCTGTCCAGTTTTAATTGAGACACATATCACCTTATTGATCATGTTGCCTAGCAACACTGTAAAGCAGCTTAAGTAATTCATTAGAATGATTTACAACATAGTAAGGCCCATTACACACACAAAATGTTATACTCTCAAGTGGTCAGCAAACTTTGTGTAAGGGTGTTTTTCTTTCCATAAATGCCTATAAACTGGCAGTTTCAAAAGTTAAATTATTAACTGTTTTGTAACTCCATTGACTATCCTACGCTACTATGGAACTTGTTGTATCGTGTCTCTTCACAAGAGGTCTCAAGAAGCTGGGATAAGCAAGAAGAAGAAAAAGATTAAAGAAGAGGCATCGGTATATTTGGCGCCTCAACTTGGGGCCCGAAAAGGATATACTAACAAATTCAGGCCCAAGGCACGAACTTCGACCCATTGGAAAGGATAAGTACTCACGGCTAACGTGAGATACTCACAGTAGGATAGACATAGTACAAAAGAACAGTTCTATTGTTGGTGAAAGTATATTTTGAGTTGAGATTGATATTTTAACTGTGTATAAAGATATTAGGAAAAATGTACACCCGAACAAGGAGAGCGCGAGATAATCCAACTCGGTGTTTGAAAGTGACAGGTGAGGGGAGTGAAAGTGGATATAATCATCATGAGGAGGTAACTAGGGAACCAATTATGGACCAGCAATCACTTTCAATAGAAAGTACCTTCTTAATTGCTCCAAGAATGACCGTACCATGTGTTTGGGGTCTAGATTTTATGTGTAATGCTGGAGCAGTCATCAGTTTAAAAGAAGGATCATGTACCTTGGACACTGAAGGCGATGTTTTGACAGTCTCTATGATAAAGGGCAAATTAGTCCCGGATCAGTATTGCATGAAGTTAATGGTTGGCTATATTGGTATTGACTGTAATTTAGTTGGTGATATTTTCTATTTTGAATATACTGGAAAAGAAATAAGTCAAGTTACACTTCAGGAGAAGATCTCTGAATTTGAATACCTATCTGCAAATCAACGAGAAGATTTATATTGCTTGTTAAGTAATTATCTGCCCGTATTTAGCAAACGCCTTGGAATAATCAAAGGTTTTGAATGCGACATTAAGATGTATCCACAGGAATCTTTTTGTTGCACTTCCTGTTCTGTTCCTTGGTCAAAGAGAGAGGCAGTCAAGAAAGAAATTAACAAAATGTTAGAGTGAGGCATTATAGAGCCCCCTCATTTTGAATATTGTAGCCCTTTTTTGGTGGTCCTCAGAGTGAATGGTGATGTCAGATTAGTTCTAGATGCCAGAGAGATAAAAAAGATAATCGCACCGGTACAGACAAGACCTGAGAATTTGGACGAGTTAATTCAGCTATTCTGTGGTGCCTGCTTCCTGACATCCTTTGATAAGAGAAATTCATACTGGCAAACGAAAATCTCTATTGAATCTCAAAAGTATACTGCTTTTATTTTTATGGGCAGAAGTTACCAATTCACTGGACTAAATATTAGTGGAGGTGTATTTATATTGGCACTAGATACTGTACTTGAACGCGATAGAGTTATCTTGTATGTGGATGACTTACTCATCACTACCGAAACATAGGAGGAGCATCTCGATCTGCTTGAAAAAGTATTTGTGAAATTCTTCGAGTATGGAGTAACAGTAAATTTAATGAAATCTAGATTCGCCAGAAGTCAACTGAAGTTCCTAGGACATATAGTTACGCCGGACAGTATTATGCCGAATCCTAAGAAAATGACTACTATCAAAGAGTGTCCCTATCCTAAAAATAAAAAGGAATTAAAATCTTTCTTGGGATTAGCCTCATTTTTCCACTGATTTTTGCCTACATCAATTAATCAGCCAAGAATGTTTATTACAGTTACTGCAGAAGAACATCATGTGGAAATGGACCCCTGAGTGTAGTCAAGCATTTGACAAAATCAGACACGCTTTAGTTAACGCCGCATTGTTACATCATCCGAAACTTGAACAATATTTCTGCATTGCCACTGATGCTTCTGAAACAGGCCTAGGCACTACACTTTTCCAAATGGATGATAGACAAGATATGAATACCATTAAGTATACTGGACCATAAAGAATAATACAAATTCCCCATGAAGTAAGTTACATACTTTCTGTCTGTAGTTCTTATGTGATAAAAGGTTTAGTCCACCACACAGAGATAAAGAAATATTATCAATGAGAAGATGTGTACCATTTATGAAGAGAAAATGAAGGAAAAGAGAATGAGAGGAGTATTTACTAACAGGACGCTGATATTAGACTTGAACCACAGGATGAGCTACAAGATGTATTATTTTGTTCATTATTTTGTATACAGGGTGGTCCATTGATTGTGACCGAGCCAAATATCTCACAAAATAAGCATCAAACGAAAAAACTACATGAACGAAACTTGGCTAGCTTGAAGGGGGAAACCAGATGGCATTATGGTTGGCCCACTAGATGGCACTGCCATAGGTCAAACAGATATCAATTGCGTTTTTTAAATAGGAACACTCATTTTTTATTACATATTCGTGTAGTACGTAAATAAATATGAATGTTTTAATTAGACCACGTTTTTTGCTTTGTGATAGATGGCGCTGTAATAGTCACAAACGTATAAGTAAGTGATATCATGTAACATTCCACCAGTGCAGACGGTATTTGCTTCGTGATACGTTACCTGTGTTAAATTGGACCATTTACCAATTACGGGAAAGGTCGATATCGTGTTGATGTATGGCTATTGTGATCAAAATGCCCGACGGGCGTGTGCTGTGTATGCTGCTCGGTATCCTGGATGACATCATCAAAGTGTCTGGATCGTTCGCCGGATAGTTACGTTATTTAAGGAAACAGGAAGTGTTCAGCCACATGTGAAACGTCAGCCATGACCTGCAACAAATGATGATGCCCAACTGGTGTTTCAGCTGCTGTCGCAGCTAATCCGCACATCAGTAGCATATGCATTGCGCGAGAATCGGAAATCTCAAAAACGTCGGTGTTGAGAATGCTACATCAACACTGATTGCACCCGTACCGTATTTCCATGCACCAGGAATTGCATGGCGACGACCTTGCATGTCGTGTACAGTTCTGCCACTGGGCACAAGAGAAATTACTGGACAATGACAGAATTTTTGCACGTGTTCTATTTAGCAACGAAATGTCATTCACCAACAGTGGTAACGGAAACTGGCATAATATGTACTATTGGGCAACGGAAATTCCGTGAAGGCTGCGACAAGTGGAACATCAGCGACCTTGGTGGGTTAATGTATGGTGCAGCATTATGGGAAGAAGACTAATTTGGCACCCATTTTATCAATGGCAATCAAAATGGTGGAATGTATGCTGATTCCTACATAGTGTTCTACCGATATTACTACAAGATGTTTCACTGCATGACAGAATGGCGATTTACTCCCAACATGATGGATGTCCGGCACATAGCTCACGTGCGGTTGAAGTGGTATTGAATAGCATATTTCATGACAGAGGGATCGGTCGTCGAAGCACCATACCATGGCCCGCATGTCCACTGGGACGTCCATGGATTTCTTTCTGTGGGGAAAAGTTTAAGAATATTTGCTATGGTGATCCAGCGACAACGCCTGACAACCTGCGTCAGAGCATTGTCAATGCATGTGCGAACATTACAGAAGGCGAACTACTCGCTGTTGAGAGGAATGTCGTTACATGTATTGCCAAATGCATTGAGGATGAAGGATGTCAGTTTGAGCACTTATTGCATTAATGTGGAATCTTGGGATGGCTGAACTAAGGTATGACAGCACAGCATACAACCATAGCACGCTCCAGTGAATCCTGTAACATCTTCGATCTTATCGCGACATTACAGATTGGGGGACAGTGTAGTGATGAAAGGGGCAACAGAGTTGTTATAAAAGTCTGTAAATTACTCAACGGACAGTATTTTTCAGTATAGGTATTTCGTTCATTCCAAGCAAGTGTTAATTCGTGACGTCATTGTTCAGACACGAGTTGACTGTAATCTGAATCCTCTTTAGCAAACTAGTAATTTCTCTTAGGAGATAGAATTTTATTGATTATGAAATATAAGTTCTTGAGGTTTATTCAGAATCAGGAATGTTTAATTAGTAATTACATGCCATAATTTATTTGTTTAATATAAAGGAGTTTAAAAATTTTTATGAATAAAAAAAAGTGTGAATTTATGTGTGGCTTTTACTCTGAGACGAGTTATCACTTAGAGTGCTAAAAGTGCATGTGTACAATTCGCTGACCTATGTGGTGAATTTTATTTTGTGATCTTGACCCGAATGGAGAGTAAATCCAGTTTCGTTTAAACTTTATGTGAGATAGACACATCATGTTATTACGAAAGAGTCGTTTAGCCCATTAGGGAAAACTGAAGCCTGTGCGCTCTATTTGAAATATGTTACATGCCAGTGCGTGATTGAGTGTGCGTATAATAGTTGCAAATGTGTTTGAACTTAATACACGAATTTGGAAATTAATTTTGAGACAAGTGCTGATTTTGACAAAAAATAAACCGAAAGTTTATTCAAAATATCGAGGTCCAGTTTTAATTGACACACTTATCACCTTGTTGATTATGTGGTCTATCAACACTGTAAAGCAGCTTAATTAATTCATTGGAAAGATTTGTGACATAGTAAGGCCCATTACACACGCACAATGATACATGAAGTTTGCTAACTGCATGAGAGTGTTTTTCTTTCCATAAATGCCAATAAACCGGCAGTTTCAAAAGTTAAATTATTAACTGTTGTGTAACTTCATTGATTGTCCTACACCACTATGAAACCTCTTCACAAGAGGTCTCAAGAAGCCGGGATTAATAACAAGAAGAAAAAGATTAAAAAAGAGGCATCAGAATAGGGGTAAGATACACAAACGGCTTCTCAGCCTGGGCGTGGACACCAGCGTTACACCTTCCTATGCTAATTCATTTATGGTCCATGTGGAGGAAATTTTCTTTGCTTCCCAAAACTCCAAACTACTTGTTTGCTTCAGGTCTGTTGGTGACATCTTAATGACTTGGACCCAGAGCCAAGACACTCTCGCTTATTCCTCCTCCTCTCACCACCCCCAAGAACGAGCTCCAATAGAGCAATCACCTCATCACCCAGTAAAATACCAGACTGTAAAAATTGAACCATATTGTCTGCAAAAACTTTAGCTGTGTATAATCATTCTCAGAAATTGGGGACATTCTACATGTAATCCTTCATGCCTCTCCTAAAGTGGTATTCTGCTGTCCACCCAGCTTACACAGTACTCTTGTCCATCCCTATGCCAACTCCATTCCCAAACTCATGCCACGTGGATCATATCTCTGTGTAAGAAGCAGACGCAAGACCTATATGTCCTTCCAGCAATCCTACTCCAGTTCTCTCACAGGCTTATCCTGTTCCTGCATGTGACAGCAGCAAAGGCTTATAACAGCTCTACTACAATTTCTGTACAAAATATTAAGTGGGTATGACTACGAACCACTATCCACCCAAATGAATGGTGACCATCAAACTGACCAAGAGCAGAGTTTGAGTTCCCAATCGCGAAACACGCTGCTCAGTACAACAAGCTTGATTCCAGTAGTTCCATCACTACCCATGTCATCTGGATCCCCCAGCACCAGCTTATCTGCACCACACAGATGGGAGTTGTCCTTGCAACATATTCTTTGTTTCCTCATCCACTTGGCTTCAATCTCCACTAGCACCCAGCCCCCAGCTCCCACATCTACACTTGCCTCTATCTTGTCACAGGACCCTAACTTCCCTCATCCTGCACCCACACCCTCTTTCCCACAATCTTTCTTTCCTCTGTTCTGTCACCATGTCCCAACCCACTCCATATCATTGTCATCATGTGCCACTTGAATCCACTGGTGTCAGTGTCCATGTGTCACATTCCTATCCCGTGCAACTTCAACATCTCTGTCCCACATTCCTATACCAAACAACTGGTATCTCCCTCTGAGCTATTGGCTACCCTTCCTCAACTGTGCCTCCCACACCTTGCGTCCTTTCTCCCACACCTTGCGTCCTTTCTCCCACACCTTGCGTCCTTTCTCCCACACCTTGCGTCCTTTCTCCCACTTCCCGTCTCCTTTCTCCCTTTGCCCGTTTTGCCTGCAACAACCCCTCACACTAGCCTACCAGACTATCTAAATAATTATGTGAATGAATAATGACAATATTATGGAAAGGACAGATTGCTACTCACCATGTAGTGGAGATGCTGGTTGTGTGTGTGTGTGTGTGTGTGTGTGTGTGTGTGTGTGTGGTCTACTTTGGAAGAAAGATTACTTGTTAAGTCTTTTTGTTGTGCCTAACTATGACTCATCTCCACTCTGTGGTGAGTAGCAATCTACCGTACTTACTCGAATCTAAGCCACACTTTTTTTTCCGGTTTTTGTAGTCCAAAAAACCGCCTGCGGCTTAAAATCGAGTGCAAAGTAAGCGGAAGTTCTGAAAAATGTTGGTAGGTGCCGCCACAACTAACTTCTGTCGTCGAATATATGTAGCGCTACGCAGGCATGCTTCGCAGGCACAAAGACAAATACTGGCACCAAAGCCTCTGCGTCAGTAAATAAATAAAAAAAAGGTGGAGGACGAGCTTTTTTTTCTCCGCCCCGAGTTTTGACCGCTGCATTTCCATACATTATCCAACGAAGTAAATACAAATTCCATATTGTTCCTCTTCGAACGTAGCAGCATTTCAATGTACTACGAAAATCCGACTGGCAAGACTGTTTGGGATATTTGTCAATATGGCCAACTCTGCTTTCTGAATTTTTTCCTAACTGTGAGAAGAAATGGTTGCTAATAGAAACTTTTATGAATTGTGAATCACATGCAGTATTCTCTTCACCATAAGAATAATACGAATATAAACATTTTGCCATGTATTCTTTCGTGTTTGCTGCTATCTCATTTAAATCCTGTCCGCCTAATAAACTACGAAACTAGAGTGAGACAACAGCAGACGCGGGAGAATAGACATACCATGTCATGTTTATATTCGTATTATTCTTATACCTAATAGTGATACAGTCAAAAATGAAGCACGGCAATTGACTAGATTTTTAAATCTAAGATGACTCTAATTTCTGTGCACAATGTAATGTACTAAAGAGGCGTCTGCAAAGATTTTCAAACGGAAAAATTTTTCGCTAAATTCTCGTTCAGAACACCTTCTATCATACGCAGTCTATTATTTGATTCTTGTTGATCATTCTCAAAGAAAGCAGCAGTGTAAGTAGCAACGAATAGCAGTCTCATGCCATTGTTCCGCTAATGAGACAATTCCTCTGTTTTTTTTTTTAATTGTAAGCGGCGTTAGCATGCATGAAAGCAAGCCATGCCGCGAGCGGCGACAGGCCGTAAACCCTCATTTTCAGAATGCGACAAACAATGCATGACACAGTACAGTAATGCATTTTCAGCTTTGAGTGACGGAAACACCTATAACAAAGAGAACTGCACTTGTCAAATCGAAGAAAAATAAGCAATCAATTCAAACCAGACGAAGCACGTGAAAAAGCTAGGGTACCCGGACGGAGCGCCTGACGCATGACAACGGCTACCTGGTAAAGCTTAACTGCTAAGCTTACGACTCGAACCAAACTACTACAGCTGTATCGTCATTCATTCAACCTAAATTGTGTCTCATATTACAATGGACCAAGTTTGTTTCGATTTGGAAGTGCGGCCTAAAACTTTTCTCTCCCCTTGAATTTCGAGTCTCAGATTTCAGGTGCGGCTTAGATTCGGGAAATTTTTTTTTCCTCGATTTCGAGTCTCATTTTTCAGGTGCGGCTTCGATTCGAGTGCGGCTTAAATTCGAGTAAATACGGTATCTTTTTCATAATTTTGTCATTATTCCATCCTGAATTTTCCATTGTTTGATTAGAATAAATAGAAAATTTGAAAACTGTCATTTGTGGATAAAGTAATTATCCCCTTCTATGAATATAAATAACCATGTATTTGTAACGCAAATAACTGAGAATACCACCACATTTTCTCTCTTCACTTCTCAAACAGACCTCTGTCATGACTAACAAATGTTTGTTGCTGTGGTTCAGAGCAGTTTTGTTTGTGCAGCTGTGTGCCTTGGTGGCATAGCTTATTGAGCAACTGCCAGACTACAAAGTCAAAGGTTGGGTTCAAGCAGTGCGTGTTCCTAGGATTTTTTTTCTGTCACTTATCACATCTTTCAGCTCTAACAAAAAGTCAACTTGCACTGTGTTTTGGAGAACATATTAAATTGTAGGTCCATTATAACTGGCATATAAGTTGTTCAAAATCAGATGAAGGCAAGAGTATACCACCTCCAAGGAAACAAAAGATCTGCTGTATCAATGCTACATAAGAAACCTTTGTAAGACATAGTCGTAGCAGTTACACTACCAATGCAATCCAGTTCGACTGATGCTGCACTTGCCAGTATTTTGTCCTCTCCCTTGCCCTAACATTATACAAAAGCACCTTGCTTAACTAGCAAAGATGAAAATGAATGAAGATTTGAATCTTCAGTGTCTTCTTCAATTGTACAAATATTGATAATGGAATTAGTTATGGGTGGCTCGATGATTCATATTTGCGTTGCTAGAAAAATAATAAATGAACTAAGGGCTCTGTCGTGATGTAACATTAGGATTTAAATCTAGTCTCCTAAAATGGCAATAATTGAATTGCATCACAAAATTACACAGAAATGTAAAGCTGTATGGAATGCTACTGGATGTCCTACATTATCAGAAATAATTGAATTTGTTTTACAATATGGAATAGTTTCTCGATTGGGATTGGAAAAATTCCATAACAGGCACTGATTTTGAGTACATGTAGGAGTGTACAATATTGCAGCAAACTCTTTAACTTCATATCAAGAAAGTGTCAAGAGACAGTTTTGAAGATTTCTTCCACCTTTGTACTGCAAAGAGAGAACATACAACTAATGCATCACTGTCTTACCCCAAGATTTAAATATGAATAGTTAATGTGTGTTGCTATCCCTGTTGAAGGGAGATTTGCAGTGATCTGTAGATCTATAACAACCAGAGAAATTGGAAGACATGTTTGCAATGAAGTTATGAGAAAAAAAGATGATTTCTTTTTCAGTTTCCAAAAGGATTTGGGAGGTTGAGTTGACACAGGATGACAGTCCAAGTACTTTGTCAAAAATTGGAGTTAAAATTGTGGTTTCACAGTATTTTGTTGAAGAAGAGTTTGATTTGAAAGTCTTACGTTGTAGTTATTAAATATAGTCAATTTTCAGGAGATGTAACACAGTGAGAGCGTGACAAATGACGGAGAATATACTTGCCCTCTTGTGTAGTGCCAATAGTGAAGTACAGGTGTGTGTGTGTGTGTGTGTGTGTGTGTGTGTGTGTGTGTGTGTGTGTGTGTGTGTGTGTAAGTAAAGAAGCAGTGTTCATGACGCATAAGTAAATGTAAGCATATGAAGTTCGTGTGAACATGAAATAAATGTACTCTCAAATATGGGTATGTCTGGACATAATTTGTTGGCGTGACATGTTTGTAAAGGGATGCCATTCATATTGGTGTGTTACCCCATAATCATCCATTTCGCAGGCATTATAGTTTTAACTGTTTGTGCTAGGGCCTTCATGTTATGTGATGAGGCAGCCTGCAAGCTTAAGTAAGTATATGAATCAGGTCCACTGGTCACCAAAGATTGCCTGTGTTACGGCGCAGCAGTATATTTCTGTGATTAGGTGTGGGCACCTTATTCCACTTACAAAAATGCTTAATGTGGAAGGATAAAAGTATGTTTCACAGCATTGTGTGCTGCGTATAATTAAGCAACAGTTCGAAGACAATAATGTGACAAAGCACCCTTTCATAAAGTAGCACCTGTGAGGCATATTCCTGATATGGACTCATCTGTCTAGAGTTTCAGCCCAGTGTAACAGTTCTGAGATGAGTTTGAGCATCAGTTTCATTCCAGACAACCAGCCTTCCAACATCGTTACCTTCTCCGATTTCGCCTGTAGAGGAGGAATTGGCTGCCATTCCTCCACAGACATTCAGGTACCTCATTGCAAGTCTCCTCAGCAGAGTTTGTGTTGTCATAAAGACAAAGAGTTGATCCGCCCTATATTAGCTCAGAAGTGGATTTTCTCAAAAGCCAGTGAAGTTTTTGGTCTTGTTTTGTGTGTCTGTCAATGACTTGACATTTATACTTCTAAGTAACTTGTTGCATTTACTTCTAAATTATTAAGAACATTTATGTCTTAACTTTAAAACCATCGTGTAAATTTCTTTTTAGTCTATTGCAATGTGCTTTATAGATGTTTTTCTTTTACTTTCACAGGTTATCAAAATTTGATGTTGTCATAACGACTTACAGTATTGTAAGAAATGAAGCTGGATTTGTTAATGCACGAGACAGTGACATCTGTGAGAGCAAAAAAGTGGGTATTTCATTAAGTTATGAAACAATCAATTTGTTTCGCCATGTCCTTAATGTTAATTCTTACATGTGCAACAAAGATAATTAAACTCAACTCTGCTCTGCCACTCTGTCAGTAATCTAACACTTTGCTGCACATTGACCTGAAAGAGTGTGCGTGCGTGCGTGTGTGCGCACGCGCACACTCACACACTCACATAAACGCAATTTGCACACACATCTGCAGTCTCAGAGAGCTGAGACCACACTGTGAACAGCAGATGGGAGTGGGAACTGGGTGGGGGTAAGGAGGAGGCTGAGGCGGGGAGGGGGAGGGATAGTATGGTGGGAGTGGTGGGCAGTCAAGTGTTGCAGTTTAGACAGGGGGCAGGAGCGGAGGGGGGAGGGGGTAAGTAACGGAAAGGAGAGAAATAAAAGGAATTGAAAGACTGGGTGTGGCAGTGAAATGATGGCTGTGTGGTGCTGGAATGGGAACAGGGAGGGCGCTGGATGGGTGAGGACAGTGACTAACGTAGGTTGAGGCCAGGAGGGTTACAGAAACGTAGGATGTATTGCAGGGAAAGTTCTCACCTGCGCAATTCAGAAAAGCTGGTGTTGGTGGGAAGGATCCCTATGGCACAGGCTGTGAAGAAATCATTAAGATGAGGGATATCATCTTTGGCAGTGTGCTCAGCAACAGGGTGGTCCACTTGTTTCCTGGTTCCTGGCCACAGTTTGTCGGTGGCTGTTCATGCGGACAGACAGTTTGTTGGTTGTCATGCCTATATAGAATGCAGCACAGAGGTTGCAGCTTAGCTTGTAAATCACGTGACTGGTGTCACAGGTAGCCCTGCCTTTGATGGGGTAGGTGGTGATAGTGACTGGACTGGAGTAGGTGGTGGTAGGAGGATGTATGGGATAGGTCTTGCATCTGGGTCAATTACAGGGGTATGAGCCATGAGGTAAAGGATTGGGGGTTGTGGAAGAATGGACAAGTATATTGTGTAGCCTTGATGGACGGCGGAATACCACGGTAGGGGTGGTGGGAAGGATAGTGGGCAGGACATTTCTCATTTCAGGAGGTAATCGAAACCCTGGCAGAGAATGTAATTCAGTTGCTCCAGTCCCGGATGGTGCTGAGTTACAAGGGGAATGCTCCTCTGAGGCCGGACTGTGGTAGCTTGGGAGGTGGTGGGAGACTGGAAAGATAAGGCACGGGAGATTTGTTTTTGTACAAGGATGGGAGGATAATTACGATCAGTAAAGGCTTCAGTGAGACCCTCGGTATATTTTGAGAGGGACTGCTCCTCACTGCAGATGCGGCGACCATGGGTGGCTACCGTATTTACTCGAATCTAAGCCGCACCTGAAAAATGAGACTCGAAATAAAGGGAAAAAAAATTTCCCGAATCTAAGCCGCACCTGAAATTTGAGGCTCGAAATTCAAGGGGAGAGAAAAGTTTTAGGCCGCACCTCCAAATCGAAACAAAGTTGGTCCATTGTAATATGAGACACAATTTAGGTCGAATGAAAGACGATACAGCTACAGTAGTTTGGTTCGAGTCGTAAGCTTGGCAGTTAAGCTTTACCAGGTAGCCATTGCTATGCGTCAGGCGCTCCGTCCGTATTTATACGGGTACCCTTCCTTTTTCACGTGCTTCGTCTGGTTTGAATCGATTGCTTATTTTGCTTTGATCTGATAAGTGCCGTTTTCTTTGTTATAGGTGTTTACGTCACTCTAAGCTGAAAATGCATTACTGTACTGTGTCATGCATTGTTTGTCGCATTTTGATAGTGCGTGTTTACGGCCTGTCGCCGCTCGCGGCATGGCTTCCTTTTGTGCGCGCTACCGCCGCTTAAAAAAAAAGGGAATTGTCTCATTAGCGAAACAATGGCAAGAGACTGCTATTTGTTGTTACTTACACTGCTGCTTTCTTTGATAATGATCAACAAGAGCCAAATAATAGATTGCGTATGATAGAACATGTTCTGAATGAGAGTTTAGCGAAAATTTTTTCCGTTTGAAAATCTTTGCGGCCGCTTCTTTAGTACATCAAATTCTGCACAGAAATTAGTCATCTTACATTTAAAATTTAGTCAGTTGGTTTGCTTCATTTCTGACTGTATCACTATTAGGCATAAGAATAATACGAATATAAACATGACACGATACGTATATTCTTCCGCGTTTGCTGTTGTCTCACTCTAGTTTCGTAGTTTATTAGACGGACAGGATTTAAATGAGATAGCAGCAAACATGAAAGAATACATGGCAAAATGTTTATATTCGTATTATTCTTATGGTGAAGAGAATACTGCATGTGATTCACATTTCATCAGGTTCCTATTAGCAACCATCTCTTCTCACAGGTAGGAAAAAACTCGGAACGTAGAGTTGGCCATATTGACAAACATCCCTAACAGTCTTGCCAGTCGGATTTTCGTAGTACATTGAAATTCTGCTATATTTGAAGATGAACAATACGGAATTTGTATTTACTTCGTTGGATAATGTATGAAAATGCAGTGGTCGAAACTCGGGGCGGAGAAAAAAAAAAAAAAGCTCGTCTTCTACCTTTTTTTTTTAATTTATTTACTGATGCAGAGGTTTTGGCGCCAGTATTTATCTTTGTGCCCACAAAGCATGCTTGTGTTGCGCTACATATATTCGACGGCAGAAGTTAGTTGTGGCGGCACCTATCAACATTTTTCAGAACTCCCTCTTGCTTTGCACTCGATTCTAAGCCGCATGTGGTTTTTTGGATTACAAAAACTGGAAAAAAAGTGCGGCTTAGATTCGAGTAAATACGGTAGACTGTACGGAAGGGGCTTCTTGGTATGGAATGGGTGGCAGCTGTCAAAGTGGAGGTATTGCTGGTGGTAAGTAGGTTTTATATGGACGGAGGTACTGATGTAGCCATCTCTGAGGTGTAAGTCAACATCTAGGAAGGTGGCTTATTGGGTTGAGTAGGACCAGGTGAAGCAAATGGGGGAGAAGTTGTAGAGGTTCTGGAGGAATGTGAGTAAGGTGCCCTCATCTTCAATCCAGACAGCAAAGATGTCATCAATGAATCCGAACCAGGTGAGGGGTTTAGGATTCTGGGTTTTTAGGAAGGATTCCTCTAGATGGCCCATGAATAGGTTGACATAGGATGGTGCCATGTGGGTGCCCATAGCCGTACCATGGATTTTTTTTTTTTTTTTAGGTAATGCCTTCAAAGGACAAGTAATTGTGGGTAACGATGTAGTTGGTCGTGGAGACTAGGAAGGAGGTTGTTGGTTTGGAACCGATAGGGCGTCTGGAAAGGTAGTGTTCGACAGCAGTGAGGCCATGGGCATTAGGAATGTTAGTGGACAGGGAGGTGGCATCAATAGTGATGAACAGGGCACCGTGTGGTAAAGGGACACGAACTGTGGAGAGTCGGTTGAGGAAATGGTTGGTATCTTTTGTATAGGAGGATAGGTTCCAGGTAATAGGTTGAAGGTGTTGGTCTACGAGAGCAGAGATTCTCTCAGCGAGAGGCACAGTAACCGGCCACAATGGGGCGTCCTGGGTGGTTGGGTGTATGGACTTTAGGGGGTGGTTGGGTTTATGGACTTTAGGAAGCATGTAGAAAGTGGGAGTGCGGGGAATGATAGGGGTAAGTAGAGAGATGGACTCTGGGGAGAGGTTCTGGGATGGGCCTAAGGATTTGAGTAGTGACTGGAGATCCTGCTGGATTACTGGAATGGGATCACTGTGGCATAGTTTGTAGGTGGAAGTATCGGACAGCTGACGGAGTCCTTCTACCATGTAATCCTTGCGGTTCAAAACAACGGTGGTGGAGCCTTTGTCAGCAGGTATGATTATAAGGTCGGAATTAGTTTTTAGATGATGGACATCACCTATCCCATCAAAGGCAGGGACATCCTGTGAAACCAGTCATGTGATTTACAAGCTAAGCTGCAACCTATGTGCTGCATTCTATACAGGCATGACAACTAACAAGCTGTCTGTCCGCATGAACGGCCTCCGACAAACTGTGGCCAGGAACCAGGAAACAAGTGGACCACCCTGTTGCTGAGCACACTGCCAAACATGATATCCCTCATCTTAATGATTGCTACACAGCCTGTGCCATATGGATCCTTGCCGCCAACACCAGCTTTTCTTAATTGCACAGGTGGGAACTTTCCCTGCAATACATCCTACGTTTCCGTAACCCTCCTGGCCTCAACCTTCGTTAGTCACTGTCCCCGCCCATCCAGCCTCCTCCCTAATCCCATTCCAGCAATACACAGCCGTCATTTCACTGCTACACCCAGTCTATTAATTTCTTTTATTTCTCTACTTTTGGCTACTTACCCCCTCCCCCCTCCGAACCTTCTCTCCTGCCTTCCGTCTAAACTGCAACACTTGACTGTCCACCACTCCCACCATACTATCCCTCTCCCTCCCCACCCCAGCCTCCTCGTTACCCCCACCCAGTTGCCACTCCCATAATGCACTGGTGCTGCTGTTCGCAGTGTGGTCTCAGCTCTCTGAGACTGCAGAGGTGTGTGTGTGTGTGTGTGTGTGTGTGTGTGTGTGTGTGTGTGTGTGTGTGTGTGTGTGTGCGTGGACGCGCGCGCGCGTGCGTGTGTGTGCGTGTGTCTACTGCTGACAAAGACCTTAATGGCCGAAAGCTTTAGTTGCATGAATCTTTTTATTGTGCCTATTGCGACTCTACCATATTTAATTCATACAAATTATAAAATATATTATGTAACAATGCAAACACTATCAGTTAACATCGGGACCATAAGAATGATGATTGATTTCTATTTTGTGTAGCACAATTTGTCATTTGCTTGCTGAATAATCTGTTAGTGTTGGAACCTTTCATTTTGGTTGTGGTCAGGTGATTACTGGTGGCACATTATATTAGATTATCAGCATCCTAACTTCCGAACTACAATTTACCGTTACAAAGTTAAATCTTATACAACTGGTATGCTGAACAACGAAAATACACTGTGAGCTTCTCCTTAATTTATATTCCTTGAATGTAAAAATGTTATAATATGTAATTTTTAACTATTACCATGAGATTGATGTAGTCTGGGATTCTAAGAAGTGCTAACAACAAAAATTCAGTCGTTCCATGTCAGGTAAAATTAATGTAAATTCTTGGCTGAGAGAAGGTGAACTGATAAGCCGAGACCACTTGTGAACAAGATTTACTGTTGGTTACTGGTTTCAGTAAGCATGATTACCATCCTCAGAACTCGATAAAACAATACTTATTTCCTATATCAGCTAAAACATTGCCACATATGTGAGGGACGAGATGAGTGATGCAGTGGCAAGTCAAGGTTAAAATTACAATATACAGAGTAACTCGCCAGATACTAGTGTCACTTAGCACACACTAACATGCACTTCATTGCAGCCACGACATCACTAAATTAGCGGCAGTGTTTTAGAAATAGTAGTTGTACAGCTGGTGTAGGAGACATGTAATAACCTTTTATCAAGATCTGATCATGGTATCCATGCTTATCAAAACTGGTAATCAACAATAAAGTTTGTTTACAAGTGATCTTGACTAAGTAGTTCACCTTCTCTCAAGTAATTATTACAGATAGCCTCTTACAACTCAAGATGAGTAAATTCATGTGAATTTTTGGGTTAAAATTTAAGTGTTAAGAAGCAAACACACATTTTAGAGATCAAGGCAGGATGCTAATTTCTGTTCTATTTTGTGCACAATATATCTGACTGATTTGCTCATCTTTTTCGGCTATTCCTGACAATGAGGACAATTACATTATATGAACTTCAGCCAGAAGAATGAAATCTTCAGCTTAGTTGAACACACAGAAACAAATCTGTGTCATTAATATTGGCAGAAGATTAGAAATTACTAAAAGTTTCTGTTGAGTTGCCTCTGTAATGTGTGCAAAGTGGTTTACTTCACTTCAGTTAAAATTAATATGTTCTAACAACTTGGTACTCTTTAGAATAAAAAGAAATTGGCTGATGTAAATTCAAAGAGCTATTATTCCGGCATTATAGATATATCAATTTACATCAAGAAAACGAACCAGCTAAGAACTCTCTTCAGCAAAGTAATATTGAACAGTCTGCCTTGAACTGTAAGCAATGGTTTAACTGGGGTACATGACGTAACTGCTACACACGTACCTACCTTATGACACTGCATACTTTAAATCTGTCTGCACATCCTCAGCCTGTTAACCAGCCTGCTCGTACATGGGTTATAGTTGTTCTTACACAGCACTGCTGTGTGTGAACCTGATTAAACATTGCATGAGAACTACAGTACACCAGAAGGGCTCAGTACATCATCAAAGAATCTGTAACCTTTATCCTCCAATTAAGTTTGTGTGTATTTCAACATTATGCAAAGTTGAAAATGGTAGTCATAAGAATACAAGGAGCTTGTGAGATGGAAAAGAATTCCAATTGGCAAGGCAATTCAACCCTTCCGAATTAGCTACTCGCACATAACTTTACAATCGCTATGCTGCTTTGCCATGCAGGACTTAGGCACAAACCACCAGGATAGTGTGGGAACTGCCAACAATAAGTCACACAATTTCTCCAAGGTACAAAATCCGCTAACCCCACAGTCATGACAAGACAACCATCACCAACAAACTTAAGCCACACTATGCCATTACACAACTAGATAATCAGCACCATCATACTTAAACATTTTGTTGAGTGATGACGTGTGATGCACTATAAGCTTTGTTCAGTTAGCTTGTTTTTGTCACAATCAAAAATATACTTTAAAGCACCAATTGAGAGCATTGCCTACACGACTGTTTGTATTCAGACATAATCAAGATCAAATGAACAAAGCTTATGATGCATTTAAGCTGGACTGCCATCTGACATGTCCAACCTCAGGTATGCCCCAACACTTCATCCCCTACACAATGTCCAGGATTGTTGGGTTTGTGGATTTTGGCGAGCATGTAGAAGATGGCTCTGTGGGGTGTCATGGGGGTCAGGAGGGATATGGATTCATGGGAGAGGTTCTGGGAAGGGCCTAAGAACTCGAGCAGGAATTGGAGGTTACGTTGGGCCTCTGGGATGGCTTTTGGGACTTTTGTGACATCAGAGAAGCTACTTTACTTTAATTTGCCTATCAAAATCATAGTGTCCTACATTGGTTCCGCTTTCGGAACACTATCTGCCATAATTATCCCTTCATTCTCACTCTTTTAAACTGTTTATTTTGGATGGACTATTTTTCTGTTCATGTCAGCTTCCCAAAAATTTTCCAGAGGCATGCACTACTCTGCATCCTTGTGCACTCTGTTGCCTCCGCTGATGACAATGTTTGCCCTTGGCCTCTAATTCCTTTTTCAGAACTTAATTAAAACTGAAATGTCTCATGAATCATAACTCCAGCCACCATATGGTTTTCACCACGTGCTCTTAAATAAATGACTGTATCCATACACGTTCTGCTCCAACCACATTTGCCTGTCACTTAATTCTTATGCTTACAGAAACGAGTACATCAGCAATGATTGATGTCAGTGACTGTGCCTTTCAGTGCTGTGCCACACATTCAGATACAATAGTTCTTGTTTCAAAGCAGAAAATATATGTATTTAACAATAATTGAAAAAGAATTAACAATTATGAAAAGTATAGATATCTACTTACCATAAAGATGACACATTGAATTACAGGCAGGCATGACAAAAAGGCTGTCGAACACTAAGCTTTAGGCCAGAGCCTTCTTCAGAAAAGAAAGGAAAACACACACACACACACACACACACACACACACACACACACAGGCACACATCATGTAGACATGACAGTTATCTTTGGCTGCTTTAGTGGACTGCAACTGTTGCATTTAACAAAAGCAGCAAGCAGTAGTGGGACAGGGAACAGGGACTTGGGGAAGAGAGCAAAGTGTGTGTGTGTATGGGGGGGGGAGAGGTCTGGTGGAACATACAGGGACTGTTGTAGAAGGCACCAGGAAAAGCTCAGGCAGCATCGGAATGGTGGTGCTGGGGGGGGGGGGGGGGGGGGGTTAGAAAGGAAGAGGAGCAGAGAGGCCATAAGACTGGTGCATGCATTGGCAGAGTGTGAACCCAGTATGGGTAGGGGATGTGAATTTGAAGGAGGTTATAGGACAGAGGGGGCAGAAACTGTTGGGTGGTGGGTGTGGGCACAATAGATTATAACAGGTTGAGTCATGGTAATTTGAAGAGTGGAAAATGTGTTGTAAGGGTAACTCCCATTGTGTGATTCAGAAAAGCTGGTGGTAGAGGGGAGTGTCCAGATGGCTCGGGTTTTGAAGCAGCGATTAAAATCAAACATCTTATATTCAGCTATATGTTGTGTCATTTGGTGGTATACCATGCTCTTGGCTACAGTTTGGTGGCAGCTGTTCATCATAGTGGAGAGCTGTTGGTGGTCATACCAATATAAAAAGCTGTGCAATGATTGCAGCAGAGCTGCTGTATGACATGGCTGCTTTCGCAGATGGCCTGGTCTCTGGTAGGGTAGAATAAGCCTGTGACAGGACTGGAGTGGCAAGGGTTTGGGATGGGTGTGGCATAGGGAAGGACTAGGATATTGTGGAGGTTGGGTGGGTGACAGAACAACACATTAGGAGAAGCAGGAAGGATCTTAGGGACGATATTCCTCATTTCAAGGCATGATCATAGGTACTTAAAGCACTGATGAAGGATGTGGTCCAGTTGTTCCAGTCCAGAGTGGTGTTGGGTAACAAAGGGGACACTCCTTTGTCACAGGTTCTTGGTGGTGATGGGAGGATTGGTGATGTGTGGTGATATAGTATGGGAAATCTGTTAGTAGACTATGTCTGAGGGATAGTGCCTGTCTGTGAAGGCCTAAGTGAGACCTTCAGCATAGTGGGCAAGGGAGTTCTTGTTACTAGACATAAGCCACCCACAAGTGGCTGGGCTGAATAGGAGTGATTTTTTGGGTGGGAGGAATGGCAGCTGTCAAAATGCAGGTACTGTTGGTGGTTGGTGTGTTTAATGTGGAGTGAGGTGTGAATGGAGCATCAGAGAGGGGGAGGTCAACGTCGAGGAAGGTGGCAGACATGGTTGAGGACCAGCAGGTGAAGCTGATGGGAGGGAAGGTACTGAAGTTGAGGTTGTGAAGGAATTGAGGATAAGGTGTCTTGGCCCCGAGTCCAGATCATGAAGATATCATCAATGAACCTGAACCAGACAAGGATTTTGGGGTTCTGGGTGGCTATAAACAGGTTGATGTAGGAGGATACCATATGGTGCCCAAGACTGTGCTGTGAATTTTGTTTATATACCTTCTCTTCAAAGGAGAAGTATTTGTGTGTTAAGATAAAGTTAGTAAGATGTATGAGGAAAGAAGCAGTGGATTTGGAGTCTGAAGGGCATTGGGAGAGGTAGTGTGCAATAGTGGCAAGACCATGGTCATGAGGAATGTTGGTGTATTGGGAAGTGGCGTCAACAATGATGAATAGGGATCCAGGTGATAAACTAGTGGGTATGGTGGAGAGTTGGTGAAGGAAGCGGTTTTTATCTTTGATGTGGGAGGCAAGATTTTGTGCTGTTGATTGAAGGTGTTGGTCAACGAGAGCCAAAATTCTTTCAGTAAGGGTGTGAGGGGAAGACAACCAACTGCAATGGGATGTCCAGGATTGTTGGGTTTGTGGTTTTGGGGAACATGTAGAAGGTGGATATGTGGGGTGTCATGGGTGTGAGGGGGGGTGGAGGGGGGGGGGAGGGGAATGGATTCAGGGGAGAGGTTCTGGCAAGTGTCTACAGACGTGAGCAAGGATTGGAGGTTATGTTGGACCTGTGGGATGAGACCACTCTGTCGGAATTAGTAAGTGGAGTACTTGGACATTGGGAAAGGCCTTCCGCCAGGTACTCACTGTGATTCAGAATGACAGTGGTGGAATCTATGTTTGCAAATATGATGATTAGGTGAAGATCTGTTATCTTCTGCTGAAAGGTTTATATTCAGAGGAAGAGACTTGGGAAAGATGATGATGCCAAGTTCGATGTAAGGAATTCCTGGAAGGTGACGAGGAGGTGGGCGAGTGGGAGGGGAAAAATCACAAGTGGATGATGGTATGATTTGGGACAGGAAAGGGTCAATATTGTGACTAGGTTGGATTCGCTTGGAGGAATTGGTGGCAAAGAAGTGTTTCCATTGAAGGAATCTGGAGAGGGAGAGTAGGTCTTTGACAAGTCCAATGGATATATTTGGGTGTAGGGTCTTCGGATAGGACTGAAATGTCTGTGGGGCTGAGGATTTTGGTAGAAAAGTTAAACTCTAGCACCCACCAATCTTTTCTCCTCTCTAGTTTCCCCAAGTGCGGGGGGGGGGGGGGGGGGGGGGCGTTTGTTTTCCTTTCGTTACTAAAGAAGGCTTTGGCCAATAGTTTAGTGTGCAACGGTCTTTTCATTGTGCCTGGCTGCAACTCGACATCTCATCTTTATGGTGTATAGCAATCTATCCTTTTCATAATTGTTGATATTCCAGCCTCCACTTTCAATTGTTTGAAATAAATTATTCTTATTTCATCATGATTGCCAGTTGTGAACAAAATTTTAGTTCTAAGTATGAATTATTGTGGACAAAGTAAATTCGATTTGCTCTGTCTTTATTAAATAAAAAGGTCTCACCTGCCAATTGTACAGGAACGTTAAAGACAATCAGGTAGTGGTTCCACTTTCTTTTACATCAGCAGCTAGACATTAACCTTAATGTGGTCTGAGATTTCTGTAATGTTCCGTGAAAAAGAAATCCCTTGTATTACAAATTAATAAAATATCATACATTTCTAAAGATACTGATTAGTTGTATGTCCTCCAGGTGAACAATTCTTGTGCATTCATTATTTTGGATCAGACAGTTTGTAGGCGATTACTCATATACACAAAGTTTTTCAGTGTACATGTGTCAGTTGGTAACGAATAAGAGTGGTTTTAAATGTTACTCTGCCTTTAATGATGTAGAATATATGGTGGAAAGAGAGTGACGAAGGCAAAGGGGGGGGTTTGGGTGTGGGCTGTAGAGTACAACTGCTTAGGACAGGTTTTATGGCAGGAGGTTACAGTGACAGAAACATTGGACTGGGTCTAGTGGTCTGGGGACATCAAATGATTTGAAATGAATGTCAAAGAGGTTGCATGGACATGGAGACAGACGTGACAATGTATGGTGTGAGTAGGAAGCTGGGGGGAGACAATGTCATATGACTGACGAGCAGTTCTGGGTGATACAGAAGATATTTCGAAATTTTTTGGAAGTGTTGTGGGTGACTATTCGGGAGGTTGGCTTGTGGAGAAGGGTGTATGATGTACATGAAAGTGAGAAACATGAAAGTCAGGGGGATGTTATTTCCACTGGAGATTAGGAATTTTTTATTGGAGCAGATATGTTTACTACAGAAATGGTTGCATTTGTCCAAATGGAGATATTGTGGATTATTGATTGATACTACACTACTGGCCACGGTTTGGATGTAAGCTTTAGTGAAATTGAGGCCAATATCTAGGAAAGTGGTTTTGGATTTGGAGAAAGACCAGGTGAATTAAAAGTTGCAGAAAGAAGTTAAGTGGTTGCATAAGATGGAGGAATACTTCTTCACTGAGAGTCTAGATGACAAAGATCATGTTATTGAATCTGTGACTAGCCAGGGGCACTGCCTCTGTGAGCTGAATAAATGCAGCTCAGACTGGCTGGAAGGAATGAGTCAATACAAAGCATCTTGTGTATCCATCTTCAGATTGTGAATAACTAGAGGTTCAGCTGGAGTGAGACTTGAAATGCCAGGAGAGGAGGAAAGTCCATTTGGGCCTGGACATGGATCTGTACCAGATAATTGTGTGGTTTTTTTTTTTTTTTACTGCACAGTAATTTATTTGTTACTTTATGTGAATTTTCAATCACAGTATATTATTATTGTGATTGTTCACCTACGTATTTACAAGATGAATAAGTCACATTGTAACTGAGATTGCAACTTATAGCAAATATTCCAGTTTATTCTAGGAGAGGCTATGTTGTTTGGCCACATAACTAGAGCTGTGTAGGACCCCCCTGTGACTACTACTGCCTCATCAAAAATACATGGTGTTCCAGGAGCAATGTTCGGTGTTCAGTGATGTGACAGAAACAAAAACTTCATGTGAACATATTCCCTATTCCGAATGGTTTCAGAGTTAGATCAAGTTTAATGAACATTGTTCTTTATTTTCTATATTATTCACTATGTAGTTAGGTTTACAGATGTAAAACAGTTTGTAAACATTATAACATGTGTTTTACAAAGTTTCATTTGAAAAATACATATCTTTAACGCTTTCACCTGTAAGTGTTATCAGACATATCATGTCACAGCTGTTGTACAATTCACAATAAATGTTTGAATATCCCACTGTCAACTTTAGTACAGTTATGCACTCCTGGGAGAACATGTTGTGTTGCTTGTCTGAGTGCCTCTGCATGCTCCCTAACGAGGGCAGCAGCTTCCATCTCATGTTTTTTTATCAGAGGTGGAGCCCCTCCACGCCCACACCGGCATGATGGCCAACACAAAAGGTCTACTGCCATCTCTGCATAAGGGTTAGTATTCACTAAAGTGAGGTGTCGCAGGATGTGGGTACTGCGATGTCTGCGTACGTCTGGTTAGGATTAACCATTAATACGCGCTTATCTGGAGATAGATTGGTCGAAATCTGACGAAGGGTAGCGGTTTGAAGGGCAGAGGAAAAAAAGTGCCAAAGCAAGAGCCAAGGGAAAAAAAAACTCTGCGAAAGTTAGGTCGGGCGGCAAGAGCAGTAGCGGTTGTCTTGCTGCCTGCGATAGGTTGTGTAAGGATAGGCTTTGTTAGTAGTGGGTATCATGCATGTTGATACCTTGACGTTGTGTGTTTGTGCTGCTCGGCGGCTGGCGCTGGGTGCTGGTACAGAGTCCTCGTTCAGCGTCCTGCAACCTGCAACAGTTAGGTTTGTTATCGGTCTTGTGTCCGATAGGTCATATACCGGAGGCACAGTGTGAGGGAGTGTTGGCAGATTGTTCGTGCGTCTGTGGGCGAGCTCGTCGGTGTCCCTGCTGTGGCCTGTTGGTTGGCTCTAATAGCAGCTGGTAGTTGCCAGTCAGTGTTGCTGATATGCAGGGGCTTACCGGCGTTTGTCGTTGTTTGCGTATGTTAGTTTACCATAGGTGGTTATGCCCTAGCTAGCAGTGTCTTTGGCCGCTTGTGTTTCCACCTGTGGTTGTGATCGTAGTTTCCCAGAGTGAGGATGAAAGGATTGTTCGAGTGTCTCGAGTTCCTTTATAGTCGTGTGGCGTGTTTCTTGAATACTTCCTTGAGGGTATCAAGGCGGTATTCATGGTGAAGATCCACGGTGCGTGTGTAGCGTGGAGCATTGCTGATGATTCGTAGCACCTTGTTCTGTATGATCTGCAGGCGGCGCAGTCGTGTGGGAGCTGCATATCCCCAGACGGGAGCTGCGTACGTCATCAGAGGTCTAATCAGTGTCATGTATAAGGACCTCGACACCCTCCTATTCAGTGTGCTTGCCCTGTTGAGCATTGGGTAGAGCTGTTTGAGCCTCGCGTGCGCTCGGTTGGCAACATATTCGATGTGGTCCCCCCATGTGAGTTTCCGGTCCAACCAGACACCAAGGTATCTGACTTTCTCTCGGAAACGTATTGGGCGTGTATGTAGTGTTATCGGTCTACAGTGTTGGTGTTTGCGCAGTAGTTTCGGTCTGCGTGTGAACAGAACTGCTTCGCACTTGTCGACGTTTACTTTAATACGCCATCGCTCCAGCCAAGGCTCAGCTGTTCTGAGTGCTGTCTGTATTCGTGAGTTGATGTTCGACGGTTTCCAGTCTTGCGCGAGGATGGCTGTGTCATCCGCGTAGACGGCTAACGTCGTGTTTCGTGTCGCTGGGAAGTCATTAATGTACAGGTTAAACAAGATGGGCCCTAGGATGCTTCCTTGGGGTACTCCAGCTTGGATACCGTGTTGTGTTGATTGTTTATCCTGCACGTTAGTGTTGAAACATCTGTTCGTGAGATATGAGTGTATGAGACGCACGAGTCCGTCCGGGAAACCAGCTTCGCTTAGTTTGCGTATGAGTCCGTTGTGCCAGAGACGATCGAAAGCCTTTTCGATGTCTAGGAACACGGCCCCTGTGGCTTTGTTCATGTTGTAGCCGTGTGTTATATGTTCGACTACGCGGAGGAGTTGTGTTGTCGAGTGGTGATTCCTAAAGCCGAATTGCTCCAGTCTTAGGGTGTCGTTGGCGATGCAATGCCTAGTGATACGTTTTAGTATTACCTTCTCAACAATCTTGCTGAGCGAGCACAGCAGACTGATAGGTCGGTAATTTTGTGGGAGGGAGTGGTCTTTCCCTGGCTTCCTGAGCATCAGGACCTTGGCCGCCTTCCAAAAGTCAGGGAAGTGTTGGTGTGTCAGGATGGCATTCGTTAAGTGTGTGAGGTATTCTATGGCTTTATCCATGGACTCCTGGAGGATCCATCTCATGTATGCACCTTTTGTTTATATACTGCCGACTTTATCCAACCCAACAAACAGAAATCTAATGGTACAACGTCTGATGGTCTCGATGGCTGGTTAATTTTAGCACCGAGACCAATCCAGTGATTAGGGCAAGTGCAGTGGAGCTGTTCCCGTACAGTCTGGTAAGATATGGTTGGCCTCCAATGTGCTGGAAGTGTTATGCAGCCTGCGTGGCCAGAGGAACATCCTCAACCCATTCAGCAAAAGAATTTTCCAAAAAAATGCAAGTAGTTGTCTCGTCATTTGCTCTTCTAAAATAGCTGGACCTATCATCATGTTACTGATCATGCCACACCAAACATTGATCAAAAAATGAACTTGGAAATTGGTTTCCACTGTAGCATGCAGAATTTTTTGTGACCATCAATGATTATTGTGTGTGTTGTTGATTCCATTCTGTGTAAATGTGGCTTGTTCATTGAATCCTCTTAACGGAAGCAAATGACAATTGTAATTTAACCAGTGACAAAATTAGTCATGTGGCATTGTTGCCAATGTGAAGATTGTGGACACACTGTATGTGAATTGGGTAAAGTTTTTACATGTAGGGTTTCAATTCATCATATCATGTAGTGTGTGCCATACACATGTTCGTGGGGCATTGACATGTACAGAAAGTCACTGTGCTGCAGTAGGACTATGCTGTACCTTAAAGCGTTTAGTAATGGTTCTATCAACAGTTACAGTATTTATTAGGTGACTGGTTTCAAACCTTAAAGATTCATTTTCGTGCCTGGCCTACTGAGGCTGCATCAACAGCTTGAAGCAAGTCATGTAGTAAATACTGCAACTGTTGACAGAACCATTAATAAATGATTTAAGGAATTTAAACAAAGGTACTGTTCCCTGTCAACTAAAGGTTGAAACTGAAAAACAATTCGTTGCTGTTCCTGCACAGGTTGTTGAACTACATATTCAAAACAGAAATGGGAACTTAGAAGAATGTGTGTTTTATGCAATGTGCTGAAAACTCTGGTAAACCCTTGACAATCAGGAATTCATTGTGTCTGAAAGCACTGATGGTATTCATAGACAGCACCACCATTACCATCGCAGAAGCCATAAACTTATATCATACTTGCACATTCTTCATTGATGTAGATATGTGGCATTTTAGCCAGTATGTTTACAAACACAGTTAGCTGATGCTCTCTGATACTCCCTCAATGCCTTGCTCTACTTCATTCACAACATGCCATGGATAACTATGCGTTTAATGGACTAGTTTACTTCATAAATAATTGTGAATAGTTGTTAGCCAGTTTGTGTGTGAATTGATCTCTCACACACCCAGTGCTCTACTTCATCACACACATTTTTGACTGGATTCAAATTAGAGCTTCAAGCAGGTCAATCTAGTAAATTTATCTGATAAACTCATGATAAGTCAAACTGAATTCAATATATTGTGTGCAGGTGGCACTGCACAGTTTCTAAATATTTGTAAAAAGAAGACAGGACTGCCAGAAAGCTGCAGTGTGACTTTACTTTATTCAACGAATAATTTTTATAGCATAATCATAATCATCGTCATCTGCTCAAATATAACTGAGTCAGACAGGCTAACAACGGTGAGCAGCTGTCATCAAGTGCCATGAATGAGTCTCCACAGTTAGCCATTGTGACTCAATTACATTTGACCAGATGATGGTAATGCTATTGAAACTAGTCATTGAACAAAGTCAAGTCAGTTGCAATTTCCCGATGGTCATGTGTCTCATTTTCAAATCAAACTATAATTTCTCAGACACAGTTGCGTGGTGTTTGTACCTACTCCTGAATGAAAACTGTATTGTATGTTGAATAATTTCCTTCAAATAATCTCCATTACTTTTGAAGTGTAAGTATGTCACTTAACATCCCCAAATTATATAATGTGATTTGTTGGAACAGCTGAAAATAAAGTGATCATCAGGTCAAAGGTAGATGATAGTTGCCAGGCTTTCTTGGTTTTCTTTTCATATCAGTGAATCTAAACATTTATTTCCAATTTCTACTCTAATGGGTGGGCGACTTGAATCCCTTTATAGGATTGTTCTTGGTGCTGTCAAAGTTTTAGGTGTGTCATTGTCTGCGGAAAGAGCCTTGGTACTAATTCCATAGAACTATGATAGTTAAGTTCTTCTCTTTATAAGTGGAATGCTGTTGTAATAGCTGACAGTAGTATTATACTAAATTGCTCATTTTATGTTGGAATAAGAGCAGATACAAATCATTGGTAATATGATACATTGCAAATAGAAAAAAAGGTACAAAACGTTTTAGATTTGCATGTAATGGAGTCACTTACAACCATGTTGGACTAAATTATTGTATTCTGACGTAGTTTTTCAAATGAAAAATTTAAAGACTGTATGTGTGCCATGCAGTATGGAAGATAAGCATTATTTTTGCTGTTCTCTGCCAGTTTGTTTCTATATATTTGCAATGGCTCTTTCCTATATTAGTACTAATTTTGCTTTTCTTAATCTGCATTGAAAGGTTAACACGTGTGTTACTTCACCTTCAAACATATTTGAAATTTTGTGTAATTTCCTTCCATGGATATTCTTAAAATGTGAATGAAATGAAAGCTCAGTTCTTCACAAGTTAAATATTTTTGTTACAGGCAGCATTGCATAAAATCCGGTGGAATAGGATCATATTAGATGAAGGACATGTCATTCGTAACCATAAAAACAAAACTTCAGTTGCTGTGAGTGAGCTCAGAGGAAGGCATCGCTGGGTGCTCACAGGGACACCTCTACATAACAAAGAACTAGATGTTTATGCACTTCTCAAATTCCTTCGCTGCTCACCGTTTGATGAAATATCGGTAGGTAAATGCTGGGTTCACATTACAAATACTTGCAAATCTTACTAATGAAAACATAACTATTTTACATGTCATCAAGAAAGCAAAACACAACTACAATTTTAAAAAAATTGTTACATATTTTCTTGTCTATAAAGCGGTTTGCACCATCAAGACCATATATGTTTACTTCAAACCTGTCAATGTTTCGCAGTTGCTAAATATGTATGGGAACTAGATATACGCCCTGATGTCCTTCTTCCCCCCTTTTGTCTATCTCCTCCCCCCCTCTATATGCATCTCCTCCTCCCCCTATCTATCCATCTGCTCCTCCCCCTATCTATCCATCTCCTCCCCCGTCTGTGTCCATCTGTCCGTCTTCTCCCCTGATCTCTCCGCTCCCCCCCCCCCCCCCCCCTCCAAAAAAAAAATCTCTCCCCTCCTCCTTCAGTCCTCACCCCCCAGTATCTCCTCCTCCTTCAGTCCTCACCCCCCAATATCTCCTCCTCCTTCAGTCCCCACCCCCCAATATCTCCTCCTCCTTCAGTCCTCACCCCCCAATATCTCCTCCTCCTCCTCCTCGTCCTCCTCCTCCAGCCCCCACCCCACAATCTCTCCATCTCCGCCAACCTCCTCCCATCTCTGACCTTGAGCCTTGTTTATTGTTACTGCAAGTGAAACCTTGATTGGGAATCAAAATCATTTAAAATAATGGGTAAATCGGTTGGGATCATTGGTATACAAAGGCTATTCAGAAAGTAGGGAACATTTTGGCATTAAAAAAAAAGTTCAAGAAATACATTTTATTATATACATTTGAAAGAGCAACTGGCATACTACTTGTCCACATAGTCACCAAACACATTGAGGCACTTATCATAGCGGTGAACAAGCTTCGGATGAGGGAAAACTTCCCATTTGAATGTATTAAGGAGTTCTTTAGTGCGGTTTGCCATCCGAGGTCGGGCATTGTCATGCAAAAACAAACTTGTGGACGTCAGCTTTCCTCGGTGTTTGCTTTGAACTGCTCTTCTAAGGCTGTGCAAAGTTTGACAGAAAATCAATAAGCACACCTTGCCTATCCCAAAATACTGTCGCCATCAACTTCCTTGCTGACAATGCTTGCAATCATTTTCTTGTTTTTGGGGGGTGTCTTGTGTGCCCCACTCCATGGACTGCAATTTTGTCTCACAATTTACGTGTTCGATCCAGTAATGAATCACCATGTTTGTGGTAGGCCTCCAGAAATGTTAATGTTATCCCCATTAACTGTTCTTTATGGTGCTCTGTAAGCATATTGGGCACCCATCGTGCATAAAATTTGTGGTAGCTAGCTTTTGAGTGACAAATTCAAACAACAGAGTCCTTGAAATTTGTGAAGCGACAGTTTTTCATGAATCGGTACATCAACTTCAGCTACAAGATCGTCAGTCACAATGCTCGGCCGTCCACTCTTCTCTTCATTATGATCGTTGGTTTGGCCATTTTTAAACCGAATACACCATTTCACTCATTATGTTGTTTCCATACACTTTGCACAGTTAATGATAAATTTATATAGGTTTTAGGTTTTTTGCCAACAAAAACCATATCACAGACTGCACCTCGCAACTGGTGGGGTTTTCGATTGCAGCGCACATTTCAAATTCGAATATCGAAAAAAACCAGATGCGCAGAGACATTCCCACTGTCACGGATGGATGCCGACTGAGCTGCCGAGCATGCACATACCAAAATATATGCGATTGGGACGCACCTAGCGGCATCAGGTGGAAACGTTCTCTATTTTCTGAGCAGCCCTCGTACATCATGTGAGAGACCTCTCCAGCGCCTTCATCTGTGAAGACTATAGCTACGATGACAGTATTTCACATAGTTCTAATCTGCAAATGGATAGGATTACAGAGTTTCAGATGATTCTGATTCAATAGTAGTATTGTAATCTTAGGCCGATTAGTTATAAGTAGAATTTCCCTGTTTTCTGTAAAAACAGACTGCAAGGTAGAAATCAAAATAACACAGAGTTATCTTATGTTGAAAATTCTGGGCTGAGAGGCCTTGGTCGATACATAAAATTGCTTCGTGATGTTTAGTCTCCAACTGCGGGAGACATCTTCAGAAGTAACACACCTACTGACACTGAGACTTGAGAGGCTCCTCCATGCATTTATAGAGTGCATAGAGGCATAGAGAGTAAAGTTCATACCTCAAAAATAGGGATGGGATAACTTTAAGGAAAACACATGGAGTGTGGTCCCACATATTTCGTCATTTGTTGTTTCATGTAGTACACTTTATTGCTTAACAACAACTCTTTTAGAGCCTTGTTAAAAGACTCACAATCTGTAAAAATACTTGAACAGGTTCAATTCATTAAAAACAAATTTTAACAATGTATATTATTAAGAGCAAGGCTTGAAACTGGAAGTATACAGTTCCCAAATACAAGAAAGAAGTCACACCAATTAGGTGTGGCTGCAGGTTAGTTCAACAAACAGTTTTATCAACAAAATGAATTACAGTGACAGCCATTAAATGTACTAACAATTTCCGAGCTTGGGTAGCACATTACACCAGTGGATAACGCCCATCCAAAATACAGAAAGGATACTACTACACATTTTCACAGAATGGCACAGCATTTGCGATTACTTTTTCTTTCCTTTTCCTCTGTGTTCCCCATTTTTTCTTTCCTTGTCCTCTATGTTCCCCATTTTTTCTTTCCTTGTCCTCTATGTTGCCTCACTATTTATATTTTTGCCTGCAACTTTATCATACCCCCTTCTTCCATTTTCTTTTTTTTCTTCAATTTACCTTTTGTTTAGTTGCTATTGCGTCTCTTTCCTGTTGTTCAGGTGTTAGCACATCAAGAAACCAGGGTTCTTCTTGGTGTAAAAGGGGTGAAGGGCATCTGCTATTGTTTAGTATTGCTGAATTACAAATGCTCCTCTTTTCCAGTCCACTGATATGTTTTCAGCAACACAAGGAATGAGACAAGAAACTGCAAAAGTAGATCAAGTGGATCAAACGTAAGAATACAATAGAATATTTACTGTCACATTAAAAGTCATATACAATAATTTGACTGAAACTCTTCAGTGAAACACAGTAGTATGGCTAATCTGCACCCTATTTTATTTTGTGCCCCTTGCTAAGTTATTTATATCCAAAAGCAAGTTCTCATTTTATTTTCATGTCTTGTTATAAAGTTACTTATGGACAGAATCAAACTGTCCTTTTATTTTGCTGGCCTTTTGCAAAGTCTTTTGGGGCAGAAGCAGTATTAGTTTCTTTAAACCTACATGAGATGTGCTGGTATTTTAGAGTGAGTTACATACTGTATTATAATCACCCAATTTTGAGATAAGATTATTGTTAAGGGAGACAAAATATTGTGTTGAATTCTTGGACCATCAGATTGCTGTATTGATTATTCCAAGTGGTTGAGTGCAAAGAATTTGATATTGTAATTTTATAATTGATGAAGTATAGATAAGTTATATGCCCTCACTTGCACAACCTTCCCAGCAAAACACCATTTCAAAATCTGTGCCACAGTGTGGGACTGAGAGATCAGGGGTATAATGGTTTTTATTGACTCCTTTCTTACATTAAAACTTCCTAAAGTCTAGATGATGTATGTGTAATGTAATTGAAGTGTGTTTCAGAATGCTGTAGAAAGACAACCACTGATTTGTACAGCGTATTATTGACGCAGCAGGGAATGTCATGGACAATTAAAATAAATAAATAAATTTAATTAAAATTTTACCAATGGATGGTGCTATAAGCATCTTAATGTAAGTGGGTCAGATGATGATGATGATGATGATGATGATGATGACGATGAACCACAATATGATGGCTATGGTTGAATTGCACATTACATGTGCACTATTCATTGGGCATCACTGCACAAGGTCAATTGTCAACAGAGGGGCACTGTTAGTTAGGTAAGCCCATCCACCACAGCAAGGCTGTCATGCATTGGATGAGAAAAATCAGTTTTTAATTTCCTGAGGCCAAAAACTCCGTTGGAAACAAAATTATATAATTTTTGTAACTGTCATGAGGCTGACGCAAGACATAGTGTCCACTGTTTTCTACCACAAGTTCAAACTGAGGAACAGTATGTTCCACAACTGGTCAGAGTGTGCTGAGGATAATGTTCAGAAAGCGTTGCGCAATGTGTAATTGGAACACTGAACACAATATTTTTCAGTTAATCCCACAGCTAGAGTTCACATGGATTAAGATCAGATGATCTGGATGGCTTGGCTACAGGGAAATGATAATGTGATAATTCTAGCATTTCCAAAATGCCTTTGCTGCAGCCACTTCATTGGCTGTGCAATGTGCGGAGGAGCTCCATTTTGCATAAAAATGATCCTACCCGCACATCTACACTGTTGATGGGGTGGAATGATGTTGGTACACAAAAGACTCTCGTACCGTTTATCAGTGATGATACAGGTAACAGGACCTACAGGGCTCGTCTCCTCAAAAAATGCGTTCCTATGATAAATGATGCCAGCAACCTGTATTCCACAGTGACCTATGGAGAATGAAGTGGTACCATTGGATACGTGGCAGATTTTCTGTTGCCCATATTCTGCAATTCTGTGTATTGACGTGTTCTTGTAGATGGAAATGGGCTTCATCAGTCCATGTAGTATTCCATGGCCATTCATTGTCCATTTCCATGTGAGGGAGAATTTCCAGAGCGAACATTTTGTCTCGCTGACGGGTGAGCAGGAAGCAACACCTGAATGTGGGTGATTTTGTATTGATAGCAGTGCAGGATGTTTCATAGGATTTTACGCACCATGTCCGCAGGCTCCAATGTTTGAGCAATTCTCTATGCACAGCATGTTTGCACACAACTGCTCAACCCGTCCTGCAGTGCTGTTGCTACATCTTTGAAAGACATTGGATCAACTGCTTTCCTCCCTCTGCCACATTGCAATTCAAAAGAACCTATCTTTTCAAATATTATAATCGTTTTGTCCAGACCATTAGAAGACATCGGATCAGTGTCTTTTTTTTTTTTTTTTTTTTCCCCCCCCCGAGAGGTCAGTTTCTCTTTTTCTTCATATCCTTGAGTGTCCATAAATTCTGCAGAGCTACTGGTGTGCATCCCCTGTTATTGTAAAAGAACTTTACCAGGAGCGTGCCTTTGTGAAGGCAGTCATTTTGGGCATCTTTAACGCAATATGAGGAACAGCTGCATGCCACGCTTTAGTTGGTGTGCATATCCTGATGCTTAGAGCACCATCTATTAGTCAGATTTTCGTGTTTCTCTCTCTCTCTCTCTCTCTCTCTCTCTCTCTCTCTCTCTCTCTCTCTCTCTCTCTCTCTCACCTCACTCCCTCCCTCCATCCATGATGTTTCCCCCTGTGACCATAAGATGCTGTTCAAATGTGACATCATTCCAAGCAGTGATTCTCTTTCTACAGCGTTTTGAAACTGGAACTTTTATTATGGGTGCATGTATATTTCTGTCTCAAGTCATTCAAATGATATCAATACTGGTTTTAATTGATTATGAGATTGTCATCAGATCGTCGGTTAAAAAAAAAAAGGAAGATGGAGGAGGAGAATGATAAAATGCTAGGAAACTATTGTACAAATCAAACTAACTTCTATCCTGTAAGGGATTTGGAAATAGGATGCACTCAATGCACACATAGCTATGGGATACCTCCAAATTGAAACAAAGTTGGTCCATTATAATATGAGACATAATTTAGGTCAATTGAATGATGATACAGCTACAGTAGTTTGATTCGAGTCGTAAGCTTAGCAGTTACGCCACTGGCAATGAGTAAAAGCTGTCATTGTGGATTCGAAACTGACAGTTGTGCTGTCGTCACCACCAGTGATGTTGTTACTGGGTTTACTGTAGTAGGCAACCAGGACTTTCACCATGTCCATGTATACACCTAATCATGGTAAGAATAACGATGTGCATTTAATGGGATTATGGCTATTAGTATTGATCACCTGCTCATACTTGATGACTCCACGCCCCACCATCACTCGTCATGAGTGAAATCCCTTATGATACATGGCGATATGTCCTTGAATATCCTAATAAATAAATAACAATCCCAGAGCAGTGCTCCCAATGTAAATATATCTGTGCTCTGATTGTTGGAACTGAAAGTTACACTTAACTACATAATTGTGTAAATTTGGTGACATTTTAATCACAATCAATCATGAATACAGTTGTATGCGTGCATCTGTATTGTATATCATACACACATACTTGCAAATCCAGCAATGCTTCACAATTGCTAAATATTTCTGCGAATTGGATATACTTCCTGATCCCTTTCTCCCTTTTTCTCTATCCAGCACATCTTTCCACCCCCACACCCTCTCTGTGTCCATGTCCTCCTCAGTCTTCTCAGTACTCCTCATTCCTCCTCCTCCTCCTCCTCCTCCTCCTCCTCCTCTCTCTGTCCATTTCCTCCATCCCTCCCTCCTCCCAACACTCTGTCCGTCACCTCTTCTCCCCACTCTCTGACCTAGAAGCCTTGTTTATTATTATTATTGACAATGAATCCTTGATTGGGAATTGAATTCTCTTAAAATGAATGGATAAATCAGTTAGTGTCATCGTATAGGGGGTATAAGGGATCTCTCCTGCTGCTGGATCTCTGAGGATAGTACCTTATTTACTCGAATCTTAGCCACATTAGAATCTAAGCCGCACCTGAAAAATGAGACTCTAAATCAAGGGGAAAAAAAATTTTGCCGAATCTAAGCCTCACCAGAAATTTGAGACTCGAAATTCAAGGTGAGAGAAAAGTTTTAGGCCGCACCTGCAAATCGAAACAAAGTTGGTCCATTGTAATATGAGACATAATTTAGGTCGAATGAATGATGATACAGCTACAGTAGTTTGGTTCGAGTCGTAAGCTTAGCAGTTAAGCTTTACCAGGTACCCATTGCTATGCATCAGGCACTCTGTCCGTATTTATACGGGTACCCTTCCTTTTTCACGTGCTTCGTCTGGTTTGAATTGATTGCTTATTTTTGTTTGATCTCATAAGTGCCGTTCTCTTTGTTATAGATGTTTACGTCACTCTAAGCTGAAAATGCATTACTGTAGCTAAACAATGGCAAGAGACTGCTATTTGTTGTTACACTGCTGCTTTCTTTGATAATGATCAATAAGAACCAAATAATAGACTGCGTGTGTTAGATGATGTTCTGAATGAGAGTTTAGCGAAAATTTTTCTCCGTTTGAAAATCTTTGCAGACGTCTCTTTTAGTACATTACATTCTGCACCGAAATTAGAGTCATCTTAGATTTAAAAATCTAGTAAGTTGCCGTGCTTCATTTCTGACTGTATCACTATTAGGCATAAGAATAATACGAATATAAACATGACATGGTATGTTTATTCTTCCGCGTTTGCTGTTCTCTCACTATAGTTTCGTAGTTTATTAGGCAGACAGGATTTAAATAAGATAGCTGCAAACACGAAAGAATGCATGGCAAAATGTTTATATTCGTATTATTCTTATGGTGATGAGAATACTACATGTGATTCACAATTCATTAAAGTTCCTATTAGCAACCATTTCTTCTCACAGGTAGGAAAAAATTCAGAACATAGTTTCCCATATTGACAAACATCCCAAACAGTCTTGCCAGTTGGATTTTCATAGTACATTGCAATGCTGCTACATTCGAAGATGAACAATACGGAATTTGTATTTCGTTCGTTGCATAATGTATGAAAATGCAGTGGTCGAAACTCTGGGTGGAGAAAAAAAGCTCGTCTTCCACTTTTTTTTTTTTTTTTTTTTTTTTTTTTTTTTTTTTTTTTTTTTTTTTTTTTTTTTTTCCGACACAGAGGTTTTGGCACCAGTATTTATCTTTGTGCCTGCCAAGCATGTTTGTGTAGTGCTACATATATTCGATGGCAGAAGTTAGTTGTGGCGGTACGTACCAACATTTTTCAGAACTTCCTCTTACTTTGCTTTCGATTCTAAGCCGCAGGCGGTTTTTTGGATTACAAAAACCAGAAAAAAAGTGCGACTTAGAGTCGAGTAAATACGGTAGTTTCAGTGACAGTATTTAGCATGGTCTTAGTATTCAAATTGGTAAGATTAGAAAGTTTAGGATGATTCAGATTCAGTAGTAGTCTTCTCATCATAAGCTGTTAAGCCATAAATAGAACTCCCTGTTTTTTGTTAAAACTGACTGAAGGGAAAAACAAAACAAAACAGCACATAGTTATGTATAGAATTTTTGTGTAAAAATACATATAAAGAACAGGAATACGAATGGGAGAAGCAATAAGTCTAATGTTTTAAATGCCCTTCTATTGTAATTAAAACTGCACATATTCACTGCATTGGATTTTCTTTCTCATAGTCTGTTCCGACAAAACCCTGTACATTGTTGTGCAGGGGGGTATATAGCCTGTGTCTGCTTGAGCATTTATTAGAGTTTTGTATAAAATTTGCATGTAAATCAGTATAGAACTTGCTTAGATTTTTGCTCACAACATTTCCCCTTTATGTATTATACATATATTTACTGCCACATATATTTTAAAAAAATAGTTTAAGTCTGTCCAAACGTTTAAGTATTTGAAGTAAATCTGTCAAGAACTTTTTGAGATTTTTGGTAACAGTGTTAAATGAGAACTTGTCTTTATATAGTAGTATAGATAAAATTGTGTGTGTGTGTGTGTGTGTGTGTGTGTGTGTGTGTGTGTGTGTGTGTGTGTGCGTGCGCGCGTTCCACGTCTCCCCTTGAACTACTAGATTGATTTCATTCAAACTTGGTAAACATAGCACTTACTGTCTGGAGAGAAGTACTCTGGTGTGAGAGCCACCTAGCTCCATCGGGCTGGGGTGACATAGGAGCTGGACAGAAAGACTTGGGGAGGAGGTGTGCAGAGAGGGCGAGGAGGCAATGGGTAGAAGAGAGAAGGGTGAGATGAGGGCAGTCAGGCTGGTGGAGGAATTGGAAGAAATGGACAGAGAGAGGGAGGAAGGGATGAACAGACAAATGGGGGAGGAGAAAATGGCCAGAGAAAGGGGTAGGTGGATGTGGACCGGGGGGGGGGGGGGGGGGGGGGGACAAGGAGGTAAGGTGTGCAATATATGTCGCATACACATTTGCGGCTGATGTTGCAGGTACAGAGGTAATTGCTTCTGTAGTTGTTGGCTTGTAGTCCTACTAGCTGGACCTTATTTTATTGCTAGGCTTCATCAAGAAAAAGAAAACTGGCATTCTACGGATCGGAGCATGTCTGAGGGTATTTCGCCTGTCTCATACATCTTGATCACCAGATGGTAGAGTTTTGTCAGGACTGGCTCTCCCAAGGTTGTCAGTAGTTCTAATGGAATGTTGTCTGCTCCGGGGGCCTTGTTTCGACTCAGGTCTTTCAGTGCTCTGTCAAACTCTTCACGCAGTATCATATCTCCCATTTCATCTTCATCTACATCCTCTTCCATTTCCATAATATTGTCCTCAAGTACATCGCCCTTGTATAGGCTCTCTTTATACTCCTTCCACCTTTCTGCTTTCCCTTCTTTGCTTAGAACTGGGCTTCCATGTGAGCTCTTGATATTCATGCAAGTGGTTCTCCTTTCTCCAAAGGTCTCTTTAATTTTCCTGTAGGCAGTATCAATCTTACCCCTAGTGATATACACCTCTACATCCTTAGATTTGTCCTCTAGCCATCCCTGCTTAGCCATTTTGCACTTCCTGTCGATATCATTTTGAGACGTTTGTATTCCTTTTTGCCCGCTTCATTTACTGCGTTTTTATATTTTCTCCTTTCATCAATTAAATTCAATATTTCTTCTGTTAATCAAGGGTTTCTACTAGCCCTCGTCTTTTTACCTATTTGATCCTCTGCTGCCTTCATTATTTCATCCCTCAAAGCTACCCATTCTTCTTTTACTGTATTTCTTTCCCCCATTCCTGTCAATTGGTCCCTTATGTTCTCCCTGAAACTGTGTACAATCTCTAGTTTTTTCAGTTTATCCAGGTTCCATCTCCTTAAATTCCCACCTTTTTGCAGTTTCTTCAGTTTTAATCTACAGTTCATAACTAATAGATTGTGGTCAGAGTCCACATCTGCCCCTGGAAATGTCTTACAATTTAAAACCTGGTTCCTAAATCTCTGTCTTACCATTATATAATCTATTTGATACCTTTTAGTATCTCCAGGGTTCTTCCATGTATACAACCTTCTTTCATGATTCTTAAACCAAGTATTAGCTATGATTAAGTTATGCTCTGCGCAAAATTCTATCAGGCGGCTTCCTCTTTCATTTCTTAGCTGCAATCCATATTCACCTACTATGTTTCCTTCTCTTCCTTTTCCTACTGACGAATTCCAGTCACCCATGACTGTTAAATTTTCGTCTCCCTTCACTACCTGAATAATTTCTTTTATCTCATCATACATTTCAGCAATTTCTTCGTCATCTGCAGAGCTAGTTGGCATATAAACTTGTACTACTGTAGTAGGCGTGGGCTTCGTGTCTATCTTGGCCACAATAATGCGTTCACTATGCTGTATGTAGTAGCTTACCAGTACACCTACTTTTTTATTCATTATTAAACCTGCTCCTGCATTACCCCTATTTGATTTTGTATTTATAACCCTGTATTCACCTGCCCAGAAGTCTTGTTCGTCCTGCCACCGAACTTCACTAATTCCCACTATATCTAACTTTAACCTATCCATTTCCCTTTTTAAATTTTCTAATCTACCTGCCCGATTAAGGGATCTGACATTCCACACTCCGATCCGTAGAACGCCAGTTTTCTTTCTCCTGTAAAGACGTCCTCTTGAGTAGTCCCTGCCCGGAGATCCGAATGGGGGACTATTTGACCTCCAGAATATTTTACCCAAGAGGACGCCATCATCATTTAATCATACAGTAAAGCTGCATGCCCTCGGGAAAAATTACGGCTGTAGTTTCCCCTTGCCTTCAGCCGCTCGCAGTACCAGAACAGCAAGGCCATTTTGGTTAGTGTTACAAGGCCAGATCAGTCAATCATCTAGACTGTTGCCCCTGCGACTACTGAAAAGGCTGCTGCCCCTCTTCAGGAACCACACGTTTGTCTGGCCTCTCAACAGATACACCTCCGTTGTGGTTGCACCTACGGTACGGCTATCTGTATCGTTGAGGCACGCAAGACTCCCCACAAACGGCAAGGTCCATGGTTGATGGAAGGAGAAAATATAAAAATGCAGTAAATGAAGCAGGCAAAAAGGAATACAAACGTCTCAAAAATGAGATCGACAGGAAGTGCAAAATGGCTAAGCAGGGATGGCTAGAGGACAAATGTAAGGATGTAGAGGCTTATCTCACTAGGGGTAAGACAGATACTGCCTACAGGAGAATTAAAGAGACCTTTGGAGAAAAGAGAACCACTTGTATGAATATCAAGAGCTCAGTTGGAAACCCAGTTCTAAGCAAAGAAGGGAAAGCAGAAAGGTGGAAGGAGTATATAGAGGGTCTATACAAGGGCGATGTACTTGAGTACAATATTATGGAAATGGAAGAGGATGTAGATGCAGATGAAATGGGAGATACGATACTGCATGAAGAGTTTGGCAGAGCACTGAAAGACCTAAGTCGAAACAAGGCCCCGGGAGTAGACAACATTCCATTAGAACTACTGACAGCCTTGGGAGAGCCAGTCCTGACAAAACTCTACCATCTGGTGAGCAAGATGTATGAGACAGGCGAAATTCCTGCAGACTTCAAGAAGAATATAATAATTCCAATCCAAAAGAAAGCAGGTGTTGACAGATGTGAAAATTACTGAACTATCAGTTTAATAAGTCAGGGCTGCAAAATACTAACACAAATTCTTTACAAATGAATGGAAAAACTAGTAGAAGCCGACCTTGGTGAAGATCAGTTTGGATTCCGTAGAAATATTGGAACACGTGAGACAATACTGACCCTACGACTTATCTTAGAAGCTAGATTAAGGAAAGGCAAACCTACGTTTCTAGCATTTATAGACTTAGAGAAAGCTTTTGACAATGTTGACTGGAATACTCTGTTTCAAATTCTGAAGGTGGCAGGGGTAAAATATAGGAAGCGAAAGGCTATTTACAATTTGTATAGAAACCAAATGGCAGTTATAAGAGTTGAGGGGCATGAAAGGGAAGCAGTGGTTGGGAAGGGACTGAGACAGGGTTGTAGCCTCTCCCTGATTTTATTCAATCTGTATATTGAGCAAGCAGTAAAGGAAGCAAAAGAAAGATTCGGAGTAGGTATTAAAATCCATGGAGATGAAATAAAAACTTTGAGGTTCGCCGATGACATTGTAATTCTGTCAGAGACAGCAAAGGACTTGGAAGAGCAGTTGAATGGAATGGACAGTGTCTTGAAAGGAGGGTACAAGATGGACATCAACAAAAGCAAAACGAGGATAATGGAATGTAGTCGAATTAAGCCGAGTGATGCTGAGGGAATTAGATTAGGAAATGAGACACTTAATGTAGTAAAGGAGTTTTGCTATTTGGGGAGCAAAATAACTGATGATGGTCGAAGTAGAGAGGATATAAAATGTAGACTGGCAATGGGAAGGAAAGCGTTTCTGAAGAAGAGAAATTTGTTAACATCGAGTATTGATTTAAGTGTCAGGAAGTCGTTTCTGAAAGTATTTGTATGGAGTGTAGCCATGTATGGAAGTGAAACGTGGACGATAAATAGTTTAGACAAGAAGAGAATAGAAGCTTTCGAAATGTGGTGCTACAGAAGAATGCTGAAGATTAGATGGGTAGATCACATAACTAATGAGGAGGTGTTGGATAGGATTGGGGAGAAGAGAAGTTTGTGGCACAACTTGACTAGAAGAAGGGATCGGTTGGTAGGACATGTTCTGAGGCATCAAGGGATCACCAATTTAGTATTGGAGGGCAGCGTGGAGGGTAAAAATCGTAGAGGGAGACCAAGAGATGAATACGCCAAGCAGATTCAGAAGGATGTATGTTGCAGTAGGTACTGGGAGGAGATGAAGCTTGCACAGGATAGAGTAGCATAAAGAGCTGCATCAAACCAGTCTCAGGACTGAAGACCACAACAACAACAGGCTTCATAGCCATACAATAAGGAGTATTTTCCAACAAGTTAAGGCTGTGAGAAAGAAACATGTAGTCTGATTTATGCCGCATTTCAAAGTGTGTGTAAAAGAAATTCCATCAAAAAGTTGATGGGGTTTCTTAACTAAAGAGAAGTATTTGATATATAAATAGCCAAGGAATTTTCATTAAGTGAAGGTTTTTGAATAATGATTTGTATGGTTGAGTGTTGTTTGTTCCCATCGTAGCTCTGATGACTCTTTTTTTCTGTTCTTTGACACACTTACATGCTTTATTTTTTCAACAACCACAAAAAAATGTGCAATATCTAACAACTGCTATGAAATATGCATGATAAACAATTTTCTTTGCAGTTAAGTCAGTTACATTATTTAGATCTCTCATTACATAAACATAACTGTTTAATCACTTCACTTAACAACCCACATTATCAGTGTATGGCAGTTTTCTGTAAATTAACTTGTAAAAATTAACCGAATCTGCAGTGATCAACTCTTTGCCCTCATAATTTAACTTCAGCAGTCTGTGTGGTTCTGAAATGTGCAATTTGTGTTTTGGAATGCTCAGTTTCTTAGCATTATTACTTATACAACAAAGTTCTGGAATAGTTTGGTTAAATCAAACAATGGAAACTCCAGGTAGGAATATCAACAGCGTAGGAAAAGACAGATTGCTACTTACCGTAAAGAAGACACATCATGCTGCAGACAGGCATGATCAGAAGACACTCACATATGAGGTTGAATCCAAAATTTTTGGGACTCGTACTGCCATCTGGAAAGTAGGAGTAGTAGATCTTTGCACCGCTAGGTGGCGAGAGTTACATATCTGATGAGTCAGTGTACAGAGTGGCATTCAGCTGGGAGGACGTGGTGGGTGTCCACAGTGATTTCCATAATACTCTCTGTTTGGTCTGTGGCAATTTTACGGTGGATCTGTGAACAGAACAGTGCATGTGTATCAAATTCTGTGTGAATCTTGGGGAAAGTGGTATGGAGACCCTTGCAATGATTCAACAAGTGTTTGGGGTACAGAGCATGAGCCGTATGCGTGTGTTTGAGAGGCACATTCAGTTCAGGGCCGGCAGTACAGACATCGAAGATGATGCTCACACTGGAAGGCCCGTTAGCTGCACACCACCAGGCATTGTTGCCAAACGTCAACAATTGGTTCATGCAGATCGATGTTGGACCATTCAAGACCTTGCAGATGAAGTGGGTATTGGTTATGGGACATGTCAATGAATGTTGAGTGATGAATTGGGCATGCAATGTGTCACTGCAAAATTTGTGTGAAGGATCTTGACTGCCGATCAGAAGGCACAGCGTGTTGTGCATGGAGCTTCGTCAGACCACATCTGATGATCCAACCTTCTTGTCATGGGTTATCACAGGTGATGAGAGCTGGATTTACATTTATGACCCAGAGACAAAGCAATAGTCGTCGCAGTGGAAGAGCCTGGGCTCTCCAAGACCCAAAAAAGCGAGACAGGTGAAGAGCATGATCATTGTTTTCTTTGATGCGAAGGGTGTTGCGCACAAAGAATTTATCCCACCCAACCCGCATACTACTGTGACGTTTTGCAATGGCTCCATGAAAACGTGTGGCGACAACGGCTGGAACTTTGGCACCAAGGGAACTGGCTGCTGCGTCACAACAATGCACCCTGTCACATGTCTTTGCTCGCCAGGACCTTTTTGGCAAAAAAACAACATGGCAGTTGAACCCCACCCACCGTTCTCACCAGATTTGGCACCTTGCGACTTCATGCTATTCCCAAAACTGAAACTCAGCTTGAGAGGCCGTTGGTTCGACACTCTAGAAAGGATTCAAGAAGCATCACTGGCGGTGATAAACACCCTCAAATAACAGGACTTCCAGAAAATGTTTGACCAGTGGCAGAAGTGCTGGGACTGGTGTGTGTGTGTGTGGATGGGAACTACTTTGAATGTGATGGTGACCATTAGTCCAAAGGAAAGGTTTTGAACAGATGGCAGCACCAGTCCCGAAAATTTCGGATGGATAGCACCTCGTGTAGCTTTCAGCCACAGCCGTCATCAGTAGAGAGAGAGAGAGAGAGAGAGAGAGAGAGAGAGAAAGGGGGGGGGGGAAGAGGGAGGGAGAGGGAGGCACACACACACACACACACACACACACACACACACACACACAAGCAAGTGCATCTCACGCACATACAAGCACCAACTCCAGGATACACACACAAAAGCTAGTACATCTCTCACACACATGACCCCCAACTCCAGCATCTTGGGCTGTAGTGCAACATTCCGTGGAATGCAGGTAGCAATCTGGAGGGGGTGGGGAAGGAGAAGGGAGAGTAGTGTGTCGGTAGGGGGAGAGATGAACACTGCCTGGTGGAGTATGCAAGGACTAGCATGCCAACAGATGCAGTGTCAGGAGGTTGTGGCCATGGAGCTGGGCAAAAAAGGAGAAGAGTGGGGCAAGACGGGCAAGTGCATTGGCAGAGGGCTGCAAACAAACAGAGTGGGAGACAAAAGTGGGGAGGAGATAAGACAGAGATGGTGGAAACTGTTGGGTGGAGAGTATGACAGTATGTTAGAATAGATTGAGGCTGGGATAATTATGGGAGCAGAGAATGTGTTGTAAGGCTAATTCTCATCTCCACAGTTCAGAAGAGCAGGTGGTGGAGGGAAGGATTCAGATGGCTCTGGTAGTGAAGGATGCATTTAAATAAAGTGTGTTACATTCAGCTGTATGTTGTGCAGTAGGATGTCTACTTTGCTCTTGGCCATAGTTTTGTGGACAAATGGTTGGTTATCATACCAATATAAAAAGCTGTGCAGTGATTGCGGCAGAGCTGGTAAATGACAGGGCTGCTTTTGCAGGTGTCCTGGCCCCTGATGGGGTGGGGTAGGATAAACATGTGACAGGACTGGAATAGGAAGTGCTGGGTGGGTGGATTGGACAGGTCTTGCACCTGGGTCTTCCACAGGTATATGATTCTTGTGGCAAGGGGTTGGGATTGGGAGTGGAGTTGGGGTGGACTAGGATGTTTTGGAGGTTGGGTGGGTGACAAAACACTACTTTAGACGGGGTGGGAAGATCTCAAGTAGGATGTTCTTCATTCCAGGGCACGATGATAGGTAATCAGAGCCCTGCCAAAGGATGTGGTTGAATTGTTCTGGTCCAGGGTGGTACTGGGTGATGCAGATGACACTCCTTTGTGGTTAGTTAATGGAAGTTGTGGGAGGATTGGGGTTGTGAGGGGGAAATGGCACAGTAGATCTGTTTTTGGACTAGGTCTCGGGGGTAGTGTCTGTCTGTGAAGGCCTTGGTGAGACCCTCACTGCAGATGCACCATCCCCAGGCACCCATGCTGTATGGGAGGGAGTTGTTGCTGTTAAAGGGTCAACAAGTGTCAAAATGCAAGTATTATTTGGCGAGTTTAATGTGGACAGAGGTGTGGATGGAGCCGTCATAGAGTAGGAGGTCAACATCCAGGAAGGTGCCACGCTGGGTTGAGGAGGACCACTTGAAGCAGATGGGAGAGAAGGTTTTGAGGTTGTGAAGAAATGAAGATAGGGTTTCTTGCCACTGGTTCCAGATCATGAAGATATCATCAATGAACCTGAACCAGACTACGGGTTTGGCATTTTGAGAGGTTAGGAACACATCCTGTAGACGGCCATAAAAAGGCTGGCGTAGGAGGTGCCATGTGGGTGCCCATGGTTGTGCCACAGATTTGTTTATAAGTATTTGCTTCAAATGAGAAGTACTTGTAGGTTAGAATAAAGTTAGTAAGATGTATGAGGAATGAGGTATTGGGTTTGGAGTATGAAAGACTTTGGGAAAGAGTGTTCAATAGCTGTAAAACCATGGGCATGGGGAATGTTTGTGTATAGGGAGGGGTTGTCAACAGTGATAAGTAGGGATCTAGTAGGTATAGGGGTGGGGATGTTGGAGAGTCGTTGAAGGAAGTGTGGTTGATGTCTTTGTCATGGGAGGCTAGATTATAGGCAATTGGTTGGAGTTTTTGGACAATTAGTGCCAAAATACTGTTAGTGGGGGCACAATAACCAGCCAGAATGAGACGCCAAGAATTGTTGCATTTGTGGATTGTGGGGAGTGTGCAGGAGGTGGGTGTTTGGGGTGTCATAGAGGTGAGGAGGGAAATGGATTCAGGGGAGATGTTCCGGGAAGGGCTTAAGGCTTTAAGCAGTGATTGGAGTTTGTGTTGGATTTCTGGGATGGGATCACTCTGTCAAAGCTTATAGGTGGAGGAGTCAGACAATTGGTGGAGGCTTCTGCCAGGTAGTCAGTGTGATTCATAACAACAGTACCTTGTCTGCAGGTAGAATGATTAGGTCAGGATTTGGTTTTAAGGTAATGTATGGCTGTTCTTTCATCTACTGTCATTTATAGTGTGCACAGTACTTCACTCCTTCCTAAATCCGTATTTGTTATTCAGAATAATGTTATAAGTTTTGTTTTACTTTTTAAATTGAGTTCGTGTTGTCTGCTCAAATTTTTTAGGGAAAAATGGTGGTACTGAGCACAATTTTTTTTTATTTCATCATTTCTGTCCCTTTTATGAACAGGTCGAACTTCCATGTATCTAAATCTGTAGGGGAAGCAACCCTCAACTAATGATTGACTGGCAGATTTGATAAGAATGAGATTTTCACTCTGCAGCGGAGTGTGTGCTGATATGAAACTTCCTGGCAGATTAAAACTGTGTGCCCGACCGAGACTCGAACTCGGGACCTTTGCCTTTCGCGGGCAAGTGCTCTACCATCTGAGCTACCGAAGCATGACTCACGCCCGGTACTCACAGCCTTACTTCTGCCAGTACCTCGTCTCCTACCTTCCAAACTTTACAGAAGCTCTCTTGCGAACCCTGCAGAACTAGCACTCCTGAAAGAAAGGATATTGCGGAGACATGGCTTAGCCACAGCCTGGAGGATGTTTCCAGAATGAGATTTTCACTCTGCAGTGGAGGGTGCGCTGATATGAAACTTCCTGGTAGATTAAAGTTTGGAAGGTAGGAGACGAGGTACTGGCAGAAGTAAGGCTGTGAGTACCGGGCGTGAGTCGTGCTTCGGTAGCTCAGATGGTAGAGCGCTTGCCCGCGAAAGGCAAAGGTTCCGAGTTTGAGTCTCGGTCGGGCACACAGTTTTAATCTGCCAGGAAGTTTCATGGCAGATTTGATGATTGATTTATTGTGTGCCAGGGTTGAGGTGCAATAATGTGACATCCTGCCTGTATTATTTTTAATGGAATTTCATCCTAGCCCAACATTATAGCTTAATGAATGTATTTGAGTAACTTAATCATATTCCAGAGTGAGTGTTTCACATTATCAATGTAAGACAGTGTGACTGAATATATTGTAACCTAATGTTCTGTACAAATATATTCTCTTAATACTATTTTGAGGAATGGAGAGGAAAGGGGAAGGGTTGTAGGGGGGGGGGGGGGGGGGGGGGCAATAGAGGTCATCCTTATGAAACAAAATATAAACTCCACATCTCTCCATAGAAAAATAACCCCTTAAGTAAAAGCAATTTTTTTTTGGTGTGGATTCTCAAATTCGGGAATAACTCATTTCCTCCCTTTTTATATTAAATGAAAAGTGCACAGTGTGCAAAGGGAAGCATTTCCTTTCATTACAGTATCATAAGAGATCATTCATCCATTCATCTCATGTCGCTATTGAAGTAATGATATAGAAATGTACAAGGCTACTTTTATATATTTCTTTGTCCAGTGTTTTTAACATGATTGAGCAGGGTATCAGCAACTTTAGTAATTAATTGAAAACAGTTGGAATTTCTGTTTTTTAATACCATTACCAGTTTCAGCCATCAGGACTATTTTCGAGTGGTGCCCTGAATAAAGATATATAATAATGTTAAAAAAAGTTACAGATGTAATACACCTAGAACGGGGAGTAACAACCAACAATCATAAGACAAGACAGCTTAGTACGAATTACATAATGTAAAATAATTAATGTTTTTATAACTACTTGATAACAGAGAGATTTAAATAGTTGATTGACATATTGTGCTGATATTTGACAGTAAAGTTGATATTAGTATGGAGTTCATTCACCTTAAGAGCTTACAGATCAGTGTCATTCTTACAGTTGTGTTACAGCAACAGAATATCAACCTCATATCGTTAATAATAAAGTATTTTCTGTAACAATATTATGAGAAGGAAAGTTGCTACTCACCATGTGGCGGAGATACTGAGTCCCAGATAGACACATCACAGTTAAAACTTTCGGCCATTGGCCTTCGTCAACAATAGACACACACATGCACACGCAAACGCAACTCTCACACATGACTGCAGTCTCAGGCAACTGAAACCACACTATTTGTGAGAGTTTTTTTGTTGTGGCTGTCTGTGACTCAGCATCTCCACTATATTGGTGAGTAGCAACTTTCCTTCTCATAATATTGTTACATTCCGTCCTAGATTTTCCGAAGTATTTTCTGTGCATCTTGTAAATGGTTATCAAAAATTTTGTTATGGGTAATAGTGCTAGTAAGGAGAGAATCCATGCCCAGTCCTTCTTTCTGAATAAATATTTTATTTTTGAAAGAGAAGTAAGTATAATGGAAGTACTATTGTTTATAATTTGATAAGTTCAACACTTTCATCCTATCATAAAATTTTATTTTGGCTGTTTCATCTGCACGTGTGTTGATATAAATCTTCATAATTTCGAAAGAAGTGAATGTGGCTCCTACTGGGATGGTGATTGGTCTGATTGATTCAGCTAGTTTGTCATAATTTTTGACTGGGTAATTTTTATAAAGTTGTAATGTGATTGCAGCAGTGCATTTAATTTCTTAGGAATTGGGTAGCTATATGATTTCTTGAGTATTCTGAATCCAGTAGATTTAACAGCTATATATAGTTCTGTCAAAAATCAATTAATCCTCAGGCATTTCACAGAAATGAGCATTACTGACTGTGAAAGCTTATGTTCTATATCTCTAATGTTGAGCAATGTAGCACATCAAGGATAGATTTGACTCTTCAACATACCGTCAACAGATGTAGACACAAACAAAAGGTAACACACAAATGAGCACCAGGTACTCGGTTTGCATAATTTGCCAAAAGAGGAAAGGAATGAAGGTAAAGTGCTATTTACCAATGTTAAATTCGAGATACTACTTGATTCTTCCAACACGTGTTTGGAAAGGTTGCTCTGTCTTTGCATTCATTTGCACATATCCTTTGCAGCTGGTTTGTTCTATGTTTGAAGCATATTTATTTGGTACAGATTACTTTAATGAGCAGGTGCCTGTACTAGTTTTTTAAAAAAGTAGACTGTGAAAGCTGGTCCTGGTACAAAGCTTATTACTGTTTAAGGAACATAATGGCAGCTACTGAGGTTAACACCCCAACTGGTCAGGTTGAATGTAAAACTAGTAACCTGTGATGTGTACAGCACTGGTTGTTTCTTGTGTGACACTTCCTTTGATGAAATAGCTTTTGCCACTTATGTGGCAAAGTGACATACAACAAGCAACAGAATGAGGCGGGTTGCTGTGACATCAGTTATGGAGTCGATATTTGCAGGCTGCTGATGGAGAGCTGATACCTGGGGATCTTTACATCTTTTCAGTAACTCAACATCATGATTTTTTTTATGTCATTGAGTCAGACTAGAAATAGGCATGCTAACATTACGCTAAAAGAGAGGAGCTATAAACAGTTTTGTGAATAAAATTGTGTGCTGTGTCAAATGTTTGAGTAGGTGGTCAATGATTTTTATGGCCGAATACTTCAGTTCTTTCCGTGCCACCCTAAAGGGTGGAGATGGATAGTGTATATAATTTTCTCTCTAGTGTATATGTAAGTTGCTATTGCTTTTGAACTGTGGTTGATTGTTAACAACAAACTTCATATGGGAGTAAATGTATTGTGACACTGTTGTCAGTGTGTGTAACTGTTTAACGAGCTATCTACAGAAGGTTGTAGAGCGAGACCTCAGATTATCCTTATTGCACACTTCTTAACAACTAATTCTATTTTCCTCAGTGACAAGTTGCCCCAAAACACTGGTGAACAAAAATAAGAAAAGTCTGTCAATGTTTTCATCTTCAAAATTGGATACTATCCGTAACACAAAAGTTGAGGACGAGAGAGGTTTAAGATGATGTGTAATGCATGACTAACAGTTCAGGTTCTTATCAATTTAACACCTGGGGATTTAGAATGTTTTCTTTCATGTATTGATTTATTCTCATACATTATTTATAACGTGTGGTCGGGCCTTGAGCAGTGCTAAGTTGCAGATATTTTGCTTTATCTAAATTCAGCGACTATCCATTTACAGGAAACTAGTTACTAATTTTCAAGAAAACCTTATTCATATGTTCAAACATTGAAGTTATTGATTGTGATACTTGCATCATCAGTGAAGCAAGTTGTTTATGCTACATAGGTATTATTGAAGATACTATTCCAACTTCCATTGTGTGCGCGGCCTGAATTTCTTCCTGCTACACTCTGCAGATTTGCTTGGATAGGATGATAACCAGTTACCAGCAAGGTCTGTGATACCGTAATAGTCAAACACCTTCGAAGAATATTGTGAACTGTGCAATGAAATGCATGTGTACAGTTTAATTTGTGGATTGAAAAATGACATGTTCTGTAGAGAGAGCCTTTTGAAACCCAAATTTAAACTAAGTATCTTATTTTGAGAGAGGGGTGTTGTAGTTCTTGAATGCATAATCTTTTCCAGCACCTTCGAGAAGGAGGTAAGAAGTGAAACCGGTTGGTAATTACTATTGTGTCTTACAACCTTTCTTGTAAAGGGTCTGATAGTGATGTACTGCATATATGACTGAACACAGTACGTATATTTAAGGAATACTGTTTACGTCCTTCACTATGGTTATCATCAACCTCATAAAAGTTTTTGCTCTTGAGAGAGTTAATTACATTCTTAATTTCTGTGTCAGAGTATGGAGTAATTGTGATTTGTCTTTATGTATGTGGCATTGCTTATTGCAAATATTCTATTGCTTCATTCCTTGAACAGTATATGTCAAAGTTACGAGCTACTTCAAGGAAGTGATTTTTAGATATGTTGACTCTTTGATTACGTTGTTTAGAGTCCTCAAATTCCTTAACTCATTCTCTGTTTTACTTCTAGCTGTTGCCTATACAGATTTAATTTTATTATCGGAATTACTGAAGTTCATATATTATGCAGAGGTTTTTTGATTTTTCAATAATTTTCCTTAAGACAGTACAGTATTTCTTGTCATATCTAATCATTCCCACTCACCTGTTTGTCCTGAACATTTCAAATGATTTCCTTATTCTTGCATGTGGTCATTGATTTCATCTGTAGTCCAGGGCATTTTTATATCTTATTAGCAAACATCTTTTTGTTTTCTTGGGAAAGTTGCCATTAAAAAGTAATAGAAACCCCTCTACAAAGACATTGAATTTATAATTACAATAGACTGCTACTTTCCACATAGAGGAAGCACTGAGAGGCAGGCAGGTGCATTGAAAAAGTTTGTCAGATATTATTCGCTATCAGACTTAGCCCATCTTCAGACTTAAACAAAATAAAACTCGCACACATTCACACTTGTACAATTCACACATAGCTGGGCACTGTCATATTGTCAATTTGGAATTGACATTTGCCACATTATATGTACCCCTCCAATCAGCTTCCTGTGAGGCACCCTTCAAACTTTTTGTCATTTGTATATTAATTAGTCTTAACTTGTTATATCCGCAGATTAACACACATTTGCGAACAAAAAATTTTCATTAGGTGGAGTAAGGCCACCGCTTAATTTTACAAAGAGATAAACTTCCTTCAAAAACAAAAAAGCTTCTTCTCCTACCAAAATTTTATAACAAGCCAAAGAATTATGCCACCTTATTGAATTGAAATATTAGCAGCTGAACTGAATTTAGTTCCTTCATCGAGTTTTCTCTCGATGCTTTCTGGCGGATGCTGAGGATGTAGACGGGCGCAGAGTCTGGGGTCCTTGGCCGACGTAGTGAAGACGTGGCACCTGGACATTCCAGCTGCTTCGAAGTCTCTTCCGGGTGGCAGTCCGCAGCGGGCTGAAAGACGCCTGCTTTCCTTTCTTCCAGCTATTTAACGTGGCGGCTCCAGTCTTTCTCCGCTGATTCCGGAGTGATGATTGGTGGCCGTTCGTAATCCCTGATTGGTGGATGGTGATATCATAGCGTGACCAACCGTGCCGGAAAAAGGCTCGTGTACGTGGGTAGTTCGCAGCTGATTGAATGTATCGCAGGAACGCCTCTAGCGCCGGCTGGCAGAACGCGCCAGTACTAAATTGCAGGCGCCGTTTAACTCTGCCACGGTAGCCGACCATTGCGTTTGTGTCGCTGTGTGTGCCACGGCATAACTGTTTTCTGACACCACTCCATTGTAATTTGATAAAGCGTTTGGTATAACTTGTTGTATAGCATTGTCAGAGAGGCCATTCAGTGCTGGATAAAAATTTGCATCATTACTATTATTTACAAAAATGTTTTTTATTAGAGTACGGCTGTCTTTTGTAATTCTGGTGGAGAAAATTAACTACAGAACTCATTTTATAAGAGTGAAGTAAGATTCCCAAATTGTTTTATCTTACATGTTCAGTAGATTAATATTAAAATCTCCAGAAACAGTCATCTGCTTTCTTTTTTCTTCTAAGAGGCACAGTAATGACTGAAATGTTTGTAAGAATATTTGCAAGTTTTCCAGTGGATATTATATACTGTAATAATTGTAAAAGACTTTTCTGATAGCAGCAGTTTACAAAGGCTTCCAAGTGTTGGTTAACCAGAAGCTAGTGGTTTCAGTTGATATGAAATTTCTTTCTTTCACCCCTCTCCCTTTCTTTCACTTCTTCTTTATATATCCTTTCTCCATATTTTCAGTACAAAACTAGGCTACTAATTTATAATTACCTATATTTAATATATGGATACTTGTATTTACATGGTGCTCTGATATAATACACAAATTTCCCTTTGACAGTCTAGGTCATTTAAACAGATAAAAAAATTCATCAATTGCTCCCCCCCCCCCCCCCCCCCCCCCCCTCAATTATAGTTGTTGACATTTTGGAGTTTCTGTAAAAGAATGTATGTAGTGATTGTAAACTTTCACCTGCTATGCAGGAATTATCATACATTCCTGTTTTCATTGCCTTTTATTCTATAGTATTCTTGTGTTATATATCAGATAATGTATCCCAGAGCTCTGTTGTATATTTCTCTATGGGTGTGTATGATGTGATGAACTCTTGATACTCATAATGAATCTCGTTTGTCTTTAAGCCATCTCATACAAGTAAAAATACTCTTTATTAATTTGTGTACAGTTTTATATTGTTTTCCCATAAAAATTCAACTGTGATCATGTCTGTTATCTTAAGAGCTGTTGGAAGGAAAGCTTTGTCTTGTGAGGGTTTGTTTATCTGCAAATATGGATGATGTACTGCGTATTGCTTGTTAAAAGTGGAAGTTTAACAGATATATACAGGTCAAGCTATAGGAATGTTAACACACCTGCTTTTCTGTTTGGTTTGTGATATCACAAAGTTGATGTTAAAGAAGCTTGCTTTTACTGACTTTATGTTAAAGATGATTTATTTATGTTGTGTGCAAGATGCTGCATCTGCTGACACTTTTGCGTAGCAAAATTATTACTTGCCATTCTGATTATCACTCTCTCCTGTTACTTATAGAACTCAACATTTCACATCAAAAAGGTGTTTGCCACACAGGAATGAAATACTTTCTGATGGCAAAGATTTTTGGAGCTGATTGATTTAATTCCTCACTTTGTCATTGAAAACTGCTGAAAATTTGTTATATGAAGCAATATTGCCAACACATGGCTATAGTAAGAATGCTGCGTACTCTACTGAGTTTTACATGGCAAAAGAAAGAACACACTAGATGTAATTTAATGCCAGTCGTCTTGTAAATTTTTTTTTTTTTTTAAAAAAATTCATATAGCAGACCACAAAATCTGCTTGGTGATCTTAGGCAAGGTTTAGGTAAACTAGTTAGTAGCTCTTACTATATCTTGCCTTGATCTAGCTTCTTGTGAATCAATGTGCCCATCACTGATCCTCAAGTTGTGATCTTCTTTCTTCAACAAAATAGACACATTACCCAGTCAGCAAGCATTGTTATTCTGCGATTAAATGTTTCTCATTCTTTGGCAGACTAATACACGGCATGAAACACTTATGACAAGTTAAAACAATGTTTCCAACTGTGTTTTGAAGCCAGGCCAGTGACTTTCCTGACAATAAAACTGAGCCATTTGTGCATACTTTATGTGCTGAATAAAAAATGTGGAAGGTATTGAGAGAAACTAGTGATAAACTTTAAATCAGTACATGTAATATGCAGGGATGATTTAATTGACAGTCCTGCACTTGAAAGGCTTGAGAGGAGAGGAGGGATGTGAAGTCATATGAAAGGCATAGGTTGTGTTAAAGTCTTAGCCCACCGCACGATTTTTAAGTTAACAGAAATGTTCAGTACATATGCCGAGTGTCTTAATTTATTGAATCCCCAAGTAAATACTCTTTCACATCTGAAGGTTGATAATGAGGAGAGGTATAGTATTTTAATCTGGGTTCAATCTGTATTCTTTCTGAATTCAGCTTACATTTTGTTAAAGTTATCACAGTTGGTTAATTTTTTGCACATTTTATGGTTTTCTTCTTCTTCTTCTTCTTCTTCTTCTTCCTCCTCCTCCTCCTCCTCCTTTCACATTTTCCATAATTTTGTAGTTCATGCACCGTATCTAAAACAAGTATTATTTGAAGCAATGCCCTGTTGCCTGTTGTGCAGGCCTCTCTGTGAGAAGAAAGTTAATTTCAGTTGCTTGTAGAAGAGTGTTGGGTTGATATGATATTTTAGAGTGGTGATTGCATTTTGTTTTGTACAGTTTCCCTATGACAGTATCATTTTTCTATTTTGTGAAACCTATTTGTGTTCTGCAAAGTCTTCTATATTTCGACCGTGTTAGTGTCAGAGAGGAACTGGAAACATGTAAACTCTTAATATCTGTGTCATGAACAAGAAAATTTAATTGTAGGTGTGGCGCCGTTGGGTTGACAACAAAAACGCATCTGGCTTGCATAGGCTAAATGCAATCATGAATGCCATAATGCTGCGCCGGACAAAGGATCAACTGCAGAGAGTGGGTTCACTGCAGTGTCTTCCAGAGAAAAATGTTCACATCATAACAGTGAAACTCAGTGAAGAAGAATTTGCAGTTTATGAAACTGTTCTGAACTACTCAAAGTGAGTTATTGTCATGTTTTCTATTTGTATAGATGTGATGGAAGAATTAGGAAGGAATTTAGCAATGTGGTTGCACTTAGAAATAGTGTTAGCACATCTCCAAACACAATTTTTTAAATCTAAGTTTATTTTAAGACACAGAATGGTGATACACGCTTTAGGAGCAAAATGTAAATCCCCTGCTCCTCCAGTCACATTTTCTGTTACTAATTTAAAAATAGTACCTTTCTCGCCAGTCTTTTATATTGCAGTACTGTAGTACTGTTATTATTTGATGTACATTGTTCTCATATAAACTGTCACCTGGAGATGGTACTTTTTGTGTGTTTCATTTGTTTCGTGTCAGCTCCAGCAATTGGACGAGTTACGTTACCATGGGTATCTGCACTGTATGCTAGTTCAGGAGAGTCAAAGTAAATTTTGTGTGATGTTTTTAATAATGTCATGTTTATGTGAATGGTGACAACGGCCTTGCCGCAGTGGATACACCGGTTCCCGTCAGATCACCGAAGTTAAGCGATGTCGGGCATGGCCAGCACTTGGATGGGTGACCATCCCGGCCGCCTTGTGCTGTTGCCATTTTTCGGGATGCACTCAGCCTCTTGATGCCAATTGAGGAGCTACCCGACCGAATAGTAGCAGGTCCTGGTCAAAGAAAACCAAGAGTGCGGTGTGCTGACAACACGCCCCTCCTATCCGCGCATCCTCAGCTGAGGATGACACGGCAGTCGGATGGTCCCGATGGGTCACTTGTGGCCTGATGATGGAGTACCTTTTTGCTTTATGTGAATGGTAAATTATAACTGTTTGAACAGGTCTCGATGAGAGGAAATAGACTATTGAATCAAAATCATCAGGTGATATTTAAAAAAATATGTACTGCTTTTCATATTTTTGTAATGAACAAAGTTACAAGAAAGGCAGTTGTGCTAATTACAGTCCCCCTCATAGCTAAACATCATTTGCTTGATACAGTTTTTGTTTTGTTTTTGTACAAAAAGTTATTTGGGGATGGTCAAGATTAATGGGACACCCTGAATTCCAAGTGAGCAAATATATTGAGGCAATGTGGAGATGTTTCTGATGCATGGAAGTAACTTTTTGTGTGTATAGCTACCAAATTATGGCACCAACTTTATTTTAAATTGGAACTGTAAATATTAAAATAGAGAAAAGTTTCTAATGTTCTGCAAAATTACATTTAGTTAGTCATGAACCAACTTTCACCTTCTCAGGCCATCTTCAGATGACAACATAATGTCTCAAACAGAGATAAACATGATTTGTGACTTCCACAGGTGTTATTTATATAGATGATACAAAAGTGACAAATGGTTTACATAGGAAAATATTACAGTAATTACATTAACTAAAAAGAGGGTAAACAAAGTTTTTACGTTGAGATACATATAACAAATCATGAGAAATGAAGTTAAAGTACAGTTTGATTATAGTATTTGTAACAAAAACTTAATTTGACAAGGGGAAAATTGAAATTGATTCTGATTGTTTAATAGTAGGCTGTCATTCTGTGCCATGTTTTGTTGATTTCCATTACTTCCAGTAAGGCCATTTCTCTGCTTTTTTTGACAGAATGGTAAACTTCACATTCTACATCATATGGATGGTTTTCTACTAAAAGATTGTCAGCAAAGATTGGTTAAAGAAGATTCAGTTGTTACTTGTCGATGGCCTGAGAAGCCACAGGCTGGTTCATTACCAAATAAATATAATTTTGCTGAACATTAATAAGAGTTTTCCTTTTTAGTATTATTATCATGTTCCACCAAGCACCAACAGAAAATTCAGTTAGTGGAGTTATATATATATATATTTTTTTTTTTTTTTTTATGTAGAATTGGATTGAGCCATTGAAGAGGACTCAAAGAGACAAAACTTGTGAGACTTAATCAAATAGTAACAAGATGTAGGTGCCACAATCACTGCTCCCTCACCAGGAAAGAGAGATTCCACAAACATCTACGCTAAGCAATCGCATAACTCAATTATAGTTCACGTATTCATTATTTTGGTTTATATATTACGCTCAAGTGTTACCTTTGGCACATGATGCTATAAAGTAATTCCAGACACATGATAGTGCATGTTGAATTGCAGCACAGACCCATCGTGTACAGCATTTCATATTTTTAGGACTTGTCACGTTTCCCATGTATCCCTATTGTTGTAGTTTTCCCCATCGTTAAAAGTCCAGAGCTGTTAATACTGGTGAACATGGAGGCCACTACCTGATTCCGGGATGATCTCTCTGAAAGTTCTGTTACGAAGATTACTGGGTCCTGTCTCTCGTTACCCAAAATGCCATGACCACTATAACAACAGGTTTAAATCAATAAGAAATACAGCTTTGAGGAGTGACATTGTTATTGGTACTGTAACTGTATTTTACGCTGGCAGGTTTGTGACTACGATTAGAATAGAAGGTAATGAATCACTATTGGTATCTCATGATGTAGCATAATTAATTATAGTAGTTTATAAATACCTTGTTCATTTTTTGATATTAGAAGAAGGGAAAAAGATTATTCTTATCTGCACCAGTATTGCCAATTGTTTCTGTTTTTTTTTTTCGGGTTTAACAACCTAGTGATGATGTTGCCAAACTGTTCCTGTAGTGTGAAATTAATTTCTGAGTATGAACACACTGTGTGTACATTAAATGGATCTGACTAATAAAAAGATTAATCACTGAAAAATGCTAAATGCAAAATTAATGCAGTGTGTGGTGGTAGTAAACTTATTATTTTTGAGAATTTTTCCTTTGCAATACTAATGGTATCACAGTATTTATGACAGATGAATGGAAAAACATTTACTGGCTTATTTATTTATTTATTTTTATAAGAAAAGAAGACTGAAACTAATATTTGCTTTCAGTTTAAATCTTTTTCCTCACTTTTAATTCAGGCAAGTGATCGTAACTGGGTGTAGTCTTTTCCATTACCAGCATTTCTTTTAAATCTCAACATTATCAGTCAGGCTACCTGTCAATGCATTCTAAACCCCGGACAAATTTAATTACACTGTCTGACATTGTTTGCTTACAATGGAATGATAAAAAATTAATCTCTAGTTCAAGCCACCATATTTTACCTGTACCAGACAAGAAGAATGTTTCTCTGCCACTTCAGGCACAGTGTGTCTGATCTACCCGAAATTTCTAACAGTATAAATTACACTAAAAAAAATAGACTGTAGCTATCCATACAAACATGGGGCAGTAGAAGCAGTGCTGTTCACCTTCATCACCACAATTCTGCAATAAGAATTTCCTATTAACAAAGACACCAATCAAGATGGTAGACAATAAGTTCCACATAGTTCGCTTAACTTGGCAAGCAAACAAGTGTTTCTTCTCATTCCCAACCACCACCTTCGTTGCATGGTCTTTCATCGATAGATGTAATGGTTAGTGCGCATAAAAGTTAATCTATTCTTTGCAAGACAATGCCTCAGTTGATTTCTCTGTTTTACAGAAGGGTCTTGATTTGTGCTTTCATTGTTGCTGGTGGGTGGTGTAGCCCATTGAGATATCTGGTTTTGCCAGTGACAAACATGTAACATAATAAAAAAAATTACAAATAGACACAAACAATTCAACACATTATCACTCTTCATAACTCCTCTTGTCAGTGCTTAGGCAAACAAAGATACTGAAAGTGCTTTCTCTGAGTAAAATGAAAATGAGATGCTGCAATGGCTGTAGTTATTTCTGTAGAATAGTTGTGATATCTGTCATGTTGGTGTTAGTTGGGTTGCTTTATGTGCAGTATGGTATCGTCCAATAACTGTAGCAGCAAATCTGTTAAGAACTACAGATGCTTGTGGCTATATGGAGTCCCATCAACAGCACAATGACCACATGCACAATTACTGAAAAGCCTGCACCAGACAGTGCCAGACCAATGTCATTGTTTGTCTATTTGTCCCAGCTGGCTTGCATTTTTTGGCTAACCACTAGTGCATATTACAAAAATTGATTTATCCTTGGTTTGTGGGAGCACTTTGTCCATAAACAATTACTTATGCAGAAATATCAGTATTAAAAGGAGATATCGCCACTCACCCAATAGAGATGGTGTTGAGTGAGAGGCAGAAACATTGAAAAAGACTGCTGAATAATATCAAGCAATCCATTCCAGTGTGCCTGTCTGCCAATCAACAACGCCTCTATGTAGTTAGTAGAAATATTTTATTTTCTATTGTTGTTATTCCACCCAGAACTTTCAGTTCTTATGTAGAAATGCTGCATAACTTTGCAGTTTTTATAGGCACTATTCAGAGAACTAGGATTGGTTTTAAAAGTCATTGTGATGAAACTGTTTCCGAGTGAAATGTGGAAAGAATGAAATGAAAAGAATACAGTATACTCCCAAACATTTTAGGTAATGTAGGGGAAGAAGATGCACAAATAATTGAAAAACATGAATAATTCAGGTACAGTATTTTCATACATGTATTTGGGATAATATCTGCTGGATGGGTAGGAGCAAGAGTGTTGGCAGCCAATGTCTGTGCACACTCAGGTGTAGTTCAGCACAGTCGCCTTCTGCTGCTGGTCTGGCTTAGTGCCCACCTCTGCACATAGCTGCCAGCAACCTGTGATTCTGGTCCCTGTGTTATTTATTAATGCACACATAATCCTCAAACCGGATAATCCACATGAATAATGAGGAGTACACTGTACATTTTTGGCTGATTCCATTTGCACAGTTAGCCTACCTAGCAATGACATGTGGAGTATGTATTAGCACTGTTAGAATGTTGGTTGCTGTTCTCTCTGGTTGGCATATTGTATTCTTCTAACTTCGAGTTTCTTGAAATATTTCTGTAATGACGCCAAAGGCAGATCGTGAAGGCTTTGCACAATCAGGAGACTTAAGGCATTTAACCTACTTCTCTAACATTAAATAAATGAAAATGATTCCCACTTTTTTGGCTGTTTTTACATTGTGAAAGTCTGTAGGACTCCATGAGAAAGTTTATGGTGTGACAAACGTCAGTACTTTCATGGGGCAACATGCTAGCTGATTACAGGCCACTTTGGAAATCTGTTTATTATGTTGCCTACCTGCAGATTGATTCAGTGTGACAGTACAGAGCAGATAATTTTTCTACATGTTGTGACCCAAGTTGAATTTCAGACGCACATGTAAATATGTGAACCACACCTGAAGTGTGTGTTTGGTTACAGTTATTACAGTAGGGTAGGCATTTGTGGAATGACTTCTCCGGACAGTGAGACAGTGGTTTGCTGTGCTGTTATTTTGTTACTATTTCAGTAAGTCCCACACATTGTGTCACTGAACTCTTATTTGAAGGTTCCTTTCAGACACCATAGAAAAGGTATATAATTCCGTTTAAGAAAGACAGAGTCGTAATTCATCTGCAATAAATGTTAAAAATTACTTGTGTGTACCAGAAAAGTGTCCACTATAACTTAGCAAAAACCACATCTTGATATATTTACTTATTCAGGATATATTTGGGTATGGCCTATTGTTGCTGCTTCTCTCTGACGTACAGATATTCAGAAAATACACATACAATTGGATAGACCATCCCTCAAGAGTTTTTAACTCGTGTTACAGGTGCTTAATACAAGCACTGTTCATGTGACAAATGTTAGTACTTTCATATGACGTGCATGCTTGCTGACTACAGGCCACTTTAGAAATCTGTTTATTATGCTGCCTACCTGCAAATTGATTCAGTGTGACAGAACGGAGCAGATGATATATCTACATGTTGTGACCCACCTGCCTCCTACTGCAACTGCACCACAGCTCGTACTGCGAACTGAAACTTGGAAAAATGTCCTAGCCACTGATATGTGTCATTTTTATTTGTGTCTTGTAGTTTTCACACAGTCTCCTATTGAAATACCAGGAGTACTTATAAATAACCCTGTATATTTTCCAGTTGTGTAGAGGTAAATGTAGTTTTCCTTGCAAAGTGCGCCTGTTCAGTATCTTTTGTGCTGCTTTAGGCAAATACAAAATTTAGACTCCACTATGGAAGCATCAAACATTAGATGAAATAAAATTTAATTGTAAAACAAGTAGTGAGGCAATTCGGTCTTTCAGGTCTAAAGGATACAATAAATACTGATGCCCTGCAGAAGAGAAGAAAAACAACAAGCAGAAAGGCAACTTCTTTCTATCTTCCAGGTATAGAGGGTACAATAAACACAAATGCCTTGCAGGAGAGAGAGAGAGAGAAAAAGAAGTGTGTATCTTTCATATGTTCTTACCTACACATTAAGTGGATGCCATGTTACAAATTGAAACCAGTTTTCAATTCCCTTTGTAATAGTTTTTGATGGAGAATATGCAATCATATTAAAACTCATTTTCCATCTACCCAGCTGATGTTCCTTCAGAAGAATTGTCTGCAGAACTTCATAAGAGAAAATTTAAGTATCTATTGCATTTTCATACATGAAATTATTTCATTGATCTTGTTCCAGGACACTTTTTGCTCAGTTTTTGCACCAGAGAGCTGAAAAAGAAGAGCAAAATTCAAATGGATCTCTCTTACCTTTTCTGCACACCACCTCGGGTTTGTATTGTTCTTATATCTTTTCATCAAAGTCTCCATGTAATTCTGGGGTGAACTAAATGCTTTTATAATAGTATTGTACCATAGGGAACAACTTGCAATAGAAAATTATGAACATACGAAATAATTTAGAGGTTAAATGTAATTCAGATCTCTGACACATGAAGAGAAATAATTTTTTGTATGAGGCTGGAATTTACAGAATCTGTTTTGTACATAGGTATGTGCAATGGAAGTAACAACATTTTGTGTTGCTTATAGATACCTTTTTCACTTGGCTAAGGAATCATGGGTAAGATATTGCCTTTTGGTACTATAAGAATGCCTATGACAGAGTCAAACACAACTATGTGTACCAGCTGTGAATGCAATTGTTTTTGCCAGGCTTTTGTGGGCATTTTAGAGAAGTGGATCCTGGTGAAG